>NC_132974.1:7215000-7930000 GCF_047496725.1 Anoplolepis gracilipes
TCCGTCTTGGAAGCGTCGTTGTTGTTAGACCGACCACTGTTGTCGTTACCAGCATGCATGTCCAATCGGGCGGCGCTTCCTCTATAGTTGCTGTTATTCGACAAGTAGTTTCTACGACCCGTAGAACCGTAACCACCATTGCCCATCGATCTGTTGTTGCCTGCCGCGCCGATCTCGTAGTACTGATCATCGCCGTAGTTCCTCGCGCGTCCATTTGACGAATACTCATAGCCGTGAACAGAATTTGCGTTGCTCGACTTGTGCGAGCCACCGTAATTGGACGCCGTAGCGTGATTAAACTTGTGCGCGGTCTGACTCGAGCCGTAGCCGCCGTTACCGGACCTGAGGATCGCCGACGAGCCCACGTTCGATCCAGCCGTCCTTCTATTGTACTGAACTGGCAATCGCGACGATATCGCTATCGTCGAATACTTGTGTGAGTAACCGTCCATCCCCACGTTTCCGCTACACCTTCCGCTGTTGTGCGACTGTGAACCACCTTGTGTGTTCTGTGATTTGGGTGTATGTGTATTCAATGGATAGCCGTGATTCTGACCTCCCTGACCGCGTAAACTGTTATTATTTCCCTGGCCGCCCATATATTTATTGCCGCCGCAGTCTCTGGAATTATGACCGTGTGTCTTCGTGTTGATGTCGTAGCTGGATTGACGCGGTGAGGCCGAGAACGGTGTCGGTAGAAGACTGCCGGATGATGTGTTGTGATGCGCATAGGGCGACGGTGCGTGTGCGTGAGAAATGTACACGGTCGGATGATAGAGGATAGCGCGACAATGCATCGAACTGGCGGCACAGTCCTCGTTATCGTTCTGCGGTGCGGTGTGTATCGCGATCGGATGATAATTAGCATGGTAACGACCGGACACGGGGAATTTGACGGGCATTAGGGGCACCAGAGGTGTTGCCGGTGAGCCTGAAGAGGCCTGTTGCGTTTCACCGTGCGGTTGCTCCGAGTGGCTCGGCGTCGGACGTGAATCCTACGATTTTATTTCACAGAATAATGTCTGTCCAAATTCAATACGTTGCATGGAAAAATAAAGAAACGCGTATTCAGCAACGACGAGCATTCATTATACGACGATAGAGACCTCTCATCTCGGAACCCGATTTCACGACTGATTCCATTTCTTTATCGTTCATTTGACGCTGTTTGTCGCACTTAATCATTCACCATAATTCCAATCTTCTCATGCAGTATAATCGAATAATAATCTTCATAATAAATGTAACGTCGACATTGCGTCCATTTATAGTAACTACTAAAATGTGTACTATTGTTTTATCAATAAGAAATAATTGCAATAACGATACTACATTCGTGAAAATTTGGAAGAGACGTCAGAGATTCATCCGATCTATTCCGAATACTATCACCAAATGCTAAACGAACTAAACACGTGTAAGGCGAAAAAAATCCAATGATATATATATAGAAAAAGACAAATTTACCTCTTGCGGAGCAGTCTGACTGTCAGACGTGGAGGTTTGCTGGCACGGTGTTGCATCCGTAGCATACAGCAATAACTGCTGCTCGGTCAATCCCATAGGCGCGTGCGGTGGCGGCGGTAGCGCGGGGTGCGGACCAGTTGCAAAAGGATAATACAGATGATCCATTTGCGCTGGGGGAGGGGGCGGACCCGCTGGTACAGGTGGATGATGATGCGGGGGCGGTGCGGCAGGTGCGTAAAAGTGCGTTGGATGCGGAGGTGGAAGAGGCGGCGGCGGACCCGTTGGCGGACTGGTCGCTCCTGTACCGTTATTACCGTTGCTGCCGGAATTATTGCCACTGCCACCACCACTACCACCGTTGCTCGTATTGCTCGGTGAACCGCCAGTAGTAGCGTACAAGTATTGAGGCGCCCCGGCGGCGGCGGCCGTTCCTGCGTAGTACGGTTCGTACTGTAGACAAAACAGACAAAGACACGTTTAAATATCCGCTCGGGAACATGAATGCTGATGTGAATATGTTTATGGCTATTCACGTAAACATTAGTCAATCCTTTATTTCATTTTTCAACCGGGAAAAAGTTTTATTTTCTTTAAGTGTATCATATAAAAACTACATTTACCTAAATTTTTAATACAAGTTAGCGAGTAAACTAAGAATGTATTACAATTACAATGTACTGTTTCATTATTTCCACTTAAATCGATTATAAAATAACAATATCATAACTTAACAAGTCTAGCTCATATTAAGTAAAAATCTATTTCTTTTATTGCAAATGTCTTAACCTTGAACGTATTCACAATATATATAAAGTTTGTAACTCAAAAATTGAAGATCTTGATTTATATTTAATCCATATTATTCAATGGAGTAATATAATTAATAAGTAAATATATATTAAATATATAAATTAAATATAGATTAAGAAAGCTACATATGTAAGACATGTACTGCAAATTAATATAAATGGTATTCTTAGAGTAAAATAAGTTTAATCGATGTTTCTCTACTTTTATTTAAAAATAGAAGTAAAAAGAACTAATTAACAACCAATGGTTGCGGGAATAGCCGTGTTTTAATAAAAATAAACCAGTCTATAAACAATAAACATAACTGTATGAAACAAGTAAAGATGTACACTTCGATGCGTGTATGTTTCCATAATGAGCTGTCATTTCCTAGATTATTCCAAGTTAAGAAAGAGATGTGTGTGTGTAAGAAAACAAAACAAACAATCGGGGATTACATCAATAGATGAAGCGTTAATCATAACATAGCATAACTATTAGCAATTTATTAATGTAAATCGGTTTTTTACTATTTTCTATTGTATGCCATATAAAATAAGAAGATATTTAAATTAAGCCATTCAAAAACCCATATTGCGTGCATGCCTATATATTGTCTATAATACATTGATCATTTACAGAAAATGATCTTTGGTATATTCTATTTTCATTCTCTCTATCTTTCCAAATGTCGAAAGAATTTGGCTCGAAAAGAAACCTATTGTAAGATAATTATTACAGGATATCGTTTCAAAAAACGTCTTGCATATGAAAGGATTGTGTACTACTTGAAGATTCACTGGTGAATTAAATGCGACTATAAAATCAGAAAGTGAAACAAACTATGAAAGGAAAAGCAAGCGATCATGCTGAATAAGTACACAATCGGTAAGCATCTTAACATCTCTGTTACAACAATTAATCATTTATTAAAAAATAATAATTATGCATTAATGAAAATTAAAACTTGTGAAGAAAATGATAAGAAAGGAAAAGAATGAAGGAATATAACTCTATACTATAAATTTAAGATATTTAAGTGTTAATTATTGAAATTTATCAATTGTTTTTTTTGTTCATTTGCTTACTGTTTATATATACATAAATTTTTACTTTAAATGAATGTAATTACGATTATTTTTGTATGTTATGTTATTAATATCATTACGCTATCAGTCTTATTATAAATCTTATTAAAATTATATTATTATTAATGATGCATTTACGTTCACTATCATCATTATCTTCCATTGTATTCATTATTCTATTAGGTTTGTTGTAATTAATCAGTTTATATATATTTAATTTTTCTTTTTAATATAAATTTATACATTCCTCAATATGCATTATTTTATGCAATTTATCTTGAGTATCTAGATTATTTTGCGATTTTAATAAACTTATAAATTATCTAAAATTAGCAAGAATGCACTGAAATCTGGTGAGTTATAAATTGTGAGACAATAAAGGCGATGAACGAACATGCATCGATAGGCCGTGCATCAGAGATTGGCAAAAGGAAAAAAAAAAGTGAAATGCTCAAAAGATGACGAGCGGCATGCTAATCGTTTTGCCATAGACCTTATACCTTTAGACCTCAATACTGTATAGCGTCGAGAAGGACGTAAGTAGGCATTTGCTGAGGGTTGGGTAGAAACGCCGGTGGTATGGCTTCTCCCATCAGACCGTTTGTCTGTCAAACCGTAACCGATATACACCATTTAATAAAGATACAGACAAAGGTCAGGATCTTATGCTAGGATCTATCTATGTTTACACGTGTGAGGGGAAACCCAGGAACAGCTAAACTTGGAGAGTGAAAAAGGAGAATATGAAAAACGACCGGGAAGCAATTGATATTCTTTTACATACCGGCATAGGCGAATACTGATATTGTTGCGGCATGTACAGCGACGGAGCTGGACATGGATACATCACAGGAGCGAATGTTTGATGATTGGTGGCAGCTTGAGGACCTGGGAAAAAAAATATTTATATAAAAATTAATAAATTTAATTCGCCGATTATATGTTGTAATTTGTAACCACTAGCATGACTGTATTTCGATTAGATAAAGTTTGTGTATGTTTGCATTTGTTAGAAAAATTCATCTTACGATAATATGTAATGTACGTGTTATCTACATTTATTTCTATCTTTTATAGATATATGACTTTATATTTAGATATAGATTAATAATTTGATTAAATGTATTGGTAACCAAATTCGTGCAGTCTTTTTCGTTCTATTGTAACAAATTTTACAGTGGACTGTACGAATGCATGTATATAAGATTTGAGTAATGCTTACCAAACACTCCTGTGGCTTGATAAATCGTTCCTGGATCCGTAGGTGGAGCGATAGAAGTCGCTGGTGCGGGAGCCGCTGTATTATAGAACGTCATACCATTCTGATAAGCGAGACCCATACCTATACAACGCAACAGGAGAAAGAAATGATTAGAAATGCGATCTTTGCAGTCTTCAATCTTGGCACGGAGTATATCATGTAGATATATAATACATATACAATTATATATATATATATATATATATATATATCGTACCATTCGTATAATAGTAAGTACTTGTAGGCACGGAAGGAGGCGAACCGGTACTACCGTCGAAGGATCTAGAGAAGGGCTGCTTCTTGATCGCGGGTGCTATGTTAAGCTTCCTTTCTCTCAAAACAATGCATTCGGCCTGGAGTAAAACGAAAATAGGCCAGTGAAAAAAAGTAAAAGTTCCATACATATTTCAGTTGTGTCATTCGTTAAAGAGCGTCAATCAATTACGAACCTCCTGTTGAAGTCGCTTGGCTTCTTCCTCTGTTTCAAAGGTAATAAACCCGTAGCCCTTTGACACGCCAGCGCGATCTACGATAATTTTCGCGGCCTTGACATTGCCGTAGGCCGAGAAGAGCTGTGCGAGCTCCGCTTCGCTGGTGCTCGCCGAAATGCCACCTACGAAAATACGATTCGGTACCAACGTACCATATTTTGGCGCAGCCATCGTAAGACTCGCGGCCGAGGCAGGGCTAGAGGCAGGACTAGACCCCTCCGTACCACCGGTCGAAGCCGAACTCTAAACAATCAAATCAGTTCTTTTTTTATTCGTCATATCGCACAGGACGACAATTCTCTCTTTCTCTCTCTCTGATTCTTCGACATAGAATTAAAAAAATAATATTAAAATCTCATCGCACACTTAATAATCAGTACGGACATTTAATAATCGAGTATCTGATACGCTCGAGATACGGTCGCAATATGATCGCTTTTGACAAAAGAAAAAAATCTGTGTAAAAATTAAAGAAAAAAAAATTTAATTAATTATAAAAGAAATAGAAGAAAAAGTTTTTAGATCCCAAGGAATACATGTTAATTCTTTCATGTATAATTTAATTCACTATAATACACATCTATTTAATTCCTATTAATTCTTGTGCATAACTTTTCACGATTTTTCTTTTTACAGGCGGAAAATATGCTTCAAAAATAATTTATCTTTCTCGAAATGCAAATCAATAGTAGATTTATTCGTGTGAATATATTTGCATGCTCACAAAACAAAAATAAAAATAAAAGTGAAAAACTGTCGCATCTGTAAAATACAAATACTTGAATGACGCTGCTCTTTCTTGACAATGCTTCGACCTTCTCCTTATATTCGTACACTGTCATTACAATTCTATTAAACGCCGACATAGTCGGGATATCGTTACAGAAACATTCGAAAATGCGTCGCCGATAAATTGTATACATAAATAAACACCAATCGTTAATTAAGAGAATCTCTCTTCGAGTGAGAACGATGAGTTGAATTACGAATTGAGAATGTGGGAAATTACGGAGAAAAGTATACAGAGCGATGGCCGAAAGTTTATATTTCACGTTTCTCAGAAGCAATATTTCGCCTTTGGAATTAAACACGCAGCGAAACGCTATTAAAGTGCCATACCTATTCACGCGAATAAAATTCAAAAAGCATAACTTTATTGTATTACATATTCATACAAATTATCATAAGTCACCTACAAGAGTACTCAAATTTAACAACTTAAAAGCATGAGTCACAGTAGTATATTTACACATACATATATATACATACATATCGTGGAAATGTTCGATGAGTTTACTATATTGGCTATTTAATAAAAAAATTAATCACTATTTTTATTTATTTATTTATTTTGTAAAATTACATCCGCTTATAATTTTCATTATGTTCTTTTTTTCATCGTAAATTTGTATATAATAGATTCTTCATATATAAATCTAACGTTAGAAAATATTGTATTTTTTGATCATTGTCTTTTGATTTGATTGAAAAAAATATATTAATACATAGTATAATTTTCACACAATTGGCATTTTTTCTTGTTTTTATAACGTTTCAGCAATATCATAATTAAATATCTTTAAATAAAATTTAATGACAGTTAAAGTTTAATCTTTTTCATGGTAAAAAGATGTAAGATGGCACACAGAAGCGCATAGAAAGCGTGCACAGAAAACCACGTGGATGTGATAATAAATTTCGATTAATTCATCGACTTCAAGGAGATTTAAAAAAATATATATGAAAAAGAATAAGAAAAAATGAAAATACGAGAGAGATAATAAATTATTAAATTTCACTAATCATAACTATATAGGGCACGATAACGCTCAAATAATGAAACTAGAAAAAGAAAGAGAAATGAAAAAGCCGTTGTGTTGAAAATAAAACAGAAAAAAATTATCCAATTGCATAACACAATATTAAAGTGGAAAAGAAACCACAATAAAAGACCTCATTCGAGAATTAACATTTTAAGAAATTAAAAAAGCATTTATTCGCTTTTCTTGCTTCTTACTTTATTTACTTCAATAAAAAGTAATAAGAATTATTATAAAATATCTTTATTTTATATTTGTATCACTTGAATGAGTATTATATTATACTAATACGCATTCGTTTTCATTTATTCAAAATGTTCGCTTTGATCGCTTGCTAATTTATATTTTTTTACCCTACACTCGCCTGACATATCTAACAACTTCAATAAAAAAGAAAATCTTAATTCAGAAATAGTAATTAAAAATAATTTTTTTCCAAAGACACTTGTGAATCTCTTCTAATTTAGCTATAAGTACATACAATGATTACAAACTATGTTTATATATATGTATATATATATATATATATATATATATATATATATATATATATATACATGTATATAAATATAGTTTGTAATATGTATATGTACATATATACACACACATACATATATGTATATGTACATGTGTGTGTGTGTGTGTGTGTGTGTACGTGTACGTACATATATATATACACCACTGAACAGTTCCCTCGCTGAACGAACTCTGGCGAAGGTTACTCCAGATTTCTATTCAAGGAGGATTCAAGACGAGAGTAAAGAAAGGAGCAGAGTGACAGATTACGCGGAGATTAGGCATAATGCGTGCAGCTGAGTGATCGGCATTCGGGAGACGAAGCACTACGCAGAATATTGACTAGTAGCAATTGGAGACGACACGTCGACACATTCTAGTTAACGAGAAATTTCACGCGAAAGCACGCGATAAAGGTACAAACCATGCGTGAGGAAAGAGGAAAAACGGAAAGGATTCGCGCGTGGCCGCTACTCCACCCTCTCGATGACAGCCAAAAGCGCAAACAAACAAACAACCGATCAAACAAACGAGCAACATACACGGCGTGCATTGTCTCGAACGTGTCGAGCGAGAGAGAACACTATATCCCTCATAGTGTGGTCGCACTCGAGTTCCATCGTCGCGAGATCCCGCGAAAAGGATACATGTATATCCTATGTTTACACTCGCGAAATGTATGCGCGACGACATTGCAATCGTAAGGTCCATTTTCACATATCTACGATGTCTAAAATTTTGACAGATTCATTATTTAGAACGGCGACATGCGAGATATTCCAAGAACCTGATCGCCTTTCCCATTCCTCGCGATGACAAAACCTAAGAGGCTCGGAAAACGACAGTTGAGAATCGTGTAGAGAAACGCGACGGCCGCTTCCCCGAACGTATATATGTACATATGTATTCGCTCTACATCGCGCGCCACGGAAGAGATCGTCGAGTGAGATCGCCTTCGAGAAAACGAGAGCAGCGGCAGAGGGGTGGGGAAAGAGAAGAGAAGAGAATACTTGGCGCGAACGATACTTTCGAACGTGGGGTGTCTTGGATCGACAGATTGAGTGTCGTTAGTCGTCGTTGTCGTCGTTGTCGTCGTTCTCGTCGTCGTCGTCGTCGTCGTCGACGACGACGACGACGTTCTCCCGATCGTTTTGTCCGTTCTAATTCGTATAGGTTAAAATAGGTTTCTGCAAAAGAAAAAGAAAAAAAAAAAAAAAAAAAAAAAATGTCGGCTCGCGTCGAACGAGACGGCGACGATGTTGCACGACATGCGGAACAAGAAAAACACATCGTCGCCCCGATAAATATCTAGGCTCTCCTTCTCTCTCTCTCTCTCTCTCTCTCTGTGTACCTATCTCTCTCTCTCTCTCTTTCGAGGGTGTTAACGTTGGACACTCACCATCTTTCGACGGATTCGAATGCGCAGGAAGATCCGTTGGCGGCTGTCCTCGCGACTCGATGGTACCCTGGCCTCGCGCGAGGTCACCTGGACGCCCAGGGACTGCCAAGGACCGTTGCACCGACCACTTCAGCAGCACTTCCAGCCTCCGGTGGAGAAGCTGCCGTCCCGTCTCGCGTAAACCTCCAAACACTACGGACAGGCAATTCTTACAAGATGGCGGCCGGCGATGCAGCGCCGCGTAAAGTCGGAGCGCGGAACTATTAAAACTGCGTGCGCGCGCCTTTTATCAAAGGAAGGTAAAACCAATCGCATCCTATATATTTATATATGTATATATATTGCACTCTATTGTGCATCTCTATGGTTGCGTTCCGAAATACACTGTCAGCACTAAAATCTATAATACACGTGACGTGTATTATAGCTTTCCAATGCTGAAAATATTCCAGTGAATTTTGGAACACAGTCTTTATATGTATATAGCTAGCATATATATATATATATATATTTATATACTATAGATTTGTTTCTTGCAGCTGTATATATACTGTATTTTTTCTTTTCCTCTTTTCTTTACCTGTATGTTTACCTGTTTTATGTGAATGCAGAAGGAATACAACTGCAATAAACAGATCTTGTATATATATATATCTCTTTTCTTCTCTCAGATTTTATATACACTTATTTCGAATTGAACGCACGTGTGAATTTAATAAATATCTGTGCGATGTTAATTTATATCCGCTGGCCAATTTAGTATATGTCACGTCACTGCAAAATAGTCGTCGTAAACACTGACAATGAATGAAATCTGTCATTTTATCAAAATGCTCATGCCCGTTTTATGAAAAGCCCTAACAGCACACATGTTCAAAAGATGTTCATAAGAAATCCATAGAATGTTAAAACATATTTTAATATCCTATGAATCTCTTATAAACATCTTTTCAACATATGTGCTGACAAGGAGATAGCAAATGGAGAAAATATATTTTATTCACAATATATATATACATTCAACTTACATCGATTGAATAACATTCGCCCCGAGCATGCAGATCTCCAGTAATCTACTAGACTTACAACAATTCTAGCAAAAATTGTGTTGCATTAGTATATTTATATGCCTATTTTACTAACAGAGAGATGCCTAGCGATATATTTCTCATTAGATGCAGTAGGCGCGCGTCTAATCGATCTAAGGCTCTAGAAAGTGACCAAAAAAACCTGTAGGGGATTTTTGATGCACGATAGTTGGGGTTTTACAATTCTTTTCGTACACTGCACACATCCCTAACTATATATGCACTGACATATGTACATAATTATAATAACGAGGGATATTTTTGAAAAGAACTTCTTGATGAGTGTCTACGTTGAGAATAACATTTATTTATCATTTACATAACCTTTACATTCATTTCATAACCAGTTAATAGAGGATTTTATTAAAATTGAAGAAGAAAAAAGTGACTAAATTCATCTGGATATAATAGTACGAAACCATAAAATAGTAGTGGAATAATAAATGTGCAAAATTTTTCTTTATTTAACTAATTGTAAGATTGTCTAATATTTTACTCTCCTTCCAATATTACGTTGTGTTAATATTTGCATGCAACACACGCGTCTATTTAATCCTTTACATGCGGTGTTTCTCGACAGATATTATATTTTTTGAACTAGAAATCTCAAACACGTTTCACGCACGTTAGAGGCTGCTGGAGTCATATCATACATATTAATTAACATTGCACGGATATTTAAATGTGTACGTGCGTCCAATTCGAAAGTGTCTAGGAATAAAATAAATTCTCGTTAGGAATTACACGAAGGAATACTTTTAAAAATGAGCTTATAGAAACTTAGTAAAAAACATTTCGGTCTAACAATAAAATGATGAATTATAAAATCATTTTATTAGAATCACTCCGGTATCCCTTTAAAAGGCCATGATTTTATGAGACTATAACCACGTGTGAAATACGCTCGTAAAAAATGCAACATGGGAGACGCGATTTCAATGCAAAAGGATTGATAATTATTGTACAAAAAAAATGAGGCGAAAAAGCGATAAGATATGACGGATAGTAAAATTTTTAATTTTTTGACAATTTTATCGGCTATTAATAATCTATTTTTATTTTTAATCATATTCATTTTGTTGTATCCTTTGTGCGAGACTAATCATATATGCAAATGTGTAAATGTTTCACGCTAATTGTCTCCTCAACATAAAAATAAATATTTTATATTAAAAAATTAATTAGATAAATAACTTACGTTCAATGTGTTATAAATGTTCGATGAATGTTTTTACACGCTAGAGCTTCAATTTGTGTGCTGAATTGAACGAGTTTCGAAGATATTTAATTTCCAGTTGATGATCCACGATGTTAAACGTCATCCAGTCGTCGACTCGATGTGTAAACGAAGAAATTCGAATAATAAAACACTAAAATACAAACTATGAACGAGAAAACATACACAAAAACCGGGAACTGAAACTAACAATAAAATGAACCTCGGAACTTAATGTACTGCTCCTTGTAATGTTTCCAAGTCTAACTTCCGATCAAAAAATTATCGTATTATTAAGAATGCATTATTAGAATGTATTATATTACGGAAAAAATTAAAAATTCGATGGAGAAATTTTCATAAAGAAAGACACGTTGATTGTTTAAATTGTGAAATATTATTACAGGATCGTACGATTATATGAGATGTTTCATTGACTAATGTAGTCGAAGTAACTGACTGGCGCGAAATTGACATTCGAGTGTTTTACCACTACATACACGAAAGAAAATATAAAAGCAGTATAATAATATATATATAAAAACGATGGCTACAAATTCGTCTTTTTATAACATTATTTCAACATATGAAAAATAACTATTGAATAAAGTCAACTTAAAGTAATGACATTTTTAATTAACTCTACAAAACTTGAGCTGACTTGCTGTGGGTAGTGTTCTACCAACAACAGTTAATTTGAAAAAGTATATTTGTTTAAATGTTTAAAATAACATTTTATTCATTTTTAAAAAATTTAGATATTTAATTTATAATAATTTTGAAATCTAAATACATTTTTTAATAGCAACACTTTAATCGTTACATTTTTTTCTTATATTAAGAAATGGAAAGTTTCAATATTATTTGTAAATATTAATTATATGTATATAAAATATTTCATATATATATATTTATTATTGTTGTTATTATTATTATTAATTATTATTCTATAAAATCAAAATATCAAAAATTAATATTAGTAATTTTATGGAATAAAGTAATTAATATAATTCCTAATAAAGTTAATATATAATTCTTATGATTATACTACAAAAAATCATAGATCATATTTACAAGAAATATACAAATATATATATAATTATAACTTCAAATTTTAAATATCATTTACATCTAAATCAAAACATGTTGCATTCGTTGGCATAAATATGCACGACGCTGTTTCAACATTTGGGTAATCCAGAAATTACTTGTGAAATGTTAAAATTCTAAAAAAATAGAACGACAAAATTTTAATAATCGCATTATTGATCGCATAAATAAATATATTAAATATAATGAAAAGAAAACTTGAAAATCATATTTATAAAAAAAATGTGGCTGTAAATTTTTTTTTTAAATTAATAATTAAAGATTCACAAACTTGGAAATTAATCATATTTTTTCATAAATTATGATTATTCATATATGATATATATATATATATATATATGAATAATCATATATATATATATATATATATATCACATGTATGTATACATATGTATATAGATCATGCATAATTTATGAAAAGACATATATATGTTTAACTATAATTTTGTAAATATTTATCGTTATAATCATAAAGTAAATATATATATAATTATAAAATATATACATATATAATTTTATAAATTTATATATATATATATAATCTTTATATATATTTTATATATAATTTTTATATATTTTACATTTATATATATTTTTATTTTTATTGAAAGAAAAATATTCTACAACCTCACATACATGCATGCATCATGCATACATACATACATACATACGTACACACATACACACCCACCCACCCCCACACACACTTAAACACACACACACACACACATACACCACACTGTACAATATAAAATAGAGAATACTATGTCAAAACGTAGTTTGCTAGAGTACTAATTACAACTTACATATTTTTTATGCATTGCCAAACAAAAAGTGCAAACTTGCGGCCTTGTTGAGCAAATGCCGCTATTTTCTAAAAGACGTGAGCAGGGTTGATCTATGGCACCCGCTATAAGTATAGCATCCAAATGACTAATGTAACTGCTGGCCAATCTTAAAGTCTCTATTTTCGATAACTTCCGGTCAGCCGGTTCGGTCGGAATCAGAGTTCTCAGAATGCTGAAAGCCGTGTTCACGCTGCACAATGAAGATCGTATTCTTTCAATTGTGTGTCTGCATCATGTATGGTCGTTATATCCATATTATTATCTCGTTAATCATTTTCACATTAAATAAAAGGGGAATTTGAAGATAAGTTACATCCGTATCGAAAGAGATTTTGCATGCGAAAATATACGCGCCTATTTTCTATAGTCCTTCATCTTCGCATAATAAAGAGAATCGATGCTTTCTACTCTTCTTCAAATGTTTGATTTATGTATCAAGTGTTAGCTATCGTTCCCCGTTAAAAAATTTACATTGCGAATGCAAAATATTTTTCACCTATGAGTACGATCCCTTTCTCGAGCGTTTGCTTGATATCGCTGCTTTGACTCTTCTTTCTTACGCGTTGCCATGTTGTAGACACGATCTCAAAATAGACTGTTCACGAAAACGCTGCCTTTATCAATGAGCGACTGATCCGTTCTTTCCTTTTCTCCGGAATATGAAATTTCCTCATCTCTGGTGTCACGCACGCTTACATCCCTCAGTTCCGTGTTGTCGTTCATCTCCTCCCTCCTACTTTCTCTTACTCCCTCTTTTTCTCGGTTAAACTCGACACTCACGTGAGCCGCACATGTGTAGGATCAGGAACGGATAAAGATCTTTTCTTCGTCTCTTTCCCTTCGGTGTTTTCTTCCTTCTCTTCTCTTTTCCGGTGTCTAATACGCAAAAGTTGTGGCAACGAATATGTAGAAAAAACGCAAAATTATAAATAAATTAAATCTTTTTCGTAGAAAATGTATTATAATTAATTCATCATTGAAATCTGCGAAAACATCAAAATAAAAGTAAAGTTATAAGTCTATATATTATTACATATTCCATCGTTACTCTCTCGTCAAAAATTTAATTTACCATTTACAATTTGTATGTATGTATATATATATATATATATATATATATATATATATATATATATATATATATATAAAATATTGTACGCTAAGATTCAAATAACACATTCACAACTTCGTCCCTGCCTCTTATATATACACGTGTATGCATGCCGAGTGTATACATTCTATGTAAAGTGGTCGGCGGCTGCGTTTCGCATTACGCTTAATAAAAAACGTAGACGACCGTAGCGGGTGATAGAGTAGAGCAAAGGAATCATTTCATCTGCAAAACTAATTATCGTTGCAGCGTGTTTGCAATTCGTTTTCTCAATTTTGTTCATTTTTACGAGATTACACTGCTGTGAGATGTTAAAGAGTTTAAATCTCATTGTTTATTGTAACATTGATCAAACTGTGGCGTTAGGTAATGATAATTTCCTTGAACGATAATTGTGTAACTAAAATTCAAAAGAGAATAGTTCAGAAGATAGTAGAGAAATATTTGAGTTTCGTACGAAATATTTATTCAATTAAATAGCTTCATTACACCGAATCAATTACACAACGTGAAATATACATGTCTCTCAATAATCACTCAATCAATCAAAAGATTACACTATTTCAATATTTGATATCGTCGAAGAAACGTCATTCGTAAATCATTAAATGGTAAGCATCTTTTAAAATTTGATTTTTTGTGTCTTTACCATTGATCAATTATGTGTGCTTTGTTATCAAAGGTTTGCAAAATTCAATAAAAGAATATATCTAAATAAAAGTACATAAATCGATACACTAATAAAATGATAATATATACATATATATTATATACGTGTATATACATAGTTCGATACATTAATAAAATGATAAGTAATCTTTTAAACTATATTTTCTACTATATTATTATGCAATACGATCAAGATAGGTTGATGGGGGAAAGTTAAATGTGGGAAAAAACCGTTTATTGAATTTATGAATATTTCTTTGATTCTAGGTCTGTTCTTTTTAGCTAAACTGCACTAGTTCAGAGTTTATCTTTTTCTCTCTGCATTAGAAAGAGACAGCTTAACTCTGAACTAGCAAGCCAGAGATCAAATGTTGTAGTATAATCCTATGATCATTACAAGACTTGTAAATTTTATGTTGTATAATATAATGGATTTGATGTACTGAAGCTATTGAGAAACTGATGATTGAATTTATAATTTTCTGTCGTTATAAGTAAACGCAGATGTGTACTAATTTCCCATCCTACTACATATATACGCTACTACAATAATTAAAATTAATTGAAACTACGTCGTATAAAAGTAAGACAAAAAAAGTCGATAAAAAAAAGAAAATGCAGATCGCTAGGAGGTAATAAGCTGAGCAATCTTGAAACGAACGAAACATTTCGTTTATACATCTCAAAAAACTTTTGTCATTTTAACTAACTTTAATTATATGATAGTATACATATATACCGGAACATATATCAAATAATGGAATGTGTAATAATATGGATTAAATTATATAACTTTAATTTTCATTTTTTACTTTAGTTTTCAGTAATAAATTAATTATAATACATTTTCCACAAAAAGATATAACTTAGTTCTATTATTATTAATTCTGCATTTTTTCTATATATTCCTTGCTGCAACTTTGACGTATTATGATAGATATTAGAAAAGAGAAGAGAAGGAAAAAATGAAGACGCTCGTTTAGGTTTATAATGCGACAGAAAATCATCAAAAATTTTTTTTAATACATACGTTAGACTTTGCGTTTTCGATTTATATATTATATTGTATCTGTACATCTATGTTCTGTCTATTTTTATCTCGTAAAAATATATAATCAAAGTTCAATTATTATTTTGTTAATGGATCGTACACTATATATATATATGTCTATGTATGTGTATATTTCTATTAGATATCCTTATATTGGATATTATAAGTCTTTGATAACAAAACACATGTAATTGATAAATAATAAAAATGTAAAAAGTAAATTCATGACTATATCTTATCGATGAACGACTATGCATGACATTTCTTACATTTTAATTATTTTTAATTATTAGATATAATTTTTGGATTGTTTTTAACTATTTTTCATTATTAGATGTAATAATTAAAATTAATTAAAACATCATAAAAGTTCTTCGATATAAAAAGATGTACAAATGAAAAATCGTTCATTTTAGAATCGCTCAGTTTATTATTTTCTTTAGCAAGCTGCATTTTCTTTTTTTTATCTGTTTTTATACGACACTACGCGCATTTACTATTTATATATATATACGGTCACAAATATAAAAAAAATATATATATAATTATATATAATTATATTGCGTTTTTTTTTTAAATTTTTCTATATGTAATATTTTATATATAGAAAGTGTGTCTAGTGATTGCACAACTGAACATAGATCGCTAACGCTAACGTATAGAAATTTTATATATAAAATATTTACGTACATGTGGAAGAATTAGCAAAAGAAAACGCAATATAATTTTATCTTGTACAAGCGCTTTGGCATATATACTACTTAAGATCAAATAAAAAAGCAAAATCAATTGAATAAATTGGGCAAGACAGACAAACTGTATATTGTCAATAGCGAAATGTAAGAATTAATATTTAAATATAATATTTAAAGTTTTGAACGGCTTACACATCTGCTGTTTATATATATAATAAATCTCGATCATTTTAAGGAGTACCAATTCGGTACTGAACGTTACAGTACCGAAGAGGTCAAATATTTTGTCGTATTATTTACAATAATGAGAATTACAATGATTATACTCGCTGCGTGTATATATATATTTCCATCGCTTACATCGCGCGATCTGAAAGATCATAAAAATAATTTCTGATCTTAGAGACTATATATAGATTACAGAGCGAGATCTGGCTTTTTTTAAAATTTTCAACTCATCGATGCGTTGAAAGAACGCTCGAATATATATAATGTACACGCGTATATATATATACAAAAAACATATGCATATATGTATATGTATTAATATATCGCGCTTAAACGCAATCAAGAAACTATACATATATTATATATACATAAATAAAAAATATAATTATTGACGCGATCCACGTGCGGCTTCTTCCAGCGCGCGAACTTTAAGCTCACGTTCACGCTGTTGTCTAAAAAACACCTTTTGTTAGTGCGGATACCCCGCTACCTTAAATCACAGCATAATGCAGTAGCAAGTTAGGCAAGTTTTGATAGTGATTTCAAATGCCTACAAACCTGATGTATTCCTCGTGATGAGCTACGAGAGATGCATGCGCAGGGAATCGTTCGCGCTCTATCATGAGATGTCGTTGCAATTGTTCATGATGCGCCATGTCGGCGTATGGTCTTCCTAGAAGTTCCGCTGGATGAAGTGCCAAAGTAGGATCGCGCGGCATTAACCCGGGACGAGGATAATTGGCGCTGGCCGCAGCTGTGAACGAAGATAACATCGTGTTAGAAAAAAAAGATGAAGATTATTAGAAAATATTTATCATTATATTAAACTTATATTAACATTGTCTGTGTGTATTCGTTTTACAAGACTACTGGTAGAGACGCGTTATAAATTGCGGAAGCATATTCGTTTATCTCGTAAAAATAGAAGAAACTACACGCAAAATTTGAACCCTTTCAACTACCAACGAAATGTCCCAGAAATTACTTCTTATTTCAAGGTACACGCACACGCACACTCGCGCCTATTCCTCGACAACACTCACTCGCACTTGCACCTGCGACGGTGATAAGCGACTAGCCAGAAATCAGAGTCGAGCAACTGGAAGTTCGCAGGCGTGCTGATATGGTGCAGAAAATAAAGGATCGTTTCAACCTAGACGGTAAGTATAGGTTGACGATCAATGAGAAACGGATGTTGAGCGACGAGGAATAAGCGAGAGCAGCGTTTTCTTAAAAGGAAAAGCTCTTCAAGAGAAGCTTACAGAAGAAACATCCTGTGTGTAAGGACCTACCCGGCAGAGGAAATCCAGCCGCAGCCGCAGCGGCTTCCTGCTGTTGCTGAGCCTGTTGCTGAGCCTGTTGCTGTCCCGGATGTAAGTGCAAGTGCGTATGCGCATGCGTATGCGCGTGAGTGTGAGCGTGATACTCGGGCGAGATGCCAGCCATTTGCAATCGGACCATCGGGTCAGCGGCCAGAGCCAGCCGTTCTTCTAACTGGCCATGATGATGAGCCGCCACGGGATGGCCAGCCGCTCCACCTGCTGGCCCCCCGCCGGCTGCAGTCGGAATCCCTAAACGCGACAGCGCTTCGATCACATAACTCGAAGATCATAGATACGATTCTCATCGTTGCCCGATTTCTTCATTTCCAGCTAACCGTTGGATCAAATTATTCGAGAAAGAAGGGACTCCGTGTTTTTCTAATAATATATCACTTACATAGAGAATATTGTAAACATCATGTTAAACAGAGAGCCAAGGTTAGCTATCTTGTCAACACAGTTAATTGGCGCTGAAGAAATCGGCCATTAGAATTTAAACATTTACGTTTAACTATATCGCGTGTATCTCTAAAATATCTTGGCGCTCTCAATCTAATTCCGTCTTTCTTCCTAGCCTATCGATTTTTCTATCAACCTTTTGACTATATATTCTTAAATCAATTCTGATTTTGCAAATTCTATAAGTTGTACGATCGAACGAATGCTTGTCAACGCAAAGTCTGTATTTCTACGCTCGCTGTTTGAAATATGAAATGTTAGCTTAATTAATAGTTACCTAGCCGTTCGAGCCGTTCTCTTTCGAGTTGACTTGGACCCGGTGGAGCGCCGTAGAGGCCGAACTGGTGTAAGGCTTGGGGTGGTCCGGAAGGGCCCGGTGTCAGACCGGCAGCAGCATATCGGCGGTGTATTTCCAGCCAATGCGGATCAACTGGCGGTGCTGGCATCGGTCTAGGTGTGCCTTTAAACAATTCCTCTTTTAATCGATCATTCAGTTCTCTTTCGCGTAATTCACGTATTTCGCGTTCTCTCTTTTCACGCTCCAAGTGTTCCAACTCTAATCGCTGCGCTGCTGCAGCTTCGCGTCCGTAGATATAATGTAGCATCGGATCAGGCGGGGCAGGATGTCTGGCGGGTGAGAAAGCGGCGTGCGGTCTAGCATATTCAGACAGTTGCCTAAGAGCCGGCGTGTCTGCGTAAGAACCAGGACGCGCGGCATAACGATCGTACGGCGAGACGACCGGTTCGAGAGGTCCACGACTGGGTGGTTTGCACACTTCAGGTTGTTTTTCCGGTGTTGTCATTTTTCGAGCCTGTTGGGCTGCGGCAGCGACACGATCACGCTCCTCTCGCTCTCGTTCTGCCTGTTTTCGCGAGCGTTCTTCGCGCTTTCTTGCAAGTTTCGAATCAGGCACCGGTTTAAACATTAAATCAGTGCGCGTGCACGAGTTATTTTCGCCGCGATTCCAATGTCTCAGGAAAATCGCTGACTGCGAACGGTGACACTCGGAATCTTCAATTCGCGGTTCCGGCGACGGTCCACGCGGACTAACGGACTCTTCCGGTTCGGTCTCCATGTCTTGTTCGATCTTCGGCTCTTGTACGACCGGCTGCGGTTGCTGCGGCTGCGACGCACGATGATGATGATGCGCGGAACTAGCTGACGACGTAAGACACGTAGCCGAGACAAGTGACGGTTTGCGCTGACTACTATGCGAGCTGTGGGACGACGAATGACTGTGAGAGCTGTGAGAAGAGATGGTCAATAGTTTATCGTGATGCAAGTTCGTCGGCTGCTGATGCATACTAGACGAATGGTGATGACTCGCGATTAGATTCTCGCCCTCTTCTCTGCTTGAGACACTTGAACTGGCACTGGCATGATGCGCCGTCATCATAGCGTTACTGCTCTCTTGACTTCGTTGCGGCGAAGGCGGTGGAATGGCGTGAGGTACCGGACCGTAAGGATACGGCGGAAACGACGGGTATCCTGGTGCGTATCCTGGATAGGCATGAGGATGATAGGTATGCATAGCGGTGAACAAAGAATGATGCATCAACGGATGATGTGGATGGAAGGGATGAGCCATGTGTGGACTCGGTTGTTGCGCCGGATGCATTACCGGTTGAGGAATCGAACTGGGCGGCGGCGGTAAGCTTGGCGTCGGTGTTGGCGATGCCGCAACCGGTTGAATCGACGGTACTGCCTGACTGACCGGCGGCATAGAGTGTTTGCTTGGCGTTGGCGGTTTGCTCGCGCCGTCTGGATCCTTCTTGATATTGTCCAGACTCGGACCTGGAAAATTAGAACTCTGGAAGCCCGGTACTTTGACCTCCTTCAAACTCTGCAGAGGATCCGGTTCCGGTGGTATAATCTCCTGTTTGATTTTTAGATTCTGTGGCTCCATCGGTGGTGTACCAGCAGGTAAATTGTAGAGACCCGTAGGCTTTTCCATCGGTAACATTCCTCCGGATTGGATCGGTTGAAACAAGTTGCTTGGTTCCGATCGTTCCGATTCATTGTTCTCATTCGTTCGTTCCGAAACACGCTCCGACATCATACGAGAGTCGGAGGTTCGACTGTCGCGCACTCGATCGCTCACCGACAATCTATCGTCCACCATTCTTTCGGCATTTCTACTCTCAGATGACATTACGGTTAAACCGAGCGGCTGCGGTGGCGAGCTCGGCATTGGCGGCATCTGTGGTATTTGACCGATCGGACCACCGATACCGGCCGATACGCTCTGTGAGATATTGAGATTCAATGGTGGCGGTCCCGACAGTGTTTGCGCGGAAGTTGGCATACTCTCGGTTACATGGCCGCGTAGGTTTGGTCCCATATTCGGCACATTCGGTGGCAAACTGCTCGGTGCCATTTGGGGTGGTATGCTTTGTGAAAGATTCTGCGGCACGTTTTGCACTGGCGGGGGTGGCGGTGGCGGTTGCACGTACTGCATACTGAGACTCGTCGGCAGCCCACCGGCACCAGTTCCAGTTTGTTGCTGACCAGGTGATATCACCGGTATTTGCGAGCTCGATATAGATGCTTGTGAACCTACGCTCGTGATAATACTTGGTATAGTTTGTGACAAATTGCGAACCGTAACCGCGGGGCTTGCTGTGTCGTTCGTCCCAACAGACTGTACAGATGTACTTAAATTTAACTGCGTCGTTTCAGGCTCTTTGCCTACATCCTCGTGAGACATGGTTGGCGACATCGTCGATTCAATTGGCAATGGTTCAAGCTTCAATGCTTGATTCATAACCAATGGTACGTCTTCCGTCTCTCGATCCGTTATCTTGTTCTGATCTACTGATTCTTGATCCAACAAGACGGAAGGCTTCTTCTCCAAATTATGTATTACCGGCACCGATATCGGCAAGCTCTGTATCGCGGCCGGTACTGGAGTAGACGCCGGCGTTGGCTCGGATGGCTCCTCGGGCGTCGTGACAGCCGGACTACTGATAGGCTCTTCCCCACCGGTTACGCCGGCAACCGTTGGCGGTGTCGGTTGATTCTCGTTTGCGTCACCTTCCGTTTCTCTCTCCGGTTCATCCATCAGGGAGTTACTGTCAGTCGTGAGAGATTCGGACGGGCTATCGGGCCGTTCGCCGCTGCCGCGTTTTCGTTTTTGTGACTCCTTATCTTCGTCGTTGCAAGTATCGTCCGTTTGACTTGAGCGCTTGTGACCCTTCTTGGGCGTATCGGCTTTGCCGGACGACTTCTTTTTGTTTTTATCGGGCGTCTGTTGCTGCTGCTGCTGCTTCTCTTGATCAGGCGTGTCTGTGCCGCCACCGGTTCGTCGCGGTCTCGCTGGTCTCGGTGTTTCCTTGGCCTTATTCCGTGTACGCATCCTACCGGGACTCTCGGGCGATTCCGCGGGCACCGGGCGGAACAGATACGGCTGCAAGGGCGGCAGTTCCCCAGTCTTCTTTAAGTGCGCCCGGCATTCCGCGCAAAGCAATAGTCGATCTTTGCCGGCTACTTGATAATCCTTTGAGCTAGTGGAAAAACAGTGCTGACACGAATGCGCCGCTCCGTTTGTATTGGTATCGCGCGAGTCACTGTCCTCCTCTGAATTGTCGTCTTCGGTCACAGAGCTAATTTCGCCTCCTGGATTGTGACTGGCCGGAGTACCGACCGGTACGGTCTCAACCTCGGACGCGGTCTCCTTCGTGCTAAGGTTAACCGCAGGCGGCGTGTCCTTGGTAGGCGTAGGGATCTCCTCCTTGGGGGTGCCAGCACGTGAATTACGCGTGTTGCGGATTCGCCGTAGCGAGCTCTGCCTACGTCGCCGGTGGGGCCGATTATTATTCGCGCCCGGTGTCTTCTTCCATAAGTAATAGAATTCAACCAGCTCGGGCTGCACAGAAATCAAGCGTTAAAAAAAAGGATATTTTATTACGTCATAAAATTTTTTCATTGCGTCATAAAGTTATTAGATGGGTTACACAAGATTCAACACTCGTATATTTATCGTGAATAATTTTGAAAATAAATTTATACATACAAAAAATAATTTTTATTAATCGGAATGTGTATAATTATAATTTTTATCGAGATATATCTTAAAAAAAAAAAAAAAAAAAAAATACTCTTATAGATTAATAAATAAATAAATTCAGTGCTCTCTTAAATATAAACTAAAGTATAAAATGTAAACGGCAATAGAGAGCAAAAATGTGTCCTGACTAAGGTAAGTACACTCAATCTCTGATAAAATAAATAACAAAGTTTGAGTATAATGGATTATTTATCAACTAATCTTACATAAATCGTAACATGTTCAAGTATTAAATCACTTACAAAAAATTTTTTTGAAAAATCGCAACCCGCAAATTTACAAAATCGGAGATATAAAAGAATAGAATTAATTACTTAAAATGCGGACGTTTCGAGCTCAATTTTGAGTCTTCTTCAGCGCTATGATTACATACAATAATAAGAATTTTTATGGAACGGGAAATATAAACATTATACGATGTTTTTTGACATTATACGAACGTCCGCAGTACACGGATTTGAGTCAACTAATTATTATCAACCGTCACAGAATATCGTATGAGAGTGAGTGACTTCCCAACATGCGATTTTTCAAAAAAATTTTTTGTAAGTGATTTAATACTTGAACATGTTACGATTTATGTAAGATTAGTTGATAAATAATCCATTATACTCAAACTTTGTTATTTATTTTATCATAGATTGAGTGTACTTACCTTAGTCAGGACACATTTTTGCTCTCTATCGCCGTTTACATTTTATACTTTAGTTCTTATAGATTAAAATATCAAGTTTTCAATTAGATTATTTCAAGCAGAATTTTATAGAACACACAATGACGTTCTTTTTTTATTTTAATAATATAAAATGTATTTTTTTAAATGATATTTTTGGTAATTTCTCCTACACAATTTTTTATCTCCACAATATTCCTTTATTGACTGCAGAAAAAGAATGAGAATTCAATAAAAGAAGAATGAATCCATAGTAAAAAGCACAGTTAGGGACGAAAAGAGAAAACTCCTAATGAAACATTAATCTTTACCGTGTCCTTGTGAGGTAAAAGATCCTTTCTAATGCGCGAAAAATTCTTTCCAAATTGTCGTAGGCCCTTGACGAATCGCTTCTGCGGGGAAAAATCAGTCTGTTAGAAATTCTCTCACTCTTTGTACCGTAAACCTTTAATGAATGAGTCGAATACAACAAATAACGAGAAACGTACAGTTTCTTCCTCGGACCATTTCTTGTCAATGCCTTTCGGTGCGGGACATTTGACGAGTGCTTGGAGCGCTCTACTGGGATCATAGCCAGAGTCGTGCAGGATATCCAGAGCGTTGATGGTAGTGTCGTCTCGGGCGGCGGCCACGCAACCATCGTCCGGTGAACCGCCGTCACACATACCGGCGAACGCTGCCATTGAACGGGCCGCCCTTAAGTACATGAGCAGATCCCCGTCCAACGCCATCGCCGGTATCCATCTTAGCTCCTCGCGCTCCTTGGAGAATTCTGGATCGGGTGGCAGCTCTCCGGGAGGTATACCCGGCCGATATTCAGGCAAACGGGCCTGACAAGAAACCAATTCCTGTAAATCCCAAAAATTCGGGATTGTGCGGGGTTAGCACAGATAATGCCAAAGCAAGTTAGTAAGAGTACCTACGCGGTTTCTGACATGTCTTCTTAAAAGACTAACTTTTTTGAAGAAAGACTAATCGACATAAATCTATCTTTCCTTTTATTTTCTTTCTCTTTCATCTTAACACTCGTAAAGCGGTAGCAGAAGAATGTTTGTTATTCTTTTTATCAGCTTCGTTTACGAGCATTCTATGCGAAAATCTCAGCTAGAGAATTAGTATAATTTTATTTCTCTTTATTTATGTAAATATACATGATATACATTCGATATATAAATACGCGACATATATTCGCGCGCTTGCGTGCGAACTTTATTAGCACATAATAATTATCCACGGCACCTACGATAATTAATGATACAAAAATTAGAATGCATTTACAAGTATAACAAGTATAATTCATGTATTTTGTTTTTTTGTTCAATTTCACGTCACGATCACCGATGTATTTCTCGATTGGAGTTATTTTTAGTAAAATAATTCTAAGGAGAGGCAAAACGTATTAAGAAGAAGAGGAAAACGACAAACAAGTATTAATAATCGATTAGTTGTATATATAGAAACGCGATGATTGAATGAAAAACAAAGTTTCTTCATATTTTGACTATGTTCATCGATATAATTTTGAAAATATCTTTTTTTAATATAATATCTTTTATACATAAGATATCCTAAAAGTCACACAAAGTGAAAGAAGAATCGTTAAATTTTAAGACACGCTAATAAATCGCTCGTCAATGCTCACAGATGGTTCAAGTAAGCAATCGCGAATAATTGTTGTATGCTAACAAGTACAAACAGTGCGAAGATGAGTTGATCCGCTTATCTCGGACGCGTTTCAATTTAATTACTTCACCATGACTTAATACCACTTTAAATTAAGAAAATTCCATTTTACGCCAAATGTCAACTGCAATTACCACTATTAACGCATATGCTCTTAAGTAGTATTTAATATGTCTTTCATGCACAGCGCAAAGAAAAACTTTCTTCTCTCTTTATTAGAGTATCACAACACTTTAATAAGTTGAAGCGATTTTTCGTGCGATACAACAAATATCGACGAGAGCTTGTCGAATATGTTTCACGTATTTCATTCACGTATTCGTTTCACGCATACGAAATCGGTCTACACCTGAAACATTCGAAGCTCTTTAATGCGTGATGCGTTAGTTGAACCATCAGATCGAAATCAGAACAAGTTTCATTTTTTAGAGTTTTATAATCATTTTTAAAAGAATTTTATATCGCACACGCGCTTTTAGATATAGAATTATCACCGAAATGTACTTCTCTTTGAATGTGGCTTAAATGCCCGATTAATATTCTTGGATTTATAATAAACATGTTTTTTTTTCCACAAATCGATGTACGATATTCGTTATGAGAGAAAAAAAAAAAAAAAAAAAAAAAAAAATGCGAGTTTCTACAAGAAGTTGTACAATCTGGGATACTTCTTATCTCTCTTGGTTTTATTGTTGAGAAACTTCAAGATATTTTATACATTTCAGATTAGATTATATATGTACATATGTACATATATTTACGTAACACTCATCTTTTTATATGTCGTACGTTTGAATACAAACTTCCATTTTTGCTATTTTTCAATGAACCGTTTGTACGTGCACGCGCGGATAATTTGTTAAACACATGTGTAACACATGCACATATATACAACGCGCGCACACACACATACACATACGCACACGCACACACACATACGCATGAGCGCGTACAAATGTGCAGCTCTCTCTTTTACATTCGTTTATATTTATTTAATTTATTGCTGTAAGGAGTGTGTAAGGATCTCGAGAATCTTTCTTTCGTATTTTCTTGTTCAATCTTTATAAACAAAAGTACAAAAATAGAATAAATTTGTATTGCATCTAATAATAAAATATACTACATATATGTCCTTGTCACATAATGTACAATAAATATGCGGAAGACTATTAATATTAAATTATAAACTTTTTTCTCATAATTTAACATGAAACATTCAAAGTTCAATTGGTTTTAAAATATATGAATTTAATAATTTAATTAGGCATCGAATTTGCACAATGTGTATTCCTTCACAGCTTTGCAAATATATTCTATTACAAGAGAGACTTTATTATCATAAAGCAATATTCATTGCTATTTAAAACTACACAGGAATTGTCCTTGCGTCCGTATATAAAATCGTAACAGTAATACAGTCATTATGTAACAGTAACCAATTAATGCACGAGAATAGCGATTCGTGATTTTATACGCGCGATCCACACGCCCCTTACCTCGTAATAAACATCTATTCTAATAAGCACATGCCCTGAAACAGGCACAATGTGCGATACAGCTAAATAGCTAGAAAGTTTTTCAAGATATATTTTGGCAAACCTGATGCGAGGGGCCAACCCGGATCTCGCCCTGGGTGCCAGCAGACATCTCCCCCTCCTCCGAAGCTCCGCCGTCTTTCTCCAGCGTTTTGAATGCCTTTGATCTTGGATTTTCAGTAAATTCGTATTATCCAACCCCTGAACCGTATCAATATAATAATGGTATGATTGGTATTATATCGATTGTAACTGTGTTATATTATGTTATCAATACAATTGACAATTTGGTAAAATATTTATCTCTAACATGCTTATGTCGTTAGATGTTTAATGGCTTTTTTATAAAGAATAAAAATAAAAAATATAACGTTATTTAATATAAGTTATAAAAGATAAATTATGGTTTATATTTACTAAGATAATATAAAGAAAATATGAAACTTTATCTCTTTCTCTCTCTCTCTCTCTCTCTCTCTTTCTCTCTTTGAGATAATCTTTTTTCTCCCTTTATAATCTTACAATTAGAGAATTTGTACAATATATGATATAATATGAAAACATTAAACAAAAGCATGATTTGAGAATGTTTTTAAACATAATTATCTGCATAAGTTTATCACAAGTATGCATGGATTTTGATAAATATATCTTTAAATCAAATATAAAATATTTCTTGATACAGAGCATACGTATACAAATATTTATCTTGAAATCTAATTCTACTAATTTATACAAATTGGAATAAGAATAAACAAATAAATATACCTTTATATCAATATTTTTATAATTTATTAATTATAAATAATTTATAAAACTATCCTAGTTTTATAAATTATTTTGTTCTATTAAGTATATACATTATGGTATATACTTAATAAATATATATATATTATAGAGCTGTACTGAATTATATGGTATATATACTTAATAAATATATACATTATAGGGCTATTCTATTACTGTATAATAACTAATAATTATACCTATGGCTTTCTCTCTTCCTTTTCCTTTCTCTCCCTCCCTCTCTCTTTCTCTCTCTCTCCCTTTCTTTCTATCTCCCTCTTTCTCTCTCTCTCTCTCTCTCTCTCTCTCTCTCATACATCACATGCTCTTTTTCTCTTTCTTTTTTAAAGTGGCTTGAGTCACGGTGAAAGCAATAAACAGTTTAATTAACAAGTGCGTGAACTTAAACGTCGCGTTCGATTGAAGGAAAAGAGGATTGCGACGATCAATTTGCAATGAATGAAAGCGCGGGTCCGAATCCGATGCAAGGGAACATCATCTTTCCGCGCAAGGCCGCGCACGCGGATATATCTTGACGCGATCGAGATCGCGATTCGATGCGACCCGACGTGATCGTCGCGTCGCTCTGCGTGGCACCAAAATCACACGTGTGCCGCGGACGCGTACGAAGGAAGAAACGAAGGGACGAGAAGGAGCCGCAAGCCGAATACCGGACTGTGTGGGAATACCGAATAACTTACCCGCGTTGTTTCCGGCAGCCTGCCTTCTCTCTCTCTTTCAACGACGTACACGCGTCATCCTTCCTCGGCGGAGATGATCACACCGCCCGTTTCACTCACACGCTGCCTTAAAAACTCGAGAGGCAGATAGGCACGGACTATCGCGCGACGATCGTTCGACTGGATGTGTTCGACGACGACGAGGGCCAACTGTTCCAAGAGTCTCTTTCACTCGTAGGAGGATCCGAGAAAAATCAGTGTCCACAACACCCAAACGCGGCGGCCATAATGCAGCGAACGGTAGCGACGCGATCGGACGTCGGATGTATTCGCGAGGCAACATCGATTCCGGTCATGCGCGGCATGATTTCGCGCCTCCGACGAGTGTCTCGGAGGAGAAAATTTCGCCGCTTTATGTGTGAAGGAATTCAATTATTATCCCTTACTTTCGTATTTAAATCTGTTGCATTCCTCAAACATTTTAATTAATTTATTTTTAATCGTTTTAATAAATAAAAGTCACGCGTCGATATGAAGCAGTAAGGCTATCGACCAATGAGACGCATGACATAAGACGCCGAGTGAAAATCAGTACGCGATGGATTTATTTAAAGCCTTTGCATTAATTTTTAGTAGACAAAATATATAATAAATATGATATGCAAAATCCTAATTAGAATGATTCCTCTTGTTTAAAATTCGACATATATAAAACAGCACATATAAAACTTTTTACGTAAAATTATAATATAAATTATTGCTTACCAATTGGATAATCGATGAGCATGCAAGGTTTAGAGAGGAAACTCAACTAATTGGATGACAGATGACAGATGCGTTCGTTGTAGCTGCACTTTTCTTGGACTGTCTTCCGGCATTTAAGATATAAGACGAACAGACCTAACGTACGATGTTTTTCATGGTTTACACCATGATGTTTTATTTGTATATACACAGCGTGTGACATTGTCAATGCTGAGCAATATCTTCTTCAACCTTCAACATTTCACCTTCATTGTCTCCCGGTCTGTTCACGGAATAACACGTACAAATTTTTGCACAAACATGGCAAAAACCGCAATTGTGTTGATTGCTGATGGAACGGAAGAAATGGAAACCGTGATAACTGTCGACGTCCTAAGACGTGCCGGGGTATGTTATCCAACATAATTAATAAATCTCATAGTGCTGTGTGAGAATCTATGATATTCTCTGGGAAATAAAAATTTATATATACAATATTATTTTATATTTATTGAAATACAGTCGGACCTCTTGTCCTATGACCTCTTATACTACGAAACCTCTTATCCTAGACAAAAAATCCTCTCATGCTATGACCGCGAAAGGGGAATTATCCCCATTCTCAAAATTTTGTAGGATAAGAGGTCCGACTGTAAGTTATATTTTTTGCTAATTTAATCAACATGGAATGACTGTTAAATTTTGATTATTATAATTTACTAGATTGCTGTCACTATAGCTGGCTTAGCAAATGCTAAATGTGTGAAATGTAGCCGTGATGTTAAAATCTGTGTCGATGCTAATTTTGCTGATGCTATTAAGGATCAAAAGTATGATGCTGTTATATTACCTGGTGGTCTTGGTGGATCTAAAACATTTGCATCTGTAAGATTAGAAATATTTTGTTATATAACATGATTATATAATTATCTAAAAATTAATATTCTTCTTAGTCGGCAGAAGTTGGAAAGCTCTTACAAGAACAAGAAAAAGAAAACAGATTAATAGCTGCTATTTGCGCAGCTCCAACAGCTTTGAAAGCTCATGGTATTGGCAAAGGAAAACAAATCACTTCTTATCCAGCTATGAAAAATCAATTAAGCGATGAATACAAGTATCTAGAAGATAAAGTAGTGACAGATGGTAATATTTTATTTACCATACATTTATTGTCAAGTATACTAAAGGTTTATTCAAATTGTTATTTCGATATTTCTACAGGTAATCTTATAACGAGTCGAGGGCCGGCAACTGCCTTTGTTTTCGGTTTGGCTATTATTGAAAAATTATTAAACAAGGAAGCAGCTAATACAGTGGCAAAAGGAATATTGTACGATGATGACAAATAAACTTGCCTATTTAATATAAGTTGCATGCATAAAATAATACACTATAAATGTTATATATAATTCTGGCTTAAGAAGATAATGTTTATTTGTACATGAATATATAATATATAATACATTGTAAGCATAATAAAGTAAAAAAAATTATTTTGTAAAAATAAAAAAATCTTGAAATATATAAGTTGTATGCATATAATAATACACTGTATAAATGCTATATATAATTCTGGCTTAAGAAGATAATGTTTATTTGTACATGAATATATAAAACATGTAAATATAAAGTAAAAAAAAAAAAAAATATCTTGAAATATATTTTTAATAGAAATAATCAAGAAATAAAAAAATAATATCTTCGACTAAATTTCATTATAATTTGAAAATACAGAAATATACATAAGGGAGGGCAGAAAGTGCAGCTAAGCAGGAAGTCTAATGTCTCCGCCATCAATGACAACTCTGCACAACACACAGTCCGTATCCTCGTCATTCGACGAGTTCGTTGTGCTCCACGTCCGGCTTGGAAATTGGACGGCGCGTAATATATTACGGACACGATGAGGGACGACTAGAGCGCGTGCGTACGGCGCGTCAGTAATGCCCGGTTTAGAAGAGAGTATTTCGCACGACACGAGTCCACCACCCACGCGCGCCCTAATGTCCGATGGGGATCATGCAGTGACCGAGCAAGTGAAAAAATACGTCTTCAGATCGCGAAAGACGCAAAATTGCGCGCAAGGCGACGAGGGCGAGGAGAGCTTGGAGATTCGTATTCCAGAGGTGAGAGGAGACGATCCGCAAGGATGTCGCGCGACTTTATGACAGCTAAATTCCCGGTAACCGCGAGCTACCGGTATTACGTGCCGTTTGGTTAGGTCGTTCCCTAAGATAGAATTTGTGATCGAGATTCATCGTGTACAAGATTATTTGCCTTTTTGCTTCCTTTATTTGTATCTTTCTTACCGTGTCTGTCAATATCATCAAATTTTTCGTTATTAATGTGCTCCGTATCTGTAACGATAATATGTCTTTATATGTAATTGTGTACTTATAATTATTGAAATATTAAAGCAAGTGTCTTTCTAAAGATACTATTTTTAATTTAAAGTTTGTCTTTAAATTATACTGAGGATACTTTACATATTATTATAGAGAATATATTTTTAGCAATGATTATTACATAACTTAGAATAAAAAATTAAGTTTTTAGATTATATTAGATAAATAATTTCCAAAAAACATTTATTCCAAGAATGAAAATGAACATTTTATTGTTAATTGCAGTTGCTGCAGGCTAATTATAGCTTTTACACTTGGCCTTGCGCACGTGTGCTCGCCTGGTACCTTTGGGAGCACAGGGAAAATCTTCTTGGCAAGCGCGTCTTGGAGATCGGTGCTGGTACTTCATTACCTGGTATTCTTGCAAGTAAATGCGGCGCAATTGTGACATTGAGTGATTCCGCAAATCAACCAAGAACTCTGCAACACATTAGAAGGTGTTGCGAATTGAATGGAATTGCAGATCAGGTACGAATCGTTGGAATCACTTGGGGCTTCTTCCTTTCCAGTTTATTCTCGCTTGGACAGTTAGATTTGATTATCGGTTCAGATTGCTTTTATGAGCCTACTGTGTTTGAGGATATAGTAGTTGTCATAGCATTTTTGCTAGAGAAGAATCCACGTGCAAGGTTCCTTTGTACATATCAAGAGCGCAGTGCCGATTGGTCCATAGAGCATTTGTTGAACAAGTGGGGACTCTCGTGTATGCACGTAACGTTAGATAATCTTGGTACAAATTCCAATGTTAATGTACGTGAATTAATGCAGGATCACACTATACATCTGTTGGACATACATCGAGCGGAATAAACGAGTCAATCATTCACTTGCTATGGCTAGTAATAGTTTTATAAAAGGCATAATTCATGTTGTTAATATTCCCTGGACAGTAGGTCGTCACGAACTTGCCTTATATTTTTCTCAGTTTGGATATGTTCAAGATGTCATAGTAGCGTTCGATAAACAAACTGGGCTGCATCAGAACCATGGATTTGTAACATTCTTGAAGAAACAAGATATGGATGCAGTGTTTAAGCAAAAGCATTTTCTAGAGGGGAAAGAGTTAATCTTATTCAGATGTAATAACAAGAAATACAACGACAACGATTAAAATAACGGTAGTGTGTTTAACTAAAGGGCATTGCAAACTTGTAAATCGAGATGGCCGAGAGCGATTTAAGTATAACTGAGTTGGAGGAAACCTTCAATAGAGCTGCGAAATATCTGCAAACATTGGTGTCGGAATTAGACTCGGGTCAATTACTTGGATTTTATAGTCTGTATAAACAAGCAACCGTGGGTCCTTGTGACATACCAAGACCCAATTGGTATCAGGTGCAAGCCAAGCAGAAATGGGAAGCATGGAAAAATCTCGGAGATATGAGCCGCGAGACCGCGATGGCCAACTACATCCATGCCATTACAAAAATAAATCCGTCATGGGAAGAAGAGGCGAAGGCCGAATCTCCAGGATGGACTTCCGTCAGCAAGTTATCCAATACGGATACGGAATTAAGAGATGCGGATAAGACGTTCTTGGATTGGATCAAGGAAGGCAACGAGGTAAAGGTACGAGAGATATTGAACAGCGAACCCACGCTCGTGAACATGTTGGACGAGAATGGTTTGTTACCTATACACTGGGCCGTGGATCGCGGTCACGTAGGAATCGTAGAATACTTGATCAGAAATGGTGCAAACGTAAATTCGCAAGATCGAGATGGACAAACGCCCCTTCACTATGCGGCAAGTTGCGGTCACGCGGAAGCGGTGAAGTATTTACTTTCGAGTGGAGCTCAAACTATAGCGGATAACGATGGTATGACACCCAAAGATGTCGCCGATGAGCATCTTGCAGATCTTTTATAACACTATACTAGTGTATACACGTACGCACTATGTAATAACACAATTGTTATTCTGTTTGCATATATTAATAAATCCAGTGGATTGATCTAGAAGTGCCTTAATCCATTTGCTGCGTTCTAATAGAGAGTAAATCTTTATTTATGTACAAATAACTCCTCTAATAGTCCATTACTACATTCACAGCCTAAGCACACCTTGGGTAAATGCGTGATTTGTCATTGGCTAGATTTTTATAAATTTAACTCGCTACTTATAATTAATATTGTGAATACAAAATAATTTTGAAATAGTTCTATATATTTTAAGCGCACACGAAAATTTGTAGAAATAAATCTAACATTCTCTTTCGATAGAACAAAGTGCAATAAACTCGAGATCTTTCAGACACACAATGAATTTTAGTTATATTTATGAAATAACACATTGAAAAATTTTTGAAAAATGAAGTTTAGAAAATTTTGTACTACTTAATTGCAAACTATAAACTACTTTATATATTTTGAAAAGGAGACAAAACTAAAAGATGATTTTATTAATATCGTGCGATAAATGTTCTATTGTAGATATATACATTCTGATATGTATAAAGTCAACTAGCATTATTTTAGTCTGATAATCCAAGATCACGAGTTCATTGCATATAAATAACTATGATTTATAATAAACTTGTAAAAATTAATATTTAACTATTAAAAAAGAATCTTTTTTACTTTTCAGATATTAACAGTAATCCAGAATCGTACATCAAATCGATCAAATATAAGGCGCCGATGTGTTCATTTTTTCAGCATAACGATAACAAACAATTTTTGCTAATAAATATCACCCGTTGATTCAATTCCAACATACTGATTATTATGTCAGTTCTTTCAAACATTAATTCGTGTTTTTCTCTTTTTAATGGACGTATCAAATATCAATTAAATAATTGATATAATAATTAATATAATAATTAATTAAAAATTTATATTTTAAACGCTGAGGTGTTGTTATTTAACGTTTTGCAGGCTAAAGTTTACTCTGTAATAACACTTCAACTTTGTATATTGAGCACATTTTGTGCACTTTAATATTAAGAAATGCGATCTAAACTTATATTCTTAGAGCTTGTCTCTTCTTATTCGCAATAAGTATAAAAATTGGTAATGAGCTGCAAAAATATGATTGATTACGAAATTAGATGTATACCTAAAACTGATAGTTTGGATACAACACATGGCGTGCTAAAAGCTACCGAATGCAAAACGCTTTCTAAACGTCCAAATAGATATTTATATGTTCTTCTTCTTGTTATCGTCCAATGGCAATTATTAAAACGTCTTCTCATTAGATTATCCATTGAAATGCGTATAAAGTTGGAATATGATAAGAAGTCGTATAAATAGGGAGATCACGGGAAAAATAGAGTAACTTTGTCTGAATATTATCAAATCTACGAATATATCTCGCCTCGTTTTCAATCTTCAATGGACGAATGCGTGTCGATGTTCCTCTATAGAAATACAATCGTGATGCTTCTCATTAATCGAAGAGTTTCATTAATTTTTTGTCCAGAATATTTCTTATAGATTTCATTGGTGATATCATGTGTGTAAAATCCTTGTCTTTAACAATAAAGACATCGGCGATATCTTGCATTTCATATCGAGTTCCATTAGAGATTAGTGCTTTCTTGTTCCGATTTAGGCCGTGTGGTAGGCGGCGGTGGTGGCGGCGGTTGCGGCCTCGGCGGTCGCTGATGAACTCTCGGTGAAGCTGGCTTCTGCTGCGGTGACTTGAGAATCGTCACTATTGTGTTGGTCTGCGTTTGAACGTCCATAATATTACCTTCTGATCTGGTTCTTACATGCGCCTTGGTTTGTTCATGCGGCGTGTCCTGTTTCTCGGGCTTTTCCAAACGTTCAGCACCGTACAACGACATTGATGACGGCCGGCTACCCACACTTGGACTTCTCTGCAAGTTCGAAGTTGCAGTGCTCTCCATGCCCGGGATGATGTTGTTCCCCCCACGCACTTGTATTATACTGACCTGCTGTTTGTCCACAGAGTATACGTGAGCCCTTTCCAATGTTAACGGCTGTAGACAATTTAAAGAGAACACTTAATTTTAAAAGTTACTGTGTAACAAGATACATGATTTTATATATAAAATAGAGAGCGAATATACATGTGTGAAAAAGCTTTGAATCAGACCGATGTGCGATTTTTATTTCAAATATAGCTTACGTTATTTCAAAATGTAATACCCAGGCAGTTATTTGTTGTCCACTTGTAGTAACTACATTTATTACAAATCATTATCACATATGTGTATGAAGAAATAAAACCGACTGCATCAAATTCTTTTTGCTCACCCCTGGATCAGTTTCTTGATTGTCATTAGTGGGACGTGGCTGTTGTCTAATGAGACTCGATGGGCGAACTAAGCCAGGTGGTCGTTCAGGAATCGCTGGTTTATTGCTCTTTTCAGTTGGAGACACATGCATATTCGTAACATTGTTGTCTGATTTTTTACGTAATTCAACGCCTTCTTCTGTCATAATTAGATACAGATTAACATCACAAGTGTGAATTATACATATGATTAGTATAGATATAAATATAGATATAAAATAACATTATATAAGAAAAATATTTCACCTGTGTTATGTACAATATTTGTTATATTTCTTGGTGCAGCAACTGGTCTTCTCCTTTCTAATGTGGAGGGCTTTTCTGTAGGCACTGGTTTTGGTTTCTGTACTATAATTTCATTATGTTCGATTTCGGTAATTATCTTAGCAACATTATCAGAAGAGTTTCCATTTGGTTTTTCTTTTGCACTTGGTATATTTACTTTTGTATCATATCTTTGCAGTTCTTGGGTACTTTTGTCCACATCATTGAAGACTTCACTTTGGTGAGCGCCAGTTTCTTGTAACCGTTCGGAATTATCAAAATGAATTAATTCTGTCGGGATAGATTCCGAGATTGATTGCGACTTCGTGTCCGTTTCCGCATGTTTATCATGCTTTTCTAAATTGCTTTCGTGTCTTATCAATTCAGTGTTTACTTCGTGCTTTTGAGCTTTATATGTTGATCGATTTAAAGTAGATGTCAACACTCTTGGTGGTTTGTCCGGCGTCGGAGGTGGCTTATCGTCTCTTTTTTCATGTCTGTCCGGAGTATTGCCACCTGGTGGTGTTGGTGCCGGTTTATTCTTTCGTCGTGCCGCTGGTTTCGGACTACCTTGCGTTGGACTTTCGCCGTGATCACTGAGACTACTGTTGGATACACAACGGCGCATACCAATACCCTGACTTTCCGTATCATTCATGATGCCGATTTCTAGATCACGATCGAAATCCACTTCGCCAGGGAAGAACCAATCTGCATATGTAATTAATTGGTCTACTATAAGACTAGAGTTGTTTGCTGTACTCATATTCATCCTGCAATTATGAGATACAAGAGATACATTTTTAATAGGATAATATTGATTAAATATAATTATTTAAAATACATAAATAAATATATAATATAAAATTACTTACACTATTGTATTTGCGTCCTCTTGCGGACTCCAAATCAGATTTGGTGCAATGACAATAGCAATGTTTTGCGGTGTCATCTTATTTACATCTTGATTCTTTGTGAGCACAGCTAAGAACTTAATTAAAAACCGCAAGTTTTCCAAGTTCGCTGGTGGTAATTTATATAATACCTCCCAAAGAGCTCGTAATCTCGTATCATTATGCGAGATTTTTGCAGCAGCCATCCATTCGTGATACAATCTGAATAATTATAGATACATTATGTACCAAATGATAATTACTGAGCTTGATTAAAAATAATCGAAACTTACTTGTATGTCAATAAAGGCTCCGGTAATTCCCGTAAGTATGATTTCAACGCGCCAGCAATAACATGTGGATCTTTATATTCAAGAGCTGTCGCTAACGTGAGACAACAGGCGTCTAGACTTAATTTAATTCGTCGTGATTTCGACGCGGCGCCAGCTATTCTAAAAAGACCCTCCTCCTCTATACCCAAACGCAATAGTGTGGATACACATAATTGTATAGGCAATGCAATTTTCCTATTTGTCACCCTAAGATGTTCTTCAAGAGGATATCCATAGACTGGCTTCATTTCGTTATCATCTACAATTAGTCATCGTATAAGTATTTCTTTTGTATTTACAAGCTATTAGTTTCTTAAGAATTTTTCTTACAACAAAAGCATTCTTATAGAATTTTTCTTACAATAGAATTTCTATGTTTTTGAAAAGCATATAAAGCTTACTAATATAACTCTCCAATCCAGGTATAAGATCTTCAAGACAATGCAATGCACTTTCATGATATGCTCGCTGAAGTTTTATATATTGAATAATTGTTTGAGCTAATTCAGTCTCTCGCGACATGAGCTGAAACATCTCTGCAGCTAATTGATCTCTGCATTGTTCAACTTTCGATTCAGCATCTTCTAATTCCTCTTTCAAATTATCTATCTTTGTTGCACCTGTCCCTGAAATGTATAAAATATCAAATAATAATTTTTAATAATTTTTCAAACTCAGAATATTCTTATAAATTATATTGAATATTTGTTTTGCTTATGTAAGATAAATCAGAAGAATATAATAATAATGATACAAAAAAGAAATAAAATCTAAATTTAATATTTTTTATATACTATTGTCTTAAACTTTTTGAAGAAATTTGGTAATTATTACCAGTGCTATGTTTAATTGCTTGAAAATATCTTGTTCTAGCACTGTCCATATCTAAAATATGACGTGCTAAATTTCTTTTATGCTTCAATATATTTGGTACATCGGTATCTAAAATATGCTGCAACGGGGCAGCTACATATTGCTCAACTTTTGCTTCATGTTCTACAGTTTCATTAGCCAGTGACATTTGTACTCGCCCACATTCTACTAATGCAAAGCTCATGAGACCATCTTCACCGGCATTTTCCAACATGGTTTGTCCAAGTATATACTCAGGACATTTTTTCTAAGAAACAAAATTAAAGAAATAAAATTAATATGTGTAACAACCGTTAAATAAATTTAATAATAAAAGAAGTATAGCAATAGAAGTTTAAATTTTGATATAATGGCAATTATTGATAAGATTTATGCTAAATATATTTCTTATTTTCATTTATAATGATCTTGATAAAATTCAATTTATTTACCAAACGTTTCTCCTTAAGAGCCTGGTCTTGTGTAATAGTTTGGTTTGGTGGGTTTCCGAGTCTTTTACTGAGACCGGTAAGAGCTGCTCTGATCTGTTCAACATGCTTGTCGGCAGCTACCAAATCATCCGTTAACACTTCTGTTCTACCAGCTCTGTTTAAATAAAAAATAAAATTTCACTGAGATATATTTAATTATAAGAAAAATCTTATCTTTTATTTTTTACAGACTCTGTTATCTTCTCTAATCTATCCAATATCCATATGAGTAATCAATTTTGGAATACTTTAATCTAGAATTTATCTTGTGATAAATAATTTTTTTACTCAATGAACTATGATCTGTCTATAATTTGACACATTACTCCTAACATAAAATATACATTTATATATAGATCTTTCTTTATGCTTTAATGTAGTATACAAGTACAACAAGCTACTTTATTATAGCAGTAAAAAGTTATTATTCAATTTAAAGAGTGTAATATATATATATATATATAATTGATAAAGAAAGAAGATAATTGAAGATATTTGATGCAATATATATAGTATATAGATACGTCTTGTAGTTGAAATTAGAAAGAACATGATTAATATGGTTTATCCAAATCAGCTACCTGGAGAAGGTCTGATCGGCGAGTTGCTTCACCCGGAAAAACTGTTTCTTCATGGTTGATCGAATTGTCGACACTAGACACTAAAATTTGCGACACTGTGCTTCGCGAATCGTCTTGATTTCGCACGCTTTTTCACACACCGATACCTCTGGACTCGTGCTTACGCTCGTGCATTCTCCGCGGTTCCATCAACGTGTTCGCTGCGCGACACCAATGAGAAAACTCGGCGGAGACAGGGAGGGTCCTTCGTGTCGTGACAAGGGCGAGTATCCGTCATGTTTGTACAATGATCTCATAGCCGGCGCTGAAAACAGATACGTTTACAGTTGATCTATTCTCGTGCACCATCGATAAAATCCAGCGATAAAATTCGAGACAAGAGTCTTTCACCTGGCAGTCTCACTGAATAAATTTGGGTTAAGTAAATCTAACTTTGCACTTTACTATCCTTTTCTTTCTTTCTTTCTCTCTCTCTTTCTAGATTATAATAGACAATGAACGAACATTCCGTTTAACCGCAACTAAAATATCCGGTGCAATCAGGTGATGTTTGGTGAGACTTGAGGCGACTGCGATACCCTTATGTCATGTCAAAGAACCGGTCGAATTTGTTAAGCGCAATTTTATCGACGTTTTCCTGTGTTTTCTTCGTCATAAAGTATTATTGTTAAGTGCAGCGAATCGTGGTTTATGTACCTTGCTAGTTCGACGCGCACCTGGAGCTCGTATTGGACGCACCTTTCCGTGATTCACTAAACTTCGATATATATGTTTTTTTTCCGTCTTTTGGACAACAATCTCCCTCGAATCCCTTTCGCGATAACGCGATAGCACGGTTAATAAGTCTGTCAAACCCGCGCAAAATCGCTCTCGTCTTCAATCGCTCCCCTTTACCCTTGAGACTCGCCCAAGGATCGATCGCTCACTCGCGCGTATCGTATGCATCGCATCGATCGATGCAAGAATCGAGTGATCGATTGTTTAAAGGACGATATATCGATCGGTCTCTCGATCCATCACCAACTTCACGACTCGCCAAAATCTTTACACAGCAGCGCTATCGTTCGCTGCGTCGCGTGTTTTCACTTCTACAGCTACTATCCACGCGGTGATCATCTGTCAACGGCAGCGGAGTCGTCTGCGAGCAGCTTGATCCGAAACCGCGCGCGAAACGCGAACCGATACGACGATTACTTTTATTTTGTGCCAGATACGCGAAATAATCCCGCAACCATGGTCATGGATCGGCCGTTTTTCAACGTGTTAATCCTTAGCTTTGGTTTTATGCTGGTCTTCACGGCGTTTCAAACGATGGGCAATATAGAGGTGAGCGTCGCGAAACTGGTACTACATACATATGCTTATTATTATTTGTGTCGCACTTCCGCATTTCCCTATACGCACATTGCGCGCTTCAACCGTTGAAAGTTCACCGCGATACATATAGTTGTGTGTTGGGTGTGTGTTGAATAGAAAAATTAAATTTACGTCTAAATTAGTAAGGATAATAAAAAAAGGACACATTTTTATATAAATAAAAAAATTTTCAACATTTTTTTAAATAAGTGATTTTTATCAGATTATAACAAGTATAAGAAATATATATACTTACTATGTTACATCAGTAATAATTATTAGATAACAATATTCGCTTTTTTTCATATTTGCATATGATGTGTTTACTTTTGCTGACTTCGAAAATATTGTTAAAATAAAATTCAACAAAACTATCAGAATAAATTTAGTATTCGAGAAAAATAAATTTATAAAAAGTTTAACGGACTGATACACACATATATATAAAAATGTCTGTTTTTATTATATATTTTATTATCTAATGTATTCATGTTATATGTTCATTACGTTAGTCAGGAAATTATTATTGCATATTCAGATAATTATTTTTTAAGAATAAATAAAAAAAAAGAAAAAATTTTACACTTTACAATTTACACTTTTACAATTATTTATACAATTTAAGAAAAAAAAATAATAAGATAGTACATACATGGTAACAAACAATACATAATATAAACTCTAATTTTAATAAAGCATTTTTATAATCTGGAAGATAATCTGGGGGAAGACATTGTGTATGATTTATAACACAATCTTTTATTCTCCCTGACGTGTGTCACTGTCGAATTAATAGAACGATTGGATAATGTTTGGTGATCAGCATCATGATTTTAACACGTCGACGACAAGCGAAACTTCTATTTAGGTATTCAAGTGCGAGCAATTGGTCTGAATTATTTTCGCATTCTTTACATGTATTCACATTAATTTAAAATCGAAAACAAGTTTACGTAAATATATAAACATGATAAAGATTTAATTAAGAATGAACAAACAAGAAATTAATTTTGATAAAATTAATATTAACATTTGACTTTACAATTGACTGTATTATAACGCGATGAAACATTTGTATTGTTTTGTAAAATTAGAAAGTATAGATCGGGGACATTATGCTATTAGTCGCGGTTTAGAAAGTGCCATAAAAGGTATATACAACTAACTGGTCACGATCCAACTGGCGAGGCTGGAACGCCTCTAAATGATATAAAATTGTTTTATCGACTGCTTTTGATAGAATGCAACATTTAATTTGTGAAATACATATATCAAGTATGCTACAACCTGTTATAAATTTTTTTCCTCAAAGATGAAGAAATGTTTGGGTCAAGTCGTTGACACTTTTGTCTTTGAGGTCAATCTGTTATCAACATATGTATATCTTTTACTAGCATAATTTATTCGCTATATTTTGATAATAAGTAAAGAGAAAAATGATTGTTTTCTGCCGTATACTTTTTCTCATATTTAATAAATGTGAATCTGTCTATATGTACGTATTATTGTAGAGTTTCCTCTTTTTTTTCTTTGTCACATTCTCTGACTCAATGATATCAGCAGCTTAATATCAATACATAATTTTATTTTGATTATGCAAGATCGATTAGTGTCATGTTTTCAGAATATTGTGTAATATTTTTGTGAATAATCTTTTCAACTTTATACTTTATCTATTTGAAAGAAATTTATATGATACATATCAAGAGACTTACATAATGTATTCTGTGAATTATAATCTGTAAATACTCAAGTATTATGTACCGGCATATTGCTGGTAATATGTTAGTCATTACCAGCTGCACTATCTCTATATTTCATAAGTATCTTTGAATATGCGATATCTGCAAGTGATTTTTATATATAATAACGGGGCGTGAATAATTAATCGCCATAGTACAACGATCTTCGTTCACATGCAAATTCACAGATATTACATTCTATTAACTCGCGAAAATCATCGCATCATAGTAAGATATTTCAAAAGTGGTACACTGAGTTCAAAGATGATATTTTTTCACTTCTAAATTTGTTAAAAGTGTAAATAAAGAGGAATCATGATATTGTAATTGTGAAAGATTGAACGTTTTTGCATAATAAGAGAAATAATTATTCATGAAGATTTCTAAAATAATTAAATCATAAAATTTTCGAAACGAAATTGTATAAAGCGTAATCTTGTTAAAATAGATAAATAAATAAAATACTCTTTGAAATACTCGTATTGTAGAAAGTTTTTTTGTTAATTAACAGTAACTTAAATACTTTTATATCCCTGATTTAAAATCTCCCTAATATTCGGAAATTAAATTTCTTTAAATCTGTGTTTGCATAAATCCATTAATTTATTTGAAATAATTAATTTAAAATTATGACTTTATATGTAAATTTCAAATTTTTACAAATAATGAAACGTTTTTTTATATAACTTTGTACGACATATCTTTTTTGCATGACATTATTATTGCATCGATTTATGTAATTTATTTAATCGTGAAAGGCTTACCATATCACATGTTGATTAATCTTTTTCAAGAGTTAAGATATTAAATCTCTTTCTTATAAAGATGTTAAAGATACATGAATTCTTGATTATAATTTTACTAGTGATACCACCTTTTACAATGTATGTATATATCATTTAGTTGTAGCTTGTTTCATTTTCACATTCATTGATAATTAAATTGCATTTAGAAAAAATTTCAATTACTGATTGTCCTTCGCCTCATTATCTCGTATACATTAAATCAATATTTCCATTAAGCTAATTCGATGTTAATTGGCATTGCATTCCATCAGATCTATTCTAAACGTATCTGATTAAATTATGTAGTGTTTGATTAAGGAGAAAGAGAAGAATGAAAAGTGAAAGATTTCATATCTTCGGACCGTTGTTTTAGCTATTAAATTTTTTTTAAACTCAGAATGAATTGGATCTTCGTCAATTATATCGAAATATTAAAAATAGAACTGCGCTAATTTTATAGAAATGGTGAAGGAGAAAGTTTGTGAGTGTTCGATGTGAAATGAAATACATACTAGATGTGTTCGATAATTACATCCGCCAAAACCTGTCCGAACTGATGCAACCGGTTTTCAATTGAATTCGTGTACTCTTTCCCGTGGTGCAATTCACGAAAATCATAATTTTAAACACCTGGATTTTGTGCAAAGGTCGAGATAATGTTAGAAAGCTCCTCGATCCATTTCTCACATTTAAAAATAAATATTTAAGACAGAACGGTTTCTTGTTTCTCGGCTGATGCAATTATTCGAGGCACACGACAAGACAAAATCTCCTTTCACTTTTAGGCTGGATAGGACAACATGAAAGAGAAAGAGAGAGAGAGAGAGAGAGAGAGAGAGAGAGAGAGAGAGAGAGAGAGAGAGAGAGAGAGAAAGAGAGAGAGAGACAGACAAGATCATAATGTCAATTATCTATGTGTTGATATATTCAACAGCCACTGACTCATAGATAATTTATGACTAATATGTAACTGATATTTTTAATTAATTGATAAATATATTTATATACTTCTGTAAACAGATACTATTACCAATAATTATAATAGAGAATTTTAATTAAAATAGAACAGAAGCAAATGAGAACTCTTGAAATGTTTGCTATGCAAGATACGTTATTTCCGAAAGAGATAAAAGACGAAATAAAATGTTCGCAATAAAAAATATACAATAAGTGAAATTACAGTCACGTTTAAAATATATTTAGCTAATTAAATTTTGTTTTTGAAAAAAACTTTTCGAAAAATAAGTAAAAATTGTTTTAATATATGTATAACGCAAGTTATAATACATAATTATTAAATATAAAATATTTCAGATTTTTCACATTGTGCCAATATTTTCCTATCTATAAAGTTATAGCACGACCTCGTTTTAAAATTATTAATATAAAAGCAAAGTAAGCATCTATCTATAATCTTCCAATACCAGAACAGATTTTATCGAACATCCCTATCTTGATGATGTATACTTTGGACTCGAAGAATTGTAAAATGAGGTTGCGAAGATATTTATTAGAAAATATATCGTTACTTCATCGAAAACCCCGCTTATTTATCGCTTACGTCGTTATCTTGACGTAGAATATATTTACTTTCTATTACATAGAATAAACATACTTGATTGGTAACAAGCAATCAAGTTATAAAATAGAAATTTAAATATTCAGCATACATATTTTAATTTAAAAATAATTAAAGAACTTATTGTTAAACATTGATTTACTTGTATGTCTTTTGTCACATCATATATATTACATTATTAGAAATACGTTACAGAAAGAATATTTATAACAAAATTGCGAGAGAAAACATATCTTTTTTTTTATTTTCATTGATATCAAGGTTGAAATGTTTGCTATGCAAGATACGTTATTTCCGGAAGAGATAAGAGATGTTCGTAATAAAAAATATACAATAAGTGAAATTACAGTCGCGTTTAAAATATATTTAGCTAATTAAATTTTGTTTTTGAAAAAGACTTTTCGAAAAATAAGTAAAAGTTATCTTAATTTTTTAAAAATTTTATTTGTATACTTATGATCCATAATAATAGTACGTTTAATAAAGTTATCACTAACGCTACCTATACTGATATGATTATTGATTACTTTTTAATCAATTTTGAAAGCATAACGAGATTGATGTTGTTTTTGTGAAATAGTAGTTGGCGACATGTCTGAAAATAAGAATAACCTGCTATTTTCCTGTGAAAGTTAGCAATTATAAAACTATAACAACGTATTGCGTTCGACTAATCTAATTTTAATGAGTAAAATCGTGAATAATATAAACATATTATATGCTTTTTAAATGTTGATCAAATAATTTATAATTAGATCCTTGATTTTTTTAATTATCACAATATGTACTATAGTTACATTATATAGATAAATCTGATTTACGCTTTTTATTTAATTTTTAATGTATCCATGTTTTTCTCGTTGTGTGAAATCGTTATATTTATACAAATTATTTGAGTAATATATTTTTAGTTTGATAAATTGTCTATCTTAAACATTATATATAATTTAAAAAATTAAGTAACGGCATTTATTTCTAAAGCATTAGGTATTCTGAAGTTATTATAAGTCCTTGGCTGAGATATAAATATATTGTCCTGTTTTCATTAGTAAATGCAGAAAACCAGTTTCAAGTTTAAAAAAAGATACCGGAACCAGAATGATTCAATGTGCATTTTAATGTTTTGTCTTTCTTATTATCTTATTATTTTTCGAATTCCTATCTTATTTGATCACTTTTCATTTATTATAGGGATAGAGTTTATCTAGAAAAATATTTATTTCTTGTTTGAAATATATTTCTTTTGTCATTTTTTAATAATTGCGAAAATATAAAAAAGTAATTATATCAATTTTATTTTAATAAAATTCTTAATTAAGAGAGATCTTTAAGTGTGTAAAAATTTTCATATTTTTACAGAAAGAGTATTAATATTAAATATTAAAGATTAAAAGAAGAGAAAAAATATAAATGTTCGCTGAAAAAATTTAATTCCAAAATTAATACAACAATTAGGTATACGAAGTATATCTTTAAAAATAAATCTTTTAAAAGGAATATCCTGTAAAGATATAAAACAGTTGCTCTTTCTATGACATATTACGACAATTATCAAGTGACATTTCTAACAATAAGTCAGTGGATATAAGTCATTAGTGCAAGAGAGCAGGTCCACAATAGTCTACACAATGGCTGCAAACATCATATCATATGAAAAAAGATATCCATGTGTTGACATTTTTACATCAATCTTCTTTGTCCATAGAAAACTGTTCTGACCAGTATTCACGGGGAGGATAACAACTTCAATGCTGATGCTTACATCAGCTTAGCAATAATCTATGGTGTATTCGCAACCTGCAACTGGTTGGCGCCGTCGTATATCTCGGTAACGGGTCCGCGGGTGGCGATACTCACCGGCTCCTGCTGCTACGCTCTGTTCATCGGCGCGTTCTTCTTCCCGCACGAGGCATTGCTGTACGCTATGTCAGCCGTTCTCGGAGTAGGAGCCGCCCTTATATGGACCGGTCACGGACAATACCTGACGGAGAATAGCGACAACGACACCATGTCTCGGAACGCTGGTATATTCTGGGCGATCTTCCAGACATCGCAGTTCGCCGGCAATCTATTTGTCTACTTCATGTTTAAATCACCCACCATTAATCGTGGACAACGGACGATTGTTTTCGGCGTGCTGACCAGTCTTGCGGTGGTCGGTACCATAGTGCTGGCAACTTTGCACAGATCACCGCAAAGACTATCACTGGGCGAAGCTGAAGGAGTATCCAGTGCCGACAAGGAGTTGCGACTGCCAGAACCGATACGCAAGAAACCTCTAGAGGCTGCATGGTGTGCCTTTATAGACGCAGTCAAACTGTTCGTCACGCCAAACATGCTGCTGCTGTCGTTCACGTTCGTTTACACGGGTCTTGAGCTTACCTTCTATTCTGGCGTATACTCGAGCAGCATCGGTTTCACTAAAGCTATGGGCGATGATCGTAAAAGGTTTGTAGGACTATCCGGTATCTTTATCGGACTCGGCGAGGTCATAGGCGGTGCCATCTTCGGCATTTTCGCGACCAAGATATTCCGTAATCGCGGTGGCTGGCCAGTCGTGCTTACTGGCTTCTTTATGCATCTCTTCGCTTTCATCAGCATCTTCCTGAATCTGCCAAACGACGCACCATTCACAGATACGGACAACGTGGGTTTCATTACAACTTCGCCGATCCTCGCGATGGCAGGCAGTCTCACCCTTGGCTTCGGCGATGCCTGCTTCAACACACAAGTCTATTCGTTGCTGGGTATTCTATTCGTCAAGGAGAGTGCACCGGCCTTCGCTCTTTTTAAATTCTGTCAATCGGTCGCAGCGGCCATTAGTTTTTCATACAGTACCACTGCCGGACTGCACATACAACTTCTGGTGCTACTTGTGACTATATTTTTTGGTACAGCGGCTTTTTGTTATGTCGAATATAGAGCCAAAAAATCGAGGAATGATATTCCTCAAGAAATCGATCCGGCGTTAGTCGACATCACGAACGGTGAAGATTGATAAGTCTAGTTAAATGCATTTTTTAAGATATAAAAAAGATGTAACAAGATCGAATGTAAATGATCACAGGAAAGATCTTGGAAGACAAGTGCTGAACAGCGTTCAAAAAGTCGCATTGATTGTTAAAACGAGTAGTTTGTAATAAACTCAAATATTAAGAGAAATTATTTTAATATTTCAATTGACTAGATAAGATTTGTAAATTTGTTACATATGCCTGATATTATGATATCTGATTTATTAGACTCTTTACAATATTGTACTGTAAATACTGAAGTTTAAGATGTTGACTGTGAAAGGATTACAAGTTGACGTAATTCTTGTTTTTCGAAATATGGTATTGCAAAAAGTCTATTGTATATAGTTACATCTGTAAGAATCATGTGATCAATTATCAGTTTCATTGTTATACATCGTGGTCTTCCAATTTATATTTCTCAACTTCTACTGTTGGAGTACTTGTGTGAGTATTTTAAATTTCTCCTTTAAAACGATATATATACACAAGTTTGTATGTGTATGTGCATATGTATCTATTTGTTAGAACCATATTTTCATTACAAAATATTACATTACTGGCGGAGAATTGAAAAATATTGTTTTAAAAGTATCGATTTATTAGTTTATTTTATTTCAGGTGTATTGTTATAGAATTTAAGATTTATATAATAATTTCATCATTCTTATGCATAAATTTGAAGGCTGTGTGTCTTTTATATTTCGTCAAGACTTTTTTATGAGATAAGTTTTGTTTAATTGTAAAGTCAAGTTTGTATACGTGCATATATGTGTGTGTGTGTGTGTGTGTTTTGTTAATAGCAATTCTTGCATCATTCTTGTAATGTACTACGATTTGACGTTGTGACTAACTAGTCTGTAACACGAGTCTGCTATAAGATTCGCGTTTAACTAGTCCGATATGTGACATTTACAACTCGAAACTCGATTAAACTATCTAGGATCAGACATAAGAATCGTTCTTTGTTAATCGATGTTCGTAACAAATGTCGCGACAAACATATAGATTAATTCCAGAATATATTAAAAGTTCAAAAGACACTTTTAGACAATTTCTTGACAAATCTATAAAGAGAATTAAAAACAGTAAAATGGAAAAATTTTTAATAGAAAATACAGAAAGTTCAATTAGAATCTTTAATTGATTCAAATAAAAATTGCACTAAACTAAAAATAAAATATAAATAAAATGCCAAATAGTATAAATTCGTTATTAAAATTTTGAGATGATAAAAATTTTACAAAAATTTTTGACATTCTTTATAAGCCAATATTTAATACGGATCTATCATTTTTTATGTTTAATTTTAATTAATCATGTATGTGTCAGATCAATGTTGTGCATTTAGGACAATAATTTACAACTAAAAATACAGTCAATGATGATCGACTATTCTCATAGCAATCAAAATTTTACTAAAGATATTTGATATTGAAAAATATGTATATGAGACAATGTAATACTTTTAGAAGAGAATATTCTTTTAAGTAGTATAGAAGTACTTTTAGAAGAATATTCAAATGCATTTTTGCAGTCTTTATAAAGGGGACTCACAATCGCATTTCATTTCGTCTCTCTCCTATGACATTCTCTAATATATGCAATTGATACAGAATTTTACAATACACAGAATATTCCTTTTTGTATAAAAAAAACTTGTTTCGTTCCGTGAACACGTACCTGATAAAGAATGCTATATATATATATATATTAGGATCATTTAAAATTCCGATTAAATATGTGAATAAATGAGAATGTGATCATTATTGTTTTTATCAAATAATCTATAAATAAAGAAATATATATATATATGTATATTTTTTTATGAAATATATATGTATGTATGAGTTTTATCATAATACAATGTATATATAAGATTGATGAATACTATTAATAATAATATGCAATTGTTGCTAATTATATTTATAATATTGTATAGATATATATATTTTCTTTTAATGATTCTTTCCAAGATTTTCTTGTAAAAAGAGAATATCCCAAAATGCTCCTTTCCTTATAAATATTAAATATATTATATAATAGCTTAAAAGCAATACATCTGCATTTAACATATAAAAGATTGTAAAATTGTCACAAACTTTGATTTCTATATTTCTATGTAATTAATTCTCCATTAATTAAATTCTTCATTAGTTGTTAAATATATTGTCATTTAAAATGACACAATGTGAATTGTATGTGTAATTCTTATGTTAATAATTTACAGACCTATCATTTTTAATCATCAAGTTGACAAAGAGCAGCTACACCTCTGATAATCCAATGTGATTCATCGATATTCGTTGGAATCAAGATATACAGTATAAAATTGGAAGAATGTCCAGTAGTAGCCAATACACCACGTCTAGCACTCGTTTTATATACTGGACAATAATAGACATCTTTTATATCGAATTTAATTTTTATACCTGGTTTTAACCATATAATCGGTAACACATCGAACATTATTTTAGGTTTAGATTCATCTAGCAGTTTTGTCTCTCTGTTCCATCGAGCTCCTTCCAAGAAAAGACCCTGAAAAAAAAACCGTAATTAAAAAAAATTGATAATAAAAAATCTAATATAAACGAAGATGCGTCATCGCTGCAAAATAATATAAAAACTTCAATTTAGATTTTAATTTTAAAATTAGATTTTCATTAAAAAATTTTTATTTATTTTATATGTTAGCGAAATTTTACGTACGATGATGTAAACTCCAGAAGAAGGTGCAGTGTCGACGCTCGACTCGTACGAGGTGATCTCGAATTCGAAATCCAAATGATCGATCGGTATCTTATGCTTGCGAGCGTAATTTTGTAGCACCGCTGTCAAAAATGACTGCGTGAAAAAGAAACCGGATATCCAAAACACGTTTGGTGCATCGTGGTCGATCCAATTTTGTAAAAATTGCAATCTCGCCAACAGATCATTCACGTAGCTACCAAGTGGCTTCAAGCAAGGATATGATTTTCTGTCCCAAGCAAGCGGTACTTTACCGATGCTCATGCTAACGTAAACTTCCTCTAATTCCGGTGACATTAGCACTTGTCCTTTGATAGCCTTTCGCACATTACTCAACGTCTCCTTGATGACATTGGTAAGCTCGTTGAATTTAACAAGTTCTTGACACAACACCGTGTTCATGCTATTCATATAAAGTACTGGATACTTCTTTGACGCGGATTCAATATTGAATTGCGGTCGCATCTTTGATAGAATCTCACCGGCTAGACCGAAAACCACTTCATCCATGTCTCTCTCGACACCTGATAAAAAAATAATAAAAATTTTTATTCTAGAATATATGAAAGAATAAATGTAATCATGTATTATGTGAAAGTTATATCGCCTTAATTTTATATATATGATACAGAAAGATTGCAATAATATTTGAAATAAAATGTTCCTATACAATGCTTCTATAGAGATGATTATAGATATTAATGCTGTATAGAGCAAATAATAGAGTATATATTGAAAGCTATGTAAAAACTGTATGTAATAATAAGCACGACGTATAATATTAAAATTAGAAAAAAATCTCAATAATTAGAAAAACTAAAATAAATATACATATATCATTTACTCGCCTACTCCGCTAATTTGTGGTTGAGTTAAAAGCGTGCCGGCCAACAGTTGTCTTGCTTCTCGATTGTCCTTCGCTATGTCTGCATTCTCGTGCAAACCAAAGACTTCCGGCATCTGATTAATAGGTAAACTGCGAATGTATTTCAGACATTCTTCGTAATCGGTATCTTCCGGCATATGATAAATTCCGCTCGGAGAAAAGAAATATCTGCATAAAATCATAAAAAATAGAAATTATATAGAATATGAAAATAGCTTCAAAAAATTCATTAGTATATTATTTACAAAAAATGTTGTCAGTTTTCTCGTAATATATAATTGGTTATCTTTCTTATAATTTTTGTTATTTTTAACGTTAAATACTTTGATCTATTTTTAAAATTTTATTAAGATAAATCTCTTGAAATTAAATAAAGAAGAGAGTTTTCTTTCTTGTTTATTTTTATTCAAACTATATTTTTCATGAAAAAATCAATTTGAAATTGCGCAAAGAATACATTTTTAGATTTTTTAAATTTTGTATAATGTTAAAAACAAGTATTACCGTCTCTTTATGATAACATCAGGATTGTAAAAAATCTTCAATAACGAATTCAGTAGGCGTCTATCTTTATCATCAGTCACCCTGCCTCCATAGTTGCATTCTCCCGTCAGATAAATGAGTGCATCGAATGGCACTTCATCGTAATCATTTAAAAATAGCTAAATGAACAAGATAGTAAATTATATAATCATTTAATTTTATAATATTTATAAAATTAATAAAAAAAACAACTGGCACGTACTTGCAATTGTAGAATACTGATACGTAAATCGGACTCGTTAAATTCGTAAGGTATGTTCCAGCCGAGTGGGCCAAAATTCCGTCTTTCCTGAATCACCGCGTGGAAGAAGCACAGAGAGAATAGCAATCTTCTCCATTCTACCACCTTTGTACATTCGCGGAAGAATTTAGGATCCGATATAGGATCGTTGAGGTAACTCCGTAGTAGATTGCTTTTCAGCCCTTTCGGCGGTTCGTTCGTCATCTTCACGCCGTTTTGCAGTATAGATACCGGGAATCCTTTTGACGGATAACTAGTCAGCCATATCCGAAAATCGTGATGCGTGTTTTCGGGCACGATGACCTCGTCGCATATCCGATCAAGTTCCTTCATCCATGAGATAGCGAGATGGCAGTTTTGCAAAATAACCCACTCGCCACTTTTAATACCTCTCTCAATCATGCTGATCGCGATGGGGCCTTGACCTTGACCTAGCGATATCGTCATGAGATTCTTTTTCGAGATTCCACGATCTTCGGCGAACTTTATCAGACCAGCCATCGGATCCGAACCAGGTGATAGCACAAAGATAAGAGGCGTGACGTTGCTCGAGTCGTCGTACGAGCTCTGGAGATCGAACGGCGGTGATTCCATGAACGGAGCGCCCATATGATGAATGACGAACGCTTGAACAGCGGCGGCTAGCTTGTCTGTTCTCACGCATCTCAGGATCACGAGTTTCCTCAAGCCCTCGGTTTCATGCTGAAAAGGTGGCGGAAACGGATGTTCTTGCGGGTTGGACAGATCGTAATATATTTTCCACTGTGATATGTTGGATTGAAAGGACTCTCTCAATTTTTCGAGACCCGGTAGAAGGCTAGCTCTCACGACTTCGGACCAGGATTTATCGGATAACCATGAGGAGTCGGGGTTGGGATAAGGATTGTCGAGAGCCACTCCGCCCGTCAATAAAAACACCCAGAGATCTTCCTCCAGTTTGTGAGCGGCACGTAGCAGACTGGTGCAAAGGACAAAAGAAAATATCAACTTATCCTTTTCAAACAGAGATCGACATACATTTCTATAAATGCTTGCAGTGAAGTATGAATTGAGACTGTTCATTCGCGTGTCCAGATCATCCGATTGCTCGCTATTGGCTATTGCCGTGACGTAGAGATGCAGAAACCACGGTAGTGAGTACTGGTACATAGGATCGATATTAGCCAATTCAGAGATGCAGAAAAAGAGAACTGCTCCGTGTTTCGAGACCGGCTGATAGCCATTGCGAGCTTTATCTATTTCAGCTGATGTCTTCACCGCGACTTCCTGCTTTGCCTGAATATCTTCTGACAGTACTTTCGAAGTCGAGAGTATCTTAATAGCGGTCTCGTCTTCAAGTATGTTGCCTTCCGATGTCGTGAGAACCTCCAAAATCTTGTCCTCGATCTCCTTCAAGATTTTCCTGTTGTTCGCACCTTCTACTATTAATTGATTTTTCTTCTCCTCTAAAGTCGGTAGTTCCTTGGCTACGACAATACCCAATAATTGATCCTGAAGACCTTGAGGTGTAATCATAAAATTCAATAGAGTTACTTTTACCGCGATCTCAGGCAAATAATGCGGATTTCGAAGGCGTGTGGTGATGTAAAATCGAAAGTTTGGATTATACTCCAGTACGGTCTCACCGAACTTTATATATAACACTCCGCGCTGCTTGTATACATTCTTCAGTAATACAGGTTCCAAAATCGCATCTATTTCTTCTAGAATATTCTCCAACAGTACTGGAGTTCCTAATTGAATGGCAGTCTCCATCACTCTCACATAGTTGGGATCTGTAAGTTTGATCACAACAAGTTTGTTTGCTTTTTCCATGTTTTTTATCCACTTATTCGCCTGATTTTGTGGATCGATCATGAGTGGCCAGCGATCGGCGTGCTTCACGATTATTCCATTTTCTACAGAGAAGTTGTCAGCCGGTAGTCCATGAATAGCCCAGCCTCTAATTTCTATCGGTTCACCTAATATATCAATCAGATTGAACTTTTCGCCACACGGTATAGCTGCTTTCATGCAAGAAGCATGCCACTGACTGATCAATTTGTTCCTATATTCCACTGTGAATGCTCCTAGATAAGCCACTATCCCAGATGATAATAGAACGTCCCCAATTACATTACCTAAGCTAGCGCCCAGTTTATTAGCGGTTTCACTCCATCTATTTTTTTCGCCACTCAGACCGCTCAATAACTTCTCCGCCCTCTCCAATTTCTGTCTACAATAATCGATTTGATCTTCAAGCTTCTTCTTCTCGCGCATACATTCGGCGAACTCATCGTTCAGAGACTGCAGCTTCTGTGTTACTTCTTGCAGTAAAGCTCTCTTTTCGTTGAGCATTTCCATCTGCGCGGCCAGTGCGGCTTCAGCTTCTGCCAGCATCGCCTTTTTTGGTGCCACGACTTTAATTACACGATCGTACACTTCCATGGCACGTACCCACTTGCAGAGACCCTCGCAGGCGGTAGAGACTTTCTTAATCGCTTCCGGCTGGAAACTTCGATCATTTATAAACTTTTCGCGAATGCGCTTCATGTACGCGGGCGGTATATTATCCTTATCAAAGTTTTTCAGATTTTCCAAAAATTTCATGTCGCCCAACAGCTTGATCGACGCGGGCCAGTAGTCATCTATCATCTGTCCGGTAGTCGGATCCTGAACTCGATCTGGCTTTACGCCTTTCAGCACACAGACTGCTTCCATTACCAATCTAACACCAGCTGGCGGACTCTTCATTGCTTTCACAATCGTGATATCTGCTGGCTTGAGGGTATCTAGTGCCGCCAGAGCAGCTTCTAGTGCTGGAGTAGCTTCCGCCAGATCACTCTCGCAATCGTCTTTGATAGCCTGTGCCGCTGCTGCCGCTTCGTTCGCTAAGGCCTCATCGGCCGCTACAATTTCCTTCTTCGCTTCCACGTTGACAGTATCCTGTTCGATTCGGATCATCAGTTTGTCACTCAATTGTGACTGCGCCAATAACTTGGGCTGCAATTGTTGTAGTTCGTCTTGCATGATTGCCACCTGTCCGGCGGCAAAGTCCAGCTTCTCTAGACCGGTCTCATAACGATTCTGTTGGATGGTGATCTGCTCGATTTTTTGTCCATACAATCTATACAGGGATTTAATTAATTGCAGGAAACTCGTGGGTGTCACATAATATCGTCTGCTGTACGTCAAGTAGTAATCCTCGCTTGTTATGGAAACGCTTGTATGGAATTGTTTGCAAATTTGCACGCACTTCTCTCGCAGTTCCGGACTGATATCTAGATCCCTCAATGACATCCTGGCTACTCTCTCGAGGGCGTCTTCTGGCCACAATGTAAACCAATCGATGGTGCAGCAATTGATGAGCGACGGAAACATCCTGAGACGATTTCGAAATGCATCGCCTATCGGCGACATTGTCAAAATTATATGAAGATTTTTCTTGATTCTCTCAATGAAAAGATTATAGAGCGCCATTGGTGTCGTTTCCACTTTTTTACCGCCACTCACTTCTCGCGCCACGGTCGTCATTTTCTCCAGTATCTCCGCCTTTTCTTCTACCGCGTACAAGTTAGGCACGTCTGCAGTGTTCAAGATCATATTGATATCCTCGATAAAGGATTCGTCCTTGATTTGATGATCGCCGAAGATAAAAACAGTAGGTTTGCCATCACAGCCGACGCGCAGTAACAAGTATTTCAAGTCCTCCCGCCATTCAGGTATTTCATAGGTCTTCGTAATTTCGATTTGTTGTATCAGATATTCACACATGCTAGTCGCTAATCTAGCACAAGAATTGCGACCGGAACCGCCCACTCCAACGAGCAAGGCATGACCGTTATCCTGTAGCAGCACACGAGATATGCGAGAGACGTGTTCGATGGCATATCGAAACAGCACCAGATTCATTGGCGTTTGTGAAACCGCATTATATTCAGCCAGATAGTAATCCATCTTTTCCTGGAGATCTTCCAGATCCGTTACCTCATCATATATTTTCGGCTCAGCATCGGGTTCAATGTAATTACCGAAGAAAAGATTGCGAATGTGAGAAATTGTGATCATCTTCTCGCCCGGTTTCAGCAAACTGGCGAGCACCTTGTCCAACGGCTGGCGCAATTTATCGTAACATGTGTATCGCACTATGTTAAATAACGTTTCACGATCGGTGTCATCTATCAGTCTGTCATGAAAAACTCGGTATACTTCATGAATCCACAATCTGATGAGTTTGTCGGGATCTTTCATTCTAGCAGCCGGCACGAGAAGCACACCACTAATAACCCGACTAAAGTCACGCAAGTTGAACTTGTAGTGACTTTTCGATGGTATCGGCAAAAAGTTTTTGATAGCCGCAAGAAATACATCCATGGTTCCGTTGACCACCATTTTGCCTAGCCGTGAAACCTCTGCGACAAAGCCTTTTGCGAAGTGCCAGTCGAGAATCGACGAGAAGATCTTGGTCATCGTGGCTTCCTCGAAGGAATCGATGCCGATCACGTGCATGTGACGAGTGAATCTCGGCGTTACGATGTTCGAGCCACCTCCAGGTGGTATCATAGCCGCAATCAACAAGATATCCACTAGATACAGAATCGAGGTATCCTTTGGATCGAACCAGTAGCCATGATCTATCCATTGACGAAGCAATTCTATTGGCGGTTGAGCGCCGTAAATTTCAATTTGCGGCATGCTGAGATCATCTACAAATAACACGCACTTTTTTCCCATGGCGGGACCATAGACTCCTTTTCTTCTTCTATCCAACTTTGACATAACTATTTCTTGTGTCAACGGTGCAGTGGTACGAGCACTGAAATTTATAATGTTCTCCAGAAATTTCTCCCGAGATAACGACATAAGGTAATTTAGTACGATAGCGGATTTGCCAGTGCCCGTTGGACCCACAAACAAAATCGGAATTGATCTATGCATAAAGTGTTTGATGAAGAAATGTTGAATGGATGTCTCGGTTGTTTGGATGATCAACTCACTGGCCTTCGCTGTTGCTGATAAAGGGGCCTGAAAGGTATATTTAAAATGTTAGTTTTTTATGTCTTGTTTTTTCTATGAATTTTTAATATAAGTTTGTTTAATTTAAAACTCAATTTTTATTATTTCCTTTGATATTTTTATTATATAAAAAGATCTAAAAATTATTAAACATAAAAGTTGTTAGAAACTTTTCTTTTCAAATTTCTTCTTTGCTTATTTAATATACACGGTTGTTTCTTTATACCTGTTGCGTAGTATCCATCCAAGATATCCAGCAGCCATTGTTCCTTTTATCATAAATCCAATCGTACACCGTACCTTTATCGGGAAAAATTTGTTGTTTTGTCAGCTTGAACACCTTCGGCTTAGGATACTCGTCGACGTTACCGAGTAACAATTTTCGCAAATACACGTCGAAGATTTTTCTGCTGTCACTTATTAATGTTGAACACATGCCCCAAACTATGCTAAAGAGTAACACGCACTGAAGCCATACTGTGCTCACTTGCGTTTCTTCTGCTAACATCATACTGAATACTCTTGTAAAAGACTGTCACATAACAAAAATATATTAAGATACATGAAAAATTATATATATTATTTAAAATTATTGTATATTAGAAAAGATATATTATAGCATGTTATGTACGAAATGTTTTTTGTTTCTTTTTTTCTATTAGTCTGGCTTTAAGTAAAACAATTTTACAGAATGAACATTAAAAAAAACTTGTTATGATAATTCTATTAATTAATAACAAATTAACAGTGAATTTTTCTACAAATTAGTATTGAACTTTTTGGAAACTATATACGCATAATTTTGTTTTTAATTTTATCTGACAAACTTTTCACAGCTTTTGACGTTATAATTATATAATATGATGAATTAAACATGTATAAATTTTTTAACATCAATATTACTTACCAAAAACATATGTATCTCCGATATATCGATGAAAGTGTTACAATTATATTTAATAAATTGTATTATTGGCTCGGTCAACCATTCAATCAGTTCGATAATGAGTTCGTACTGTTCAAACAATAATTTCTCCTTGAGATGTTTTTTGTAGGATTCGAGGATAGGTGGCCAGCCCAATTGAGAAGGTTCCATGTAAATCATGCCGCATCTACTGACGGTGGCTGGCGAAGCGTGCTCGAGATCGGCTGGCTCGAACATCATGCTCATTTTAGGGGACATCTGTATAATTTCGCCGGACATTAAGCAAAGCTTTTTATTGTCGTCCAACACGGTGTTCATGCTCTCTATCCAGATCGCATCCACCGGACCGTCAAACACGATCCATTTGCGTTCCAGTGAGAAAGACTGCGCGTATTCGCGAAACGTATTGGCCAGTACGCCGTCCTTCCACTCATGTGACAACGGATCAAAGCTACCGTATAGTTGGTCCAGCGTGATAGCCTTAGGATTGATCACTCGATAAATCGTACGGTTTTCCCGCATCGTGGCTTTTCGTATACCCGACAGATCACCTAGGGCATCGACTAACGTTTGATAAGCCTGAGTCTTTCCACTTAAAGCCAAGCCGACAATCATCAGACCGTGTCGTACGAGTATCATTTCGTAGATCTGCACGATCTTCTCCAAGTACCAATCGGTAGCCTGCAGATTTCTTTTCGCCAGATTCACCTTTAGCATATCTATCAATTCGCCACGTTCCGGTTGAGGCAGTTGCACGTCCGGAAAGAGATCTGTGTAAATGCCGTTGAAGAGAGAAACGTCCTGAGACAAAAATTTAGGCAGGTTGACATCCACAATGGCGCGGAGGACTAGGACGGACTCGTTACGTTTCGGATATTTGAGTTTCAGATTACCGGCCGCTATCAACACGGTCTTGACAGCTCGCATACCATAATCGTAGTGATTTTGTGAACTCAATTGCTCGGAGCACAATTTGTAGGTATGAACTATTTTCTCCGCAAGATTTTTGGCATCCGTGAAGCCGTACGAGTACAAAGTGATTTCACCAATCATGGCATAGTCTGGCACCATCATTGCCACCGTTCGAAACAGGGCTTTCAGATTGTCCGGCAGTTCCTGTCGACCGGCATAGCCTGGATTCATCGTTATGATAACGTTGCAAGTGGGATTCAGTTTCAACTCGGTGCCCTCGAACACAAACTTATCCAATTTCATACTTATGGCCATCTGTATTGATAATATCTGTTGCGCGATCACAGATAGCACTTCCAGGTCGATCCTGTTAAACTCGTCGAAGCACGCCCAAGCTCCAGATTGTGCGATACCCTTAAAAAACTTGCCCATCGCTTTGAAATCCAATCCCTCGGAACAATTGAACACGACGCATTGCTTAGCCACAGCTTTGGCGAGATCTTTGGCTGTTTCCGTTTTGCCAGTGCCGGCAGGTCCTTCTGGTGAACCGCCAAGATTCAGCTTCAATGCACCCATCAGAGTCCTATAGCATCGATCAGTCAACGGCGTGATTACCAATCTGGATGTATTTCCGAGATACTCGAAAGCATACAAGATGTTAGTCGTAATCATAGAGACAGTAATACAGTCGTCTAGCCAATAATAGCGTAGCTGTACTATCCAATTAAAATCCAACGGATTGTCTACTTTCTTGTCGATCAGCAACTTAACTACGTCTCGAGCATGCACATCTATTACTATTAGAGCGTTCAATGTTATCCTGGCACCGGGTTCCAATTTACCACGTACAAGCGCTACGATATCTTCTATCTGATCGGTGCATTTATGTAAGTAAGACGCCGTGGAGCGATCCTCGAAAGATTCGTACACCTCGCTGGTCCAGTGTATCTGACTACTGCAAATGACAATTTGACCGGGCCATGAAAGCACCCATTCCTCGCGCATGGCTTCGAAATAAGCAATTATACTCTCCTCAGCGATATCACGCATTGAGGCTACCATGAGTTCTTCTACTTGGCATAGCCACCTTTCAACCATACCTTTCGCATCAGCAGGATAAATCTTACCACTCAGAGGCACGTACTCTTCTTCAGCTGACAGCATACCAATAATCTCCTCTTCTTTGGTGAAGCGAAGCTTATTGATACCTTCAAAGCACTTTCGTAGATGAGGTTGTACTCGCTGCGGATCTTTAGTCTCGGATAGAATTTCTAGAAGCTCGTCATTCGACAAGAAAAAGAATCGCGGGAAGAATAGACGCTTCTTCTCCAAGTACTCGTTCAGACCTTTCTGTATCTCCTCGAGCAGCAAATTGCAGAGCTTGAATTCTTGCAACATGTTCGGCATCGCGGTGGCATCGATCACTCGTTTATTTTCTGAGACGTACAACATGATGTTGCGCCAGATTTTGTCGATTCTACGGAAGTTTCTCGACTCGGTTGGCATCTGACGCATGATATCCTCACTGCTGAATATCGGTTCTAAATACATCCACGTGGATTGACAAAGCAGCCACTGATCGATGATGTCTTGCATCATTATCAGTTTTTCTTCCCACTGTTGCATTTCCTCCTCAAACGCCTTCACGAAAGGTGAACCGCGCATGGTTTGCGCTTTGAGTATATGATCATCCAATAACATCTGTATGTCGTCCACAGCGGTTAGTATGGCTACGCCGGTCTCACGATAAAGAGTTAACTCGAAATACACTTCTTGCCATTCGTCCTTCATTTTTTGCAGATTTCGTTGCAGAGTGTATTCCTTTGTGGCTGCTGAAGCTATCTCTTCCAATTTGGCAATGTAAGCGGGTAGACCGTATTCTATCATCTCCGCGAGACTACTGATATCCGTTGGTATTATCGTCACTTCGACAATTTTACTGATTATTTCCCAATGTCGGGCTTGCAGACCCGGCGTGCAAATAATTTGCAACACTGGGATAAATTGTCGGAATTTCTCCACTTTACCGCGTACCATTTCGGCAACGCGCCTCGCGCCCGGCACCTCTGTAAGCACGCGCGACAATTTATACAGAGTTCGCCATGTATTTTCGGTCTCCTCGCGTACTTGCTCGGCGTCTAAACCTATGAACGGACCGTACAACCATTTATCGTAGTTTCGATGGAAATCTAGAGCAGTGTGCCACAGCTTGTCGAAGGTATCCACCGTACTAGACATGATCGGCAACTCCATGTATGGGCTCAGCTCCATGTCAAGCAATCCCTCTTCTTCATTGATCTCTTCGGCTTCTTTACGTATCTCCGCCATGGTTGTAGAGATATGTTCGATCTCTTCCACGGCCTGTTCCATTTCCTCCATCGTAAGAACCGGTGGATCTTTACGTTTGAACTGCTCGATCGCCAATTGCATCGTAATTATCTTTTTCTCGAAGGTATCTCGTCTCGTACGAAGTAGCATTTCCAAGAAATCTTTTCTCATGGTTAATCTCTTGCTTGCCAGTTCCATTACAATCTCCATTTCCTTCGGCCAAGTAATGGTGCGTGAATTTAAGTGAATGTCTTCGTCTGAAAGTGGCTGGTGATCGAAGAGGAATAACGTTAATTCGATCGAACGGGCTAATCGTCTTTTCAGATTAAACATCGTTGTATCACGACTCTCGCACAGATAATTGTACAGTTCGACCACTTGCTGCGTTGTTTCTGGCATCTTCGAGATATTCTCTGCTATCTCGTCAAAGGTTGAACACAATTCGCGATTGTTGATTCGTAACTCATCCGCGAAGAAATTGCATATTCTACTTCGAAGCGTGTACAGAATTTCTTTCATTGTATCGTTCACGGCATTGCAATCGATCTCGATCATGTTGAGTGGAATCTATTATAAAAAAAATTTAAATTACATTATTATTAATCTCTGAAAAGAAATTAGGGAAAAAAAGAGATATGGCATTATAATCTTTTTCTTCTTTTAAAAAGTTATTTACTGATTTCAAATACTATTAACTATATTAAATAATAAAACGATTAAAAAAAATTACTGTATAACTAAAAAATTAAGTTTTTAGTTGTATGAGAAATTATTTTTTTTTTCGCAAAAAAATTCAAAATTGTAAACTTACTTTACATCGAAACATAGAAATCTTTTTTCGCAGATTGTCATATGCTTTTATCTGTTGCTCGAAATCTCGCAACAATGGTACAGGCTCAAGCTTAAAAAAACGATCCAATTTTTGTTCAGCTATTCCGCTCGTAATATACAGCAAGTTCTCATAGCATTTGAGATAATTATCGGGACCAGTTATATGCTTAATGATCACGTCTAATACATCGCTGATGAGGTTCAATACCTGTAGTAACGAGCAGATGTGCGATTAACATTCATCAACTGTTTACACACGACTCGAGAGTTTTGTATTAAATACGATAATTACCGTATCTTCAAAGCGAAAGATAGGAAATAAATAATTTTTTTGTTTTAATTCTGGAAACAGAATGGTTTCAATCTTAGGTATTGTAGCAGCCACCTTAATGATTTTATCGAAACATCGCGAGATAGTAGTATGTAATTCCAGGATACTCGGCCTGCAGTGCAGATTCGTCGTGTAGAGTTCTGGTTCCACTTTCACTGTTATGAAAGGAGTTCTACAATGTAATTTTTACTGTATTTGAATTCATTAATAAATTGACAATAGGTATTTCACTTCTGTATGTCAGAAAAAAAATCATCGATTCTTACTCGAGAAACATAAGCTCTTTGTAATCTCCTTCGAACGCATTGCCAGCTTTATACCGTACGAAAAAGTCTCTAACGTCTTCCAGCGTTTTTGTTATCATAATCCGTAATTGCTTTGATAATAGAGAATTGACGCTGCGAAAATATTTCTCGATCATCGCGGTGGACGCATCCGGTCGCATTTCGAAGTATTGTGACCAAACGTATTTCTTTTCGAGGAAGATTTCTGCTACGTCGGCCAGCCATGCTTTAACGAGAACATCGGTGGCAGCGGTGCATAGGGCATTCAATTTTGGTTCGATTTCCGCAGCCGCAACGGGAAATGTGCCAAAATCTTGCATACGAATGATTCTCATTTGACGATATCTAAAATAAAACATTTGTTTTTTCAGTAAGAAAAATATTTTATTTATATTTTTAATTAATTATAAATGTTTCTTTAAAATTGATGAAAAAAATATGAAATTCTTTTTTTTTCAGCTTTTTTTATCGCATGATCTTACTTTGAAAACCATAGATCGCGGATGTCCCTTAATATCTCATTTCCGATAAAAAGACAGTGTCGCATTGAATGACTTGCTGTGATTTTGGATTGATGCCAAGGAACAGGTGAGCGAATGCACAAAATGGGAAATTCGACAGGTAAGGTTTCAATAGATAAACGTTTCCGTTCATCTGAATCCATTAAAATATAATCCACTATCGCGCTACGAAGACTTTGCTTATAATCATTAATTATTTCCGGTTCCAAATCTTTCATTATCTTGTCAAAACTGGAAAATGTACGTTTTTATTTAATAAAATCATCCCATGAATTTATCGCAATTGTTAAAATGCGTAATACATTTTAAAAATAATATAAACTATTTTATAGAATATTGATGGTAGGTTCTTTGTTATTTAAATATGATAAGAAACATACTCTTCACGTTCTTGCAATTTACCAATGATACGTCTCTTTGCTGCGTCAATATTAACATAATCGTATGGTTGTAAATGATGATCGCTTATGCAGTAATCTCTGAGATAAACCACTTTAGCAATATCTTCAGCTGTAGCTCTTTGTTCCTTATCAATTACTGCTGTCAATTCAGTCAATTGTTCTTCGACGGATTTCGGAATCTCTGCCTCCACATAAGGTACAATCTACAATGTAATGCTATTTCTGCTATATATTTGTCAGATCAATTAGAAAAGAGATTCGTATATTTTTTCAAAGTACATATTTGTGAATTTACAAAAAAAAAAAAATAAATAAAATAAAATTTCTTATTATACCTCTCGATCTAATTTTCTTTTCGTTATCCTCCTCTCATGTATGGATAATTCTTTCTTCTTCAAAGCTTGCACCTTGCGACTCTTTTTCCGTAACCACGTGCCATTTGCTAAATCTCTCAAACTAATTATATTTTCAGGCAGAGAATAGCGCTTTTTCTCTGTCGCAGCAGCGACTCTTCGTTGAACTTCTTTATTATGTCGTTCTATAAGAATGCGAGGCGGAGTCGCAAGTATTTTGTCAGTACTGAACAGATACCTTGGTGCAGGTTTGATTTCACGTTTTGTCAAGGTTTTGACTCGATGATGATATGTGCTGGGTGTAAAGATACTGCCTATACTATCGGTAGGTTTCACGTAACTGTGCCAGTGTTTGTATGGGACAGTTTTCGTCCATGAAGACTCTTGTATTAATTTTGGCTTCTTCACGAATTGCAATGCTTTCGATGTTTCTGATGATGAATCTGCATGTCGTGCTATCATTGGATTTACCTTATCTAAGGTTTCACACATTTCCTGTTCTTCAGCCATATCTTTGTCATTCAAACTAACGTATTAAAAATACAAAGTTATGAATAAAAAGCAACAAGCAGTTTCTCTGATCATTAACAAGTATTGTAAATAATGTCTTGTATTTTTATCTCATACATGTTATTGTCCGATACTTCTTACTTTTAAAAAATGTATAAAACTAAATTTTCGGACTAAGAATGTATCTATATCTCTCAATGTGCAATTAATAAATCTAAAAACTGTCAAATAACATAACTCACACCTAATACATTACACGTATTTATATTACGTTACTATGACGACGGCGCGGGAATTATTGGAAGAGATATAAAACTCTAGTTTTATAAATATTCTGTATATGTCATAATAAAATATAAAATATTTGTTAAAATATGTATACAGAGTATATACTTTTTCGCCTCTATTTTAAAAAATATATCGTTACACGAATACTTACACGTTTTTATATTATCTTTTTTATATAAAAATTCTTATATTAAATTTTTATATTATTTCTTACATTAAAAATATATTCTTATTTTATCACACGCATAAATGGCACAATCTGAAACGTTCAAATTTATAAAAGCAATAATATTTAGCAATATTAATTATATTTTAAATATCTATAAGCATAAATGTAACTATAAGAAAATATTCTATCGATTTCTAATGCTTTAATAACTTACCACCATATATTGTCAATTATTACATATTATTATCTCTCCTCGAAACTGGTCGATGGTAAATTGCGTCGGCGAGACAATATAATTTCTTCATTTCCATGATTTTGTTCAGTAGAGTTATCATGTTGGATAAGATTAATCTCGCTATGAACACGAGTACCTAATAAAAATGAAGATACAAAATAACTTGTTATCAATAACTATATAAATATAATAATTCAATAATGTAACTTACGTTCGTTGGCAAATTTAGTGAAACTTTTTATGAGAAATTGCTTATCTTGAGACTGCAGAAGAAGCATGTTAGACAAAATTTGCAACATTTCTTTACTCGCCTCTGTTTTTGCCCGCAAACAATATACTGCAATGCTTTAAGAAAAATAATGAATAAATATCTATATCTCATTTTGTATCATAATGATATATGAATGATGATACTCGTGAAATATTTACCACATGCCGACCAATATTGCAGCGCCAGTCACAGGTCTCGCAAGCTCTGAAATAACACTCCAAAATGCACTATCTCTTTTTAAGGATAACATCCCTTCGACGATAAAGTCCCAAGTGTGAGAATAATTCCTGAATGGCCCACAATCGTCACTTTCCACGTTCGTAATGATATATCCTATTGTGAACGACACGACGATCATGCCAACAAACGCAAGAGCCAAGAACAAAGTTTGTGTTTGCGCTGGTCGCCAAGGCTGTGACGACTGTCGATAGCATTTTTTTAACTCGTATCTCTTTACATAAAACGTAAAGATCAGCTTTATCACAATTATAAGAGACATTAGTGGACTCAAATAGAAGCCCATCCAAAAAAGTGTCTGATTATATATAAGATTCAATGTATTGCGAGCGATATCGAATTCTGGTCTGTTAATTTTCGTCGATAACTTCTTGTATAGCATGGAACGTGTAAATTGTAAACACATTCCGAATATGGAAGCGATGAAATCCAGTACGATAAGTCGATAAATTTCTTCTCCTAAGTCCGTTTGCCAACAATGTGATGTACTGTTAATTATCCAGAAGACAAACAAGGTACCCATTATTGTTGCAGCAATCGTGTAATTTCTGATAATTGTCACATAAAGTTCCGTGCGTTTATTGTTATAGTGTTCCAGTGATGCCTAAAGACATATTAATATTATAATGATTTATACATAGTTGCACATTTCATTATAATTAATTTAATTAAGATTATTTTTATAATAGATACTCACTAAATAGGAAATAATTGCTGGAAATATATGAATAATAATAGTAATGATTGTTGGTACAATCATCACTGAAATGGTTTTGGATGCTCCTATCTCGTAGTGCCGTAAGAGTAGCCAAACAAATGTACCAGCACCACAAATCATAAATATAACAATAGCTGTTACGCTAAGTTGCATTATAATTAGCAAAAACTTGTCAAGCCAATACAAATGCGCATGCTGTCTCGTTTCTGCTAACAATTCCTCCAATTCCTTGTAAATAGATGCTGACTGCAAAGCAGCACTTTTGGGTAAAGATATACTAAAGTCCCACCCACAAAATATTTTGTTACTATATAATTCGTGCATTTTTCCACGTGTTTCGACATAAGACTTTCTATAAGAAGATATAACTCTGTAAAAAAGAATGTATTATTATTATTATCATTATTATCACACAAACAATGAAGAAATATGTATAACTTAATACTTTAGTATCTAAAATTAAATTTTATTACATACTTAACAGAAAGCATAATAAAAGTAACTGTGTAACAAAAAAACAGTGTTAGGAAATAAGCAAATGGAATGCTATATTTGGTCCCAAATGGAGTGTCTACTGTGCCATTGGAATAAAAACCATAATACATTATTGTGTGAGAGAAAAAGCCCTGCAAATCAAAATATTGTGATATGTGCATATTTTTTTTTAACAAAACATGCTACTTATAATATAACTGCACTTACACTGCCTGTTAAAAAGTCTAATATTTTAATATTATCTGATATATGTGTTTGATTCAATGATTGTGGTAGTATTATAAAAAATATGCTGCAAATATAAAATATTCATTAAAAGTTTTTTTTTCATTTAATACAGAGAGCAACATACATGTATAAAGTATTATTTTTTATTAATACCAAACAACAATCAAAATTTATTTTCGTAAAAATCTCGTCTTTTAATTTCAAATAATTTTAAAGAAGTTCAAATTTTTTTGTTATTATACTTTTATAATCTTATTATAATCTTATGAGATAATAAAGTATATACCTTAAAATGCAGGAAATTATATTGAGAAAAAGTAACCATCTCAAGAATTTAAAATATGTTGCTACGCCACTTCCATTGTGACTCTCAATTGTTTTTATCGTTCGATGCCACAATTTCATTGTCAGCAAGATGTTCTGCACTATCACTCGAATCTATGTCCAAACAATTTATTCATTTTTCTTAATTTTTAATTTTGCAACATAAAAATAATGACCAATAATTAGCATTATTACCTTTGTAAATCTTAAACTAATGTTATATTTGAGCCATTTCCAATAACTAATTGATTTTTTCTTTGTCTTTCGATTAACAGTCTCCAATAGCTGTGACTTAACAGATTTCTTTACAGTGAGGCATTGTGGTATTGCTCTTACTGTTTCCATTCTGAATCGTTCTGATGCAGGATCATTTTGCATAAACTTATTACTTGATTGCAGATGATGGGCAATTGCGTTAGCACATTCTTCATTAGACAACTGATTAACACTGTGTCTTCTTACAGTAGTATATGGAATAACAGCATTTATAGCATTTGACATTCTATATTTTTCATTCTTTCCTGGAAGATAGTATTATATTTTATATTTATATATATATATATATATATATATATATATATATATATATATATTTGTATCAACAATTTTGTGAACAATTTCAAAAATCAAACTCTTGAAGGCTATACTTACGTGCAAATTTATTTGGCAACAATTGTTGCATTTGGATATATTGGTCAGAAGATTTTGCAAGTTTTATTTTTTTAGTAATTGAAGACATTTTCATATAAACATATGTTTTTTTGTGTTCTAAAACAAAAAAAGTAATTTTATAAGTACATTAATAATATAAAATAATAATAATAAATAAAATAAATAATATAAAATATAATTTGTAAGGTGTAAAATATATTTACTTTTTGTCAAAATATTTTTATTTTTCTAAATAAAAAGCAGCATTGATCATTCTCCATACAATAGCCATTCCTCATTAGTAATGAAAAGAAATGTTGAAGATTTTTTACACCGCAATCTCTGGAAATGATTCGATATAGATATGCAATTAGATAAAACATATCAAAGTAAAATAAAAAAAACTTAGTTAGATAGTGAAGGATATAATGAACATGGTTATAATTTTCTTCCAAAATATTAATTTTACAAAATTTAATTTCGGTTACTAGTACATATATCTAATAGTTACATACCGTTTGTTCCATATATTTTATCACATAAAGTGAGCTCTGTAGTATAATATAAAGTTCACTAATATTTTATATGCCATTTCGACATCATTCGACATCTTTTTATCCAATGACGCATCAATCAGCATCAATTCAATTCACCATGAGAAGAGAATCTCATCTCTTCTCTCTCTCTCTCTCTCTCTCTCTCCCTCTCTCTTTATCTATCTATGACTTTTTAAAATTTATGATTATAATTTTGTTTTTGAATAGATAATAACTTTTTTTTATTAAATATAATTTATTCTGATAATAATGCTAATGTTAAAAAAATTTTCTAATTACTACATATACGATAATTTTATCGGTTTTCTAACCTAGCTAATTTTTCTTTACACACGAAAATCTTAAAAAAAAATCTCTGAAATAGAATTTTACACTAAAAATATATTTTATGAAAGTCAAATATGCTAATTGGATTTCTCTACGATTTCTGATATTTTGTTTCAAACATATTTAAAGTAATTTATTTAATTAATTTAACATTTGTACAGAGATTCGGATATAAATTTAAATCTCTTCCCGCTGTGATCACATATAAACATACACATATACATACATACAAACATAATCGAATTTTTATTTTACTTATACAAGTATATGATTTGAGAAACTTACCCAACTAATAAATTTTAATTTGTAATGTACAAAAATATTTTCAAAACAGTTTGAAAAGTTCTTTTAGAAATCTTCACTTTGTTATATAGAGTTTAAAAAATATTTGCATATGTGTAAAAGTTATTTAATACTAATTAAATTTAATTATAAATTGTTTTATATGTAATGCTAAAAAAAATTGGATGTCTAATACTGATTGCATATTACAATAGAAATGATAAATTCCGGTTTCAAATTGTATCATTCAAATAATTCAAAAATAAATTCACAATATATTCGATCATATATTTCAAATGGACATATTTGATATAATATAAACAAAATTAGTTTAATTTCTTTACAAATATTTTTTATTATTAGTATATATATATATATATATATATATATTGTGACTTGTAAGGGTTATTTAAATTAAAAAAGTATACATGTGTATATATACATATGTATCTACTAATATATATATGTGTGTGTGTGTGTAAGATATGAGGGACAGGAATGCGTGTGTATAGAAATTAAAATATAATTACAAACAAATATCCAATTTGTGTCAGGAATATTTCTGACTAACTTTTAAAGGTATGATTGAAAAGATAAGATATAAAGTAATAAACTGTAGCTTTATTACCATTATTATTACGAAAGACTTATTATTAGATTAAATAAAAAATATTTTCAACAATATCCTTGCATTGTTGCGTCTCAGGTTATCCTGAATAGTCTCATACGAAAAATCTAAAACACCAAATGCTTTTTTTGCTGCTTTGTAACATGTGGGAAATTTGAGGAATTCTGACGTTTATCAATCGACAAATAGCATAGTGTCATTGACACATTCTATTGTTAGTGCACTATAATACTATTTTTTTTCTTGCAGCATCAATATAGAAGATATCCATAGATTTATATTATGTAAATTGTGTATATAATAAGTTTATAGCAATTTATAATCAATATGTAGCTTTCAGTCAGTGCACCGCATTATTGATTTTTTCCTTTAATCTCATAAAAAACCTGAAAGGATTTGACATATTATGACATGTGTGGATAAGAGCAACATATCCTTGTCCAAGTCTTATATATAATATGAAATAAGCTCTTTATTTTAAGAATAAACAAGTTAGATTTTAAAAAATAATGAATTTATTTCATCAATACTTAATGTCACACCAACTTTAGTAATATCTTGTATATACATATATGAGTTTTTTTAGAATAAAAACTAATTGATACTTACATTTTTGTCATTATAAGTACGATGTAGTAGTATCTCACCACATGTTGTAATCAGTATCATCTTGATCAAAAGTTATGAAAAATCCGACTAGAGTTGAATACACAACAATATTACCTGCTAATGTCAAGTAACAAGCACCCCATTCTATCTGTAAATATAAATATTTTAATGTTTTAACTATTCAAAGAACCAAAAGAACTAATTTCACAATTAATAATATTTAATTTACACAATTATTTTAATATATTTTAAAATTATTGACTGGAGATATATCAGTTCATTTTTTGTTGCCCAAAAGTTATTGATCAGTGATAATTTAGAGAGGCATACACTTTATCATAGTTTTTGCATAAAATGTCAAGTCAATAATAATATTCTGATAAATATTCTGTATAAATATGTATATATGTGTATAAGTAATAACATACTACTGGCTGGTCCACTGGAGATCGTGCCAACACAATTGGAAGAGCAAAGGATGATACCACAAAACCCATCGTTATAAATATTGCCAATTCTAAACATGGATTACTGTTGCTTCCTGAATCATCTGTATAACGACGTGCTATTATGGTTGGAATAGGTGCCAATATATAGAATAATACAACAAAAAATGGCCACCATACTCTAAAAATTATACAAATTGTAATATTCTGTATTAAGAAAACTGTGCATATTTAAGATAAATCAGTTAAATAGGAAAATATACTTACTTGTATATTGGTAATGCACAGCCAAGAATGACAAATGTCATTCCAATAGAACCAGCAAATGCTAGCAGTACTAATCTGTAATAATTATATATTTCCTTGTAGTCATTATATAAAGCAATTCTTTATTGTTAAATATTAAAAGAAATTTTAATTGAATTTATCTTATATAAATTGTAAAAGACATTGGACTTTTATTTGATTATTTGCTTACAAAAAAATACTTACGCTGTTGGAGATAAATGATTCATGAAGAGGAAATACCATGGAATAAGAAAAAAATATATAATTAATTATCACATTAGATAGCACTAATTAAATATGATAATTTAATAGGATATTACATAATTGCATGTTTAGTGACTTTCAGATGTCTGTGCTGATAGATTTATCGTGCAACAATATACGATCCATGTTTTATAAAATGAACAAGTTCACAAGTATAGATGAAATAATATTACGATACCGCGCTAAAAGCTTTCCTGGATTATAACTTTCATTCGATGAAATTAGTATTAATACATTAAAGGAATCATAGTAGGCTTTTCTCCGATTAATATTAAAAGGATGATTCATTGTCCTTAAATTAAATAGCGAAACTTAACAATCAAACAAGGACTTGCGGAAATGTCAAATAGTGACAACAACGGAACAGATGAGGTTATGTTTTGATAAGTGATGTTGCGCTTTCCGCAAAAATTTCTCACGCAATGATGACATTTTTCAAAATTTTGTGCAATAGCAATCGTATATTAAATGATATTAAAAGTGCATCAAATAACCTTTAATTCCGGCCATTGCGAATCGATTTGACAAGTGTGTATATTCCTTGAACTCTTGTTCTACGTAGATGTTCTATGCGTGACGTAAATTGTCTAAAGTCCCGTATACATTTGGCAGCAAAAAGATTGAATTTCGATGAGTTTTGATACATTCTACCATCCACCATGATCGTGCAATATACGTTTTATATCGCATCTATAACCTAGTTTATACCGACGTATAGACGTAAGTACTATTCACCAATCACAGCCATTCCATTTTATTAGAAGAATGGAAGGCACCCAATTAGATTTTAAAACGTAAGCGTAAGACGTAAGACTGTAGGAATTGTTGTTGAATTGGTGTAAACTAAGCCTATATGTGTGGAGCACGGATAGGCTGAAGTTGGTTACGTGGACGGAACGCCATTCACGCATGCGCACGGAAGGTTCTGTCAGTGGGATATTTCACATTCGCATCACGGTCTCGTAGTCTCACATCTCACAGTCTTTCTACACTGGACTTGCCACAGCCACAGATCGAAAGGTGCCGACATCAAGTGTCCATACTTGTATTTCTCTACGTTGATCAAAGGTTGAACGATGAGTGATCCGAAAAGGTAAGAAAAATTGTGGAATTCCGGCGGAACGGCATACTTACGATAATTTTCATTATAGATTTCTCATTAGTGATTGTAAAATCGCAGAGCGCGTGTGTAGATAAAGTGTGAAACACGAGACGACTCTCTCAATTTCACGATGTCATCATGTCGACGCGACGCTTTGTTTTCGTGAATATCTGCATTCGTCACTCCGTACATGATATTACATGTTTAATATTAGAATGAAACATGAATTTACACTGTACTCGCGTTTTTCGATAATTTGAAAATTGTACCGTTTTTACTGATGTGAATCACGCATATCAATTTTTTGCCGATTATGGCTGTATATGAACTAAACATGACAAGAAAGAAATACTAATGATTGCATTAATGACACCATTGTACAATACGGAGATCGTTCATGTATCATAAACTCGAATATGAAAATTATGAATATAGGAGTAAATAATGTTTTTACTATAGTAATTTTATATTTGTTATTTAAACGTATTTATGAAAATATTAAATATTTCACATATTACTCGTCATATATCTTTTGATATAATAATATATTATCTGAAGATTCTAATAAATGAAATAAATATGATACACACACACATACACAAATATATATATATATATATATATATATATACATGTACCTACATACATATATATATATGTGTATGTATATATGTGTGCGTGTATATGTGTGTCATAGAATATAATATATGGAAATCTGTATAAATATATCGTACATTCAATATTATTTTATTATATTAATTAATTTTTTAATATTTTCTGTTAATATATATTTAATTAAGTATTTAATTAATTACTTAAGAAAAAGTTCTTGATAGTTTAATAAAGAGTTTTAAAGATTTTTTTTATCATCATTGTGTGATCAGTTTTGTTTCATTATTATACATCGTGGTTTTCCAGTTTATATTTCTCAACTTCTACTATTGGAGTACTTGTGTATTTTAATAAAAAGTTTTAAAGGTTTTTTTTATAGAATAATCTTTCAACTTATTTTCTTCAAAATTAACAGCTTTGACAAAAAGAGTTCTACTTTTCACTTATATTAGTATATATTGTTAATGTGCAATAAAAAGTTTCAAATATAAATTAATTTTTACTTGTAAGATATAGAATATTATACATATGCATATATATATATATATATATATACACTTGTACAAAAGAATAATATACATACCATAAGACTAATATATATACTATAACAGTATATTAACATGCATTAAAACTTATATTTGAAATATAATCAATCAATGTTTTTCTAATTGCAGTGGTGAAGATTTGGCGACTGCTATCCTTCGTAAGAAGGATAGGCCAAACAGACTATTGGTCGATGAAGCTATTGCAGATGACAATTCTGTGGTAGCGCTTTCTCAGGCAAAAATGGATGAGCTTCAATTGTTTCGTGGAGATACTGTTTTGTTAAAAGGCAAAAGACGTAAAGAAACAGTATGTATTGTACTTTCTGATGATACCTGCCCAGATGAGAAAATTCGTATGAATCGAGTTGTCAGAAATAACTTACGTGTACGTCTGAGTGATGTTGTTTCTGTACAAGCATGTCCAGAAGTCAAATATGGAAAGCGTATTCATGTATTGCCGATGGACGATACTGTCGATGGTCTAACTGGGTAAATTTAACAAAATTTAATTATATGTGTTATGAAACTTGATTATTCAGAATTTCTGAAATGAGATAGCTTGAAATATCTAATTATTAGAAAATAATAATTAGTTTCTTTATAAATCAAATTTTTTATATACTTTTAATTATGTAATATTATTTTTTTTCAAATACAAACATAACATATATATAAAAATACTATGAAAATACAATATATATACAAAAAAATATATATATATAATTACTATGCACTATTCACAGAAATCTATTTGAGGTATATTTAAAGCCATACTTCTTAGAAGCATATCGTCCTATTCATAAAGATGATAATTTCATTGTACGAGGAGGAATGCGTGCTGTGGAATTCAAAGTGGTGGAAACAGATCCAGGACCATTTTGCATTGTGGCACCTGACACAGTGATACATTGTGAAGGTGATCCAATTAAACGAGAGGTCAGAGATATTTGCAATATTTTATAATATTTTATTTTTAATGTAAATGCAGGAAATAAAAAAAACATTTCTTATAGGAGGAGGAAGAAGCATTAAATGCTGTTGGTTACGATGATATCGGTGGCGTTCGTAAACAATTGGCACAAATTAAGGAAATGGTAGAATTACCTCTACGACATCCATCCTTATTTAAAGCTATTGGTGTTAAACCACCACGTGGTATATTGTTGTATGGACCACCAGGAACAGGAAAAACTCTTATTGCTCGTGCTGTAGCAAATGAAACTGGAGCATTTTTCTTTCTTATAAATGGTATATAATCTAATTAATACCAGGATAATATTAGATAAAAATTTTGGTTTATCAAGGTTTTTAATGTTTAATTTTCTCATTTTTTTCTATTATACATTGAAAAGATTCAGACAAGAATCAAAATATATATTTTGTAATTTTTTGATTGATTTTTATTAAATTACATGCACTGACAAACAGATTTGGCTCTTTATAAATTTTTTAGTGATTTTTAGAGCCTTGATCTTTGATTAAATAAAAAGTATAAAACTTAGTTTCTCTTTTTTCATATAGGTCCTGAAATAATGAGCAAGTTGGCTGGTGAGTCTGAAAGTAATTTGCGGAAGGCATTTGAGGAAGCTGAGAAAAATTCTCCGGCAATTATATTCATTGATGAACTGGATGCTATCGCGCCGAAACGTGAAAAGGTTTATTGAGTCAAACTTAATATTTTTTTTCAAATTACGTTAAAATGAAAATTATATTTCTCTTTGATTTATAGACACATGGTGAGGTTGAGAGACGTATAGTGTCACAATTATTGACGCTAATGGATGGCATGAAACAAAGTTCCCATGTGATTGTAATGGCAGCTACTAATCGACCAAACAGCATCGATGGTGCATTACGCCGATTCGGACGTTTCGACAGAGAAATTGACATTGGTATACCAGATGCTACTGGTCGGTTGGAAATTTTGAGAATCCACACGAAGAATATGAAACTCGCCGACGATGTTGATTTGGAAGAGGTATGCATATCATATTTATTTGCATACACTATTTTTAACAGATTAAAGTTATATTTTATATTGTAACATGATATAATAAAATATATATATTTAAATTTAGATTGCGGCGGAAACTCATGGACACGTTGGTGCTGATTTAGCGTCTTTATGTTCTGAAGCGGCTCTCCAACAGATTCGCGAAAAGATGGATCTTATTGATTTGGAGGACGATCATATAGATGCAGAGGTTCTCTCTTCTCTTGCAGTAACTATGGAAAACTTTAAGGTGAACTATTATCTCGGTTTTATACTAAATTAATTCGCACAATTTGCGTAGCTTTCTAAGTGAAAGTGTGTTTCTGTTAAAGTATGCAATGACGAAGAGCAGTCCGAGTGCTTTACGCGAAACGATTGTGGAGGTACCGACAGTCACCTGGGATGATATTGGAGGTTTACAAAACGTTAAAATGGAGTTACAAGAATTGGTGCAGGTAAGAAATGCGAGACATACGAGTTTTAAATAATATGTTTAATATGTATCTAACGTATTTTACGTGTATGCAGTATCCAGTGGAGCATCCTGATAAATTTTTGAAATTCGGTATGCAACCGTCAAGAGGCGTACTATTTTATGGTCCACCTGGTTGTGGTAAGACGCTATTGGCCAAAGCAATTGCCAACGAGTGTCAAGCAAATTTCATTTCTGTCAAGGGTCCTGAATTATTGACTATGTGGTTCGGAGAATCAGAAGCTAACGTCAGAGATGTCTTCGATAAGGTCAGCATTCTCACATTTTTTTTTGTAACTAATCTAAGGTAATTATTTAATGAGGAATTATTTCAGGCAAGATCAGCTGCTCCTTGTGTATTGTTTTTCGACGAACTTGATTCTATTGCAAAGTCTCGTGGAGGTACTGTCGGGGATGCTGGTGGTGCGGCAGATCGTGTAATAAATCAAATACTAACGGAAATGGACGGTATGGGTGCGAAGAAGAATGTATTTATTATAGGAGCGACAAATCGTCCTGATATTATCGATCCAGCAATTTTACGACCTGGTAGATTAGATCAATTGATTTACATACCATTACCAGACGAAAAGTCCCGAGAAGCGATATTCCGTGCTAACCTCCGGAAATCGCCCGTAGCTAAGGTAATAACTACTGAAATATACATAAATTTATATAAAAAAATACAAATTAAACAATGTGATAATATATCTAATATTGTTATATATCGATAATTTTACTTTATGATTTTTAATCAGTACTTAAAAAAAAATATTTTTTTATTAGGATGTAGACTTAAGCTATATAGCCAAAGTCACGCATGGATTCTCTGGTGCTGACCTTACAGAAATCTGCCAACGTGCATGTAAACTTGCCATTAGGCAGTGCATTGAAACTGAAATTCGTAGGGAAAAAGAACGAGCTAGTAATCCATCTGCATCTATGGATGTAAGTATCTTAGAAGCATTTTTAATTTGCGTTACTTCAAAGACTTATTTCTGATGTGTCATTTGTATGAATCATATCTGAATCAGAACTCGACGTATTGCTTCATATTGTTTCATATTGCTTCATGTTATTGATAGAGAGAGTTCTCTTATTCATCTTTTATTTTTATGATAAATTATACAATTATATATATTTCGTGAGATATATATATATATATATATATATATATATATATATATATATACATACATATATATATATTATATATCATGAAAGAAGACTTTTTCCTGTAACCAAAAAACATTATATATATATATATATATATAATGTTTTTTGGTTACAGGAAAAAGTTTTCTTTCATGATATATAATAATAATTATATAGTTCCAGTATTAAAAGATATATGCAGTATTAAAAAATGTAAAGTTATATATAAATATTAAAATAATTGAATTCAGATAAGAATTATCAATATATGTACATTGTACATCATTTCTAAATTCTAAAATTTTTACTGCACACTTATTCTAGATGGATGAAGATGATCCTGTACCAGAAATAACGCGAGCTCATTTTGAGGAAGCAATGAGGTTTGCACGCCGTTCAGTATCTGACAACGATATTCGCAAATATGAGATGTTTGCACAAACGCTTCAACAGTCCCGAGGGTTCGGAACTAATTTCAGGTAATAGTTTTTTTAATTCCGATTTGCATATATATATATATATATATATATATATATGTGATCATAAATTTGACAATTGCATAATTATTAGCAATTATACATAATTACCAATGATGTTAATTTTAATAAATTTTATATATTTAAATATAACATAATTTTAAATATAATTATAATTTTACAAATTTATATAAAATTATGAATAAAGATGATTATTTTGATGAAATGAATCACACTATCTATATTAATTATGTATAATTATCAATAATTATAGTAATCAATTAATTATATTTGCAGTAACATATGCATGTATACAACAATTAATAGAATTAATAAGATTAAAGAATACTTATTCCTTAAAACTATAAATATCAAATATCGTTCAAGATGAATATGTCTTCTCAATAGAGAGGAGTTTATATATATATCATTTTTAATAAAAAGAGGAAAAAATATTTACAGATTTCCACAAAGTGGAGCAGGCGGTGCTCAAGATAACACGCAAGGCGATCAAGCCTTTCAAGATGATGGGGATGACGATCTCTATAGCTAAGTTTTCGTTTCCTTATATGTCATTACAGTGAACATACGACAAAAGGGCCTGTTTGTTACCGCATAAAATTTTGCACAGGGATCGTTTTTAAGTGGAACAATTGAAAAATAAAGAGCGAAATATAACGAATAAAATATCGGAAATTTTGTATAAGATGCTCTTCTCCTACAGATACAAAGCTGTATATATATATATATATATATATATATATATATATATATATATATATATATATGTATATATATATATATATATATCTTATACAAAAACAAAGTTAAACACTTTAAATATCCACAAATTATTACTGGAAGTATAAGAACATGGAGAAGTTTCAGTTTATACCAATAAAAAAACAAAAGGAAAAAATCTAACACATTCATGGACCACCAATTCTTTCTCAGAGTTGTACAAAATTCTTGTCTGCCTGTTATATTTTTTGATCTTTTACTTGGGCCATCATTAGCAGATAAGTTAAATTAAAGCGTACACGCTCTTTTTTATGACTTCAACAACTCCTACGAGACAAACACAAAATATCTTTACTTTTCGTTGTAGGAGCTGGAGAGTCATAGGAAAACATATGCACGTTTTAATTTAATTTATGGTTCAAATAATACTTTGAATCATTAATAAATAAAAATAAACAAATATATTAATAATAAATTATATAAAAATTAATCTTTTTAAATTAAAATAATTTTATATTAAAATACATAAAATTATACTTAAACAATTATATAATTTTTATATAATTTTAGTATTAATATATATATTTATATAATTTAATATTAATATAAATAAATATAAGAAAATCTTATATAAAAATTGTATTGGGAAAAGTATTGACTTGTATTTTAATTTCAGTGTTCGGCTTTCAATTTGTTCGTTATTCATGGATATTCAAAATTTTCAAATTCGTTTTTTTCTCTTTTATATAAGATATATATAAAGCTTTGTGTTTGTAAAAAGACGTGAACCCTAATCCATGTAGCTGAGAATCATTCAGATATAAAATATAGATTGAAACTACTTTGTCGGACAATTATTTTCGCGCCATTTAGCCATCTTCTATTTTAACAAAACATTGTTTTTTAGCAGAACTATATTATCGCATCAAATTATCTTTTTCTCTTAAACAAGGTGGTGGCATCGATGCAGCGGGAATATAATCGCATCATTGATTTTCATTAATCACTGGTAATTATATGAGACAAGAAGATTATAAAGTGGAAATATAACTTTATGTCATACGTGCATATATATATATATATATATATATATATATATATATATATATATATATATATGTAGGTATATATTTAAAAACATATATATTGCATACCTAATCTATTGCATCTTTACCATAGAGTTTTATATATGTTAGTAATTACGTATTTTACTATATTATTCGTTTGTGTGTGTTAGGAGTTTAAATCGGAATAGACCCTTTTGCTGCATTATCACTGTACTTACTCAGAATACATTCTGTTGTTCATATTCACAAATTACAGTAATATAAAAAATTATGCCATGTCGAGATAAAATTGTCATAATTGATAAAAATGTATGTTGACGATTTTACAAGTATTCCTTAATAGTAAATTATCCATATATGACCAAAAAGCCTTTCTGAATCTCATTGTTCAGATCACACAATTATAATTTCGCAGTTTTATAAACGTTGAGATATCTGATAAAAATTAAGCCGAATAAGAGAATATAAATACAACTCGGATAAAAGAAAATATTCATTTCTTTATGATATTAGCAAGTTTGTTAATATTGTTACGTAATTGATCGTACACGATTAACATACTGTTTAACATAAGTTCCAATAGAATTATTTAAAAAAATATAATATCATATATATAAATTAATACGCCATTAGAGAACTGTTCTCTAGATAACGACTGATACTTGATACGGAACTTTACAATCTTATCGTTTTCACAAAAGTAATATTTCAAATTTAGTGCATAAAAAAAATTTTTCTTTTATAAATATTATTAAAACATAATTACAAAAAAATTTACATATTCTAATTTATCTAAAAAGTATTCTATCTAAAAAATACTAAAAATAAAGATTCTAATCTAATAAATAATATAAAAAATAAGAAGGAAATGCTAACTAATAAGAGCCAAGTACATTCTCTCTCATTTATTTTTGAAAATGATAATGGAACAATGAGAGCCAAAAAATAAACACTCAAGATAATTGAAAAAGTCTTTCTTTAAGACATTCGTTTCGGTCCTTTTCTTAGACTTATTGTTAGACTATTTTCACTGAATAACTACAAAAGTAAAAAAAAGTATTGACAATATTGAAATAATTAAAAATAGAATATAATTTTATGCTTATTTTAAAGTATATAAAAAAAGAAATTGAAATCCTGCGTCATGCCCTTCTTAATGTCTTCTCAATATCGATTAACAAATGGTAAATCTCAAATCGGTTCTAGCCGATAGTCTGTAATAATTATTAATTAAATAAAAAAAGCTAAGAATATCAAACAATAATAATTAATTAAATAAAATCAAATTTATAATTAGAAAAGGCTTGTTAAGCAATCATATATGAAGACAAAGAGAGAGTACAATAGGCGGAGACGTTATAATTCGTTAATATTCTGAGATAAAATAATAAACGACAAAAACAAATTTAACATATTAAGGCACATGGTAAACACAAAAGAAAATAAACACACACCGAGAATCTCAAATCTTCGATAAATTCTCTATGATTATTTTATATGTATTATGTAAAACGTTCGGTATCAATTTATGAGTTATAGCTGTTTTTTTTATTGTTTAATAAAAATTATTTTAATTGTTTGATGTTTCTAGCCTTTTTTATTTCATTAACAATTATTACAAACTATCTTAACGGCTGGAACCGATATGAAACTATTTGTTAATCAAAAGACAGTGAGAAGGTGGGAAGGGCATGACGCAGGATTTAAATTTTATTTTTGTATATTATTTAACTTTAAAATTGTGCAGTTATATTCCCGATTTTTAGCAATCTCGTCATTGTCAATATTTTATTTTTGTAGTTATTCACTAAATAAAATTATCTTGCGCCTTTATTTCTTATGCATTGGCTCATTATCTCTTTCAATTTATTTTTATATTAGAATCTTCTTTTCATTGTTTTTTTAGTTTATTTTCTTCTTGTTTCTTATACTATCTAAAGCTTTAAATTTTTTACAGTATATATTTATTTTAAATTCACATTTTTAAATTCCTGCTCCATTTCAATAAATATTGGAATATCGGATTTTGCACACATAATAAGAATGTTAATTTAAATGCCAAGAATATCTTTGGTAAAAAATATTTAAAAAAATTCGTTTATTTTTTTATTTGGAAACTATAATGATTATTTCACCGCTTTCTTACGATATATAATTCTGAATGAAATAAAATCAGCAAGTTTCCATATTAATAAAAAGAAAAAATGCAATTGTGATAATGCAATTTTTAATAAGAAAATCATAATCGGTTTATAGAAAATCGTCAGCAATTTTATTAAATACAAATAAAAATAGGACGTTGAACCAATTATAGACAAGGAGACAGAGACTCACAATATTTTTTTTCCATTTGCAGACCAGTACAATCACGTGTATTGATAAGAAACTTCATACGCAATAACGTTCAAAGCTTAAGCCTTAGCACGTTCATATGTACAATTGGTTGTGAACCAATGCATTTATTTATATCTTTATAAAAGTAAGATTATTTACCAAATAAAACTCGTTAGTATAAAACCGCCGTAACAACATGACACATTGTCGATCTACGATACTGACATACTCACGATCGCGCCGTATACTTCAATTCACACGAAAGAAACTTTCTATTGTAACCGGAGATATTATAAGATACATTAAAATTACATGCAATACGCTACGAAGAATTATGAAAGAAAAAACGCATCTGTATTTTACTTAATTATATAACGATAAAATATCTTCGCCAGCGCCAGTGTCGTCTTACATTCTGGTAAATTGGCACCGATCAGAGGAGAAACTTTATTCACAATTAAACTCGAGTCGGTACTAACGGTAAAACACAAATGTATCGAAGATTCTCTGTCCTTATCATTAGTTAGCTATTTATACAAATTACAAACATGTCATGATAATTTTCAATAATCTGAAAAAGCGCTCAAGACTTATTGCACATTTGATACAGTTACATATACATAACATTTGCCTAATATAAAGCATAAGATACAGCATGGTAATGTTTGATAATAAGATATAAAATTTTTATTGAATTTTAAAATTCAATATTGTAGTTATCAGAAATTATCCTGTTGATATGATAACTTGTCTAGAATTATCTCGGTTTTTTAAAAGAAACAAACTGGAATGAACTTTTTTTTTTTCCACTCTTTTTAAACACTTATATCGTATCATTTGTCATCAGTTCATTATCTCAAATTAACATGTAAAAATTGAAGTACTTTTTGAACTCTAAATGCCAACAAAGAACATTAATATATTTTTGGTAAAATTATACAACCTGATCATTTCTTCCATAAGAAGCTAATGTATGTCAATCTTTTACATTTTATACAAGAATTATAACTAAAGTTCATCGTTCAACAGTTTTCCATATTTATAATCTTTACATTTTTACTAGAAAAGATGATCAGCTTTCTTTATTGAACACAGAAGACAATGATTCTGTCAAAAAATATAGTAATCCAATGAAAAACTTGTAACAAAGTGAAATGTGAGCTACATCTAATGCTCGAACATGTTCTAATTTAACGAAAATTTATTTAACTATTTTATGATTTTCATGTAATGGAATAAAATGCAGGAAATTAATTACGTTTATACAGATTTTTAGACAATATAACACAATTTATATAAACATGATTTATTTATGATAAATATTTCATCACGAATAGATACGTCGGCATTGAAATGAGTCGCTAACTATTATTATGGATTTGTGAACAAAAGTCAAATTTTTAAATAGAGGATATTTGCTTACATCAATTATTTGGACAGATAATATTTTCACATGTTGATTTGAATAGATCGCAATTATCGTTTTCAATTGATTTAATACAGACATATTATTAAATGGCACATCGCATTTGATAAAACAAACGTAAAACAATTTGCGCTGATTCATGATTTCACAATTATTTATCGTTGAATTGTGCGTCGGAGTAGAATTCCGAAATTGAAGTATACTGTTCCTTTGTCTCAGCGTCTTAGGCTACATAAAAACGCATATTTTTTGTACAAATATTCGTCTATATAGAATTGTAAAAATAATTTTGCTGGCACACAAGTGTGACTCCTTTTCTATATATATCTGTGTAAAAAATTTTTTGCCCCGTAATTCCTATGACAAACGTTTTAAAATCGTTATCATTGGATTACTATATTCTTTGTATGATATTGCATTCGTTCGGGCAAATACTTGTTTAACGAATGATGAAAGAAATTTTGCTTAATCCGATAGCTCAGTAATATGACCGAGAGTGTTACCTCAAAGGTATGTTCCCTTCTTCTCCTGCAATATACATCGATTTTTTTTTAAACTACTAATAAAATCGATTTTTTCGACTCGACGTATCTTATTTAAATCTTTAATACATACTTTAGATATGTAACATTCTCGGTAATATCACCTACAGATTTAGTTCTACTGAACTTGGAGTACTGGATATACGGCCGTCTGTGTAAATACTGGACATCTTCTGCACTCTGTGCCTTTCTTTTTGTCCTTTCGCTCGTCACAATCGTTGCTCTTACACGGTTTTCATATCTTCGCTTGTCTTGAGCTTTTGATATGCCTTAATTGTGTATGTGTATGTTACGCTTAGTCTGTCCTTTGCGTGACAGGTGGAAATTCAGTATCGTCATCCAAACGGAATGGGCCGCCGCCTTTCGGTGGGCTTTCTGTCGCTGCTATCATCTCTTGATACTTCTCAGATTCTACAAATCCATTTATATTCAAATTATAAAGTTTCTTCATCATATTATCTCAGAGCGGATATAACGATAAAGATGTATACAGACGATTAGCGTTCAATGATATATGATATATTTTATGCATTCAGATATATATTCTAATACTGATCCTTGTTCATGTAAATTCAGTCAATAAAATCCATGATTTCAAGATTAGAATATCAGCGCTCTACGAATTCGAATACTTGGGGAATATATTTCCATCTGAGTGCAAATAATAAATATTTCATTGACCATTGTCTACGTCACATTGCCGTGAAGTACATTCACTAATGAATTCGTTCATGAAAATGATGTTAAAAAAAAAATAAATAAATAAAATGAAATAAATAATATAAATTACACAGGGATTTAATTCGATAATATATATTATTGTTGTATGTGATATATAAGATATTAACAATAAGTAAAATTTTTAAGAATTAATATAAATTATGTATATGATTATCAGTTATGTAACAATCGTCCTATAAATATTCGTATGTATGTAAATAACATACTATTTTGTCTTTTGCAAAAGGCACTCCTGACGATATATGTTTTTAAATATAAAACAATATTAACAAAACTAAAAAAAATTTGCTGACAATAAAACTATATTATTTTCTTCGATTTTGTACTCAAGCTATTTAATATTCAATTTTTTTTTTAATATATATTATTATTACATTTTTTAAAGTAGTTAATTTCATATCGATTTAATTTTGATATAAAAGAAAAGAAGAGAAAATAGATAGTTTTTACTTTTTGTTATGCTTTTTTATATAATTAAGAACTGAACTTAACATATAGAAATAATATTATTAATAGAAGTACGTCATACATGTACTCTTTGATTGATGTGAGTAAGATTATTCTTAGAATACATCGCTATTACCTGTCATACAGTGAAGGATACTAATATCACACAGTTTTAGTGATCATATGTTAGAATAATCACTATATACACAATTGTTAATATTGTTATAATAATAGGATGTTTATGAGGTAGTTTCTTCTAAAAATAAACTACTTCTTATAGGAATTCTGAAGATCTTTCCTAATAGCATGTAGATGCAATAATTGTTATATATCTACTGACCAGTAAAACAATTTGCATACGTGCATAGTGGTTTATCCCGAGAATAAAGACTAGTGCTAACATGCATATCCTGTGCACATATATGATTATATATATATATATATATATATGTGTATATATATATATATATATATATATATATATATATATATATATATATATATGTATATATATATATAATATACACATTTTTCTTAAAAAATTTGATCAGTCTAAAGTTAATAAGCGTAATAAATTTGTACTATCTATAATGTGATATATAATAATAATGTTTAATTAAAATTGTTTATATTAACAAAGAGTTATAAACCGTGTATAAAAAGGCATATTATTATTCAGCATTGCTCTCATTCTTCCTTTTGCTGCGTGAACTTAAACAATAAATGCGCGAATGCTAGTAGTGAGGCATATAGAAAAAAAGAAAAACTCTAGAGGAGAATTAGGTATCTCGTGTACGGAGAATGAGAGCGAAAAAAAAAATCGAGGGACAGAATAGAGGACATACCAGTACCTGACATGGAGTCTGGCGAGCGGCCACGCAACACACCCGCGTAGCTATTTATGCAGGCTTCGGTGGATATTAAAAAGAAAAAAATTACATCAAGTAAAGTCAACTATCGTTGTCCCCACCCCCCTCCCCTGAGCCCCCTGAAGAAGTTTGGTTTATTTCATTTAAGAGGCTAGAAGCGAGAAAAAGAAGATATATGTGAAGCAAATTATAAAAAAAAAAAAAAAAAAAAAAAAAAAAAATAAATAAATAAAGGCGTCCGGAACGCGTACGTTCACACGTTTCGTGCACACGCATACACGCACACAAATATACATGTATGGTACATAGCCAACGATATAAGCGTTTTGCAACTACTGAATTAATGTTAATAAAGATGCTATAGCAGAATCTATCTAGAAATACACAAAGTAGCAATTTACCTATATTACACAATAAAACATGAAGCAAAATTACAATGGAAATAGTAAAAATATTTATATTAATAATACATATATTTCATTATGTTATTTGATTCTTATACTATTTTAATGAAATATTGTTTTAAAGAAAAATTTCAGATTATATACATTTTTATTGAATTTTTGTTGTCAACAGATTATTCGTAATTATTGTCTGAATGAAATAAACAATATTTCTTTTTTCTTATATTCAGCCAGATGTATTGTGTATACTTTTTGATACATTTATTTTAGTTTTAGAGGATAAAATATTCATGAATCTGCCAGTACCAACTGTATGTATGTGTTTTATGTATGTGTGACATGCCTTGAGAGAAGAAAATACTTGATATATTCTGTTAGTGAATAATTGCAAAACTTATCACAAATTGCAACTTTAAATAAAACAGACAAAAGAAACTCTATACACATTCAAATATTTTATACTGGATATACGAAAAAGAAAAGTCTTGCATTATGTACTTTTATCTGTCAATTTAACTGTCGGTAATGTATCTTTATCGTCAACTCGCTTCAATTAATCTACTCTAAAACTAACAGTCCAATAGTGTCTCTTCATACCTGTATTTGTACTATTTGCGGTAGCTGCTGCTCCGGAACCGGAACCGCCACAATCTGACTCATCTCGATCCTTATCATCTAATCTGTGAAAAATAAGACACCTTTATTTCAGTTCACATATCAATATATTCATATTTCTTACTTGAGAGTTAAAAAGCATATCATATTTTAATCCAATAATGTACAATTTATAACAATCACAATAGAACTCTTTCTCTTTGCAGAATATAAAAATGATTATTATGTGCGACATAAAAATGAAAAAACACATTATATTAATTTTATATCAAATCGAAAAAAGTTTTCTGTTGAAAATAATTTCAGATTAAATTTTTTAAATCCTTATATGTTTTGCAAACTTTTAAAAGTGTATGTACTATGTATCATCATTAGTAGGCTGCAATCACTTGATTTCGCAAGAGTCGATTTAACTGAAAATATAATGAATATTACGAACCTATGTTGTTTTATAAGGGCGCAACATCCACTTTCCGATAAATCCACAGAATAGACATACAAGTAACCATCAGCGCTAGCTACTAATAGTTTTGGTACTTTGTGTGTTCTAAAACATAAAATAAATATATGACAATATGATGTGTATATATATATATATATATATATATATATATAATGGATTTAATGTGCAATACATACAATTTTAAAATAACATAAATTTTCCAACTCACACAGTGATGGCACAAACATTTTTCAATCCTTGAAATGGTAGATGGACGCTAGCGAAAGCACGTCCTTGAGTAAAAACATCAGTCACTTGCGACGGCAAATATGTAGCTGACGCTGTCACAGCCTTTGTCAGATATCCCATCCAACTTTGTGCTTCTTCTGCAGTTTGTTTATTTGGCCTATGATAACACAAGTGAGTTTTTTATACTAAAACGATATTTATATCGCAAAAGCAATATTTATAGATATGCGGTCATCGGCACCTACCCAATTTCCTTTGGTTCCTCCAATTTGAATATATGCACAGTTTCTGTATTACTAGAACAACAGAGCCACATAGAATCCATACTAAAAGAAAGACTGTTTATCGTGACGCATCGTTTTACTCCGCGCCGAAATTCGAATAACTTTGTACCTTCATGAACCTGCAAACATAGAAATAATTGTTAGTAATTATTAAAACAGTTAAAGAAATAATGTAGCCATATATACATTATATCTAAAATTTATCTTACATCAAAAACTCTAATCACAGTGCCCTTTTCAGAGGCTGTTGCCACTTTGGTGCCAGTCGAACTGAAAGCAATTGCTGCCAATGGACTATCATGTGCGGGTATCATTGTTTTGGCTTGCTACATACATGTGAAAAAATTTTGTAAATTCTTAGTTCTGATACATTAAAATTTTCATTAATTTATTCAGATTTGATTAAAATACGTACAAGATGGATTGCATCAAATATTTGCACTTCTCCAATTGTATTCGAACCTGGATAAGCTAAATAACAATTGTCACTATTTGGCGAAAGGGTACAAAGGCCTGTAAGATTAGGTGGAGTATCACGAATTGTATGCAGCACTTTCATATCGCGTATATTATGAATGTATAACGATTCTTCCAGACATACCACCAATCTCTGAAATTAATATTATTTTTGTATTTTCATAGTTATCAGAAAACATTGAACATGTATTATTTTATAGTATCAAAGTTAATTTATTTCACAAATAAACAAAATATATCAGATTTTAGAATATACTAGATATTTTTTTTTTCAATATGAGAAGTATTATACAAATGGACATTATATAGATAAGATCCAAAGAGCAAAAAAATTCATATGCCAAATATAAACTTGTTTTTGAAATATAACTTTTTTGTGTTTGTATGTAAATGCAAATATGTATGATATTTATAGCTTTGCTAATGCAAACATAATTTTTGATATCTTACCGCTCTGTTGAGTTTCACAGCCAAAATCGTATTTGAATAACTGTAGTTGCATATTTCTGTCCCTTTCCTAAAGTGACATACTGTCAGCGTACGAGGGGATTTAAGACTAACAATCGCCACCAAACTGCTGCTAAATAATCGCTCAACAATACATATATCCTCAAAGTCTGTATCATCTCAAAAAAGAAATGGAAAAACACCAATTAATAACACAAGGAATTCCAAGAAACATTAAAGCATAGAAAATTTTATAACACATATTGAATACAGAAAAAAAAACACAAATTATTACCATTTTCGTATATTTTTTCAAGATGGCCAGTAGAACTGATAGAATAAAGTTTATATCCTGACTTTGATCCTACTGCCAAAGATCTGAAAAAAATCAAATCTTTTATTCAGAAATAGGTTTTTTTCTTTACAGACACTCTTCTTTTCTTTTTTATTTAAATAACTGTGACACAAATGTATTTAAAATATAAACTTGTGCAATCTGTTTAGAAAAATAGAGCGCTACAAGTTCTTTGTTTTTCTATCATTTTGCTGCAACCATCGCTTATATCGCGCAAGAGTATCGTGTATAAAATAAAAATAACGGATTAAATGATACGCAATCATCCGAGGACGAGGATCAGGAAGGAGGTGAGGTCCTTGAATAAAGCAACGTGAGTAGAAAGGCCAGATTGACGATGAATATTTTATTTTCTTATACGTAACGCACGTTACCGCACAATGGGGCGTAACGTAACGTAACGTAACGTAACACAAGGTAACATAAAGAAAACATTTGGTCTCTCGTTAACGCGCAATTAATCGGTAAAAGGGGAAGCAACATATGACGCAGACAATGAAAACATTGGCGCGAGGAAAACATGGAGCGTGCGACGCGATGACTTGATTGCGAGGCGCGAGTCATGCGCGTTATACGAGAAATTATTGAGGAAGAAAGAAACGCGACACGCGTCAACGACGCGTAGAACGATCGAAACGGAAACGACGGGCGAGGCTCGGGGAGGTTAAGGGAGATAGAAAAAAAAAGGTGGGGGACAATAATAATCCCTCGCGTTGTGGGATGAAACACCAATACTCGAAGATGCCAGATACGACGGCGACAAACTTACGTGCAGTCCTGATTGAAGTTAACAAAGTACGGACCATTACTCTGCGTGTCGGACGTCGTGTCGGACGCCTGATTTGTTGCGAGGTTCATTAGTCCTGATATGCTGTATTTTAGCCCCTGCGTTAATACATCCAGGTTGATCTGGCGTGAGATCTCGCATAAATTGTACGAGTGGCGCGCGTACGCGAACGCTCTTTCTTTCTGTCTCTTTCTCTCTCTCTCTCTCTCTTCTACGGCCGCTTGCCACACACGGCGTGGTCCTTGTTCTCTTTCACTATCTGTCTATCTCTGTCTCTCCAATTCACACTCACTCTTGCACACGATAATACGAGGATCCACTCGTTTGACTGACTGGTTGGCTTGATAATTGTATCCGAGGTTGACCGACTCCTACAAGTGACTGCACTTTGCTATCGTTCCATATTGAACAGCTGACAATCGCAGCTGCTGTCTGAAACGACGGAACATGAAACGTTAGTCCGCGTTCCACGCGTTCCGCGCGTTCCGTCGCTATGGCGACGCTCTTCTCATGGGGTCTGTTTGCAAAGCGCCTTTTACGTCATAGAAAATTTTTTCTATTCTATTTTTTTATAAATTAAGAGAAAAAAGTTTAACGGTCGATCATTATAATGTGAATATATTATTAATACATAACGATTTCTAATAATTATCCTAATTCTCTCTCAAATTATAAAACCATTTTATTTTCGTACCTCTCGATAATCAAACGACAAAATTCGACATTTTACCGACATCTGTCGTTTCTCTAAGCTACCGAATACATGAATACAACTTTTCGTCACAAGTCACAACGTTGATATGCATGTGTAACGACACGTAACGATAGCGACAATGTCGTTAAAAAATTAGAAACGCAAACAGATTTCTTTAGATTATTTGTTCCGATGTATCATATTCAAAGATGACAGCTGATCTGTCGATTCTTTAACAGCTTCTCGACAGTTTATCCGAAAAATGTTTCATATTTTTCAATGTAACCTCTGTTATTGCCTCTTTCAATTTTTTTCACTGAACAATAAATTGAAATCTGAATTATTTATGTAAACGGTTTTTGAATATAAAAGGTGAGTATTATTTTTAATATAAATTTTTAGTATTAGATTTTGAACTGTATATTTGTGAAATATGAAATTGGATGTATACATATACAGTTTTATAATGAATTATAAAATTTATATATGCATTTTATAAATAAAGAGAAAATTTTATTTGTAAGATAGCAATTTTAATCATGTTACAACTATTATGACAATGAATGTCTCTTGTATGTTTCAGGTAAATTTAATGATCCCATGGATGCGTGATCAAATAGCAGAGGCCTGGCATAACAGAAAAAGTTCAAGGACTGCCGATAGGCGGTCCTTGGCCCTTTCTTCTGTCAGCACAGGCAATCCTGCAAGCAATAACACCATGCTTACACCATTACCTACCTCACCTGAAAGCTTTTCCGTCAATGTTATCAGGTTTATAAATTTATATGATTTGATTGTTAAAATTCTGAAAAAATTAATCTCATACATTAATGTTATAATAACATTAAATCTTTTTATGTAGTATAGAGGGCAATATATTGGATGTAACAGTAAAGCCAGATTTTACTGTAGAAAATGTTAAAAGAATAGCAGTGATACATTTTTATGGTCAAGACACGACTAAACCCATTTCACGCTACCGTCTAGTTCATTCATCCAAATTTAAGCAGCTTGTGGATGAAAATTATATCAATGATGAGGATATCAATCAATATGGTAATTTTATCTATGTTAAACTATATGTTTTTATATACTCTCTTATATAATATTTCCTTGATTTCAAAGCTAAAATTTCAAGCTTGTATTATATATACCTATTATTTATATGTCTTTCTGTTAAATAAATCATTTATTGATTGTTACAGATGAATTATTATTAGTGGAAATTCGATCAAGTATTGTACAAGAGAATCTTTCAGATGAAGCTCTTAAGGGTCCAAGTTTAGAAGCAATAGCTCAAGCTACAAAAGGTTTATCTAGTCAAAATACTAAATCTAAATCTGTGCCATCTACAGAATGTCCCGCAGATGTAAGTATATTTTGTATAGTTTAGAAAATATTATATTACTTTATAATTATTTACAGTTTCAGAATGAAATTCGTAAAATTTTAATAACTCTTGTACAAGCATCTGCAAAAATTTTAATGCATAGTCCAGATGCAGAAAAATTATACGATGTCATTAAAGAGAAACTGGAAGCCAGATGTAAGCCCACTAATGATCCAAAAGTCGTGAAAACTCTTATAGAAATGGGCTATTCTCATAAGAAAGTTTTTAAAGCATTACGTCTTCGAAAGTAAATATGAAATATAATATAAAAATTAAAGAGAATAACATTAATACTCATATATATATATATATATATATAAAATTAAAGAGAATAACATTAATACTCATATATATATATATATATAACTTGATCATATAATATAAAAATATATCTTTGTTCTAGATCGAATATGACAGAAGCTTTGGAGTGGCTCATAGAGCACCAAGATGATTCAGATAATGAGGATGATGAAACAGACTTTTTATCTACGAATACAACAGATGAAAATGTTGCAGGTCCTAGTTCTTCATTGGGCACTAAGCAAAAATCATTAAAAGATGCATGCATTGAACTCTTTGAAACAGGTAATTCATGTACAAAGCAAAACTATGCACTTATTATTTGAAAAATAATACTTTAAACTGAAAGCATTAAAATATAAAAAAGTATATATTTCGAATTATTATATATCAAAATGCATTTAGGTCAGGATGAAAAAGAAAAAAATCTAATGCATATTATAGAATTATTGTTAGAAAGTTTTCGACAATACAAGAAAATGGAATTTAAACCTAACAAAAGAACAATGCGTTCGCTCGTGGAAATGGGTTTTGATGAAAAGAATGTTATAGGAGCATTAAAAATTACTGGAAATGATCAGGCCAATGCTGTAAGTTAAAATGCTTAATGTTGAGAAAATGTATACTGTATACTTTTAAATATGATTTTGATAGTGTGAATGGTTGCTGGGTGAAAGAAGACATAGCTTACAAGACTTGGATGAGGGCCTGGAATTTGATGGTCCGATTTATAAAGCAATTATGAGCAATTCTCACATTCAGCTTAGTCTTACAAATCCTAAAATGTTACTTGGTAAGATAGAGCTAAAAGTATATGTGAAAAATTAAAATTTTTTTTTTTTTAAACTTTACTATTTATTTTAGCATACTTATCAATGATAGAAACACCTGCATCGACAAATGTATGGATTAATGACCCTGAAGTATCACCTGTACTTAGTCAAATATCTAAAACATATCATGCTGAAAAACATGCCATCCATATGAATCGCTACACCTAGCATTATTGTGAAATTTATTTGAGTCTCTGTCAAACATTGATATTTTTATATAAATTTACAAGTAATTCTCAAAGAAATTTGAAATATCAGTCATCAATTAGTGATTACCTGTAAAATTATTGCTTACTCATGTGCAATTATATAGTTGTATATGATTACCAAAAATTATATATATATAAAATTATAGTTACTAATATTTAACATAATATTATGTATGAAGAGGAGGCTTCTTCACATAAGATATGCATTTCATAATATGCTAATAATATGCTATTGATTACACATAATGATTTTTATGTAGAGCTAAAAATTGCTTTCAACAATTTATCTGTTGACGACTCTTAAAATGCTTTAATATAAAAAAAGCTATTATTTTGCGCATAATATAAATTCTTAAATGAATTGGTAAAATCCAACATGTCAAATGTGTACATTGTTTTCTTAAACTAACAAGTTAATTAAAAAAATATACATGTTACAAAAAGTATATATTAAACTATAAAATTGCAGAACTTATTCCACTTATTCCTGTAACTATACCTTTATTGAAATAATTGAAATTATTTTATTAAATATTCATTTTATTGAAATATTTATAACATATTAAATTAATAGAAATTTCTTTTTATATTTTTATTTTATAATAATTTCTAATGATTCGTGTATAATGTATACGTATACCAGAGAGAAACCTCAGAGACGTGAGCCAGTTTTTCTTGAGACGCTTTTTCCCCCGGGACAGTGGCGCTAACTGTTTTATAGCTGGCGAAACTAAATAGATCCACTTTTTTCGATGCCACGGTAAAAACGACGGATTGGTTCGTGTCCATGCTAGATTTATAATTGTAATTAGGAAAAAGTACACGGAATCTTTATATTTTTTTTTTATTATATCTTAGTTTTATCTTACATCTTTTTTCATTTTAATACATATAGATAACAATATAGCTATATGTGCTCTGGTAGAGAAATTATTAAAATTATTATATATATATATATATATATATATATATATATATATATAGAGAGAGAGAGAGAGAGAAAGAGAGAGAGAGAGAGATAAATTCTGAACTAGTGCAGTCAGTTCAGCTGAAAAGATCAGATTCTGGATTACGTGCAATAGCGCCATTGGTTGTTGGCGGTAGAAAAATATTTTTGGTAGCGAACTTTGTGACATGTGTTTTGATCGAAATTTTTATCAATAATGGTTTATTATTTCACAAGTGAAGGTAATTGTTTTTTTTATTTCGCATCATTATTTTTATTTTTAATAAAAGGGAAATTAGTATTATGTCTCTAAATTATTAATGAAATATTGTTTTGTTACTGATTTTGAAAGGTTAGACTAATATACTGATTTTGCATTATAGTGGTACAGCCACCCATTACGTTGTTTATGGGAGTTGATAAATATGAGAGTAAGTAGAAAATAATGCACGATTAATAAAATGGTTTTTATAACATAATTAAAGTATGATTAATTGAATTTTGTTTAATATAGATGAAGACCTTATCAAGTGGGGTTGGCCAGAAGATGTTTGGTTTCATGTTGATAAATATTCCTCTGCTCATGTATATCTTCGACTTCGACATGTAAGTATAATTATCGATTAAAGATTCATTATTTAATTAATATTAAATAGTATGATATATAAAATTGGTTTGATTTTTTTCAAAATTATAGGGTCAGACAATAGATGACATTCCCAGCACTGTATTGGAAGATGCTGCACAATTGGTAAAAGCAAATAGCATTGAAGGCAATAAAATGAATGATATTGATGTGGTATATACAATGTGGTCAAATTTGAAAAAAACGCAAGGAATGGAGGTTGGTCAAGTTGGTTTCCACAAAGACAAAGATGTTCGTAAGATTCATGTTGCCAAACGAATAAATGCTATTGTAAATCGGCTTAACAAAACAAAACATTCAGAAGAAGTAAACTTTAGAGCTGAGAGAGAAGAGAGAGATAAAAATGAACGAGAAGACAAGAAAAAGCTCTTAAGAGAACAGAAAGAAAGAGAAAAGGCAGAAGAAAAACGACGTCAAGAAGAAGCAGAAATGAGGTAAATTATCATTATAATTATCTAATTTTAGTTATATTATTTGAAGCAAATGCACACATAATGTTATATTTTTTAGAAGTTATAATTCTCTATTTAATACATCTAATATGACTTCAAATACGGAGAATAGTGGATACGATTCGGATGATTTTATGTGATGAAACTAATATTAGCATTTGTAACATGTGCCTCATCCTCCACCGTCTCCAGCAAAAAATATGCAAAAGAAAACTGCAGGATAAAATGTGTAAAATATTTTTGTCAGGTACGATTACTTAACTAATTCATGAATATGCTGTTTCAAATCTTTTCTGTAAAAGAGAGATATATGAATCATTGTACACTATGGTTGTTTTATAATAGAAAATTGATTTTTTATTCGTAAATTTCAAAATATTGGTATTGATTAATCCATGATCATTGTGTATTGATAACAAATGATATTATTATCAGATTATGTTTATACATGTGGGGGTGGCAAGTATTTATATAAATATATATATATTATTGTGTATTACATCTTAATATAATTAAAAAAATAAATTATAGGAATAAATTAGTGCAAAAACTCTTTACAATAGAGTAACATTGACAGCCTCCAAAGCATTAATTATCCATATTGGATAGTCTTTATTTGGATAAACTGCCAACATATATTCCTGTATAAATTTAGGGAATTTTTGTTCTTTTATACTGTTTCTGATGTCTCGCATTAGCTTCATTTGAAATGCAAGATTGTGAACTGTTAATAAATGACACGATACTGTTTCTATTGTAGCAATTTGATGCAGATAAGCACGTGTGTAAGTCTTACAGGTGCTGCACTCGCACGATTCGTCTATTGGTATCAAATCTTTTTTATACTGCGCTTGCTTTAAATTGAGTTGTCCCGTTTGTACTAAAGCGCAACCAAATCTCTGAAAGTTTTATTTTAACATTTTAGTTTTCCAATATCATTCGCACATCAAAGTCTTTCAATGTATAATCTATAAAATACTCACAGCTGTTCTTGTTGGAAATACACAATCATACATATCGATTCCTAATGCACTGCATACAATTAGGTCAACTGCAAATCCAACACCCATAAGATATCGTGGTTTATTCTTTGGAAGGATATTTGTTGATAAATGGACCATTTTCCAAAAATCGTCCTTGCTCTCCCCACCACTAAAGTCGTTATAAAAATTATTATATATAAGATTTTAAGTTTATCTATGTTTTATATATATAAGAATCTTGTTCTTTTTTAATTTATCATTTATATTAATCTAATATAATTACCTCAAACCTCCTACGGCATATCCATTCACTTCTCGTTTAACTAATTGTCGTGCGCTCTCGGATCGTAGTTCAGGGTTGAGACCACCTTGCACGATTGGAAATATACTTTGCTCATTTGATCTTTCATGTGCTGATAAACAACGATCTAGCCAACGTGTTGTTCTAAATTTCATTAAATTGATATCAGATTAATATAACATTTAATTACAAATTACAAAAGGCAACATTTAAATATATGTAACATTAAAAGATTTTTTTTAAATAATTGTACCTATGCATTGCTTCTTCTACTCTTGGCCCAGTTAAGGTACTTTTAACAACATCATCGAGTTGCATAATTATATCAGCACCAATTACATTTTGAATTTGAATTGAATGTTCAGGTGTCAACATGCACTCAGATTCTATAACATTGTACAAAAATCAATATACCTATATGTATAAGCTATGTTTTAATGTATATTTGAAAATATAAATATATTTGATTATACATACCATTATATGGCGATTTAAACTTAACGCCTTCTTCTGTTATTTCGGCTAGATGTAACAACGAAACCATTTGGAAACCACCTGAATCCGTTAACAGGGCTCTTTTCCAATTCATGAATTTATGCAAACCTCCGACTTTACATAGGACATCTGTACCCTGTCAATATTAAATATATAATTTGTTATAAATGTAGTTAAAATTGTTTATATAATTTCTTCATTATTTTTTCACTGAGAGAGGGTATAACTTCTATACTTACAGGCCTAGTTCCAAGATGATAGGTATTGCCAAGAATGATTTGACAATCCAATTGTTCCAATTGTTGGGGCAGTAATCCTTTTAGTGTTCCCTAAAAATTAGGTAATATTTGATGAAATTAGATTTTATTATTTATCTATATTACTGTATATACACAGTAATACTATAGTAATAATAAATAGGATACAAATATAAAGATATAATAGATAGATTTTTTATCTAAATATTTATAACAAATTTATGAAAATATATAAGGTATTATTAATCTTTCAATTATAAATTATTGAATATGAATTTTTTTCATTAAGAAACAAGTTTCATTAAAAATGAGTTTCAAGCATGTAAGAAAACAAGAATTTATTACCAACGTCAAGGGATATCTGAATTTTAACAAAGTTGTAATATTCTCCACAAAATACAATAATAAATACAATAAAAATTATAAACAGTTATTATCTTCTATGAAAATTCTTTATCTCAATTTAAAATGAAAGAGATTTTTAATATTTTATACATGCGATAATTGCGAGTCATCTTGTATGTAAAATTTAAACAAATATTTGTTTAATATTTTAACAAATATTTATTACAAGAAAAAAAGTTTTATAAACCTGAGTTCCCACTGGCATGAATACTGGTGTATCTACATGATGATGAACAAGTGTCATTCTTCCAGTTCTGGCTTTTGTAGTTTGACATTCGGCGAATATTTCAAAAATCAACGGAGCTTTTTGATTCGTTATTTCCGCTGACATTTTAGAAAGTCCTACGTTCACTGTTGTACAATACGTTTTGAAGAAAAAGTTAAACATGTAGAAAAATTAAAAATTTATTTCTATATTTTTTAATCTTCCCTCTCGAGTGTTCGAAATAAATGAGAGGTTATGTTACAGTATCATTTTGCTCCACGTGTTCTTCGTTCTAGCTGCGCTTTTTTTACACTTTTAGCACTTAAATATATTTCGTACATTTTTTTTTACTGAACACCCTATATATAGTATGTGAGTTCGAGACTTGAGTAAATAAAAAGCTATCGAACACGACGAAGACGAAGACACGTCAAAACACATTCGAACTGCAAAGTAACAGTTATGAAACACGTAACGGATGTTACAATTTTATGCATGTAATTCCACAAATGTTTACACTATGATTATCTCGTATCGGGTGTACGGTGTACGAAACGTATTCGGAGAAGAGAGTTGTTTTGCAACGGCTGTAACAGTTAGCCGGCAGATATGAAAACCGAGGTATCCTGGAAACGGCGATTCCTACGAAAGAAGCTCAAGTACATGCTGGTATGCGTCCTGGTGGTCGCTGTGATATTCGTATTTTATCAGCTGTTTTACTTCAAAGAATTGAATCGAGAGACGACGGGCAAACTGATCGCCGGCTCGTTGCGAGATAATCATCAAGTGATCGTCGGCAAACGGACTTCTAAATGGCATCAACCGCAGCATTCCAAGCTGATACGTGATAAAAACGGTCGGACTGTGTCGTTGCGTGGTACGCGAGACCAAGACATTGCTAAGTATCTTCCCAATGATAATGGAAAATTTGTATGTTTTGCCTCGAAGAGGGAAATCGAGTTTGTGAAAATTAATGATGATTATTGTGACTGTCCGATGGATGGAAGCGATGAACCAGGTACCAATGCGTGCAATATTGGTATCTTTAATTGTGAAACTACTTCTAGAAAATCAGCAGGTATTGTATTGAAAACTTGAATATTGTTGCAATCAGATATAAATCAAATTTGAAATATTTAAAATCATATATATAAAATTGCAGCAAGAATATCATCGTATAAGGTCAATGATGGATTTTGTGATTGTTGCGATGGTTCTGATGAATGGGCTGAAGCAGCACTTTTGTACGAGCTTAAAGGTAATTTTTAAAACATATTCCATTTTGCTTATTTAATCAAATATGGATATATATTGAGTATTAGCATAATATTATTTTTTGTATTTTTAATAACTTATACTTGTTATTTATTACAGGATCAGGAAGTGTAAGTTTTCGTAGAGTTAAGTGCCCAAACAGATGTTAGTGAGAGAAAAGTGAACTGTAATTCAGATTGAAAAGAAAGTGCTGTTGTTTCTGGTATGGATTTATATATACATTATGACAAGTTGTTAAAAATATAATAAGTAAATATTTAGAACAACTCTTATTATCTTAGATTTTCATAAAAGTATACTTATTTAGTAATTTTTTGTATGTAAAACAAGGGAAATTAAGAAATTGCTAAATATAAAAAAAATAAGAAATCAAGTTTTTTATAGTTAGGAATCTATTTTTGAATTTAATTATTAATGTAATTACATGTGTTTTTAGTTTAATTAAAAACTGAATTTCTCATTTCTCATTAATTAAAAAAAATGACTTTTATTAATATATATAAAAATAGTTATATAACAAAAAATCAGATTTAAAAAAGTCTCATTTAGATAGATCAATAATACAAGTCTCATTTAGATAGATCAATAATACAAATCATCTAGCACACAGTAATTTATAAGATACAGCACACAGTTATTTATAAGATATAGAGAGTAATGTAGTAAAAATGCACCTACAATCATATGTACATATATATATATATATATATTTTTTTAATTTTTTGCATTATATTTATAAAGATGGATGTTTTGCATTAGATATAATAAGATATGATATATAATGAAAAAAATAGATTAAAATTTATAAAAATAAAAATTGGAAATCATGATTTTATTATATTTCCTTATATTAAAATAAATAATTACAATCTATTAGTTTTAACTAGTAATTATTCCAAAAATATCACATAGTATATCATATAGCAATATAATATCATAAAAGTTGTACAGTAATTATAATAATACTGTAAATATTATATCACATACATTTGTACTTAATGAACTTTATTATTTATGACTAGATTTTAAGAATATATTACGGATAAATTATATATTGCAGAAATATTCCATAAAATAGATTCTATTAAAATAACTTGTTTAAATAATATCTGCAAGAATTAAATTACAATTACATATATTATCAATAAGATCATAATTTATATATAGTTTTGCTTGTTTTAATTCTCAAGTGAGAAAACAGTTATAATCTATTATAATTTGCTTGTTTTGCTTGTTTTAATTCTCAAGTGAGAAAACAGTTATAATTTATTATTCTATCAATTTTATTATTATTTATTTATATGTAGATAAATATTCAATTAACATATTTTCAACATTTAATATTTGAGAAACGTATAACGATTTATTCTACATTATTTCTGATATCTGTAAGAATATTAAAATGCGATGATAAACTTCGCGTTTTGTCGCCAAAATGTAAAGTACGTTGTACAGATACTCCCATATTTTGTAAGATCTCATTGAAGCTATTTTCTTCCAAACCAATCCATGGCCGATGAATGTCTTGCATTTGATACGGTGTAACATGTACATGAGTATTTATTCCTAAAAAGAATAAAAAAATATGAATTTATTACAAAATATTGCCGGAAGATTATTTGAAGATATTTATCTGCTAGGTCATCTCACTTAATTTGGCAAAGGATCGAAGTATACTATGCTCTGTAATCCATGTATTTTTGGGACCATTGTGTCCACCATCCAGCCACCACATACTTTTGATTATTTTTATAAAATTATTCATATTAATATTGTCATTTGGATTTTCAGCATAATAGTGAAATTCATAGAGAAATTGATTTAAAACCGCGCATCCTTTGCTGAATCCCATTAAGTTTAAATTTGTTGCTTCAATATTATAATCATCATCTGTATCCTAAAAAGTATAAATCAAAATGTTATGTATCAATATTTATCAATTTGATATCTCAAGTATTATGTATATCATATTCAATGCATATAATATATAAGTTGATTTATATAAATTGTATCTTTCACGAGTATCTTACAATAAAGATATGAATTATAAATATAATCATACACATACAACAATACATATCAAAATTGAAATGAAATCAATATGCAATTGGTTATAAAATTTTTTATATGTTATGGTTTTTTCTGCATACTTCTCCCATTTTTAATGTTTTAACATGTTCTAGACAGCAAAGAAGGAGTTCTCTTAAATGTTTTAAAGCCTTGTGCATCGGACAAAATGAGGGTGTACCATATTTATCTCCTGGTACAAAGTTATCGAAACAACTGAAGACTGCATTTTTAGTTATTAACATCCTGAAAAAAATAAAATCATTCATAGGTAACTAAAAAGGTAACATAAAAAAAGAAGGAAAATTATAATTTCTTTCTAATAATTTTCATTAATTAATTAGCATTAACAAGAAATTATATCACATAGGATTATTAGTGAAATTTTTCTTTACATGAAATTGTGAATGTTTTACCTAGTTGGACGAACAATAAATACATGACTTCTAGGAAATTGTTCAGAAAGTATAGTTGCAGTGTTTTCTAAATTCCATTTCACATATTTCTTACTATCTGGATGCCTTTCCATATTTTCTCGAGTGTCCTGTAATAATTTTTCTTGATTATAACTTTATAATATCGCTAATATAAAATATATCAGTAAAAATGTCTTTTGTTAAAAACTAACTGATAATTCTTTCAAAGGACCAAGATATATTCATTTTTTTTATAAATATATCTCTTTATATAACTTTATATATCTTTATAAAATGTGATATATTATAAATTGAAGGAAATAACATAAGAATTATAATCATATTTGTAAGAAATATCAAGCTTTTTAAAAGATGTTGAACGGTCAATTAAGTTATTAAAAAAATAATTGAATATATTATAAAAATTATAATACTAATTATTTTTCATTTATTAAACATCAATCCTGAACATACTTGGACATCACCTCCAAAGAATACAAGAAGATCCTGTGTTGGCTGCAACTTTGGCGGTGTATAAAGTATATCGTTGCATCGGCCTGGAACGCCCGGTATATTTTTCCATTTCCAGATTTTCGATCCCATCGATTGCTATCTGTAAAAAGAGTTATACAGAAACGAATTACTGTATGTATTTTTTCGAAAATGGAATATAATATCATATCAATTTGAAAATTGAAACGGATAAAAATAAAAACCTTATTATAAATCGTACAAACCGTATGAATATTATTATAATATTATAATTAATACGTTGTTATAATCTTATACGAACAAATTGCAGGCAAACTGCAGATGACTGCAGAACTGCAGAAGATGTGACGTCTATTTGTTTTGATTGAACTTTCTTGCACTTTCTGCGCTTTAAAATAGCATGTGAGATATACAATTATATGTATATATGTATGTATTACTTATATGTATTTTAGTTGATAAAAGAAAAAGAGAACAAATTATGATACTGCACAACTGAAATAAACACATTTTTAAACATTTTTCAAAGTTACATGTTATAGACTTTGACAGTTCTTTTTCCTTTCTAAGCGTGAATACATACTTGTTCCATTTTTAATGCGGAAAGAGTACAGGGAGTGCAGCTAAGTGACATTTCGGCGAACACACGATAGGTATTCTATATTCCGGCAGTCGGCATATCTCACTAATTTTCGACAGGATATTTTGCAACGTAATGTCCGTGAAAATATCTCTGGATCACTGCATTTTACGGTATGTTGTGGTAATTAAAAAAAAATTAATCTAAAACATTGAATTTTATATAGAAGATAACAGCGTTAACATAAAATAGCATTAATAGCCGATAACAGCATTCATTTTGGGCTAAATAGCCCATAATAATAAGGCATGAGACCGGTGACGCATTTTTCGCGATGCACGGTTACGACGATCTGCGTTCGAAAACCGAGTTTCATCACGGGCAAGGCTAAACAACGATTACGTAAGATCAATTCGTCAAGGACGAATACGGGCGAAAGAGCGTTTAGGAATAGATCCCTTCTCTCCGCTCCGATGACACGTTTCACGGAACGATAGAGAGCTTATGGCAAAAACATGCTAGATTACGTAAATTCATGCTCTTCCGCGGCTTAACCTCAATTTATTGATTAACGTAATTTCAGTGATGAGACCCGTTACGTCGCATCGCGAGATGCAACAACAATCGGAGCCTAACAAGACAGCATGGAGTCCGTTCGATGTATTTCAACGTGACACGTGTTGTGAATACGCGGTGATAGTACTGAATCGACCCATATATTGGAAGCATGATATCGTGTTCCGATTTTGGCAGAAAGGTATTTCGATTGAAAATTTGTACTATATATTTACGGGACAATTTTTCGGATATATACAATATTAATAATATACAAGTGACGTACATGGTTAATTTGTATGTGATTATTTGAACTAGCTCAAATCACGGTCACCGTCGATGGTGGAACGCACAGATGGCTGAAGTATTTGGAGGAGCATGGGATAGATGTGTTGAACGATGAGCAATATAGGCAATACGTACCTGATCTTATTACAGGAGATATGGATAGTTGTTCACTGACTGTGATCAAAAAATTGAAAAATAGAGGATCTACCATTGTTGAGACGCCTAATCAAAATCATACGGATTATACTAAAGCCTTGTTGCAAGTTGCACACTATGCTAATATTAAAAATATAAATGTAATCCTTAAGATTTGTTTTTACTTTTTTAAAATTAATATTGTATATATGATAAAGCGAACAATATTGTTGGCAGTTAGGTCAAATATACGTGCTTGCAGAAACGTCGGGCAGATTTGACCATATCATTGGCAATATTAATACATTGTACAAAAGTGATAAGCTTGTGGGAAATACACAGGTAATGGATATTTTATTTAACAGAAATATTCAAAAGAGATGTATCTTTATGTGTTGAATATCTTTATTAAAATAATTTTTTTTACAGGTAATACAAGTTGCAACAAATTCTTTAACATGGTTATTAAAACCTGGTTTGCACACTATATGTATACCAGAGATCTTAGTACAACGACAATCCTGGTGTGGTTTATTACCATTTGGATGTCCAGTTAATTGTATATCAACATCTGGCTTGAAATGGAATTTTAGTATGTTTTATTTCCCTCATTCATATAAGTATATAAGTCATCATTTATTGTATAAAAGTTTAATGTGACCTATTGTATTGAGAAATTTTTCTAATTCTACTTTTCCTATGTTTCAGATAATTCAACTACGCAATTCGGCGGTTTAGTTAGTACTTCGAATACATATGATAATTCGAAAGTGACGATAAATACCGATACAACAATAATTTGGACTATGGGTATAGAACCTCTTATAGAAGCTAAAAGTGCCGAAGCAATTACTTCATTGATAGATGACAAGTAAATAAATATTTCAAATTATCAATCATATGACAGATTAAGTTAGAAATGCTCAATATTATAGTGCTGCCTACTTAATAATATTTTTATTTAAATAGTAACAGTAAATTAATTTGCCTGAAATTGAATTAAATTATAATTATGCAAATTTTAAATTTGATCTAGAAAATCTGGTATAATTTTGTAACTGATAAACATATCTATCATAAGATACCTAATTGTAGTTATCATCATAAGATGAATTATTTAATCTACTTTATACATCTTATGTGTTTGAATAGAGCTATAGTTCTCTATTTTACATGAAAAAACTGTCTATCCAAACATATATTATATAGCATTATAAAAGGGTTATCATATTATCATTTTATATTAATTGTAAATTTATATATATTTTATAATTGCATCACAATTCACATAACATTAAAATATCAGAGAAAAGTATACATATATTTTTATTTGTGAATAAGATATATCAAATTGATATAATTGCTTAATAATATCAGGTACTATGTTATGAGATCATTTATTTATTAAGTCTTGAATATAGATTGAATACATATGTGTTAAAACATCTAATAATACTGCTGTAAGCCATGAAGTTTGCAGTAATCATTGTTTCATGTACATACGCACCTGTATACATTCCTATTTAGGTATTCTCTTGTAGATATTAATAGAAAAAAATAGTTAAGAAAAATATAGAAAATGTAGTTTTGTAATGTTGGATTTCTGCTAAAATTTCCATCCAAACATAAATTATATAGCATTATATAAAATGGGTTATCATATTTATATTAATTGTAAATTTATAGATATTTTCTATAGTTGCATCACAATTTACATCACATTAAAATATCAGAGAAAAATATATAAATATATTTTTATTTGTGTACAACATATATCAAATTGATATAATTGCTTAGTAATATAAGGTACTATGTTATGAGATAATTTGTTTATTAAGTTTTGAATATACATGTAGAATGAATATAGGGTGAATATATAGATGTGTTAAAACATCTAATAATACTGTTATGTTGTTTACAAATGTGAAACCAAAGCTATGACAAAGTTGCATGACACTTTAATAAGTAATATGACAATGTATTTTAATTTGAATTAAACTAAAATTTAAGCTAAAGATTTGACTTTCGTAAAAAACATTTTTTTCCATTTATGCGATTTCTGTGACATATAACGGATCTTTCATTTTTGATCTTTTATCTGACATATTTGCTACCAATATATATATATAGTTATTTTTATAAAATACAATGTCTAAAAATATAGTAAATGTATATTAAAAAAAAAATTTTGCCATCTCTTAAAAAATTTTATACATGTATATATAAAATTTGTCATGTTGAGTGGTTTTTTTCCGAATATTTTTGGGATAATATTTTAACGATATATATTTATTGCGAGAATATATATTTGGCAACAAGTGTGTGTCGAAAGAATCGAAATAGTATCTCACGTAACTGTTGGCTGTCACATGTATTCACGATAGTATCCATATATATGTTATATATGTATGTATGTAGTAGCAAGTCGCTACCGCCATCAAAGCTTAGAACCGGAGCGCGTAGTTTGACAGCGGTGGCGATCAGCTGTTACGAATGTTTACGTTCGCGAGTATTGGCTGACGAGGGAGAATCGGCATATGGTGGTGGGTCGCGGCCACCGTCCAGTCCCTTTCGGTCCGTCGCGTCGCGTGGTTCGCATAATTTACTTATATTAGTGCTTATCGTGTTTATTACCGTGTGTAAAACGTGTCGCGCTGTCGCGCGTTTTGTGCAAATATCGATGTGTACTTTTCCATTTTTTTCAGAAACTGGTAAGTTTACGATCGCAAGAAATTATAAGGGACACGTGTCAAAAACGCTTTACTTGTGTATATATAATTTTGACAATTACAAATACAGCAAATTAATAAGTATAAAGCACTGTAATGTCAAGAAACATATAAAAGATATATGTTTATGATAAAGAACAATTTATAAACAGTTATCGCGATAATGACGTTTATATTTTACTACATTTCATTACTTTTTATTATCATATATATTTTTTGATAATCTTTTGCATATTAATTCACTCATCTCTAAATAAGTTTGCTCTGTCATATATCACTGTTGTAATAAAAAATAGATATCTCAAATGACCTTGGCTGTCGAAACATCGTTAAATATATCAACACTATTACTACTACTATTAAAAATTAAAATTATAAGTTGATATGAAAATTTATGGTTTTTATACAAGAGCAGAAAATTCAGTATTTTCCTTCTATCACCCAAAACAATGAAGAGAAAGAATGGGAAAGAAAAAAAGAAAACACAGAATATTTTATGTATAAAATATAAGTTTGGAGAGCGACTTGATCTATTTATTGCTCGTGTTGACAATTCGTCGACACAATTTCTAGATGTTCTTGCATCTGCTATCAAAACATGATATTTTTGTTTTGTAAATTTTTACATAGAAGTGTTATGAAGGATTTTGTGGTGAAAATGCTGAGTGCTTATATTAAATTTTTTTCTTTTCTTAATATTTCAATAATTAAGAAATACATAAAAAGTGATTGAAATAAAAATTCTCCAACAACCAAGTGAAATTTGAGATAACATAAAAATGCCGTTTTTAACACTGCAACTTCTCTCAAACTTTGTATAATTTAAACAATACTTCAAATAATCAATTATTCTATTATTCCTTAAAGTTTCTTGCGCTTTTCGCGAAACACTATGTACACTTTTTGACATTTGAGCTAGACTTTGGCGGAACAAATAGTCGAGCTTGGCTCCGGATGCCGTGCTTCGAGCTACGAAAATGGTGTCAGACACCGAGTGTAAATAACCTTATGAACGTAAGAATAGACGTACGAGACGAATCGGGTTTATGTATCTCTTGCTTTACGTTAGGGAAAACTCATGGCGGTTGCACGCGGGAACTCCGGTTAAACCAGCAGCAGGTTTAGACTTGCTGTGCTAGCTGCAGGCTATGACATTTTGCCCTCGTTAAATATTAAATAAGAGCTAATTCTCTTTTTTTCTTTTTAATAAAGTAAGAAGTAAATTTGTAACAGAATGTACGTGTTGATTGAAATTTGTATGATTTTTATGATATTTGTATATTTTATTAATTATTAAAGGCCTCATATTTATTCATGTAATTAAAACGTGCTAATTAACATGATGAAATTTGAATTTATTTAAAATTAAAATTATAGATGTTTCGAATTATGAGATATTACTTTTATACTTAAATTTAGTTGATGCATATTTACTTTATGCGCAAATCCAATGACTTTGTGTTAAGTGCCAGTATGAAAACTCGCCGTTAAATCCCGCATAAATGTAGGTCTTAACTTCTGCAACTTATAACATAACGACTCTGGCACGATCTTATTTTCGCATTCAGCTGCAGTCGCGTTAATCTTTATGTTTGTCTTCGAATCTTGTCTAATCTTATATGAGCAAGTTAAATAATTGGCGAGATGCCTTTGATTACTCAGACTTGTCTAATTAAATTAAAATTATGGCTTTGAATATAAAGACTGAAGGGTATAGGAAATTCTATAAAAATTATAGTTTTCAATCAATTAATATTTTGACCAAAGAAAGAGAGAAAAAGAGAGAAAGACGGAGGAAGATACATGTAAAAGATATTGTAGTACACTGTCTATCCTTACAGTTGAAACTAGATTTGATTGGAATTTTGCGTTTTACATTTGCATTGCAATCTTCTTATCTGAAGATTAGGGATACATTAACAAAACATGGTAGTGACTATTGTTGTAAAAATGCCTTATCTTTTATATCCATTTCGAGGAATACTTGCTCACGATTACTCGTAAAAAACACACCTATATTTTTCATGCTACTATCAAAGGATATCTGAGAACGTGATGATTCTATTCGCCTATACTGAGCATATATAAAAATTGCATATATCTTTTATAAATAGCGCTGTGAGTATACGAAGCGAGTGTACGCGGAAGGATCGGTTAACAACGAATCCGTTCTAGCTGGTTGGCGAATGTCACGATTGTATAAATATACAAAATGAGATATCTGTATCTAAAAGTATATCTGCATCGAGTCTACGAGATTGTTACTACAGTCGTTGAAAAGTTTCTTTCATCTTCGCTCGATTGCAGTGGCAAACCCGTCACTTTATACACGAGTCGGATATAAATAAAGCTCTCGGTATCGATTTTTTCCACACGCGAAGGAAGCAAACCATAGAGTGACCGTCACAGAAATTGTAATCAATATTGATTATAGAGTCAATCATGTGGACATATGCTATGTATTTATCAGTTAATAAGCATTGACTGTATAATAACCGAAATTATGATTCGGACAGGAAGATAATACAAGGTCTTTCGCGGTGAATAATATGTTAATTTATCTTCTAATCAATACTTCTTTAGAAAAAATTATGAAGAAAGATTATCATTTGGCGTAACTTTTTAAATTTTAACATTAAATATCTTTGTGTAATTAATGGTGTATTTAACTCGTTTTCTTGAAATTAAAAGAAATTCAAAATTTTATTATTTTTTCTGAAGTTTAGTTCTCGAAAAATCCGATTTTCGATCGATATTATATATTTAGAAAATTATTAGTCTGTCATTTTTGTTGAGGAAATATTTTGATTCCAAACCGATCGAAGGATTCATGAATTAAAAGTTGTTTTGGTAGATCTAATGCATCTTGTCTTGAACATTTTCTTGTACGCTTGTGAAGGTGAAATAATCGAACGATCCGTATTACCGTCATATTCTCTCTGTATATATGCACTGCACATAACTCTCTCGGTCGAGAGTAAAAGTTCGATGCCCCTTCGGTAGACTGTATCTACTTACCTGCCTAGTTTAGCTTCATCTTTTTTCTTTCTCTAATGCTGTTTATTCGTTCTCTTTCTTTTTCGAACACTTGAACTTGGTTCTTGTGAAGGAACATTCATATCTGTGGAAATAAAATTCATTTCTGCACTTCTATATGCTTTCTGTTTCTTCGCATATTTTTTTATTATTTTTGTTTTTTGTAGGAAAAACTAACCGATATTATTGTAGATATAAATGAAAAAAAAAAACAATAAATCCAAATTTGTATATATGAGATGTTAATTTTAATTTAGTTAACAATTATTAATAACTTAAATAATTAATTATTATATTAATTAAATAGTCCATTATGATTTTTTATAAATTTAATAAAAATATTATTGCATATTAAATGTAAATGTTGATTTTTCGTTTTAAGAGCTTTTCCGTTTTATTATGTGACTTTAACATGCAAAATAATCGACACTTTATTTTCTATTTCCATTAACTTTGCTGTTTTATTTCAAGGTTGATGTTTTGAGGAAGTTGGATGGTTATTATGTATATACATGTATTTATTTATGCAAGTAACGGCAATTATGCATAAGAACGACGTAAATTTTTTATAATGCAAATTGTTCTATTATCATAAAACGCGATATTCTGTCAGAAAATGGAATTTATCCGTGCTTAGATCATAAAACGAGTTGCTTATAATCACTTCGGTTATCTTTTGATACTATTCAATTAGAAATGGAACTCTTCAATTAACCTAAATAGATGCCAGATCCTTATTTCTTGTTTCATTTTGACAGAACTTTGCTGTAATAGCATTTTAATTATAAGATTAGTTATTAAAATATCATATATTAAAATCTGAATAATAGAAGATTACTTTTCTCAGTTATTAAAAAATTGTTTATGTCTGCACATTTTTACTGAAAAAATGTCAAACTAAAATATTAGTTAAAGAATCAAGATACTTTGTATAAATTAGAGATGTATATGTATATATACATATGTACATACAAAATATTTCGTACGCGATTCATATTGACTTGAAGAAAGACATTGCAGCCTCCTTTGTCGTAGTTTCGCCAAGCAGATGATGATTATTAAGGTCAACTCAAGTGGCTGATTGATGTCCAAGGTTTGTGCTGCTTAGACATTTCAAACATGTACTCGACGTAGGTCTTTTGCCAGTCACTTATTCGGTTGCTTTATTTGGTACACGATTGCGATTAATATGCAGCTTACAATCTGCACGAACAGGCACTACTTGCAAGTGACTAAGCGACCTTTCCGGAGAAGGATTTGATGTCCGAAGATATTACTTGTACTAATGCAATCGAATTAAAGATGCGATGATTAATTATTTTATGATTATATTCACATAGAAAAAATAATATTACAAGCTGATGAGAAGAAGAATTCTTGTACGTTTTGTTTCGAGACATGGATTGTACTTACAAAAAGAATGTTTTTTTATAATTCACATAATCAGTTTTATTTTTATGAAAATGGTGATGTACATTAATAATTTTTAAATTAGTATATACTTACGATTGAAAATAATTATTGAAAGATTAATGGTAAGATTAATCGTGCTAACAATAAATTGTAAACGAAATTCAGCACTATTTAGTATATTTATTTTATTTTTTTCTATTATTACATATAATTATATCAAGATATTATGATGGACAATGCCTATCAAAAACGTTATATGTACATATGTGGTATTTATATTAAATTTAATTTGATTGAAAATGGTATTTAAAAGCAAATTATAGCTTATTTTATTAAATTATTTTTTGAACCCTTTAAAAGATATATAAATATCTTTAGTATTCTTTATTATTTTACTATATAAGATCACATGAATTAAGGTTTTCTGATTATAAAGTAATTTTTAAATATTTTTTTTAACACGAGACATTAAAGCATGATTATTATGTAGAGTGTATATTTTGTGGTAATATATATGTGCAGGTACATACAATAAAGAAACCGCGAACTAACTGACTAGTTTGACACATTCAACATTTGAATACCATTCCAACAGTAACAGTAACACGTTGCTCAATTTGTTATGTAATGCATATAGAGTACTAGTACACGGTGCCAATACAAATTTCTTGATGTCATTAAGAAGACAAATGCTTGACCTTTAATTATTGTTAAATGTGTATTTTAATTGACGTAGTGTATGTAGATTAATTTATGTTTATTATGTAATAATTATACGCTATTTAAAATTAAAATTATTATTTTGTAGCATTTTTGTCATATTTTTTTTTATTTTAAAATAGATAAAGTAAACATTAAAAATTTGTAGATATATATAAAGTTGTAAAATCACACATATTTAAAATGAAATATTACGTAATAATTTTGTTGATCGATTTAATAAAATAAAATATGTATTAATAAAATTAAAATGTAGTTAATTAAATAATTAAGTTGACATGATAATTAATACTAAGAATATGAAGTAATAATACATAAAGTAATAAAATTAAATAAACATAATATATATATGTTTGTAGCCTCTTATGAAGTAAAGAGGCTCTCCAAAAATTGCATCTCGTAATCTAAAAACTACGGATGCAGTCTATAATTTTAATAATGGGTTTCAGCAACAGCATTCTCACTAAACGATCATTGAACACTTTGCTCCCCAAAGACAAGGACAGGATCGTATTATTACCTCAGTCTTATATATGTTCGTCGTGATATTCTACTCGCGGGAAAAATCGACAATGTTGCCATCTTTTGGCAAACGTGGCAATTCGAGGAATATATAGGATATATAGGATTTTAAAATACTCATTTACTATTATTGCTTTACTATTTACTAATGTATTATAGATATAAAAAATACTGTGATATATTATGGTAATTTTTGTTTGTTTTGCTTTTAAAATAACATTAAATTTAAAACATTAATTTTAATCTGAACTTTCTATTGATTAAAAATTGACATATATGTGCTTGAAATATAAATGTAAAAGGTCTAAAATATTTCAAAACCTGAAATATTTTTATATATACGTCATGAAAAAAAGAGTAATATATCTATTTTGAAAATAATATAAATGATAAATATAATTTATAAATTATTTACCATGCATATATTGTTGCTTCGTTTGATGGTTTTCTAAACTTTCTTTTTTTCTCTTGTTCATCCTTTTCTGTTTTCTCATAGCACTGACACTCACTCGCAAAAATATGATTAATTATGATTAATCATGAATATACGCAATGATCATGAGACCCTTTACACGGCACTCTCGATCGCGAAACAATTACATGAGATACGTATTTTATATCGCAAGACAGAAAACAACGCGAAAAAGTAGAATTCGCTCGACGTTTATACGAGATCAAAATCATATGATACTTATGCTATCTCTATTGTTGATATATGTTAGTATACAATAGTATATGCACAATATGAATCGTAAGATTGAAAGATTAAAGCAATAAAAAGTTGAAATATAGCAATCGTTTAATTAATTTATGCTCGTATTTCAGGAAAATTTAAAGCATCGGATGAAATATATTTGACTTTAAGCATAGATAGAGAACTAATTATTGCTCATAAGGATTGCAATGAAATGATAATTTGATAAAACGATAATTTTGATTCCTGTTATTTTGATTCTTACTTAATTAATTAAATGAGTAAAACACGCGCTTTGCAATCTATTATCACGACATAGATGTTTAGTTACATATTATGAAAATTGATTTCTGATTAAGTATATTAATAATAAATCAAATTATTTCCCGATATTTGTTGAAATCGCGTTTAGAAAAAGAATTCGATAAGTGTCTCATAACACTACTTTCCTGTTTAAGTGTCGTGGTGTAAATAATGAATGAACAGGATCGGACACGTAAACATTGGCGTGCTATATGTCACAAAAATCGGCAACGGATTAATAACGTAGTATTCTTTGTGACATATAATATATATCAAATTATTGATTATGAGTTAGTTTAACCCTATCACTTATGATTGACGACACTCGAACAGGAAAGTAGTGGTGCGAGACGCTCTGTCAAATTCTTTTTATAAACACGATTGTATATATATATATATATATATATATATATATAATTATTGTTCTCGAAGTTTACATTTATTTCGAACAACAGATGAAATAATCTTCATAATCAATTTAGACGTAGAATTTAATATATGCTATTCTACTTAAAGTCCTATTCTTATAGAGATCACGCAATCGACGAGAGCAATGACGATAAGACTTGTCATTACTAATATGTTTTTAATTTGTTATCATTATATAATTTGATAGACGCAAGCATTGAAAAAAACTCATTTGAAAAATGCACAACTTTTATTACATTTTGACCGATAACAACTTAATATACTTTTTCCTTTTAAAAGAATTATTATCAATTTACAAAATATATCTAATTCTAAAAAAATTACAGATACAAAAAAAATGTAAAACACAGAGAAGAGTATATATATATATATGTGTGTGTGACATAATTGACCATATACAATTTAGAACCTAGTAGAATATACATATTATAATTCATTCTAAATAAATTCTCCAAGAAATAATCTAAAATAGAAAAATTAATAAAATTAAAAAGAAAGATAAACAATGTGACTTCTCATTTATAATATTTGATATAAAATTGATATATTATAACTGTTCTTTTATTTTATACGTACAGTTAAACAAAAAAATAAAAGTATATTTTTTTGTCCATGATTATCAGATTGGAATTTATAGGTTATCACTGTATTGAACGAGCTAACATGAGATAAGATTATTCACAGTTCTTATAATGTCATTAAATATTTTATATATGTATACACGTCTCTCTTTTACGATGATTGATTATTTCCGCCAGAGATAATGAACATATGTCACGTGCATCGTTGCAGTTTTAACCCATTAATAGCCATCTCATTTTCGGAACAAAATTTTATCATACTAGATTTCGAAGTTAAATAATCTTTAATGTTTTAAAAGTGAAACGTGCAAGATTAGTAAAAATTAACTATTATGTAATTTTAAGATATAATTTGATAAAAAATATACATATTTTTAGTTATCGTTCTTAATCACCGATGAATCAATGATCACATAAACCAATTATTTTGCACAAGAGCGAAAAAGAGCGAAAGGCTGTTGAAACTATCAATCATCACGTGATTCTAATTGTATATGCATATGAACATAACATCACGTGTGTTCTCCTCGGACGAACTACGCGCGCATATGTAATGTAATAATACTTCAATTTTATCGTTTCGCATAATGAAAGATGTCACTGGAGCTATGGCAATTTGCCTAATAGTTGACCGTTAGATTGGAGGCCACCGTGATGACCTAGAAATCAGAAGAATAAGTACCGACCTTATGAGAAATATTGTAGCTACCGAGCATACAACAATAAGATCTGTTATCCTAGAAAGGAACAGTGATTTTTTATCGTTGTTGTTTTTTGATAACGAGATTTAATTTGTTTTAGAATTTTAGTACAAAATTATTTTACTTTTTTGTACGCATTTATAACATTGTGGTTTTTTCAGATTTCTTGCGGCTCATCATCTTTAATGTATTATAATGCAAAGATTTTATAATCAAACCGTTAATAATTTAATTGTAATCGATTAAACTAATGATTGAACTGCGTTTAAGAACGTAAATATATAATTGTTTTTATTTTTCAGTTTAATTGCAACGAATTTTTCACTTATCGACGAGAGCAATGACGATAAGACTTGTCATTACTAATATGTTTTTAATTTGTCATCATTATATAATTTGATAGACGCAAGCATTGAAAAAAACTCATTTGAAAAATGCACAACTTATATTACATTTTGACCGATAACAACTTAATATACTTTTTCCTTTTAAAAGAATTATTATCAATTTACAAAGTATATCTAATTCTAAAAAAATTACAGATGCAAGAAAAATGTAAAACACAGAGAAGAGTATATATATATATATATATATATATATATATATATATATATATAATATATATATATGTGACATAATTGACCATGTACAATTTAAAACCTAGTAGAATATACATATTATAATTCATTCTAAATAAATTCTCCAAGAAATAATCTAAACTAGAAAAATTAATAAAATTAAAAAGAAAAATAAACAATGTGACTTCTCATTTATAATATTTGATATAAAATTGATATATTTGATTATAATTGTTCTTTTATTGACTGTTACAGTGTTGATTTTTGATAGTGAAAAAATAATCGTGTTCAACAAAAAAATTTGTTTTTCTTTATCAATTGTGCCTATTATAACAATGATATTTTTGCAAATTTTTCGAGTCGTCTCTATATAGTGTAATTCTGTGCAATTGCGAATGTAATATATTCCTTTCGCGTATAGAAATTCCTTTCGCGTATAGAAATTTGTGGAGTCTTTTGCTCATCAAGGATGAATATCTATCATTGTATGAATTATAATGAATTATAATGTTGTACGAGCGGTAGCTTAATAATCAGGAGATAACGAATATTTATACAAAGAGAATATACCTTACAAAGGTAGCGACAATCGCGATTTATTATCTTTTGCCTTATCAGAACTTCAAGAGAATCTCGGGCAATGCGAAGCGATGTAACGAGAAGTTCGTGAAAATTTCTATTATCTTTATCGTTAAATTTTCTTATCTTATTTATTTTATTTTTATATAGTAGGATGTAATTCGTTAATGTATTGTAATTCGTTAATTAAAAAAGAATTGTACGAGCGAGTACGCACGAACAAGATAACGCGCTGCAAATAATCTCAAAACAGTTACGCAAAGCTTAAGTATTATCACCTTTACTTATTGTAAGGGAGAAGTTACGCGATTGAAAATAATCCTAATCAGTGATTCAAGTTTCTGTTCCGCGAAACGTAATTATTTTGATGAGGGGATCTTTTGCGCGACATCAGCGATGGTTTGGTTTACATATCCTTCTATTCTGTCGTTATTCTTATTATCACTTATCGTATTAGTTTTTTAATTAGAATTGTTTAATTTTAATAAAAATGCTCTTTATCATATTTTAAAGAAAATACTCCTTTATTGCATATTAAAAAAATCTTTTATATTAAATTTTTATAATTGTTAGTGGATTATTTGACATGTTTTTATATATTTTATTTTGAATGTACATATAAAATGTAATGACAGAATAAATATCATTGTTTTATCGCAAAATACATAAGCTATGATTATGATTTATTGAACTCGTTGCATCGCATGCAATTACTCGCGTTAACCAATAGCTATTAGCTTTTTGTTACTCTGTTCTGCATTTTTCTTATCTCTCGCACTTATAAGTCAATCCAGAATTATGCACACTTTTCTATTTATGAGCTGCGTTAAGTCGGAAATAGCCGTGACTATAAAAATGTATCAGCTGTTAACCGTATTTTCCAGAGGTGAAGATATCGTTGGAGATCATTATGATGTAAAGTGAAAATGAAATTCATACGTAACGATAAACGTATGAAATCTGTTTTTAATGTAAGATTTTACAGGCACGTCTTCCATATTCCGTTCACCCTTCTTCCATTTATTTTTATTTCCATCGATATTATCATTAGATCGATCTCTTCAGTGAAACCGTTCTATACAATCGGGCGACGATCCTAATCAGGTATACGCATGTGAAAGCGTTATACACAAAACCACTGATACAAAAGAGACAGTCCTCTGTCACAATCTCTTATCTTGCTAACAGAAGATCGTCACGAGTTCTGATTCCCTCTCCTTACCATACCCACCTCCACCTTTGTTGTATCATGAAAGTGGGATTTATTCGTTGTGTTGGATCTAGTCAAATCAGTCGAGTATATTGTACCTGCGTGACTTAAACAGGACTAAAGTTTCATTGTGTGCAGCTAGGTTGTACGTATCAATAATTTATACGAGACGTATCGATTTTCGACGAGGTTTGTCTTTTTTTTATTGTATTTACACAAAAAGAAGATATCTTCCGATAAAGATATCTTCTTCCTCCGACAATCAGATCTCGGTTAATGATCACGCGAACAACGTGTGAAAATGTGAGGGTTCATCGATCACGAGGATAATAAAGACGTCTGATTGATTATACATGCAACAGCAGAATTGTACACAAAGGGGATATCCTTCTATTTTTATGCAAAATAAGAAAATCAAGTTAAGAAAAGCCAACAGATGATATTTAGGAACAAAATATTATATACTTTTTAATACAGAGTATTTTTCTTTTTTTCTCTTTTTTTTTCTCTTAATATGAAACTTAAGAGTGTAATAACTGAATATTTCGGTTCTTTCTTTAGTTAAAGTTTTTTTCAACAACAATAACAAGTTATGCAAGTAAAATCGGTCAAAGATAAAAATCAAGAGACATTACATCCAATCATATTGTCATGAATTTAGAATCTTGAAGTACTATTTATTTAGAATAATTGTTTCACGCTTCCTGGAAATATCCAAGAATATCCCTCATAATCCAAATTAAATGTGTGATTTAAAAAATAATGCCGTTGAAATAAGCTCGTAATAGAAGATTAAGATAAATAATCTGTAATAAAACGAGCAGACATAACGTCTCATTAAAAACCTATATAAATTTAATAAATTATAAAAAAAATTTACATCGGATAATTACCGCATAAATACATATAGAGAAACCAAATAAGTAAAAGAATATTATAATTAAATGTTCTGTTAATGACATGACTCAGCGGAAAGTATCTATTTCCGTGCACCGAATAAATGACAATAGATCCGGAAGAGACACAGTGATCATGTAACAAAATCATAAAGCGTAAATTTTCTCAAAAGACTTTCAATTATATAGTTAAATATGTACTTGCTTCGGCAGTACATATACTAGTTAAATATATATGATACAAATTAATGATATCGCTCTACAAATTAAAACTATTTTTTGATGTTTAATATATAACATTTCAGATAGAAGTTTTTTGTTGAGAAAGGGCTTTCCATCCCTCAAAACATTCACATTATTTTAATCATGATTCATATAGATCTTTAATCAATAATATCGTAAATGTTGTAAAATATTCTTTTTAATATAAATTTTTATTCGTATATCATAGAGTTATTATTTTTCTTTTTTTTCTACTTTTGTTTTTTGAATCATCTGTTCATATATTGTTATTATATTCATTATTCTTCATAGAGTTCAATTGTGGATTAAAAAGAATAATTTGCAAATCTGCAACAATCGTTGTCCGTAATTGACACACTCATTTGCATTGTCTTGTTTGCTCGCTGTGTTTGATGTAATTATTAGCAGCGTTGAAAAATCTTAATTAGTCTGCGAAAGGCGACTAATGAACCGACGTGCGCATTTGTGTTTGAAGATATGGTTGAGCATAAAGACAACGTTTCTCATTTGGTATACTCGGCGGCTCTCATCGATTTACACAGTTTTTAGTCGTGCAAAATTTTCTTTGCTTATTTTTTGTGGGTATTATAAAATTATAAAAATTCGTATTATCACATTGTTAAGTAGCCTTTAAATATTTAATATTTCGTTTGGCAAAGATAATTACAATGGTCCTCAGAGATTGTGAAATTTTGACAGAAATACATATTCTTTTTTTCTTCAATTTAAAAAACCCATCTATTTCAATTGTATATATATATATATATATGTGTGTGTGTGTGTGTAATGCGTGTGTGAAAGCTATTACGCAATATACAATTACTAAAATCAGTTTTTCGACACGTCATAACTTTTTAGATAAATATTCAGATATATTTTATTTTGGCTTCGTACGAATAGTAAATATTAAACTATATCTTACTTGAAATAAAAGAGAAAATGTACTAGATTTTCTCCGTTTCTCATCAAGAACTAAAGAGAAGAACAATTTAAAAAAAATTGCGGTTAATTTCTCGACTGCGTTCAACTGTAATCTGTGCAGAAACAAGTGAATTTATGCAAATAAGAATGTAAGTAAAAGTATGAAAAACTTTCGATGTAACGATGTCTTCCGCGTATTATCTTTTGTATGAATTCGAGTTTCAGTAGAAAGAAACGATTATCTCTCTGGCACGTGATACCGATATTGGCCGTGCGGCATACGTTGACAGCAGTACCTGACACGCTGAATTGATTCTGAACGAGCATCTGACGCTCGGATATGTGTATGTATATGTACAATGAGCAAGCTCATTGTGAGCGTCCTCCTCTCTTGTCACCGTCCTTGTTTGTAACTGGTTGGCCCGGACTTGTGTTGTTTCATACTCGTTGAATTGTAACCAACGACGAAGTTGTAGATCCACATGATATGAGATGTGCGCCAGTCGCTCGGTACGATTATGTCCGTTCATGTCTGCTCTCGTAGTATTGTTATATAATATTTTTCCCATTTTTTTCCAAAGAACTGTTTAACAGTCGCCGGTAGTGCTCGTCTGAATGCGATCTGGTAAATGTGTGTGCTATCAGTAGTGCGAGTCAATATTTTTGCGCTATTTTCATTGATCCATGAGCGTCTGCTCGTGTTAGTGTGTGTAAGTTTTAGGCGTCTAGTGTATGATAATTCGATAAATTTATTTGTCATTTTAATAAGATAATCAAATCCCATTTTGGGAATAATACACAGGTTTAATAGTCAAAATTCTGGCAAATAAGAGCAGTCGCATTGTAAGATTTTTCTGTTTTTTTGAACGACATGAGTGTTGTGATGTGTGATTATCACGTGGATTGCTTTCGCATAAATTGTATGTTATGTATGGAGAGTATTTCGATGATTATATATATTTTGACTTTTATTAATTTTAGGCTTACGTTGCTTTTAAGCTGATCGATGAATCAATTTTTTAACTCAATTTAATTTAAACGATAACCTTGAATTTTTAAAGATCTTAATTTAGATTAAATTATGATAAGGTGATAAATTGATACGTGCGACTCAATCTTTATGACATAGCGTGCCACACAGCATGTTATTTGCTACACTTGATATATGTAAATATGTATATTATGAATCATTTCGAAATCTCGAAGGATACATCAAATTGACATTTAGAAAGCTATTATAATAAATGTTGCCTTTAGTTATGAGATAATTTCGGTTATAATTAAGTTTTAATGTACATAAATTTTAGTAATCAACGGATGAAAATATTTAACCATCAAAAAAATATATGTACAGCATATTCGGTACTGTATTTTTATTTGTGCTGTTTACGAGGAAACAAAATTTTTTATATCAAAGGAAGAGTCTGCTTTGCTATAAGCTAGAAAAAACACTTGGATAATCAAAGGATATATAAGTCAAAATACAACTACAGCTGTTTTATTTACTACTTATGACACATTCATATGCTGTCATATCGAAAAGATATCATTTGTTACATTATTCTCGCTCGTTACTTGTTGTTTTGACCTTGTTTTGTGATTGTTATCATATCGTTTAATCGACGTTGCTTTTTTAAAATAACATTTGTCCCGTTCGACATCTTGCGAACTGTAATCTCACACAGTTAATACCCAGCTATAAGGGCGCACACATGAAGAACTTGCTGCGAGTTTATTAAGGTTACAACCTAATCAGCAACTTAAGTGGCTGCTCCCTCTTTTTTCTCTCTTTTTCTATCTCTTTCATTATCAAGTTCTTTTCTTCTATGATACATTGTTTTTCTAGACAATTTTTCTCAGATAATAGACTTTTGTCTTTGTTTATTTTTCTTTCTTTTTTACAGTGAGATTAATTATAAAAGAATAATGCGATAATGTTAATCCCAACACGATTTATTTAATCATTGTCGTGTAAAGGTAAAACTCTAGTAAATTGCCCCTGTAATTTCTCTTGACAGGAAACCAACGCCCGTCCGTCTGTCAATTTGTCACAGTTTTACCTATTTATATCACATTTTTGCACGCAACTGTTACATTCCACGATTATACTTTCAGGCTCATTCGATGTTGAAGAATCATCGATATTGATTAATATCTCTCAAATATATCTCTATCTTTTTTTATTTAAAATTGAAGATTATGCTTTATTTTGTTATCTTTAGACATTAATCATCAAATTTTTATTACTTAGCTTTGAATTTATATTAATCTTAATGATTACGATGTTTTTCATAGCATTTGTTTTTGTTATATTAAAATTAAATCAAGCAATATTGAAAAAAAGAAAATATTTTTAGCATTTGTAGAAATGTTGCAATGAAGTTTTTGTATTTTGCTAATATAATCAATAGGTATAACGAGATTAATAATTCTATGCTAAAATAAGTTATATGAAAATTTATAAAACTGGAAAAGAATTTTAAGCTTTCAAGTTTTTTCCTTTTTTATTTTAGACTTTAATACCGATTAATTTAATATAATTAAAACTAATTTAAAACATTAATGCAATGAGATGCGAGAATTTCTTAATATTGCACTTTTGTACGCCTGCAACAACGTGATAAATCACTTACTCAATTATAGTCGTTTGTTGCAATAAAGTAACAAAAAAAAAAAAAGAATTTGTGATAGGCAATAAAAACAATACAGTTTCTGGAATTTTGCTGGATAGTTACTCGTGTAGAATGCCCTTATTATATCTTTTTTTAAAATAAAATGTTATACATTATAAATTTTATTTAAAAATCGAGTTTTAAATATTAATATTCTCAGATTAAGGTTTACGCGCGAAAAAAAAAATTTATCATCTTAGAGCATCTCTTTCGAAACTTTACTGATGTAAGAGAATTGATTTGTCACGATACAGTAGAATATTCTCTATACGTTAACGAAAACGTCTTAAGCAGACGGACCTTGAGATGTTAATTAGTCGCGTTGATAACACGTTAGCATTTCGATATTCTTTTTAGAATAGCCACGGGTAATAGTATACTGATAAGCAAAACGGTTTGACATTCAGGGGAAAGCTAATGGGTTTTTACTTAATCGAGCTAGGGACTTGATTATAATATATTAATTATATTAAAGAAACAAAAAATACATATATATGCTAATGCAATTAAAATATCCGATTAAAATATTCCAGAAGAAGCATTATAAGTTTTGATAGTGTCAAGATAATTTGATGGATCTTACGATAACAAGAATTTCTAATTAAGAATTTCTCGTCAAGAAATTCCTAGTCGATTAGAAAACTATATAGCATCGGTTATCTTTCTTTATCTAGTCTTCTATTGAATCACTACTGTGATGGGAAAAGATATTCCGTCGTGTCTCCGGAAAATATTTTAGATTGAGTAAAACACCATTTTTTTTTCAACAAAATAAAACTGAAAATCTATATAGTCTCGAGTCATCATCGTGTTCGCAATCTGAGCCAATCCTTTTTTTATCCTTTTGAATTCGATAATATATATTATATGTGATTTATTGTTAACTACTGAGAATTTTGAGCTACGCGTAGGAAAGCTAGTGCGTAATATTGCTTTTATTTTTTTTTGTTCACCAGCAAACGTGATAACAGTGAGAATTTAGTCTAACGAGGGTGCACGAGAAACGCAAGTATACACTACTTTTTTTATTCATCTACATATTTATGAACCGTCTCGCTTATCTCGTACTCGTGTGTTTACCCTTGCGTGTGTTTACCCTCCACCTACGTGGAAATGGCGCCGTAAAACATTTCGTTTGACTTTTTGGTGATTATGTGTCGTCAGATATAATGTCAACGCGTCGCCGTTTCATCATCTAATTATAGTAATTTCGTTACATTTTGCACAGAAAATTTATGTTTGCTGATTGAGATAAGATCACATGTACATATATGCTGGGTCTCTATGATAGCGACTCCGCAAACGCACGTGTCGCATCTATGTATGAGAAAATCTTCGATTTTTCAAAGTCAAGCACGAGTGTTCTTTTTACAAATAAAATATTAGCAGTTTTCTTGCTAACAAGAAAAATCTTTTACTGCAATTTTCTCAATATTTCTGAATATTTCTACGGTGTTGACATTTATACATGTACCTTATTCTTAAAATTGTTGTCAGCTGATAGAAAGAAGTTTGCAAATGGTTTATTCGAAAATTTATTTTACGTCTAATGTTTCATCTTGTAATTTTTATAAATGTGAGCAGCCTTTTTTTCTATAAATTGTAGAGCTCATATATTCCGACAATGCGAAATAAAAAATTATTCTGATTTTTTGTCTGTTCAGTAGACTCAGTTTTTATGCTTACTTTTCATTAAAGGGGATAAACACTCTGACGGTGAGAAAAATCAATTTTTTTACATTAAAAAAAGTAATATGTGGAGAATAATCTCCTAAAATATTATTCTGAAATTCGTAAAAATGACAAAACTACGTTTTTGTTGCGCGCCGTACGAGGAGGTCCAGACAGGTATGACATTTTCATAACTGACCCTGCACTTTTCTCAGCCAATTTACATCCAAATTAAAATTGTGACAAAATATTTTTAAATACAATATCTTCAGTTAAGTGAATTTTTTTACGATTGAAATTTTCCTAAAAAATTTCAAAAAGCGATATTTTTTTGGATGATTTTCTTTTTATATGTGTACCATTTTGCGAATAATTAAAATATTAAAATTTTTATACGCTTAACTGAAACATACATATACTACATTTATATACTTCAAAAAAATCTTAGGTTTTTTTTATTTCAGATGCTTTTAAAGACTCCAGTTACAGGGCAGATGCTCATGCAGAGTACTATAGACATTTTATATCAAAATAAAAATGTATTTAACCAAATAAAAAAATATTTGCAACGGTTCAAAAAATAATTAATTCAATGAAAAAACATTTATTTGTTTACTTGTTTTATGGACGTTACAAAAAATTCGCAAAAAAAAAGTTATTTTTCTGGCCGTCACAGTGTTTATCCTCCTTAAGAGATAACAGATATATTAACAGATAGCTAAAAATATGTGAAACTAACGTTTTATAATTGGTATAATGACCTTGCTTTGCATATTTTACATCTTACATGACAAATTTATTAATTGATAATAATAAGTGTACCACGTACTAATAAGACATAATTTCAAGTACAATTATCTTATCTAGTATCAATGTTTGCGCGATATCAATTGTCATATATGTTTTGCAGATTAAGAGTCATGAATATCTTTATAGAATTTTATTATTACATTTTTATTACTTTCAAAAATAGCTTTCTAGTGCAAAAAAGTTTTAATTTTACTCGATAAATTTATATTAAAGTAATAATATTTACATTAAATAGTATTATTTAAAAATTTTATATTTTAAGGTAATTCGGCTGAATGATTCATTGTACAGCTACTGTATACAATTTCAAAAAAGTTTATAAAAATTGCAACTTTATTTTTGAAATTGATTTATAAAATATGAATTGTGCTATATTTTAATTATTTTCTCTCATGCTTCTGGGAAGAAGTGAGAGAAAGAGAGAAAGGCTGCAAGTTCAAAAGAAATATTATTTCTCGTCGCAGGGTAAGGATTAAATCAGTTTAAAAGATGGGGGCAATGTTCAGAAGCGAGGAGATGGCCCTTTGCCAGCTGTTTATTCAGCCGGAGGCAGCTTACCTTTCTGTTTCTGAACTAGGAGAAACCGGTACGGTGCAATTTCGTGATGTAAGTTGAATGTAATCTTTTATTGATTGCTTTATGACATAATTAATCTGATCATAACGTAATAAATGATGAAAAATTCAATATTAATTTTAATATTATTTATATATTATTTAATATTATTTGATGTTAATATTAACATTTAGTATTAACAATTAATAATTAAATAATAAGTAAAAAATAAATTGGGTACTTGTTTAAACGTGTATGATGTTAAAGTTATTAATCATATCATTAAACATTTTTTTTTAATTACGATAAAATACCGTTAAATGTTGACGTATTATTTATAGCTAAATGGTGACGTGAATTATTTTCAACGGAAATTCGTCAATGAGGTCCGACGATGCGACGAACTGGAACGCAAACTTCGATACATCGAGGCGGAAGTCAGGAAAGACGGTGTGCCGATCCCAGATAATCTTACGGAACTACCACGGGCACCCAATCCACGTGAGATTATAAATCTCGAGGTAGAATTTCTTCTCCGTAAAATGTGACATTTTGAAAGTAACAGCAAATTGATTTTTCGTCATATATACATTTTATCAATCTACATCTTCAATACACGAATGATGATATGTTAATATGAATATTTTATCTTGACATATCGCAAAAAATAAATTATATATCCGATTACAAACGGATAATAATTTTTTAATATATCTATACACATTTGCTATTATAAAAAATACACATCTTTTATTAATATTATTTTTAATTATTATATTATATGACAATAGCGTATTATTATTTATATATTTCTGATTGATTCAATATTTAATGGTATATTAAATACATTTTCTTTTGTAATAGGCCCATCTCGAGAAAACGGAGAACGATATACAAGAGCTGAGCCAGAACGGAGTGAACTTGAAGAGTAACTATCTCGAGTTGACGGAATTTCAGCACGTGCTTGAAAAGACGCAAGTGTTTTTCACGGAGGTACCTAAAGTAGTTCAGCAGCTTTTGTTCGTAGCGCCGTCCTCCTTCGTGTAATCGATGTTACCGTTTTGTCGAAGAATCAAGATTCGTTTCTTCTTCTTCTGTATCAACAGGAAGAGGCCAATGACTCGATCACCAAGGCGCTCATTAACGAGGAAGCACCCAATCCAGCAACTTCGATTCGTGGACATCTGGAGTAAGTTTATAACCGATGTATCATCAAATATAAAAGCCTTGCGTATTAGATGCAATATTAATATATCAAATGTATGCGTAAAGCATATGTGTGACATTATGTTTTAATAAGATTAAAAGGACGGCTTTGTAAATACTCTTTTTTATTGCTTTAATACACGCATCTATTCTAATAGGATTTGCCTCGGAATAATAAATTGTTCTACTAATATATCATTTATTTAAAATGAAAAAGTAGTTTGGTTTAATTAATGATTGCATAATTTCCTTTCTAATTAATTTCGATAACAATATATACTTGTTGGGTACTTTTATCCGAAAATTTTGAACCAGATCAATATGAAGTGACAGTTATGTACGATGCCATACATAATATACTGTTAGTAAATGATATATATCATTAAAATGACATCTGTTTCCTTGTAGATTCGTCGGCGGAGTAATAAATCGTGAACGAGTTCCTGCCTTCGAGAGAATGCTTTGGCGTATATCCCGTGGAAACGTATTTCTTCGGCAAACCGAAATTGATAAACCATTGGAAGATCCATCTACGGTGAGTTCTGATTCTTTTATTTTTATATATGCAGAATAATTTATTATATTGCACGTAAATACAAAAAATTGATATTAAAAAATTCTATCATAATTTAAAAAAATATATATTTATTTATAAACAATTATTTGAGTAATAATTATAATAATTATAATAATAATGTTATTATTTGAAAAAATAAAATTAATTGAGTAATTTTTTTCTATATTTATTTATGTGTTTTATATATTTTTTTCTATGTTACTTAATGTGTTTGTGATTATCTATAAATAATATATATATATATATATATATATATATATATATATATATATATAAAATAAACTAGTGTGTATCTCTCTCAGAGCTTTGAAAGAAATAATGTCAGGCTAAAACTAATAGATTTCGCAAAATATTAATTTAAATTTGTTTTCAATATCAAATATACATTTCAAAATGAGAATATTGGTTTGTCGATGCGCTTGATTCCCTTTCTGAAATATTTTCAGGGCAACAAAATTTATAAAACAGCTTTCGTAGCGTTTTTTCAAGGAGAACAGTTGAAAACTCGTATTAAGAAGGTTTGCACTGGTTTTCGCGCTTCGCTCTACGATTGTCCGACGAGCCAAGCTAAACGTCAGGAAAAGTTAAAAGCTGTGCAAATACAGTTGGCGGATCTTAACTTGGTGAGATTGTCACGTGTTGTGAAGGAAAAAGAAATACATTGTTAGGCATCACATTTAATTTTATTGAATTCTATTAGATATCTAGATTTTTGTTAAATCCTCTAGTAATATTTTATATTTAATTTAAAGAAATGTTATAATATTTGTATATATATATATATATATTTAAATTAAATAATGAACATATGTATATCTCATTTGTATTTGGACATAATTTGTTAAGGTACTAAACCAAACGCAAGATCATCGTCAACGTGTTCTGCATAATGTAGCGAAGGAATTGCCAAACTGGAGTATTATGGTCCGAAAGATGAAAGCTATTTATCATACGATGAATCTGTTTAACATGGATGTGTCCAAAAAATGTCTTATTGGAGAATGTTGGGTGCCTATTGCCGATCTTGGAACTGTGCAAAATTGCCTTACAGAAGGATCGGTCAGTATATATAATATACATAAATCTACATACATGATATCCAATTAGGTTTATAGAGTGCATGATTATATTTTTATCGTTAATTTATTATTTATTTATTTATGTATTATATTATTTGTTATTTATTTTTATATATTTAAAAAATAAGCAAATTTTAAATGTTTTGAGCAGCGGGATACAAATCTTTAAATTTTATTTGGACAAGTAATTTATAATTTATTGCAATATATATGAAATATTTTTATCTTACGAGACCATCGCAATAATAGATAAATGATACATAAAGTAAAAGAATGTGAGATGTATTTTTTAGCAACAATGCGGGAGTTCTATACCGTCGTTTCTCAACGTGATCCACACAGATGAAAATCCCCCAACGTACAACAGAACAAATAGATTTACGAGAGGTTTTCAAAATCTAATTGATGCATATGGTGTGGCTTCGTATCGCGAGGTTAATCCGGCGCTTTATACTATTATTACGTTTCCTTTCCTGTTCGGCGTTATGTTTGGCGATGCTGGGCACGGTAAATAAATCTCCCCCCCCCCCCCCAAAAAAAACAATTAAGAAAATAATAAATAAAATAAATACATGAAATATAGTATACTCACGTATCGCGTTATCTCGTTATCTATTAATCTGATTTATCGCTGATTTAGGGCTGATATTGACTCTTTTTGGCGCTGCCATGGTACTACGGGAGAAAAAAATCGTCGCCCAAAAATCGGACAATGAAATTTGGAATTTATTTTTCGGTGGTCGTTACATCATCCTCCTCATGGGTCTGTTCTCCATCTACAGCGGTTTTATCTACAATGATATATTCGCAAAGTCAGTTAATATATTCGGATCTAGTTGGAGGGCTACGTATACATACAACGATATATTATATAACAAGACACTGGAATTGTTGCCGGAGGCGAAGGCGAAGCATTATCTGCAGGAACCATATCCTCTGGGCATAGACCCAGTTTGGTCGCTCGCTCACAACAAAATTGTATTTCAGAATTCGTTCAAGATGAAGCTGTCGATCATTTTCGGCGTCGTACACATGATTTTCGGTGTGTGCATGAACGTTGTCAATATTATGTAAGTATTGCAGTCTTGGATAAAAAATTACACGTTACAAACGTATATAATAAATTGTTATTGAAAAAATAAATACATTATTTATACGTAATTAATATATTAATATAGAAATAACAGTATACATTAAAAGTGTATTCTGCGACGTTTCTTGAACTCCTTTGGATCATGAAATTGTGAGAACTCTATCTTTTTCCTACGTGTGTGAAGATATTAGCATGATTAGTGATAGCATCTTGATATAACAGGAAATAGAAAACATTTCGGAAGTCGGATGTTCATGTAAAATATACATAGTTTTCGGAGAAAGTGCTTGAATAGAACTTTTCACGATCTCTGTATATTTTACCACGTCGCATTGTAATTTTTTAGGTATTTCAAGAAGTATTCCAGCTTGTTTCTTGAATTTATACCACAATTGCTCTTCCTTGTCTTCCTGTTTTTTTACATGACTGCCTTGATGTTTATTAAGTGGGTTTTATACGATGCTTCGTCTGATGGTAAATATCAAATAATTTATCTTGTTGTTAGAGTAATCGCATCATCTCTAACGTAATATGATGTATCATAATGCAGATGAAGGACGAAGACCGGGTTGTGCACCATCGGTTTTGATTACATTTATTAACATGATGCTCTTCAAAAATGCCAATGTGCCTGCGGGTTGTTCCCAATACATGTTTGAAGGGCAAGATATTTTGCAAAAAGTTCTCCTGTTTTCTGCTTTAGCATGCGTCCCCGTGATGCTGTTTGGAAAACCGTTATTTATAACATGCTCGAAAAGAATGAAAATTTCAAGAAAAACTTACGTAAGTAACACATTATTTTGTCTGTTTAATTATTAATTACATTACAATATTATTACATCAATAATAATTTCTGTTAATTGAAAGTATCTTATTTTTTATTTTTATTTGAGATGTTAAGGAAATGATTTATTTTATAATTATAGTGCATTTTCATCGATAACGCGGTCTTTCTAATTTATTCCCATGTATAATTTTAATTATAAAATTAATAATTTTTACAAACTTGTAAAAATTATCAAAAATATTGTTACTATAAAAATACTGTGTATAATATTGAATGAAATTGAGATAATTATTTAGATGAATGTTCTGTTCGTATCCGCCATGTTGGCAGAATTAATGTTCCGCATCTAATCGCAAATACGAATGAAATGCTGACGTTTGCTGACGTTGCACATGCTACAGAGCAACGGAAGTGCGTCCCAGGACATCGAGTTGCAGCCGCAGGATTTGCAAATCGCAGGGACCAGTAGCGATGCGGCGGGTCATGGTCATAAAGAAGAGGGCTTCGGTGAATTGATGATCCATCAATCTATCCATACCATAGAATACGTTTTATCTACCGTTTCGCACACTGCCTCCTATCTACGATTGTGGGCGCTGTCTTTGGCTCATTCCCAGCTATCTGAAGTGCTCTGGGGCAGAGTTTTGCGGATAGGCTTAGGAGCAGAAGAGAATCAGTATGTCAATAGCATCGTACTATTTGCCACCTTCGCCATCTGGGCTTTCTTTACCATCGTCATTCTCGTTATGATGGAGGGCCTCTCAGCGTTTCTTCATACACTTAGGCTTCACTGGTATGTACGATGTATTAATCACATGCACTTTTCACCAAACTTGTTTAAATTAATAAAAAAAAATAATATAAAGAAATTTTAAGAAGATAAAGTTTCAAGATTATTAACAAATTTTGTCCACAATGTGTAGATCATTTTATTTATTGATATTATTTATTGATTATTGGAATGTCAAGGAGACAAAATATCTCGATGATTACTTTTATTATTATATCTTTTCTTATTTTCGCATCGTTTTGTGTTTTGTGCTTTAGGGTCGAGTTTATGACCAAATTCTACGAAGGTTTAGGATATCCCTTCCAGCCATTTTACTTTAAGAGTATTTTAGACGCTGAAGATGCCGAAGAGTAAATTACCGCTAGTCCATACAGCAATAATTGTTATTAGATATATGTTTACTGAACATAGTGCGGGCAAAGACCTCTTTATATGTATAAGTATTTTCGTATACGCAAAATCTTATCTTGTTACCTGGGGAAGTACAGGAGAAGGACCAAATCGCCGTGAATTGTTTCAAGCAAGTCTGACAATGTGCCTTCTTTAGTAATTTTAGCTATCGATCACGTGTCTACGTAAATCAACCGAATATGCGCACCGATAATTGCAATAACAATTTTAAAATATACGTTTTCTTTATATTTTTTTTACCCGTGGATGACAACGCCGAACGGGAAGGCGACGCGTGTCGTAAACATTTATATTTTTTACACTAATTATTTATAAATTTTTTAAATTCCATTTAACTTGCTGAATTTGTGTGAACAAATCTACAAATTCGTTCGCGGAATTGCCTTTAAATAAATTCTTATCTGATAAGTTTGTTTCGGTTTTTATCTATCTGTATTTTGTGTGCGTCGATTTTTTAAATTTTAAATTATTTTTAATAAAAAAAAAGAAAGTAATAATGTTTGCACTTAATAAAAAACCTTAAGCGATATTGAGTTTTTTTGTTTTAACTAAAACAAGAGCTAATTTTACTCGGTCAATATTTAATCATGTTCTTTATATATATATATATATATATATATTAAATAATTGTAGTGCAAATTGAAAAAGAAATGTAACAGGTGCGTATGATTGAGTAACTGATACTATTTCTGTTGTCCAGTGCATTATATTCATTCCATTAATTACCTAGTAACGTGGATATGCCATAGTCGATAGCTCGTTCTTAAATAACTCTTGTCGCACGTTGTAATATTTGATAATGTCGTATAATATCATTTTATTAATAGAGTTGTCACGCGTATAGTTATTCTCCATGAGAAAAGTAATAATCAAAAAAACGCTGTAATTTCAGCGTTACAATGAAGAGAGAAAGTAAAGAGATTATACATTCGAATTATTTGAGAGAAGCCATTATGTGACACATGTCTAATTATTCGTGATGATGCTTGACAGATTCAGGCGAGTAGCGCGAACATTCTTGTATTATTAGAGTACAAATTCTCCTGAGCGATTGATAAACAGGAATATTCGAATTTTTATGCGAAGTTACCATTACGATTGTATCCATCATAGGTACTAATGCGATGTTAAAAGGAGCGATGTTATATATGAATATGTGAAATATTCCCAAGAGAGAGAGAGAGAGAGAGAGAGAGAGAGAGAGAGAGAGATCTCGATCTATAATATTCAAAATAAAAGGTTTCTCGCGAATTGAATTTTTATGCTGCAGTAATTTATAAAATATATTTATTTAGACTCACACATTTTTGTTTATCAAAAATTAAATATCAGAACCGAGCAAATTAAACATTTCTTTAAAGAAAAATTTCGGAAAAATTAATTTTTTATATCCCATAAACTTAATTATAATATTAAGATCAAGATCTCTGGGGCAATTTGTGAATAAAAATATAGGCATATATATTATTTTATCAATGTGTTGAAATAAATGGATGAAAGCTGCATATTATAAGAACTGCATTGATGTATATTTCCCTTTCCATTTTTTATTAAAAAAAAACGATATTGCAAAATGTTACATGTATAAACATTGAATAACTATGAAAATCGTAAAAAATGTTGATTAATTACTCGCGGGAGAGAAAAATATAAGTCGTACACTTTTTTGTGAGTACGTTACGCATATACCCAAGCATTATACATAATACACAGATATCATTTTTTTAAAGAAATGTTATGCATGATGCTGTACCATATTTTTTATCCATTGTGCGTGTATTTGTATATTTTTAATTAATAAGCAATCAGACATAATGCTCTAACAAAGTTTATTTTGTAGATTGTGAATGCGAACATTATTAAATTGCCTGAATTGACACATACTTTTTAGAAAGATTTCTTGAATTTTATGTAATAAATATTATTTTAAATTTAAAAATGGAAATTATTTTTAATTTTTCGGAGCATAATTAGAACTTTATGTTTAATTTTTTAATAAACAGTTTTAATTGGCTTATATTTTTTATATCTTTAAAAAAGGTGCAATCTCAATTGTATAAAGCCTTATGAATTTTTGTATAAACTGATAAGGTTTAATCTTAAAATTTAAAAATAAAAAAACTTAATTAAATGCAAAATTGCTATTTTATATTATTTTATTTTGTGTAATTTTTGAAGAAAATAAATTATTTTAAATATAATTTAAAAAGAAATAATCTTAAAATTTTTCAAAATATCTCTAATGAAAAGTACGTTTTTAATCAACTTTGTCTGACATTTATTTAATCAATGTCCAAAATGTCTTGCTAAAGACAAACTAAAATTTGTATGCTGACTTTACTAATTAGAATAATTTGCATAGCGCAATGTGTTGTATCCCCGTTGCTTATAAACGAGTCACCGAGAATTCGCAATTAGAACGTGTCCAACTGTTTTATGGTGTATTCAAAGATGTTCTCAATTTAATTAAAGTCTAGTAGAGCCGATAATTAAAACATAATTATCTTCTCGTGAAAAAATTTATCAATATGCAAAACAATGAGCAAATGTAAAAAAGAATAGTATTACCTTTCAATCATATTTACAAGAAAAAGTTTAAATAAATAAAACAAAATGACATAAACAAAACAGAAAAAGATTGCATTGATAGTATCAAATATTAAATTGATTTTATGATTACGATTATTACAATGATTATAATACATTGTTAAAAGTAAATATTGATAATTAACATTTGTTTAATTAATTTGATATCTGTTTGAATCAGAATAATTTTTTTCTCAGAATATAAATATTTTCTATAGCGTTTATATGCAAGATTTAAACGAAGGTGTCAATGAAATCTGCTTCGTACGCATTAAATCGATCGTGAACTTGCTTTTTAATCGGCTTGAGCCAAGAGCTTCGGCAATTGTCGAAGAGATATGAAAGCACAATAAAAAGTTTCCACCTATCGAAGCGGAAAGATGGTACTTTTGCCAGAGCTTGCCTAGGAAATGAGAATTTGAAATTCTCCTCTGTTTTTATCGTCTCAGCAAAAAGAACGTGATTAAATTGAAAAAAGATATGTGTTTCGGAATTTTTCAAGAAAGATATTGATTTGACGCTTAGTAATCAAAATAATCCTAATAAGTCGATTAATAGCGACATGATCACAAGTTTCAGTAACATAATTATAAAAATTACTTTAAATTAGTCTGTAATATATAATATTAATAACTATCAATTTTTTATTATTTATATAATTCTACGAAAATGTCAAGAATAATAGTTTTGCGAATTATAACTTGATTCACCGGTTTTCCGGAACTGTGCTGAATGAATGTCGAATTAAATTTGATGCAGGACGAGATCGTGCGAAGAGGAACGAACTTTAGTTTAATTCGAACTAATAGTTAGAAGTTATTCGATCTTTATTGATCGCGCGAAGCTCTCTCTCGTCTTCTCGTATTTCGTGCGCCTGCCGTCTAAAAATCAGATGCGACGAATCTTGGAGTACGATGGCACTTTTGCGATCCAATTCTACGGAAGATCAAATTTGTGACAGCGACCGCACCATGTTTGACAGAGTTGCGCGCGCTGGTGCAACGTTTTCCGCGTTTTAATGGGCGAGTACAGAGCGGGAGTTCAGTCGGCGACGTGCGCTCTTTGCCACTGTGTGCTCTCGTATCTCCCGCTCCAGCATCCCTCGCGCATGGACCTGTACGCGTTCGATAACGCAGGTGAGTGCACGATTCATCAGGGTCGGATTTACATATATATAAACTGTACGAGCTGCGGTACAACACGCAATTACAACAAGTTGCTCCGTTTTTCGAGGACGTGTTCTGATTTTCGTGATATTGTTGGGAATCTTGTCTGAAATTTATTCTTTTTCTAGATATTTATATTTAAATATACTCTACATACTGTTTAATAAAATTGAATATTTTACTTACTTCGTTTCGTTAATTATGTATTATTGTTTTGTTGAAACTTTTGAAGAATTCCAGACGACATTAATTATATATCTGCATTGCTCTTTCATCTTTCACTAAATAAATAACAATTTCTATATCCAAGACAAACAAGATGACTGACGCGTGCGCTCTGCTCAGCAAATACTTGATAATGAAATTCAGTTTTCAGAAGATTATACTTATGAATTATTCATCTGTGGCTTAACACTTTAATACATATAATCGTCGGAGTTTAGTATCACGATTTTGAGTCAATGTATAATATATTTAGTTTCGTCATGTTAAGTGATTTTACGTACATGGAATTTTAAGCATAAAATCCGAGTGCGAATGCGCAAAAACTCACAGCTGATTTCGAGCATTTTGCGAATCTCACAAAAATTATTGACGATATGCATATATCAAGCTCATGTTCTAATACCAACTCAAATCATCATCCAAAGAGAGATGTAACCAGCATTGCGCTGTTGACGGTTATTTTTTTACCGTCGGATAACGGAAAGGTACGTGTGGAAAAACTTGTTGTTATCAGCTGTGTCACGTAAAATCTGCGCATAAATTATATAACGCTGAAGAATATTTTTCCGAACAACAAGTGTACCTGTAAAATGTACATTTTATGTTTTTTTAATGTTAAATTTTATGAAGCGCGATAACTGGAATAACATTGAGGATCAGAAATTTTTATAGCAAGCACATTGCACTTTAATACTTATTGTTAGCCGCATGTTGCGCGATACCTTTTTGAAGTATAGAATTTAATTAGACAGTACTATAATTCTACTTTATCGTTTTGTTTAATAAAATACAATTAAATATAATTAAATATATTTAATTCTTTAATATATATTTGATAGTCAAATAATATAAATCAAAATTGAAATCACAATTAATTTACTTACATTTTACGAATTCAATTTGATTTTCGATAATTTGATAAACAACTGAAAAGTTTATTCACGTATTTTATCTTACAATAGTATAAGTATGATTTATCATTGCTACGCATGACGTAGCGTTTTGCTGCACGTGACTTGGCGCGAGACGTTACCGTGTTTCTTGATTATCATAAAACATATATATATATATATATATATATATATACATTAAATGTAAGTAATACAAATATTTGAAACTTTTAAAACTTGAAATAATTACAACAAATTATTAAAAAAATAATTATTAAAAATATTAAAATATATATTGTATACACATACACAATATATTACGGTAACATTGATTATAAAATATAATTATACAATAAAATATAATTGAGGATATGTTTTGCAATTTTTTCGTAACACTTTAGATTGTTTGGCAAAATTTATTAAAACTTTCCAGAGATAAGATCTTTCTCTGTCATCGTTAATTTAACGGCAAAAAAAATTTACGGATAACTGACGCGACCATTTTTCAAACTTTATGATTGGAAAACCGTTGGACGACAAAGTTTTTCCATTAGCTAGGGAAAGAGCGAATTGGTGGTTTCACCGAGGATCTCTCTCACATCTTTTTGGAAGATCTTTTCGAAATTGCTATTTTCGTCATTAAAATCATATGTGTGCTTTAAAGCATCTTGCAGGTTCTTTATTTTCTCTCGCACAACCCTTAAACTTTTCTCAACCAGTTTATCTCGTCGAAAGTAACGAGATAAGTCAGATGTAAACGAATTTATTCTCTCGTTGATTTTCCCGGATTATTCATAGGGATTTTATGGCGATGGATTTTACGCTAGCGGAAAACAGTGCCGCGCAACTTTTAATCACTACTTCCTCGAAGATTGCTCATCCATGAAATTGAAATTTTTGTGATTAATGATTATCAAACGCTTATGTACAGAAATTTATGGTATAATGCTGTTATACTTAATCAACAAAGTACATGATTTTACAAAATTGATATTCCTTATGTATAAAAATATTATCTTTTTTCTGATATAAAATACATGTATAAAATTTATATAATTATTGTTATTAAAATCTTGAAACATTTTAATTTTTCCAAAAAATAATAGATATAAAATATCATCTATATAATATCACATATATAATGTTAAAAAATAATTTTTTATATATAATAAAATAATATAATGATATAATATCACATAATATAATATAAATAATACAAATTATTTTAAAATAATTTTTTTGAGTAAATTGTGCGTATTAAATCTGGGCGAAATTTAAGACTAAGTATCTTTAACCGGTATCTCTATCAGCTTTGTAACTTAGTAACTTTACGTTGCATCACCAGGATAATGTACGTCTCTTTTTACCTCCGCGATATAGTCATAAGTATTGGTCGAAGGCACTTGTGGATTTTTTTATGCCAATACCTTATTTATTAGTGCTCTCCTTTTCATCTCTCTCGTGTGTTATCTGCTCCATCGTGATCTCGTGGTCGTTCGCGGCGATTTTCGTTCTATTACCCATGCAGGTAGTGAAGCAGGTATCACCCTTGCCGAAATTCTCGCCGTCTTCCATGGTCTCCGGCATCGGTTGATTTAGCGTTTCTGGCAGGTAGAGCGCCATATAGCCCGCTGTCAGAACGGTGAGTCCGAAGAGCGCGGTTGGCATTCGCGGGTCCAGCGAGTCCAATAAAAAGATCATCGGCGTGAGCGTGCCGCTAAGACGTGCGCACATGGAGCCGATACCAACCGCGGTGTTTCTCACCACCGTGGGAAATAGCTCGGCCGTGTAATTATATATGACGGCGAACGAGCCGGCCACGCAGGTTTTGCCTAGCAGCACTATCGTAATTCTGGTGATGGTCGCCAATTCACCAGTCATGCCAGTAATACCGGCGGCGAAGATGCAGCATATGCCACCGATTATCATGAATGCACTGACCAGGCATCGCCTGCCGGTTCGATCCAAGGTAAATATTACGAAGATGCACGCCGGTACCTCCATCAAAACGTTGAGGAATAGCGTAAGGAGTGGATTGCTTACCAGATTGCCGGTATTGAGCGTCAGTCCGTAATAGGCGATTGAATTAGAAAACCAATTGAAACATATATTGAGAGTCTTTTTACGGAGATTCGGCGTTTTGAAAAGATCCAGCGCACCATATGATTTTTCCTCCTTGACCTCATGCTTTGCTTTTGATTTGCTAATAAGCTTGGCCGCGTCCACTTGTACGTTGCTGCCGTTTATTTTTAAACCCTTTTGCACGATGATGATTGCTTCGGCGACGCGACCGTGCGACCATAACCATCTGGGTGACTCGTCCATCAGCCACCAGTGGCTGAGCAAAAGTATGGTGTGCAAACCGTACACGATCTGCAGCCACATACGATCATGGATTATAGCACCCCACATGGCTACTGCCATAAAGCCCGTAGCAAAACCCAATTGGAGCAACACGCCGCACACCGTTCTTTTGGACGAACCTACCAACTCCATCGTCAATACAAACGCGGTGATGTAAGCACCAGCAGAACCGAAGATGCCATACAAGAATCGAAGCACCAGGAAGATGTAGTAATTATTCACAAGAGCCACCGATACTCCGAACACTAGCTGCGCTATCACAGATACATAGAATATAATCTTCCTGCCATACTTATCCGCCATAGTGCCCAGGGTGGCAGCGCCGACAAACACGCCAAACATGTAGGAGGATTGAGCTACGGCGCTCATCCACCGTCGCGAACACACGAAGTCCCATTCCATGCCGCGCGATGACTGAATGTACGTCGTGTCGTAGGTCCACGAGCTGCATTCTTGGGTGACATTGTCACGATCCAGATAGTGACAGCTGTCAAGGGGGCGCGGAAGATGTTCCGAAATGATCGAGGTGTTCCAGTCGGAAAAGGTCAAGTTATGGATCTCGGTTATGGAAGATGACAGGTTCATTTCTGGGATGTTGCACTGATGCGGCGGCACCGCTGCAACCGTCAATATACTCAGCATGTGCACGCCGGACACAAACGCGGCAAGCATGTGCAGACAATACTGTCGGAATTGATGTTTGCTGAATTCACCCAAGTGGGACATAAGTTCCTCAAGATCTGTGTCCACGCTCGTCATCTCGGATGTTTGTTAGAAATTTATTTGAATATCCTATTGTATCACAATGCGTTTAGATTATCGATTGTATTTTAAATCCTTGAGTTAGGTACTGCATATATTCACACTGAAAAAGAAATTTACATTTATGTAAATGCTATTTTCATTTATTTCAACTAAAAAGTAAAGAAGAAAATCATGTTTTTGTTGTAACGCATTAACTTTATAATAAGTTTCTTATTATTAATTAGAGTATAAAATAATAAATAGAAGTTAAAGTCAGAGTCAAGGTCGCAGACGTTGGAGCGAGCGATAAATATATTCAATAACAATAATTTCAAAATTACATAAATTCAAAATTATTACATAAAACTAAATCATTTTCAGTGGAATGTAAGTATAATATTAATCCAGTTACATATTAAATATTAAAACATTACCTACATTAAAAATGTTAAAATGATCGCGAATCGGTCAAAATAAAGGTCATATATAAAAATTAAAAATATAAACCGTGACAAATAAATAATATAAATAAGAAACATAAATTTATGAAAAGAGATCATATGTTTATTAGACATAATAATAAAGAAAAACTCTTAAATGAATTACGTGAAGCAATAATAATCAAAACAATTAAAAGATAAATTATTTGAGCGCAGCGATCACGAGCTGCGCGCAAACTCACTTGGACTGAATTTGAAAAACTTTGTAACGAGATGATCATTCCATACAGTTAGAACAAAAGAATACAAAAGAATTGTTCAGTGTATCGCTCCCAAATAATGCCGAATAATAATTTCGAACAAAACGTATTCGAAGGTTTCAATTCGAGCGGACAAAGAATTTGAGAACAAAGATTAAACACCTATAGATAGAGAATGTACATAATTAAATGAGACGCATAAAAATCTGTATGACATTATACCAGATTTAAACAATTGCAAATAAATTACGAAGTTATAAAATTATATTGCAACAGTATTATAATTTGAAGGTAATATTATATTAAATTTAACTTATATCTGAGAGAATCACCATAACATAATGTAAATAATGATCTGAAAGAAACATGCGTGCGAAATAACAGACCGTTTGATAATGATAGAAAAAAACAAGGCAAAAGTTGTACGAAAGAAGAAGTTAAAGGGGAAGAAGAAAAAGGGAGAAGAATTTTAAGAATTGAGCATATGTATGGCAAGGCAAAAATTTATTCTCCCCGTCGTGAAGGATTTAAATTAAAAAAAAAGTTAAGTTTATCAATCACTAAGAGGAGTTCCATATCGCTTGTAAATTCAATTCATTAGATTTTTTATGTAAATCATTTCCGAAATTTTGCGTCGAAGGCGATAAAGCTCTCTTTATCCAAAATACTAACCCTTTCCCCTTCAAAGTCGTCATAATTAATTTGATGTTCGGTAATAATCTAACCAAAATGCTAGGCGTTATTCCGTTTTAATATGATTGCAATGTTCTCATCTTTAATTGCTTACTCGTTTGGCCGATACACAATGCATCATAATCATGGCAATCGATTTTATAAACCATATTGCAACGTTCATATTGGAAGAGAATCCTTATGTACCTTAATAAATTTATTGAGCTTGCACAGGCTAAAGAAGGATAGCTTTTATTACATAACAGAGCCGCCAATTTAATTTTTATACGTTGTAACCTTTATTTTGAACAACTCGTGACTGTTTTAAGATTTATAGTGTAGATGATGTTTTAATATTTAATATTATGTAATTAGATTAATATTATTCTTGTGTTTCTTTGAGGATGATTCTACGATAAGGATCGAAATGTTTTATATAATAATTTTGAATTTATATAATGTATAATTTTGAAATTATTGTTATTGAATATTTTTATCGTTCCCTTTAACATCTGATGTCCTAGGTCTGACTTTCACTTTTATTTATTATTTTATATTTTGATTTGAATAAATGTGTTTTTGCGAATTTTGATTGTACTTTTTATTATAAGTTTCTTATCATAATAAGTTAAAGTAGTAATTTTGTACACATTTATATATTACACATATTTATTTATAGAAATCATGATTTTTCTATATCTAAATCAAATAAACACAATTATAATTTATAATAAATAAATTATAAAGAGTGTAACGGAGTAACATATATTATAATTGTGTTTATTTGATTTAGATATAGAAAAATCATAATTTCTATAAATAAATATGTGTAATATATAAATATGTACAAAATTACTACTTTAACTTATTATAATAAGAAACTTATAATAAGAAGTACAATCAAAATTCGCAAAAACACATTAATTCAAATCTGTATATATATATATATACAGGGTGTAACGGATGAGTAATATATATTATAATTGTGTTTATTTGATTTAGATATATATTGTTACGTGCCTGGCTTGCCGTCAACTGAGATCAACGGCAATCAATATATTGATTAGTTAAAAAACAGATGAGCTTAGGTTACTATGTAAATAAACAGTTTTTGAGTGACAGCTTTTGAGCTAAAAAGATGTGTAATCTCTTTATGTTTTTTCTCGTTTCTTCTTTATTATTACCTTTATAAAGTTAATTGCTTTCCTAAAAAGGTTCCATCTACTTCTTGTGTGCGCACGTGAACGAATTAATGTCTCTCAACGCGAGGACTTTTCGATATATCGCGACTCTCAGACATAACAATATATATACAAGGTGTAACAGAGCGCCCATATCAAGTGTTTTTTTTTCAAAACAATTTGTCGTTGAAAGTTGGGGGAAACATTTTTATAATAAAAGCCTCAGTAAAGAATTAAATGGTCACATTTTTGTTTCCTGGAAAAGGTGGGAAAAATGGGTATAAACTTCATTATTTTAAATGGGAAAGGGACTTGAGGTATCATTGAATGGGACTTTTAAAAAGAAACACATTTTATAGGAAAAATTTTTTAATCCGTCCAACTAATAAAAAAAAATACAAATAATTAATTTTCATTCACAAATGCTCGAATTCTTTCTATTGACTTCCAAACAAAACGTAAACATTGTAATTCGTGTTACGGTGTTTATTTTTCTTGCTTAAGGAGAATATACTTTTAATTTTATTGTAGATTTGTAAACATTACATTAAATTCATTTCAAAGTAAGATTTCGCATTGTGTGTCCTTCCGATTTGAAACAATAAAGTTCATACCCATTTTTCTGATTTCCTGACTTTTCCGGCAAATGTCAACATTCGATTCTTCATTATCATAAAAATTTTTTCCCCAACTTGCTACGACAAATCGTTTAATAAAACGCCTGATACGGGCGCTCTGTTACACCCCGTATGTATATATATATATTAATATTAATTAAATTGTATAGAAATTGATAATTATAATCAATACGTTTTTTAATAACAATTTTTATCCAATTGCTTACAATTAATAGGCTAATAATTTTTTTTATTAACATTTGCCGTAGAAGAATAATTGAATAGATTTGTATGTTAAATAAGAAGATATTTTAATTAAAAAATTGTGTAGTTATTATATTTATATATTATGTTCAAAGAGATTTACAGATGAACTCGAATTTCGTTAAAACCTATCGAAAACCTCTATAATTCGAATTTTTATTTACTCCTCAGAGAAAACTTCTATGATTTAAAGAGAAATAGCAGATTAACTCGAAGTATTTTTTGAGCGTATTAGCTACCTAAGTTTACCTCTACAATTCGAATTATTACAAGATATAGAGGTCAATGTTACGAATTGACCTCTATATTTCGAAGTGTGATCAATAAAATCTTCATAACTCAATGAAGTAAAAAGATTTTACATCAGCATTTTTCTCTTTTTTTTTTCCTTTTTTTATTCGTTCGCTAAAACTAAGTGTGTGAACAAACGACAATAATGAGTCTCATTGTCTCACTGTTAGTACAACTTCTTGAATAACACACAGCGAAAAATTAAATTCCACAAAATCTCTTTAAGTAGAATTTTTTTTTCGCATCTCTATAACGAAAACTTGGTAACTTGAAACACTCGATAATTCGAATTATTTTCTCTTACGATTCGAGTTAGCAAAATTCGACTGTACTTTGTCTGTCTTTTAATATCTATGCAGTAATCATTTTCTTCCCACATCCAATCCTAATTAAATTGCAAATTATATTTGACCTTTCTGTTCACATTTTATATTAAAATCTTAATATGTAATACTTTTATCGTTCTTGACCGAATTATCTAATCTGTTAAAAATCTTGCACTAGTATCTTGCATTGGTATTTTCAAAACTGTTTTTTTTTTAGTGCAATAGAAATGCAATTTCTCAATAATTTAAAAAAATATATTTCTTTTTTGTATATATGTTATTAGTCCATTTATAAAAATGGAAATAATAATCATAATAATTGATAAAAAAAGCAAAGTTACCATAATTTATTCTAATAATCTAATTTACCAGTTTTTTACAATATAAATCTGATTAAGCTTTTAATTTAATTTAGATGACGCAAAATGCCATGTCAATGTAAAAGAATAGATACCTTGATTTTGGACGTAATGATGTAGTATATACACTGCACTCAATTACAACTGGATAACAAATGACAAGGGGATGGCTTGATGATCGATGAATCCACCAATGTATGGATCTTGATTGCGACCGTGGAAGAGCGGCTGCACGAACACCGTTAATGCCACTATCGAACTGTAGAGAACGACTGCCAATCTCTCAATCTGATGCTAAGAGATTGGGCGATGCTTCGTAGATGACGGAGTATGTGTGTAGTACGTAACGTAATTTGTGGCCCTTCCGCGCGACACTGTCACTCGCGTCGTTACTCGCAAGTAAATGGTTGTCTCGTGTTGATTTCCTTGGATTGGTTAATTCCAGTCTGTGAAACGCGACGGCAAAGAAATTCCACGCAAGAAGATCGCGCGTTATCAGTTATCGGCGACCATGATTGTGAGTGTAGTAGCCTGTAAAATAATAAAAATGAGATTTGCGCGTGTGACCTCGCGGTCATGGTGATTCGCTAATAGTTCTGATTATTATTAATAGTTTAGTCTCAGCAAATTATGTTAACATAATGCAATCTTTTAGAGTAGAATGCTTAGAAAAAGGAAAATATCACGCGACATGTTATTATGCTCCGATATTATTATGTTTTGGAATCGCTAATTGTGTAAGTTAAGCATATGTAGGAATAATATTTCTTAATAATTATACTACTTTTTTAAAGGTGTAATTTATACGATATAAGAAGAAAATTAATTGATATTTATAAAAGACCATTATATATTAAGTATTATAAAAACAATTATTAATTATTACATAGACTTAAAATTGTGACTATATTTTACGAAGGTTTAGGTACCAGGATATTAATTTGAAAGTGATTTGCATATGTTTTAATTAAAAAGTAACATGCGTAATATACGTAATATACTATACAAATATTAATACTTACATGCAATATATAATTGCAATAATTTATAAAACATTATCATCTAATCAGTGGTTAGTGGTAAAAATGAGAAATTCCCTAATCATGTATAATTATCTTTAAATTTAATTTTGCATCTTTTTAATAATTATTCAAACAGATAATTTGTAAAAAAAAAGAAATACACTTTAATGGTAAATCTATTTTCTTATCAGTCACGTGTTACCATTATCAATTATACTTACTAATTCAGCAATACATAGTTTTGAAATGGTATTGGACGACGATAATGATTATTTTTAACACGTTAATATGTAATGATATAAGTGCATGATCATCGAATTATAAATGTATGACGTATTATTCTTTTTTAATTTATCAGGATTGCTGACATTTATTTCGATAAACGTTTGCTTTTATATCGAGATTGCAACAAGATGCAATAGTTGTAATATCGAAATTTATAGGATAAAAAAGAGAAAGGAATAAATTTTGTTGCGATATTACGAAGTTATTTTGCCATTTGAAGAGAAGGCCATGCGTTGAATACTGAATGAAGAATTAAATATCAATTTACAGGAACGAATTGAAATTATTGCGAAAACACAATAGAATAGTAATACATACGTAATCATGATTGAAATTATTCTACTAGAAAAGGTGGTAAATATGAAAAATACCATTTAAAAATTATAATATGACATCACACACACATGACATTGATAGACATTATAAAAAAGATTTTATGAAGCTAGTTAAGTTCGCTATTAATTGGGACGAGAGCCTGATAATTAATTGTTCTGGATCAACGCATTAGAAAAGTTACAAGGCCTTATGAGTTATCTAAGAAATGTTTCGGCTTAATTTTGTTGCTTGATAATATACTTTTGACATATGATATCTATATTTCATGTCTATTTTGTCATTCCATCACGTTTTCACTACAGCAAATGTTGCGACGTGTAGAAACAAATGCGAGAATTTTATATGCTTTGCATGCGTGATATATGATTACGATATATGAAAACTTAATCGCACTGCACATTATTATAAATTTATCATACATTTTTATTATTATAAACCTACCATAAATTATTAACACGTCAGATTTTAATATTGTCAAAGTATAATCGAGAGCTATAGTTGCGTGATAACGCATCTTAAATTTACGTTTAACTAAATACGCGCTTTCTCATTGTTTCATTTTAATTTTAGACAGATGGTTAAACTGGTTTTAATAGGAGATCACCTTGGCGCATAATGTTTCTTTCAAACACATGACGTGTATGTTTGCATTTATATTTCTCTGTATCTTTTTAAATTTTATTTTATTTATCTATTTGTATTTTAAAGTAACCAAATAATTTCAATTTCTTCTTTTGTCACTACCAGCATCATTACGCCACAGTCAAACACAACGCTTTGCAAACAAATCGATGAATGTATAGTGTCCTCAAGAGGCTACGCTGAAACTAATAGCTAATACCAATTAACTAGGGGATAAGTAGAAATGACGTACTCTGCGAGATCCGTCGATCTCAAATGATTTATCGATTGTAATTATTATGTGTGTGTGTGTATAAATTAGCTATTAGATGATGATAACATACATATATATGCGTGATCGCTTTGTTGCTCACTGATTTCAAGTGGTATGTTTGCCACATTAAGTGACGCGTAGTACTTGACATTCTTTCGAATTTCGTATGTCGGCATTTGTCAAGCTGGCTCTAATTCAGTTAAGTATGTGTTTTGTGAGACGCGTGTCCTTGGTTACTATAACGAGATGATAAATGTCAGTGACGATTATCGCACGTGACAATATATGTACTTCAGTCGATCAGCCTTATGAAATATAACTAACGGACAGACACAATTGTTCGTAATTAATCGATATTTCGAATCGTAATCTACATTTTATATGTATCGAAAAATCGGTAAATCGCGAGTATTTATATTTCGGTTTAATATACATATGTATTGTCACGTTGGTACGTTTAATATGAAATATGAACTAAATCAGAAATATAATCACGAACGCGCCGATTTTGTGACTGATTATTAATTATCAGGTTTTTTTTACAATTTTTCTTTCTGTCTGCAAATATCAATAATTCATAGTAAATATAAACTAGGTCACTGTTTTGAAAGTTGTGGCAAATACATTTGTCTCTTTTTAGATGTATATATTTACGGCATTTCTTGCACATATTGGGTAATATCGTTACAACTATCGTCGATGAAAGAGAAAGTTTTATTGCTGAAGTGTGAATTATTTTTATCGACGAGCTTTGAGGACAAAATTTCAAGATAATTTGTGCCAATATCGTGACAAGTACATTAGTATGATGTATGGCCAATTATATTTCCAATCAATGTTAATCGAATACTATATTGTTCTGTTTAGCAAAAGTTTAATGATAACTTCATTATTCGTAGGAATAGTGACATGATAAATCAACATTTTTTAGCTCAGTATAAACAAGTGAGAATTAAAAGCTTTAAATATTAAGGGGATTTTTGCTTTTTTTTTACCGACAAAAACGCGACTTTTTTAAATTTTCACCAGTTTTTATATTATACAGAATTATAAATACTTTTACATGATTAAAATATATGTATATTACTGTTCCATGGAACAGTCAGTTTCATGCACAAATCTCGAACGCACGAGAGAATCACGGCAATACGCACACAAGTATGACGTGTTGAGCGACGGTGCGTTATAACCGTGATTCTCTCATTCGAGATTTGTGCATAAAACTGATTGTTCCATGGAGCATATACTTGATGCATATACTTAATCATATAAAAATGTTTATAATTCTGTATAGCCATTATAAAAATTGATGAAATTAAAAAACTCGCGTTTTTGTCGATTAAAAAGGATTATCTCCTTAATTGCAGATAATATTGAATACTGTACTTTATAGTTGTTAGGAATGTTAACCGCGATTGTCTTTAATTTAATATTGTAATAGTCAAAATTTATTTAATTTTCGCACCAATATATTAGCAATCTGCGAAAAAAAGACAGCCCGTTGTCACGCGGCCACTAGGAGCACAGCGAGAAGAAAAAGCCCACTGTTACACTATGCGTGCGACTAGCAACCGCGTGACAGCGGGCTGGCTTTTCTCGTCACGTGCTAGTACTCGCATGAATTGGTCGATATTTTTTAATTAATTTCTCAATAATTATTGCGAAAATCGGAAAATAGTAAAAAACTTTTCTATTCAGTTCAATGCGCTCTACCTGCTCGCGAATGTTGATTCAATCTTTACTGTACATCCTGTATGTGTATATATATATATATATATATATATATGTATGTATGATATCTCATTAAATTAGCTTTGTTTAGAAGGATTTAAATTCATTATCCTTATTAATCTGTTCTTTGCTTATTTTATTATTTTTCGTTGATGAAATATAATAATGTCTAATCATATTATTATAACATTTTATTAGCTATAAGAAAATTTACTTTTTTCTTCGATGTATGTCATCGCAGAAAGCGAGAGATTTAAAAGAGTCGTTTAAAGAGAATTTAAAATGTTTGAGACATGGCACTTTGAGATATAGCCGTGTAAGATGTGCACAATTTCGTAGCGATATTGCGTAACATCTTGATGTGTCAGCTGTCACAAAGTGATATACGATTTATCTAATCGGAATATTTAACATTTTAATAGCAAACAAAAATTTGCACTCAAGTTTGGTAATTGTTTACGTATGTACAGTCGAATGCAATTATATTGTTGTTTTTTTCATTATATCAAATGTGACATAAATCAACGAGATACATGTTGATTAGAGCGCTTTATTTTGATAAGGCTTTATTAGGCGGCATCATGTAGTTACGCTGAAGGTGACTTGTTAGGTATCCACTTTCTGGTGTCAACTGAAGTGGAGTCGAAGTAAAATGCAATTGCAATTACGAAAATAAGAGTTTATTTTAAGATGTGTATTCAATGGTAACGTGTATTTACGTGGTACTGTAATTTAATATTCTACCGTATTTCGATCGTTCTTATGATCATCTTTCGTCGGTTGCATTATTTTTTGGCATTGGTTCACACGTCTGTGCTGATGAAAATACTAAAAGTTATGAATCGTACATTAACAACTGATGTATTTAGAAAGAAAAATTTGGAAGATATAAATAAGACTAATATACAGTGAAAGAAAATATAATAAGCATAATTTTTATCAAAAATTTATGTAAAAAAAAGTTTTAAACGGTATAGACCGCAAAGTGCTCGAGATGATTTCAAGGATTTCAAATTATGAATTCTAATTAGAGCCGTTAATCCAGTAGAATAGGAAAATAACGGTGCATCATTCTTTCATTATAAAATTTAGGCGTTCTTCAGCCTGCGGAATGATATTTTCGCGGCGCCTGGCGCGCGATGGACACAGAAATATTCCGCCGATCGCGCGCGAGAGGCGCTTGAACTTGCTGCGCTCACTAGGAGGTAATGCGGAAGAAATGACGGGGGACACGGGACGCAGAGCGAAATTTCAGGCTCCTGGATGGAATGCGGGTCAGACGGTAAACGCGGGATCGGCCTGCCGGCGAATAGAATCTGGCACGTCGAGGCACTCTCTGGCGCGCCTGGTGCGCACTCCCGTCGAGGCGATAATGGAAAAGCTTATGCTGACTGCAGATATATGTGTTATACACACACACACACACACACACACACACACACAATGTAACGTGTATATTTAAAAAATCATGATAACGAGGTAGAATCCAGAGACAGTCAGAGAGACTCAGGAGAATTAAGTTTTATGGTATTTACTTATTCAAAAATATACGAATTAAAAAATACAGCGATGATTATTTCATAAGAGCTATTATGAGATCTCATGAGAGATTTTACCTTTTTTTTTTTGCATATCATTTCTTTATTACGTTTTTTATGTCAGTTTTCGAATTACTTGAATCGCTGTAAACAAGCGGCAATATTATCCAGAGTATTCAGTCCGCTATGTAAGTAACGGATTCTTGTGTCAATGACCGACGTAATCGCCGAGTACTGATAACGGGTCAAAGTGCTTATTCTCTCTTTGGGCGTGTATTCTGTGGTAATGATAGCGCCAGGCGTCACCGAGGACGTCGAAAATGTTGATGGAACAATTCGTATCGAGATTAAGAAGGCGAAAATTATTGGTTTCAGCTAGCGGCAACCGGAAAAATAACTTTTATGTATAGGTTTGTATATAAGAAGATATTATATAAAATATCGCGAATTTACAGCTCTTCTGCGGTCGATTTCTTTAATTTAGAATCAATTCTATTATAATTAATAAAATTGATTAAACATAGGATATAATTTTCCGATTTTAAAGTAGCGATTTTTTCAAAAATCAAGCTTTAAAAGCAAACATATAAAAATGTATTATAAATAATTTATATATATGTATATAATAACATTTAATTATTTTAATAACCTTATCAAATCTTATTTGTACGGAAGAATAATATTGGACATTTAATTATAAAGATATTTAGAGTTTAGTTTTAAAAATTATTCAATATTAATCTGGAATATATATTAATCTCAAATGTAAGTAAGAAGAAATATAATAAACAGATCGTATAATTTTCGTTTATCTTTCTCGAACAAAGTCATCAAATTACAATTTTTCACAGTATGAATGCTTCATTTATAAAGACTAAGGCGATTGTTTCGCAACGGTTCTACCGAGATATTGATAACACAGGTAGAGTCGATATGTTTGGCCAGGCGGGGCTGCCGGGCAAGACGATTCGCACCGAGATCGAGTTATTCGTTCGAGCTGCGAGGAGGCAGCTCTCGTTATCCGATTATACGATTTATTTTACGAGTATACGCGACGAGCGGAAGTAGATCCACGGGGATGGGCGGCGGGGTCCAAGTGGATAATAGCGGTATAGATATAGGGTGAATACACCGGGTATGCACTAGTCAATGGACAAATATACGCATTACGTTGCAAGGTAAATATCCATTCGTCGGTCGAATTTCATTTTTTGCAAGACCGTCCGATTTCTCGGTTTCAATGCGAAACGCGAATTTATTAACGTGCATTTAAAATAAACCTCGACCAAGACCGAGTGGGGTAATGACATTTAATTACCAGGCAGTTCTCATTTCACGCAGTGTGATATGCCGAATTATTTGATTATTAACCAATTTATCGGCGATAATCAATTTGGCACATTTCAGCGTTAAGCAATGACGTTTGGTAAAATGATTATTCTCGTATGCAACACATCAAACGAAGGACAAAATATTATCTAACATTGCACTATACAATATTGGATAGGACTTATTATTCAATGCGCTCGCACACAGCGAGTTAGTCAGAAGAAAACATCTCGTTGCGCCTCCTTGAATTGCCAATCCGACAATCGGCGTTTGTCTATATGATTTAGCAATTATTCAGCAAAGTGCCTGTCATTGTGATAAATAACTGACCTTCCTTGTCAGTTTTATAACTTTATTGCGAAATATCGAGGTGTCGTACGGTGTTGTGACAATCTTTACACTTCAGCAAATGTAAAGGTGAACGTGCTTCCTGTTTTGTTTTCAAGGTTACTAATATTAAATCCCAATTAACGATTCACATTAGAATAGGCAAATTACTGTAATTACTGTGTTTATGTATGTTTTTAACGTTCTAACAAATACACGTGATATTAACATGAGTAAAAGAAACATACAGGATATTCGGTAATAAGTGCTTGAACAGAATGATATTCCCTGGAAATAATATTTATTTTCAAAATTTCTTCTCATATAGGCTTTTTTATAATTGTTATTATATTAAATATCATGATAATTATGTGTATGTGTGTGTGTGTGTGCGTGCGCGCGCGCAATCAGTCCAGATTCCATAATATTAAATGAATTTTTTCACAAGGTTGACTGAAGAGTTAGATCTTATTATCGATCTATATTCTTGATATACAGAATGTCCGGTAATTCGTGAAAAACCTGCTAATGGCAGATTCTTGAGATCATTTGGAAACGATTTTTCCTCAGCGAAAATGTCGAGGCATCAATAATTTCCGAGCGAATTATAAGCGATTGCTGATTGATAGTTCGCGAAAAAGGCGCTTTTCGCCAACTAAACTTTTTGAAGTTAAAAAATTACCAAAACTACAGTCTTCAGTTAATTTCAGATAGCATTTACTCTAATAGAATTTTAATTTAAAGCTTAATTACAAAGATATATAATGATAAAAATTGGAAACTCGCAAAAAACGATGACGTCTCTCCATATTTTCGCTAAGGAAAAATTGACTTCAAATAATCTTAAGAATCTGCCAATAACAGGTTTTTCATCAATTACCGAGCACCCTATATAATACTTTGTGCAAATTTTTTTCTTAATCGATTGCAACTCAGGAATGATTTACTTATTATTCAGAAAAATGTTTTTTAATTTTTGACAAATAAATACATATGTCATTACGTGTTCCAAATTGCTCCTATTACCGAACATCCTATATCACCGCGAAAGAAACACGAAGGAAGTGCATCCGGGCGGAAGAGAAGCCTAAGAAATTTTCGGGCTCGCGGAAGAAAGATCTCTATAGGTTTCGTTCACGTTGCGATAGGCACACACTCGATTACAATGGCGGATAGATTGGTGTCTCGTTCCGTAAGGGCACACCACAATGAAGCGTAATCCAAGCTGTACGCCATAGATGGACCGTGTGTTCGTCCTGTTCACGATGTAAGATTATCCCTTTCCCGGCATGCGCTCCATCCGGGATTTTCGATTCGCCCGTATTCGAATCTCGAGAGCTTCACGTTCCTCGGATAAGAAATTTGATGTGCCGTCCTCCCGGGAATTTCGATCAGCGAAATACATCAGGTCGATAAGAGTCTTACCGCTAATGGAATAGCGAAGCTTTCTCTTCTCGATCTATAAGTCGCCACGATAAGGAACGTTGCCAAAATGACGTAAATGAAAAATGATATTGTGCGCTGGTCAATACTCGTGAAGCGACTCGTGTGTGCTCTTTTATCTTGCGATTTGGTTATTTGATATATTTTTTACAACGATTCATCGTAGGTGACAACTTATACATATACCAAGAGAAAAATCTCGGTAAAAAGATATCGATATACTTTCGGTCATTCGATTAAATAAAGACAAGGCTATGTAAAATATATAATATATAAAATTAAGGATTAAATAATCTACCTGATCTGATTTATCGAAGAAATAAATTTATAAATAAATAAAGCAAAATATGTCTGGAGAGGTGCAGTTTCCATTTACTATTATATAATGTATGTGTTGACATGCACGAAATGCATCTTGGCTAAGTTCGTAACCCCGCATCTGAGGTATGGCGCGATTGTGAAAGTAGAGTTCTGGGTTAATTCACTTTCGCACTTATATATCGTTAGTGCGCGATGGTACAGGCGAGATTCAATAATGCGGGTCTCGTGTGTGACAAATCGCGTGTGACGCTACGAGCCGTCTCTGGCGGATGACTTCAATCAATTAGGGACGCTCGTTCGCCTAAATCAATTATCTGGTCCCCCCCTTCTGGTAATTTATAGGATTATTAGGTACTTACCGAACTCTGATCTACGCGATCTTATCGATTTTCGATTTGACAGGTTTCCATTAAAGCGTTTGTTTCTGTTCTCTGCAATGTGTAATCCGCGATGCCGCTTAAATAAGACTAGTCTTACTTGCTTGACGACAAAATAATTTTTATTGTAAACAAGTATTGTAGTTGAGATGAATATAAGGAGGTAATTATGTGACATCAATTGTCATAGGTGTTTGCACAGATGAGTCAATGTTTTTACAGATGTTTATGACTGATATGATTGTGAAAGAAAAATGATGCATACGAGCTATTCCAAATTATTAGAATTATTATTACAATTGCGATTAAATATGTGCGACTTAAATAAATCTTTCTTTTTGTTATCATTGATGTAATAATTATATATTTATCGGTAATGAAAAATATGTGGAATGGATTTAAATAATATTATACATATACGTGTGTGTGTGTGTGTGTGTGTGTGTGTGTGTGTGTGTGTGTGTGTGTGTGTGTGTGTGTGTGTGTGTGTGTGTGTGTGTGTGTGTGTGTGTATATGTTGTGTGTATTTTTGATATAATAATATATCTTTTACACAATAGTCTGATTGCAATGTATGTTTTATAAAGATGTGTTTTATAAAAACATTATTTGTTAAAATTTTTTTTCTTTTTGATCTTTTTTTTGGTTGGAGATAGAATAATAAATTTAAATAAATTATTTCAAACGTATATAATATATAACTTGATTTAAATCGTCTTTCTGCAAATTCATCTTATTACACGAATTTATTTAGATGTTTTGCGGTTTCAGTGATTTTATTGGTCTTTTACGGTTTTAAATCATTTTGCAATATTGATATTTGCGATATTGCAATTTTGATATTAATATCGTGCATTTCGAGCTCCGCAATTTTTCTTTTTCTTTTCTTAGTTTCGCAATTAATTGTTTTTATCTTTTTTTTTGATTTTTGATAAAATCTCTATTTAAAGGATTAGTAAATAAAAGTTTCGTGTGTGTACGAGAAAAGTTCTTGCGCTTGTATTTGTAATAAAAGTTAAGTAAGTTCTTTAAAATTAGAAAAAGCAACATTGTCAATTACATGTGTAAATTACACAATGTAAATAATTCTCTTAAGTTCACGTGTTCGCTTTCTTGTGCCCATAAATAAAAGATTCGTCAGGTTGCGCACAAGGTAATGTTTGCACAAATCAAAGAAGTTCCCATATCTCTGGTCCCATTTTGGTAACTTTCCGTCCCTGGTGGTTCTCATTACAAATACTACGTTGATTACACAGTTGTATCTACAAATTATACTCACTAGAGTATCGTAGTTTACACAGCTAAGAGAAAGCATATGCATATTTAGGAGCATAATAAAATTCAAATTTGTAGAAAAAAAATATTTTAATGTTAAAAGTATTTCACTTGAAAAATTTTTTTATTTTCTTAACAATGTGAAGATTCTCTATATAATTGTTATGCATAACACTTTTACGTATTATATATACAAATACACGGACAATTACACATACACCAATTAATGCGTTAACATGGTGTGAAGTACACTGTAGCTTCATAATAAATGGACAATGGGTAGTTAGAAATGCTACATGAAACAAGATTATTTTTTCAAGGAAATCAACATTGCGTTATTATTACTTTCCGGATAACTGGATGATTAATATTAATCGTGCAGATATAAATGCTGCACGCTTTGTTCACTTCATTACATTTAACAAGCTTTAATTTGATCGAGATAATTTTCTATATCTAGATTATTGATATTTTCTAACGTAGTATTTGTAATGAGAACCACCAGGGACGGAAAGTTACCAAAATAGGACCAGAGATATGGGAACTTCTTTGATTTGTGCAAATATTACCTTGTGCGCAATCTGACGAATCTTTTATTTATGGGCGCAAGAAAGATATAAATGCTGCACACTTTGTTTAATTCATTACATTTAATAAGCTTTAATTTGATCGAGATAATTTTCTATATATAGATTATTGATATTTTCTAACGTAAAATCTATTTAATTAAAATAAACAATAATAATGTAACGTTTTGGAAATATGATCATAACAACAACGTATACAATCGTTTATGCATAATTATTTACATAATAAATACACATATTGTATTGTGACGAGTATTTTATTAAAATACGAAAAAATTATATCAACATTAGAAGCATTATTTTTAAGTATTATTTAAGTATTATTTTTATTAAAATCTGGCTTTTTTCGTATGCTGCTTTAATAATAAATGCAAACTTTATGTTTTTGCAAAGTGAAAATAATTTTATCTTTAGCATGTAGACAAATTCCTTTATCGCAATAATTAGCAAAGAGTTTGTGTTTAATGTTTGCGAAATGATTGAATTTGTTAAATTTTGTCAATTTTGACAATTTTTTCCTTTTATTGCAATAGAATTTTAATTTGGAATTTTGCCCTGAAAAGATTTTACGTTACATAAGAAAACTATAAAAAGAATAATGTCTATGAGAAAGATTGATTTTAAATTTGATCGAAAAATTCTCAGAGGGAGATCATTCTATTATAGATTTAAAGCCAAGACGAATTCTTTAATTCGACATATTTGAAAAGTATCGGTATCGCTAAATATCGATTATTATGACGTTTATGAGGACCTCGAAAACCGATCCCACGATGTGTTCGCATAATAATACGGAAGGTGGCACGCAGGTGATCCATCCGGCAGATGGAAAGTATATTATATGTGGAAGCCCGATCGGGGCGGCGACCAGGAAACTCGATTGACCAGGAGAAGGAAGAGACGAAGCTGTTTCGTCGCTTCGATATTCCTTGGCAGTAGCGCGCGAACCATCGAGCAGAGCGGAGTGTGTCTCGCTGTTTGCCGATCGTGATCCTGTTCTTCGACCGGAATTTGATGATACGACGTGTCATGGAATAAAAGTCCAAGCCGCTACGGCAGATATTTATTGTGTGAGTTCACTATTTGGATTTAGGCGAAATTTCAGATCGCGGTATTTAATCGACTTTATTAGCGTATGATTTGAAAAATTGGAAATTTGCTTTCGAGAAAATTTATATTCATTTAATAATTATATTGTATATAGAGAAGTATCACGATATTTATTGTAGTTGGAATTTTACGTATGAATTTGCGATGTTATTACTGTAGCATAAATATAAATGTAAATATTCTTAAGTGAGAGGAAGAGTAATACTTGTATGAGTAACATTTATTTGAAGAAAGATGACAAATTGAGTATATTAATTGATTTATCAATAGCTTTACGATATCATTTATAGTAGAGTTGAAGTGAATATAATTAACGTGTTAAGGTAGGTTGTTTAGATCTTTCAAAGTGTATGATGTAAAAGATTTTAATCAGCGCTTTCTATTCAAATCGATAGAATTTTATTAAAGCATGATTCTCTCATCTGGCAAGAAAGCAAATCCAATAATGTTATAATTCAATAATTTTGCACAAGAAACGGTATGATTTGCCTATATGTTTATCAGTTCTTATGCATTTAAAGAAAAACCGGGAATGTTTAACAATTTCTTTGATTATGTACCTACGAATGTGAGATGGTATTCGTGAAATGTTTTGAGCAACCTTGAATAATGTTGGATTAGTAAGACGAGGAAGAGGAGAATATGTGTAATTGACGAAATGAGACTTTTCCTTACGCAAGAATCTTTTGTAATCTGCGACAATAATAGTCCAAGACTCCAGGAGGATTGCAATCAAGTTTTTTGTCTTAGTAGTATAAACGCGGATATAAATTTTGTCATTAACTATATGAGATGTGTGCGTGATGTTCATGCAACGGCAATACGTCAAAGGAAATTACAATACTATAACAGGCTTCTCAAATATCATATATTATATTTTTTGTAACGCAAAACCTATCCGACTGAGTATTCAGCGGTTGTTTTCAACAAGGAGGTGCAAGTAATTTACTGACAAATAATTTACAGGTGAAAAGTAAACCGACAGGTGGGAAACATGTGGCCAAGTATTTATCTAGACAATTTATGAAAGTGTTTTTTGAATTCGGCATAGCGTTTCTTCATTTACATTCAAACAAACATATTAGGCGATGCATGTATGAGAATGTGCTTCGTTTTACTTATGTAATTAATGATAAATAGATACGAGTATATCTATGTACAATATGTAATATGTTGTATACTATGTATTGTCATACTTCAATTCAGTACATATATATATATATATATATGTATATAAAGGATTTTTCAATAAATTAAATAAATAAGATAACAAAACCTGTGTCATAATACCATAGATCTTGTTATCTTATTTATTTAAATATTTTGTATACATATACATATGCAATTAGAATCAACATGAATCTTATTTACATAAAAACTGATTAATATTTGTTTTGTAGCATGGAAATGTATCTCTTTCCATTATAATTGTTAATATAATATTCTTAACGAGAGTTAAAATATTAGGGCATTTTTATAGGAAATATTTGTCATTTTTATTTCATTTATGCGACACCCATTCGCACAACAGTCATCTTTTATTCAAGTTGCACCATTGTCTCGGTTACGATGCGAAGGTATTGTATGTTGTGTGTGTAAGATTATTTCACGCCGGTGCAAGAACCTTACATCAATTCAGACACGCCACTCGCGTTTCCTTGACACGCTCACTCGAAGCGTTCGGAACCTGAAATTACTTTCAATGATTGGTTGCCTTCACCCGATTTACGAGAGATAAAAAATGTTTACGTACAATGATCTCGTGAAAAGTGTTGCTCTTATTTTGACATGTTTATGGTTATTAATTCAAATATTTCCGCAATTTCAAAATTCAAATGATATAGATCAGCTAGTCAAAATGTTAAATTATTTCAATTATTTATTCTGCTTTTCTAACATATCGATTCTATTTAATTTTTAATATAAGCATATGACTATAATATTTTTTTTTAGCTGTAAAATGAAATAGATTTGAATCTATGTCTGAATCCACTGTCTTGATCTACTGAAAAATTCTACACATACGCACGTATGCGAGCAAATATTGTATATTAATATTAGAAAAATATTGAAGAAATATTTAAATTATTGATTTAAAAAAAATTCTATAGAAATGGATAAAAAAAGAAATGAGCTTTCAAATGAATATATAGAGTGACATTTTTTTTAACGCGACGTTGTTAGGCTGGTTCTACATAGAATCGGAAGTCGTAAGTCGTAAAAAATTAACCAATCATAATTGAATTTAGAAAAGAATAATCAAATATTCTTCTCTAAATTCAACTATGATTGGTCGATTCGCTTACGACTTACGACTTCCGACTCTATGTAGAACCAGTCTTAGGCATATCATTGTAAACAACAATTATACGTTGCGTTATCTTTGCAAATTATTTTGACTAATTTCTTTGTGCTGTTTCATCATATGTTGTGTTATGTATGCTTTCTGTGTGATATTTTAACATAGATAGTAGGTATTAAATATGTATACCAGGATATTTTCACTTTTCGCTCTCTCTTTCTTTTTATGTTTATTTGTCGATAAAAACGGATATAAGTCTGTTCAGATACAAAGCGGTTGAATCTTCCTGTTACTATCACTTTCGCAGATTCGTACATTATCTGCTATTTTGGAATTAATGTCATCAAATATGTACGTGTGACCTTCAATTATTACTGTTTACGATGATATTGCACCGTTATACTCGATATTATAATTTCTACTTTTAGATATGTATATAGAAGTATAAGGGAATTTATTGATTCTGTATATGTACACAGTGTTTTGGAATCCTTGATCTTGACTTTAATGATGAGAAGCCTTGATAGACTTGAGGATATACATATTCTACTTAAAAGTCTCGAAGCGTTTATTTGTTTCGAATTTTTTCTTAGTATTAAACATTATTAATTACGGTACTAAAACAATAAAATGAAATAAAATTTCAGGAAATAATAAGTAAACATTTAAGTAAATAATAATTTTAAAAAAATGAAAAACCGATATTATTTTATTTTTATACCATATAGTTTCTAACTAAAGTTTAAAATAAAAATTTATATTTACAGACTTTTATTAAAAACTACTCTATTACATTATTTTACAATTTTGGAAAGGTAATCTGAAACTTTTGAGTAAATAATTTTTTTTTAAAACGAAACGAAAATTGAGATTTGAGAAATTGGTTTCCAAACTCGACATATTTGCTGAAAATTAAATAAAAACAATAAAAATTAGAAAAAAGTAATTAACAATAAAAATTGTATTACACAAGAGTATATCAATTTAAAAACTTATATTTCTATTTATGAAAATAAATATTCTTTAAAGAAAATTATTTTTCTCTTTTCTTCTTTATCTTTTAAAATAAAAATTTTTTTACAGCGAAATACATTAATGAGATAAGTATCTGCAGAAAACAAATAAAGATCAAGTCAACTAGTAGTGTTTATATTATTTAAATTAACACTTTAAATTTTAAAATAAAGTATTAGTTTTTATTGATCGACAAAACAGCGAATATCTTGATTTACGAAACCTTTTATTCTAACTTTTTTTAACTACATTGTGAGAGAAGCAATAAAAATGGAAATAAAATTTCAAAAATTTGCAAAAACATAGAATAATAATATTATTAAAACATTATTCTATTACTATTATTTAGATTATTTAATTCGCCAAAGGAAAGATTATAGGATAAAAATTTTTGGACTATAAAACTCGATATAGGAACGTGAAATGAATGCATTAACTGCCAGTTTCCGTTAAGCTATAAATGTATGTCCTTGAAATAAAGTACAACATTTAATTGTTGAGAAATAAAGTTTTTCAACTTGAAAATTACTTTTATAGTAGGTATTTTTCCTCTACTATTTGTTTTAAGTCAGCATTTAGATAATAATAAGTATAATAGCGCGATGAGATACTGTGCCCATTAAACAGATGACGTAAATATAAAGAAAAAGAATAATGTTAGACTTTTATGTAAATTACAATAATTAGCATATATTGAAAAAAACTAAAAATTGCGTATATTTTTTTTTCAGGCTCACACATGATATGACTCAGTCTCGCGAGGTTCTGGCGATAATGGATGCGCACACAACCACGTTCGGACGCAAGAGAGGTTGTACAATTTCCCGGTGTGGTGCCTTTTTCTTGGGAGCATTTTTTTTAATTAGTCTGGTCGCCACCGGCTTATTGGTGTATCATTTTGCACCTGGTCTCGAGGAAAAACAAGTCAAGCAATGTGACGACTTTCTCGACAGTTCGCTTTTATCAACCGGGAAGAGTTTTTCGCCAACGCCTGTAAAGAAGAAAATAGATGTTAGATTACCAAAGGCAGTTGTACCCGATTCATACGAATTATGGCTGATACCTTTCATATGGGAGGGTAACTTCACCTTTAACGGCGAGGTAATATTTCTCAATTTTGCTATGTATTTCGTAACAAGTGAAAAGAATTCTAAACGTGCCATAAGAAATCTTTTATTGTTACATAACATAATTGTGCTTTTTTATAGGATTCAATTTATGCACATATTTATATATTTTTGTAGCTCGAATAAAATAAAAATAAATATATAAAAATTAATAAAAATTATGTATATATGCATTATCTATTTTAGTAATATATATATATGTATATGTTTTCTTTTTTATGTATATAAAATTAATATAAAATAATAGCGACAAAATAAGAAAAATGTGAATAATGCTCAAGTCTGATATGTAATTTATTTAAAATTTTTACAGCAATATTTTTTGATTGTAATTTATTTTATCGATGAAGTGATGTTAATATCAATTTTTCATTAACGTATTACCGTATTTAATGAGCAATTGTAAAGTGTTTCGGCTTTCTTAAAAATATTTCTTCTTTTGAGATTTCTTTATGAATTTATTTATAGACAGACAAACCGGTTTAACTGCTACTATAAACGTCAACTTTCTAATGAGAATCGAAAGAACGTAATGTTTTTCTATACATGCTTAATTCTTAATTCTGTAGGTAAACCCTCACAAAAAGAAATGCAAGTAATAGCAATTGACAGCCATTCACTTTTATACATCGAATCTATAGGGAATATAGGTATGGGTATACAGATCACGTGCGTTTCGATCTTAACTTTCCGTCAGGTTTTTTTTTCGTTCTTTTCACTTTCTTCTAAACCATTTGTTCTCAGTTCTCGACAGTTTTTTTCGAATTACAACTGAGAAAGAACATTTAAGTATCTTGGAATCACATAGGATGTTACTTGAAAATCCTAAAATAGTATTAATGAGTTAATTAAAAGTTTAAAGTGTACTTAAAAATGCAGTGTATTCTTCAAGTTTTTGAATAAAGTTGAAAATATACACATCAATGTAGCTTATGAGATAAATTTTATTTATTTTAAAACATAGAAATGTTTTTGATTTATCTAGGTCAAGATTTTGGTGAACGTGACGTTAGATACTAACAATGTCACGCTTCATGCCGTGGACATGAAGATCGATGAGGGCTTTACAAATATCAGGGAGTACTCGGCCAACAACAACAAGACTAAGATAATCAGGATTGTGGAGCAGAGGAACGACACCGACAGGCAATTTCACGTGATTAAAACGTCGGACACGTTGAGCAGAGGCAAACAATACGTGGTGCATCTCAAATTCATTGGCTATCTGAACGATTACCTGGAAGGTTTCTACAGAAGCTCGTACATGGTCGGCAATCAGACGAGGTAAATGGCACCGCGATGGAATTTTTATGATCGATATAAATTTAGTCTTTTTTTTCCTACATTTTATTTAATTAAATGTGAAATTATATCCCGAGGAAATATTTGCCCGTAAAATTAGTTTATTTATTATTGAATTTGAAAACATACATTCTATACAAATTTCAGAAAATTCAGTTAAAAGGCAAGATTATAATATTGTAAGTGAAATGTGTGAGCGTCGGGAAAGATATAAAATTTCAATTACTTTTCTCAAGTTGGCGAAACTTGTCTTGAACTTTCCAATTTTAACGTTATCATAATTGTGTTTATCGTCGCGAAATATTTTCGTTAGAATGTGAAGGGAGAGATTATCCTTTGAATAGCGTCGCGTTGCGGTCGCGTGTTTGGCTTACGTGGGCTCAAACAAGAGCTGCTGTCGGCTGTTTGCCAAAGGTATCTCTGTGTTCTGTATTATAGATGGATTGCCACGACTCAGTTCCAAGCGACGGATGCGCGTCGTGCTTTTCCATGCTTCGACGAGCCAGCTTTGAAAGCCAAGTTCCAGATCAACATAGCGCGTCCCAAAAACATGACATCTATTTCGAATATGCCTCTGAAAGGGGCACCGATGCCAGTGTGAGTAATTGTGTATGTCATACTTTCGTGTTATACACGCAGTACATTAGTGTTTCGTGTAAATTCGATTCAAATCCGTATTTTTCAGTAGAATTTCTATTTGTGTGATCACGTGTATGGATTCTCTTTTTTTTCATTCTAGAGTTTTCTTCAGGGTAAATGTGTTCAGAATATAAAACGTGACGTAATTCGAAATAGTTTATTTGTCGGAGACTATCCGAGATATTTTGACAGAATTTACAAGTTAAAAAATTTTATTTCTATTGATTGAATAAAAAATAGATACAATTAATTAGAGTTAGAATTTATTGTGCAGAATGAGAAATGCATAAAGCAAAGTAAATTAAATTTTTCTTTGAAAAAATTAATATATTTAGAAAAAATGATTTATTTAAGTGAGAGTTTTATAAACGACACTTTTTTGATTATTTAACATTCAGGCCAGGTTTACACACGTATGAATGGGATCATTACGAGCGTTCAGTACCGATGTCTACATATTTGGTCGCCTTCATAGTTTCCGACTTTAATGTACGGAGGGATGGTAACTTTGGAGTTTGGGCGCGTCACGATGCTATTAATCAATCGCAGTATAGCTTGAATATTGGACCGAAAATACTCAAATACTTCGAGGAGTATTTCCAGATCAAGTTTCCTTTGCCAAAGATGGATATGGTTGCGCTACCTGACTTCTCCGCCGGTGCTATGGAAAATTGGGGCTTAATAACTTACAGGTAAGGATATCAGATGCATACTGATGATGTTTATAATTATCGGAAACGCCATATTAGCTTCCTTTTCTCTATTCATTTTGCAGTGAATGAAAGAATATCATTATTTTCATTATCTCATAAACATTATCAAAAAAATTTTGATGTATAAAAATTATCTAGTATAATATATAGTTGTATTTTCTATTTACATTTTATTTAATTATTTTACATCTTCAAAAAGAGGTAAAAACACTTTAGTTTTACGACTTTATTTAGTATTTATTTAGTATATTTATATTTAGATTTGTTAGATATTCGAGACGTAATATATGAATAGCGGATAAGTAAACATTTTTATCATTTTGCTCGACGAATAAAGATTATTTTATGTAGACATGTTTATTATAAATGTATACTTTTTTATAATAAAAAATATATCAAAATTTTCTAAATTACCTATATTTTTGACAGACTAATAAATAATAATTTAACAAGATAAATTATAATTGTGAACAAATTTTTTTCGTGCAGATATTATCGTATATAGTAACGCACAACAGAAAATAGTAAAAAAAAAACAATTTTTATTATATATATGTTATGCTATATTAATATATATATATTTGCAAGAAACGGAAGAGAGTTAATTTGTCATTTTGCCAATTTAGGGAAACAGCTATGTTGTACCAGGAAGGTATATCAACCAGTAGTAATAAGCAGCGGGTAGCCACCGTGGTATCTCACGAACTCGCACATCAGTGGTTTGGGAATTTAGTGACACCGAGTTGGTGGACAGATCTTTGGTTGAACGAAGGTTTTGCTAGTTATGTCGAATACATCGGCATGGATGCGGTAAGAGTTTTTAAACGACGCTAAATTATATATTGCACTGCAATTATAACTCTGTAAAATATCGATTTAAAAGATATTTCCCATGTTCAATATTTCGAACATGTTTAAAAATTGTACGATATTATTATAATGTAAATATAATATAAATTTTGTGTCCTTGAAACATTTTTAGGTAGAACCGTCGTGGAAAGTTCTGGAACAATTCGTCGTCCACGATCTTCAAAATGTGTTTGGCCTGGATGCTTTAGAATCTTCCCATCCTATATCCATCGAAGTAGGCCATCCTGATGAAATCAGTGAAATTTTTGACAGGATTTCTTATGGAAAAGGTACTTGATTTATATGCATTATAATAATTCTAAGAAGAATTAATGTATCAATGTCTATCAAAATTTTTCTAGGTGCTTCCATAATAAGAATGATGGATCATTTTCTTACAACAAATGTCTTTAAGCAAGGTCTAACTAATTATTTGAATGGAAAGTGAGTAAAAATTAATTAATTAATATTTTCATCTTTTATATTTTTTTTCCTATATAAAGTGATTCAAAATATATATAATGAACAATTTCTGTCCCTTTTTCTTTCGTAAATAAAATTTTACATACGGTATTTTTTGCAACTATTTTTATAGAGCTTATCAAAGTGCGGAGCAAAACGATTTGTGGTATGCTTTGACTCAGCAAGCTCACAAAGACAAGGTACTTGAACCAAGCGTAACCGTTAAAGAGATTATGGATACTTGGACCCTGCAAACCGGCTTTCCTGTAGTCACTGTCACGCGAAACTACAAGAACAATAGTGCAACATTGACGCAGGTTTTTACAATTTGAATAATAATGAAACAAAGTACATTAATAAGCAGGCAACAAACACTTTCTAAAGCAATGCGTCTGATTTATATAGTCATTTATTATTTGAAAGAGAAAGATATGTATGCTGTTACAAATATTGTAAATATATAGATTTTGATATTTATAAAGATTATAAATTGTATGAAAAACATGAAAGTACAATATTGCAAAAAATTATTCGATTAATAATCATTTGTAATTTACATTTTAAGCAATTTATTATGTATTAAATGCATCATTTATTTCTCGTAGGAACGCTTCCTACTTCGTAAGAGCATCACGAAGGTTACTACATCTCCGTCGGAACCATTATGGTGGGTACCCATCACTTATACGAGCGAGAAGCAATTAAACTTCAACAACACTCAACCCACGAAATGGATGAAAGCGGAACGCTCGATTATTCTCAACGATTTGGATGTAAACTCAACTCAGTGGATACTTTTCAACGTGCAAGAAACTGGTAATTATATTATGTAGTAGATAAAAAAAAAATTATATTTTTATGTCATAATACAATTTTTTTAATGCATTATTTATCTTCCATTTAAAATTTTTAATAATTTTTAATCTTGATTAATTAAAAGTAATACTCTTATATTGAAACCTAGTTGCCTGAGAAATAACATAAATTTCGAGATAAATTTGACAAGAAAAAAATTGTAAATTTAAATTAAATAAATGTTTTGATTCTTTCTTAAAAGACAATTTTTGAGATATTTTAAAAAGTAACCTTGTCCAAACAAACTTGTCCATTTTTTTGTTCGCTATTATGAAAACATATTACATTGCTATATATTTATATAACAGGATACTACAGAGTAAATTATGACAGAGAAAACTGGCAGATGATAATTAAGCAATTAAACAAGCAAAATTTCAAAGATATCTCGACGATTAATCGAGCACAGTTAATTGATGATGCTCTTAATCTGGCTCGAGCTGGCCAACTCGACTACAGTACCGCTCTCGATGTTACATCTTACTTGGCCCACGAGACCGAGTATTTACCTTGGAAAGCAGCTTTCAATGCCATTAACTACCTCAATGATATGCTTATAAAAATGCAAGGCTACGATAAATTCAGGGTAAATACTTATCAAATAAAAATATTCTAGTGAAAAATATTTGAGTAAAGAATGTGAAATTTATAATTTGTTATGAATTGCATAATTTTTAATATATTCTTCAGTTGTACGTGTTAAAATTATTGGACAACGTGTACAAGCAAGTCGGTTTCACTGACAAGATAGGAGATCCTCAGTTGACAGTTTTCACTCGAATTGATGTTTTAAATTGGGCGTGTAGTTTCGGTCACGAGAGTTGTGTTGGAAACGCCGTTCAACAGTTCAACAATTGGCGTCATACTCCTAATCCGGATGTCAACAATCCGTAAGTGAAAACATCAAGACCAGATTGTCAGTCGAGCCCTTTACGTATCATTCAGCATATTACTATTATCTTTGATGATTGAAGCGAACGAGTTGTGTGATTTCATTCTATCAACCCATACTATTTTAGAAACTTAATTACTTTTAAAGAACAATTAATAGAATCATTTACAATCAATATAGTATTTATATTTTTGTGACAATTAAAAATTTTGTGTTTTAGGATCTCACCGAATTTGAAGGGTGTGGTTTATTGCACGGCTATTCGAATGGGTGGACAAATCGAATGGGATTTCGCTTGGCAGCGATATCGAGCAACTAATGTAGGATCAGAGAAGGATCTACTTCTGCAGGCGTTAGGCTGCACGAGGGAGACATGGCTGTTAAATCGATATTTAGATTGGGCTATCACGGACAATTCAGGAATCAGAAAACAGGATGTCACCCGAATTTTTGGATCGGTCGCTAGTAACGTCATTGGTCAGCCGATCGCGTTTAACTTCTTTAGAAACAAATGGACGCGACTCAGGGAATAGTAAGTTATTTCTATATTCTCTATACATTCTGCGTCTCACTGTCACAAAAAAACTTTTTCAAAATACAAATTTAAAAACACAAATCTTTTCTCTTAAATTGTATTTTATTTGTCAAACGTAAATAACATCATTTTTTATTATTTTCAGTTTTGGAGCGTCACTATTAACTATCAATAACATCGCAAAGTCGTCAACCAGAGGAATAAGTACAAGATATGAACTAAAAGATGTAAATTAAATCAGAATTTAATAAATAAGTAAAATAAAAATATTAACATAATCTTACTCAGAAAATTTAAAAAATTGACGGACAAGAATTTATCGTTTAAATTCACAATTTACAAAGAAATTTCACAGTGCATTTCGAGAAAAAGAAAGTTTATAGATAAGTTTATAGATGTGTATTCTCATTTTCATAATATTATGTTTTTTTCTAGCTCCTAGAATTCGCAACTGAACACATGGGTGAACTCGGTACCGCAACGCGAACCATACAACAAACAGTGGAACAAGGGGAAGCCAATATACGATGGATCGATAGCAATCATGCAATAATCCGCGATTGGTTACAGAGGAACACCGCGTAATGATCGATCTCGAAAAGAAAATCAAATGGCCTTTTATGCGATAATCGCACGCATTGATTTTTTGCCGAATTTTACTGTAGCGTCAAAATGACGCGACGAAAATTCGTCCATATGGAGCAGATTACAGATAAGATAAATAGAGTGAAATTGCGGAACGATCTATCGTTGGATTGTATAACAATATTATGTGTTTTTTTTGTATGTATTTGTAAATATATGGTCAGCATTATTGTATGTAAATGATATTTATAATGAGGTGGCGAAGAGAGTGAAATGGCTCTCCCGCGTGGTGCGTTTACATTCTTGATTAGATCGTTAGACCATGAAGTTTCTATGAGAAGAGTGTGATACCATACATATATTAAGAATCACTTTAAATCTTTACTCACATGATTATACAGATATCACTCTACGCGTAAAGAACTTTACTGTGAAAAATTCAAACGAACAACAGAGAAGATAAACACACACATGTTCAAGTAACAATTAATAAATATTATAAAAAGTAATATAAGACGTAAAAAAATAAGAAAAACTTATTATAAAATTCTTAATTCTAAAAATATATGTGTTTTAGTTAAATGTATTCAGCTGAAATTAATTTATATAATCTTGTCATTGAGGAATGTGCAAAAATAATTGTATATTAGATTAAATTAATAAGATTATTTGTAAAAAAAAAACAATAAATTATTGAGGTGATAATTGACACAAATCTGATCACAGATAAGATATATAATATTTATATATAATTAAATAAATATATATTAATTCGATGTTTATATTGTTATAACAATTTAGTTATTTTAGAACAATCTAGTTTTAAAAAAATTAGAAAAAAATTTATTTGTTCTATTAATGGAGAGAGAGTATAATCGCATTTTCTTATAGCGACCATATTGAAACATCCGATATGATATGAAATTACTAAAATATTTTTAATCGCTCATTATGAAAGACAATAAAAAGATTTATATATGTATGTATATTTGATAAAATATACATATGTTAAAATTGCTTAAGAAATCACGAATATTGTCTATAGCATAATTTAATACTTTATGTACTTAGAATTTCAAAGATTTCTCTATATTCTCAGTACATGAATACATGAATCTAGTTACAGAACTGATTGCTAAACAATTCGTATGCGATAAGATCTTGATTATGTATTAAAGATTCGCAATGTAACTATTTCCTCGTGGTTGTATTTTATAACGATAATAACCGATTTAAAATATGTAATATCGCTTTATTTTCAAAACATTGCACATGCTGTATGGATATAAAATAAAATTCTATCAATTTTTACAAATTTTTTTATGCATTATTTCATTTTTTATTAACATTAGAATATTACATACACGCGCTACAAGCGCGCCCTTTATTATTTAATAAACTTGTATAAAAAACTTCAAATTTATAAAAAAATATCTTCTTAAAATATATGGAATATATTATATGTAATATATGAAAAATGATAATATTAAATTAATGTATTCAAAGAGAGTTTCTTTTAATCAAACTAAAATAAATTATATTTTTTTTTATGAATGTTAAACTTTGTATGCGTTGGCCGAATTATCGAAATAAATTTGAAATGAAAAAGACACAAAAGAAGCTAAATTTATATTACAAAGTGTTGAATATTTTGAGATGATAATAAGTTAATTGTCACATGGTATTTGGCTATTGTTTTTTTCTCGGTATATTATTGTTAAGACATCTGGTCGCTTTGTTGTATTTTGAGATAATAACAAATTAATTGTCACATGGTATTTGACTATTGTTTTTTCTCGGTATATTATTGTTAAGACATCTGGTTGCTTTATTGTCATTCGAGTGGTACGACTCGAGTGAGAAAATAGTAATGCGAGTCATTTTGTATATTGTCCAAGTCATCATATTATGACAGTTGTTCAGCAAAAAAAAGTAATAATAAAAATTAGAAAAGAAGTAACAATAAAAATTTCAAGACTTTTGAGAGGACTTTGAGATTCGAGTATAGATTTAACATGCCTTTTTTTAAGAATGAAAACGGACACATATACATAAAAATTTTGATTTAATGTGTTTAAATCAGCCAGCTTGAAAGAATAATTTTTTAATTATTGTTAATAATATAATTTTGAAAAAATCACAGTGTGATTGTTTATTTTTATAGATGTTTGATATAAAGTAATTTGTATTATTATTTGTGTCATTAGATTCTTTTATAATAATAATAATACACAAATTACTAATATTATTACTTATTGCTAGTTAATATTACTCAGTCAGTATTAACGTTTAATATATTAATAAATAATTGTAAGCATTACTTAGAAGATATATCTGCGTTTTTCAGACTCCAATTATTCGAGAGCCGCTATAAATATAATAATAAAAAATATATGTTAATTAGATTGATTATGTATATAATATGGGATTAAAGAGATAAGTTTAGAAAAATATTATTATTAAAAAATATTACATGTTTCATTTTACACATTACTTTTAGTCACCTAATACGATACATTGTAAAAAATTAAAGATAAATTTATTTTTGTATCAGTAAGGCATTATATAAAAAAGTAAAACATCATTTCTATTGCTATAATTTTTTAGAAAAAATTAATTATGATTTAAAAGAAATATTACTGAGACTAAAAAATTACTGTCTAAGGAAGAAATTGTAAAGATTAATTTTTTTCTGTTCTGTGTGGAGTAGAAAATAATCCCTTTATTATTTTTTGTTTAATGCAGTTTATCAGTAACAACTTAAGAAGTACGATATTAAAGCAACGAAAGTCATAAAAATAACACTCATTGATTCTATCGTAGTAGAACCGTTTGGATCTATAGAAGGACCTAAAGTAAACTCTTTCATTAGCCATTCATTAATTGTTTGATTATTTCTTATATACCATATTAAGTTAGCATCTGCAGTAGCGACGGCGGATGCTAATCTTTCTTTGATTTCTGGAGCATCCAAGGTATAAGATTCGACAAACTTGTTTAGCTAAAAAAAGAATACAATGTCGCGTTAGTTAAGCTATTACTTGAAAAAGTTATATAACAAAGTGTATGATTAATGAAACGATAGTACGTCAGCTATCAACGCGTCAGCACGTCAACAAGAGTTATTTTAATTTTTTCTCAGAATTTTTAAAAATTATTATATATGAATAATTAAATTATAATGATCTCTCTGATTATATTTATACCTTATTATATTGAGCCAAACTCGATATATGAGATGCCACGTTATGGAACAAAGTTGCCACATCATCCCAATTACCGAAACTGTAACGGAAATGTGTAAATATAAGAATTTTAAAAAATTGCAATAGAATTTTGTTCAAATTCTATTAATATTGCAGTGATACTTACTAATCATAGACTTGATAGATATTTGTTATTAAAAAGTCAAGAGTAACGTTCACTCCTATTTGACTTGCGCTATATACGGAAGCAAACACTGCTGAAACATCTTGTCGGCGAATAGTGGCATTTGCAGGATTGTATTTTTCAATGGCCATCCCTAGATAGCTGTTTAAATAAATTTTTCGTGAATTTCCGTGCGTCGAGCGCGATAAAATGGCATGTGAGATTGTATCCTAGCAATTGTAGATTATTATGACTGTTATAATTTTAACGCGTTTTACACACACACACACACACACACACACACACACACACAAAACTATAAGATATGGAGAAATGGATATATAATCCTACTTTTATTTTAGAAAGAGCTTTGTTATTGCACTTTCTGCTTATAAACTTACTTTCGGAGCACCGAATGATATGTGGAGCATCCAAGTGCATTTATAATAATCTTCTTCTCCGACCCAAAGTTTGTTTCTAGATATTGCTGCCACAGGAACTCCCAATCCTTTGCGGTCCCTTTTTTTATCGCGGTACAATAGACAGCTGGTCGCGCATTACGTGGGATTCTGTGAATAAGATTCGTATTTTTTACAAAAAAGTCGCACAAGTATGTATTTATTTATTGATCTATGTAATCAATTAAAATTACTTAAATGTAAATCTATAGTTTTTTTCTAATTTTTAAAGATTTCTTCTTTCTCTTTTTTCTCTTGTGTTACACTTTTTATTTCCTATCTATCTATTAAAGATAATTTTGTAACGTTCTTATTTTCAAGATGTAGATTTCATAGTTTCTAAAATAGAAACTTTTGTTTAGACCGGAATAATTAATTCGTAAAAAATAAGACAAAAAGGCGAGAGATTAATCGAAAGAAATTATATTAATATTAATCGAAACAAATGTTATAATCAGTTTAATAATTTTATAAAAATTTATCGAAATCTTACCGTTTTAGATTCTCATTATTCCAAGTCACAAATAAGCTTATAGATTTGTTGACACAATCTGTGATTTCGAGTTTGCAAGCCCATTGAAGAATCATCTCTCTATTTAATCTATCTAGAAGCTTATCATCATTGCGATCATCGAATCCCGTTTTGTTATACATCGTGAACATTATATTCGAAACGTATTTCTTTAAGTAGTTATGATTTTTGCTCTGCTCTTCGAATCTTTCGTAGACATACGATAAGCCGTTAAAGAACGCTTTCCAAGGTAAATGATTTGTCTCTCGAATTAAATACTTTGATGCGTTTAACACTAAGTCGTAATCTACGTAAGAAGCACGTGCTAAGTTAAAGAGGTCGTCTATAATTTGAGCACGATTAAAGACATGGATTGATTCGAATCTTTTGCTATTCAGTTGATTGATTAATCGTCCCCATGAATATTTATCATAATTGACACGGTAAAAACCGGTTTGTTTATAATTTACAATAAACCACTCGTTGATTGAATTGATATACATAAATTCGGGTTTTGATCCCAGCCATAATGTAGGCTTTATAATTATGTTTTGACTAAAATCCTCAGAGGACTTGACGACATGAATCGGTATCCAATAAAATTCATTGTTAGTAGTACTTCTGTTCATTAGAAACCGCTCCTATTTAAAATAATAATATTAAATCGAAAAATTATGAAGCCAGATATAAGAAATATGACGACATAAATATAAAGTTATATAATATTACCTGAGTAAGCATTAATATAGTACCAGCTAATGTAGCATTCACGACAGGATATCCAGGAAGATCCGTCCAAGTATTCATTACTTCTTCCACGTTTACCTTTTTACTGTCAAGTGATATCGATACAAATTTGTCGAAGCTTTCCCATAAATCTATAGGTCGCGCCATACCGTATTCGATTTGTTTATTCAAATAATGGCGAAGCACTGACTTAACAGTTTCTGGGGTTTTAACTTCCATCGTGTTAAATAGCATTCGTAAGACACTGGCAGCTAAAAAAATATATAAATATTTTAATATTAAGTATTAAAAGAAGCTTTTTTGTGTATTACAAATTTGTATTTCTAAATTGTTTTTACAAAAATAAGCTAAATGATAATTTTTTAATTTTATAGTTGTTTTGCACAAGTTTTATATTTTTTATTCATAAAACATACATTATTTTAATATTAAAAGTAATTAAAAGTCGGGAAAAAATATTTCTTCAAAAATTCTTTTTAGATTTATTTTAGATATTAAGTATCAAGCTATTATGTATCTATATTAAGACTTTTATCTTTTGTATAATACATACATTTCCCATAAGTGACAGAGTCAAAAATATTATTTATTTCCTCAGGTAGTTCAACGGGATTTGTCATTGGATGAGATAAAGACAAAGATTCTTGTAACAGAGCAGTCTGTAGCTCATAAACCACGAATTGGTCCATGAATTTGTAATCTGGCAATACCTAAAACAATTGCGCTAAGTTGTACAATATTTCTTATTAAGATAGTGATATTAGATATTATTTGAAAAATTCAATGTCATAATAAATCTATTTCTTTTTACAAACTTGGAAAAATTAAAGAGAAGAAAAAAAATTTAATTAAAATAAATTTCAAGTTTTTAAAAAATGCACATGATTTACCATATATTGAACAAGCTGAGTTATGGAATAAAAAAAAATTATTTTCTTTTGATGTGAATATATCATACACACCTGATCAGCCACAAACCATTCGAAATATTCAGCGAAGCCCTCATTGAGCCAAATGTAATTCCACCATGCGCAAGTAACTAAATTTCCGAACCATATGTGCGCAAATTCGTGAGCTATTACGGTGATTATGTATTTTTCGTACGTAGCTGTGGTTTCATTTTCGTCATAAAACAGCCCATATTCGCTGTTAAAGAGATCGTATTATTTATGCAGTGTACGAGTAATTCATAAAAAAATCATAAAAAAATATATATACATATATATATGTATAATTATATAGTATATATATATTATAATTTATAGAAATAGTACTTTATAATAAAAAGTACAAAAATATCGTCTATTGTAAAAAAAAATTCGATGTTTTGACTTATCCAAAATATACATGTATTTTTACAATTATTAAATTAAGAGAGCAGAAAATATTTTACCGGAATGTAGGAAGACCCCAGTTTTCCATAGCGCCCATGGAGAAATCTGGAATTCCTACTAAATCCAGCTTAGGTAAAGGATATTTAATACCCGTGAAGCTTTGCAATTCATCAATAATTGCTTTGGCGATATCTTGAGCATATTTGCCATGTTTTATGACTTCAGGTCTGCCCCATACGTTTAGAAACTTGGCAGATTCATCCACAGGTTTAAATTCGGAGATAACAAATGCTATTAGATACGTTGGCATTTTCACTCCGCTAATTTCGAATGTGTCTAATGTATAGTTATCCCTAAAATAATAGACATGCAATATATATAACGTAAAGTTAATTATTAATTTATATTAGAAAACTATCTTGTATTTGCATAGATATTCAAGTTTAATATATCAGGTTAAATATATTTTTTATACTTACGTTAACTCTCTAGATTGCGGTAGTTTACTTAGTGGCATATTACTCAGTGTATTATAATGGTTTGGTCTTTCAATATTAATTATAAAGTACGATTTAAATGCTGGCTCGTCGAAGCAAGGGAAAGCTTTTCTAGCATGTGTAGCCTCGAATTGTGTTGTTGCAAGCCAACTGTAATAAATCAATAAACGAACGTAAATATTAATCTAAAACAAGTAATTCAATGGTGCTATTTTTTTAATATCTGCATTCAGTTATAATTTTATTTGGAAAGATGGAAAGTAAAACTTTCGAAAAAATGCATGATTTTATTTTTTTGTAAGAAATGATGTCAAGATATTTCATTTATTTATCATATAATTTATATATATATAATACACACACATACATATATATATATATATATATATATATATATATATATATATATATTTATTAATTTGTATAATAATAAATATTACTCACTGTTGTTTTCCTTTACCGTCTAAATAGGAGCTACGATAGAATCCTTCCATATTATCATTAAGAATACCATTAAAGTCAATTTCTGCCATTATGTTCTCCGCATTTTTCACTTCAGAATTTAGATATATCTTTAATTGTTGTGAAAATTGTAGCTTATAGTTCAATTGTATTGGTTCGGCATTTAAATGATCGATAACCGCATACTTTCTAAAGACTTTTATACTTGAAACATTGAGATTGTGCGAATTAAGAACTATGCTTATAGTATCATTCTCGACTCTCATGTATATTTGCACCTTTCCATTAAAAATGCCTCTGTCCATATTAGGTTTGAGAGTTATATTGTACAGTTCTGGGTAAAGTGCGCTCGGCAAGCGATATTTGTTGTTTAAAAACTGCTTGTCCAACTCTTCAAAAATGATTGGCGCTTTTCTCTCGTACCAATCAAATTCGTATTGCGCTGTTGACAGATAGGAATCGACAGACTTTTTGAACGCTGGTTCTCTCACGACCAACCAATCCAATAAGTTTCGATACTGCGAATCAAAGATAAATTTAATTGAATGAACAGATATTACAGATGACATCGAAAATTATATAAATAGTAATTTATTGAAAATTTGTCTCAAAATATCTGGTAATATTTATATAAAATATATTTTTAATTATGTGTTTTGACAGGTTTCAAACTGACTTTTCTTAACAAAAATTTATGTAAATTATTATATTTTATTATCTCATTACCTTTTTTATTTAATTAATCTTATTTATTATTTAGTTTAATATTTAATAAAAATTATTGTATTTTTGTTAAAAAAGATTTAATAATTATTATTTATTAGAAAAAATATATTTAGAAAATTTTTTAAGCTTTTATGTAAATATTTTTATTAAAAGTGTTTTAAGCTTTTATTATGCAAAACAGATAAAATCAGTCAAAATATATATTGTGTTTGACAATCAATTACCTGTTCATAAAGATGATAAGTAGATAATCTGCTTGCCAGAGAGTTCACTATATTTCCGATTTTCGTATAATCATCAAAACTGTAATCAAAAATGGTAATGAAAATCATGTATAATGTAATAAACGAAATATGTTATGTAAGTATACAATACGTGACACGCATACAATTATAAAATACGTTGCATTATATTATATAATTCTTAGTAAAAAATGAGATAAATGAAGACTTTAAAATTCGAACAAAATATTAACAAGATAGATAAATAAGAGCTAAGCGCTGTAATTAATGCGCAGTTATTTTATTTATTTTATTTAGATTAAACAATATTAAGAACTAAACATATTATAGTTTATAATATTAAACGAACGTTTCGGTCATTTTTTTTTACCTTCTTCAGCACAGATTTACAAAGTAAACTATAATCGTAGAATTTAATGGAAAAAATATATCAAGAATATAAAATATTAAAAAAAATAAACGTTACATAAAAATTCGATTAATAATTTTTATTAATATATGTAGTATTATTTACTTACTGCTTATGTAGTATATCATCGTAATTATTTTTAATGACATTCATTACAGCTTCAATGCCAATTAAACTTGCATCGTAGACATCCGAGTATACTTTTGCGCTGTCTTGATAGCGTACGTATGAATTTTCTGTAACTGCCTCCCGCAATAACCTTGATACAAACATTAATGTAAGTATATATTTATATCAACATATTATCTATATAATCTTTTTTCAAAATTTTTTTATAAAATTGATTAATTCTTGTGACAGCACTAAAATATGACACTATAAATATATATGTATATTCTCTTACAGAACAAATAACAATTTTTACACACATACAATGTATACTTTAGGATTATGTTTTAATATAAAATACTATATGTATTTTATATTAAACGTTAATCAATTTCGACAAATTATATGAAATTTTAAATACCATATACACTTACTTCTCCAAAAGAGTTTTATTTTGTGAACATGCTAATGAGCTAAGAATCACAAGTTTATCTGTAGTAACATTGCTGTTCAAGTATTCCTTCCAAAGAAAGTTATAAGTATTGTTTGTCATATCTGTACTCATGGCTGTGCAATAAACAACATCGCGATAATTTGGAGGTATTCTGTAAAATGATCAGTATAATTGAGAATATGATTAATATGTTATTATCATATATGTATGTATAATATTTTTTATATATTAAATGTATCTTAGTTTATATAATATATTTCTATGCTTTCTAACTAATTATCATATCATACTTTGTAATTAATTTTACAAGTTTTATATGAGAAATAAGCATATTGTAATTTGCTATTGAACTTACGCTTTTGAATATCGCTTTTGTTGGAAATATCTTGCAGCTTCGAATTTACAATTTCCTATATCTAATTTGCAAGCCCATTTGCGAGTATGCATTCTTAACTTGATAGTTAAATCATCATCGTTTCTTCTATCTTCGAAACCTAGTTCTGTGTAAAGCGGTTCTATAAGCGATGTTAAATATGTCTGAAAAGCATCATATATATATTTATTTTAAATAGACTATTATTTTCTAAACTTAATTATAAATAAATAAAATATTGGCAATTACAAAAAAATGGTGTAATTAAAAAAAATTTAGTTTGAAATTATATACATAAAATATATAACCGAGAAACTACATTTAAATAAAAAGAGGAAAAAGCTTATATTTTATTAATATATATATATATATATGTAAAATTTTTAAATAATTAAACTATTTTAATATAAATTTTTGCATCTCTCTGTATAATAAAAAAATGATTAAAAAATTTACAAAACTTTCAGCAATTAATTTTTAATTTAAAAATAATATAAAAATTTAATATTTAATAGTTTAATTCAACATATATTCATATATCTAGAATATATTACTTCTTTTTGTACAATTTTTTTGTACATTTCTCTTTTTCTGTAATATATACCTACTTTATATATATCTTTAATACTGCGTCCTCGAAAACGATTGTTCAAGTAAGGCAGATTATTATAAAATGCGCGCCAGGGAAGATAATCATTTTCTCGTTTTAAATACATTAGAGCTGATATAACAGTTTTATAACTGATGTCTAATGAATCTGCTCTTGCAAGATTCATAAGATCGTCAATTAATACTGCACGATTGATTGCTGGAATTGTGTTAATATCAGTAGTATCATTTTTAAGGTAATCAAATAGCTTCTTCCAATATTTCTCGTCATAATTCACGCGATAATAACCTGAGAACAAATGGGAGCATTTATGCGGATTTTAAAATAATATTATAAACTAATAAAGGTATGTGTATTAAAAGTTGTTAAATATTAAAATCTTGTGTTTGTGTGTGTATGTGTGCATGCGTGCGCGCTTATTATAATTATGCTTTTAGAGAGAGTTTCAATTTTTGTTTAATTACCAGATTGCTGCACATTGAATGTTACGAAAGAGATTGATGGATCCTTGATTTCCATTGTACTCTGTGTTAACCAAATCTTAGCCGAGGTGTTGGAATATTCTAAACTATTATTGATTGATGCCCATGTGATCGGGATATGCCATGTGTCAGTAGAATTACCCTCAGATTGCTTAAACAAGAATCGTTCTTGTCTCAAAATTATAGTATTTTCTTTAATATCGACATAAACAACAGGATATCCAGGTTGCATAATCCATGTGTCTAAAATGGATTTTATATTGTCTTTTAGTTCTTTTTTCGTTACTTGTGCTTGAAACGCTGCATATAAATCTTTTGATGTTGCAACATTGTATTTTCTAAAAAAGAATAAGAAATAAATATTTCTAAAAAGTAATTTCTTCTTTCTAGAAGATTAATGTCCGTTTACAAAATAAATTTTTATATATCTTAAGCATTAAAGAAAAATATACTTTCTCCTATCATTGGACAAATATACAATCTATATCTATCTAAAAAGATGTGATTAATAAAAGCCAATTATTTAGCTAATTAAAAAAAATTATTTTTTTCTTATTATAATCATTTTTTTATATATAATTTATCAATTAATATTATTATAGAATAATATATAAGTATTACATACTTATGTATCTATATTTAATTAATGTCTATATGTTTAAATAATAATCAATATCTTTAATTTATTTTTAATAATTGTTAATTATATTTAAAACGATTTTTCGCTCATGTTGTTCAATTGATAAGAAAAATATGTTTAATTAAAAAAAAAACATTTTATATTTATGTATTATTATAAACATACCTTTTGCTAAGATAATCACTTAATGCCTCGTAGAACATTTCACTTCCATACGTTTTTTCTATCATTCTTAATATGCTGGCGCCTTTGGCATAAGTGATACTATCAAATTTGCTTCGAATTTCACTTGGACTATATACATCGTCATTCAAGGCCTGCGTAGATTTGGAACTGTCTGCTTTAAAAACAGAATGCACTTGGTCCACCACAAATTGCGATTCCAACGTTGTGTCATTAAAAACCTAATATACAAATAATAGATGCATTGTTTACAAAAATTTTCAGGTGAATTAATGTTTTCATTTTAATGCTCACTATATTTTGATGCACTAAAATATAGAGTATACATTATATATATATATATATAAAAGCATATATTATTTTGTGTAAAGTGTATAATAATGTATTTAATATAAAACAACCTTCTTTCTGTAAAGCTTTTCTCTTTAATAGAAAAGTTTTATGTAATGTATATTTTGTTTAGTCATTAAATCGGCATTATACATTAACAAAATAACTTAATTACGTACACGAGCAGGAACGTGATATTCAAAGTATCTGGCGAATCCCTCGTTTAACCACAGATATTTCCACCATGAAGGGCTGACCAAATTTCCGAACCATTGATGAGAAATTTCATGAGCGATCACGTTCCTGATATTCTGCCTGCTCGTGATCGGAGAGTGATTCTCATCGTATAATAAATACGGTTCTCTGTACGTCAAGAGACCCCAATTTTCACCCGCGCCCGATGGGAAGTCTGGCAGCGCGACCATGTAAAGTTTGGAGATTTCATATTTCTGTCTCATCGTTGTTTCAAAGAAATTGACGATTGGAGATATTAAGGATACAGCATATTCCGTTTGATTAATAGCGTTAGGACGCGCGAGTACGGCATATTCAGTTTTATTCGTCACATAGTTAATATCAAAATCGGAAATGATAACTGCTACCAAATACGTCGACATCTTCATTGACTCATGGAAAGTGTATAATAGGTGACTATCGCTGCAACAATTTGTTAATCAATGTATTTATATTGCTTGCTTTTTTTAATAATTACAAACAAACAATGCACGCTTTTTATGTGACTTAATTTTTTCAATTTAGTAAATAAATAGAGAAAGAAAAATCTGCATATTTAAAGTTACTTTACTTTAATTACTTCATTTTTTTAAATTTTATATATTTTATATACATATATTTTTTTCTTATTTTTTTATACAGTATAAAAAGATAAATTATTTTTACAGTCACTTATATAAAAGTATATAATATATTAAAATAAATCATCAAAATTTCAAAAATATCTATAAAGTGGTTATCAACAAAAAATAGACATTTAAACAATTTTATTCGTAAATACACAAGTAATTAAATGCTCTCTTGATGAATGCAAAATAAAATTCTTTAACAAATATATATTTATAAAACACATGAAAAGAACGATACTTTTAACAATAAACGGAAGTTTTTGATAAAGTGAATATCCAGTGCATCAAATGCAAGCAAGTCGACATTGCACTTTAATAATATAGTCAAAAAAACTGTCAACAAATTGAATTCGTCGATAATTAAATATTCATTTTTCAACGTCATCGATCGCTACTTAGATCCATGGAAAAAAGTACAACAATATAAATTTCGAATTTGACTTGAACAGGTTTTATCGATTTTTATCACTTTTTTATGGATATTTTTTTATATTATTTGTTCTTTTAATAATATAATATCAGCGAATTATATACAAAACTACTTTAAGTAAAAAGTAAAAAGAGATAATCATATTTCTGTTAGAGAATATATTTAATATATTATATATATTATAATATATTATCTAATATATTTAAATTTATACATACTCTTTTTTCTCCAGGAATTTCCATTCCATATTACTGACAGCGTGATAACCTAATGGCACACTGACTTGAATGGTGAAGAGTGCTTTCATTGCCGGTTCATCGAAGCAAGGAAACATTTTTCTAGCGCCAACGGGCTCTAAGTGCGTGGTTGCAAGCCATCTAGTATAATACAATTAATCAAATACATAATTTTTAATTATCAATTATTTTTGTTATATTTGTTGATAAAACTAATCACTCGAGAATATTTAAATAATAATTTAAATTCAAGCTGAGATAATCGTAATGTAATCGTAACTTTAAACATCTTCAATATTTCTTTGCGAAATAGAAAAGACATTCAAGAAAATATTTACAATTAGTACTAACTTGCATAAAATAATTCATTAAATATTAAATCCGCGCGGAGATTCACTATTAATAATGTTTAATTCATTACCTCGTTTTTCCGTTATCGTCCACATACGAACTTTTATAAAAGCCACGAAGCTCTGCCGGATTTAAGTGACTCGTGTATTCGATTTCAATGATCAATTTCGTTCCGACGGTCAGTTCTTGGTCAAGATTGATCACATAAAAATCATATTTCTTTTCGATATTTTGACTTTCGATTTTAATTTCTGCCTGGTTAGCTGTCACAGTTACGTTATGATGCTTAATTTCCGCCGAGTGCAAAACGATCTGTCTTGTCTGTTGCACAACATCGGCTTCAATCTTGACGTATCCGTCGACGGTGAAATTTCCCATCTCAAGATAAGGTGTAATGGATATGAAATATTTTTTGGGACTTATATTCGTTGGCAGACGATATTTCCTCGTTTCTTGTGCTCGTAACCATCCAATAATAGGTATCGAAGTAAACTGATACCAATCCAATTCGTATCTAGCGATTTTTAAAGAGGATTCTAGAGATTCGAGGATGGACTCAAATGTTGTGTTATGGTTGATTATGAAATTTTGAAATTTCTCCACTAATCTAGGTGTGGAGAAACGTTGCGATGCTCCATTGACAATCGTAGCTATCGTACTCTGATCTCCATAACTAAAGAAAAAGCATGCTTGTAAAATCAATTCGAAATAATCTTTCTTTCTATGCGTCTCATTTTTTATTTAATCAATATTTGCATTGCAAAGTTTAAAAAACAAATCGAAGGTATGGCTTATAATTATAACAATACGCGTGAGATACATATATTTTATCCGTTTTAAATGTGACTTGAGAACATTAGATGTATTCTATTTTGCGCAATTATACTGTATTATAATAAAGAGATCTTACTATTCCTCCATTTCTTTGTAATGTTTTTCAACAAAATCGAGAATATATTCGGCACCAGTCAAGCCAGAATTATAAACGGCAGCAAAGACAGTTGTGCTGTCTTGTTTACGAATTCGGTGAGTTGCGTAACTGCTGATGGCATATCCCAGATACCTGTAAATATAAAAATAATAATAATTAACTTCTAAATACAATATTATATATTTAGCACATAAGCCATCGCACTTTTTGTTATAAAAAGCTATGATTGATTGTACAAGCAGATTCAAGCTATATAAATTTACTATTAATGAAAATATATTTTGTTCTTAAGACTTATGTTAATCAATAAAAAAAATGTACCGTAATCATATCAAGTATTTTAAAAGACATTTGTTATCTATGATAAATGTATTTTTAATTTTATCTTGTAATAACACTTTTATCTATTAAGATGTGACATGAAGAAAGCATTATTTTTGAGAAATATATTTTCATCTTTCAAGCCTTACTTTTCCAAAATGGTGGTATTCAGGCTGCATCCAAGAGCGCTTAAAATCACTGTTTGGTCGGTCACATAATTAGAATTTAAATATTGTTTCCACAAAAATTCCCAATCTTCAGGAGTTCCATATCTTGCGGCTACGCAATATGTTGTAGTCCTTTCATTTGGCTTAATTCTGTCGAATATTAAAATTATAGTGTATTTAATTTTTTTTTTTACGAGATATACGATTTCACGCGGAAAGAGTTAACATATCGTAAGATATATTGGGCTTCACTATTATATATTTATTGTGTATTATATATGTATTTATTATATATCATGTATTATATATTGTAAAAATTACAAGAAAAGTAATCGTTTGTTTATACTTACGAGGCAGAAGCATTTGCTCTCCACTGTTTGAACTTCTTCATATAAACCGTTACACATTCATCGTCGCCTAAATTACAGGCCCAATTATTCACCTCTCGTCGTAATAGAATCGTCAATCTATCATCATTTGTATTATCTTCGTATCCTAATTTTTTACGTTTATCGTGGATAAGAGATAGGACATATTCCTAAACATAAAATTGTATTATGTAGTTTATCGAATGAAGACAAAAGTTTGTAATGGCACTTGATGCTATTTCTTTTTCATATTAAAATTTATATAAATTTTTTGAATTCTCTTATTATAGTTAAAATTGTAAATGCTTTTTTATGCATAATTTATTTAATGTAATCTTTAGTAATTGACCAACCTTGAATAAAGAATACTCATCGTATCCTGCAAATCGTTTATTCAAGTAATCCAAGCCATTCAATGCTGCTTTAAAAGGCAAATAATTCGTTTCTTGTTTCAGATACGTTATTCCACTTAAAATTGTGTCGTAATTTACAAGTCTTGCTCTACCCAAATTTAACAGATCGTCTACGATGCCGGCTCTATTTAATACGTGAATCTCATTGAATTTGTCGCTGTTTAAGACATTGATAATGCGCTGCCATCCATTGTAATTATAATTTACACGATAAAAACCTACAATAAAAATTAAAGCTACTTTTTAAGCAATATTTCTATCGATATAAAATATTTTAATTTATAATATCTATTTTAATATAAACTATTATAATATAAACTATTATAAACTTTTTGTTTGACAATTTAATCATAAAAAACGTATTGTTTAATTATATAATAATATCTGTTTCTCAATGTAATCCAGTATTAATAAGAAATTACTTGTACTAACCTGATGATTGAACGTTGAATATCACCCATTCTTTCGGATTAATTTCAAGATTTATAGTATCTTTTTCGCTGGACAGCCAATATTGTGGAATAGTATTATTAAAAATCGGTTTGGTTTGTGTAGCCCATGTAAGCGGAACCCACCAGGTGATATTCGTGGGAGTTTTGTTCAAATTTCTTAGAAGAAAGCGTTCTTGAGTAATATGAAGTGTGCCATTGTCATCGATATTAATTGATACAACAGGATATCCAGCTTGTGTGGTCCAGGTATCCATTATTGCTTTTACAGTATCGGGTTGTGCTATAAATTGTTGTGAATGCAAACTATTCACTTGATTCTGTATTGCTTCCCATAAAGCATTTGGAGCGCCCAATCCTTCTTCTTTGCTAAAATATATATTATGCATGTAATAATTGCATATTGAGAGAAACAGAAATAAAGTTTGCATTTTTTTTCTAAATTTTTATATTATAAGTATCAGCAATTTTAGTCGCTATGTATTTAATTCATATCTAAGCCTACAAAACCTTATAAATTTATCTAATTTATCTAATTTATATAATAAATTTAAAATTAAATAGCAATAATAGATTAGTTTTCTTATCAGTAAATTATATAAAAAATATTAATATAATATCAAAAAATATTTAAAAAATTATTTATTTAAAATTTATCTATTAATTACTTGTTTAAATGAAAAAATTGTGATTAATGGCAATTAATTAATTTAATTATTTTTCTATTGTCATTAATTATGTTTCTAGAAGTTAATTGACTTTATATAGTTTTAAATATTTGTATATCTTAAATCAAATATTTATGAGAAATCTAATAAATTTTAAAGAACATATGTATAATATTATGTAATTTCATATGTAACATTTACTTGTTACGTAAATAATTGCGTAATGCGGATTCAAAGACGTTGGCTCCAAACGTGAAGTTCATCATACGAACAATGCTAGCTCCCTTTGCATAGGTAATAGAATCTCCTACTCCTCCGATTTGCGATCGACTGGAAACCTCTCGAGTCATTGGACGAGAAGATTCATGACTGTCTGCTATTAAAGCAGATTCATACTGTTCCACCACGAATTGCTCTATCATGTTCCACGATTTCTCGATCTAGATGTTAAAATGATAGAGAAATTATTAATCCGATTTTTTTTTAAGAGAAAATAAAATTTCTGTTTCCTAGTATTGAGCCACTGTTGTGATGTTAGGAATCGATCATTGTTTTCAACAATATCAAGTGCAATCTACAGCAAGTGTGATGCAAATTGTACAAAATCAAAATTATTTAGTCTGAATCTAAATTAAATTTTGTTTTGAAAATTAAATTTGACGATAATTTTATGACATTCTATGATGAATTAAATAATGATTTCTATAAACGATGAAATATTTTATATACAATATATTGTCCTTACTTCCGCTGTGGCAAAATATTGAAAGTATCTGGCAAATGCTTCACTAAGCCAGAGATAGCTCCACCATTCTGGTGTCACTAGATTTCCGAACCACATATGCGTGAGCTCGTGAATAATTACGGAAGCTACGCTCTGTTGTGCCGGTGTCGATGATTGTTTCTCGTCGTACAGCATCCGAGACTCGCGATACGTAATCAATCCCCAATTTTCCATGGCTCCGGCTGCGAAGTCGGGTACGGCTACCATGTCCATTTTCGGAAGGCGATATTCTTGTTGGAATGTGTTACTGAGTAGCTCTAAAGCTGCAGTACCAATCTTCAAGGCGTAACTCGTTTGATCGATGACGGATGGCCTAGACCATACTTTAAATCCGACTTGACCACGGGAAGAAAATTCTGAAATAACGAATGCCACTAGGTAGGTCGACATAGGAACGCTTTCTTTGAAGGTATCCCAGAGATAGTCTCCCCTTAAAAGAAGAAAATTGAGTTAGGAGTAGTATAAATAAGATAGAGATCAATTTGATAGCACATTTATAATGAACTATATATTTTGCGTTTTTCTAACACTCACAATTGTTCAGTTTTTTCCAATGGCATGTTACTGAGGCACATATATTTTTTGCTTCTTGCTATGCGAATTGTGAATTTTGCCTTAAAACTTGGTTCATCAAAGCAAGGGAATGCATGTCTTGCGTGTGTAGTTTGAAACTGTGTCGCAGCCAGCCATCTATAAGAGATTTGTATTAGAAATTTCTATAAATTTATATTAATCTGATATTTATATTAAAGATTAAAATATACATAATGTGCATATTTATATTTTATTTATTTCTTATATAATTTTTTATAATTTTGTAATTGTATTAATATAAAATAGATTCTACAAAATTTACGTACTACTTATATAACTTACTTGATCTGATTATCTTTATCGAAGTAAGAACTTCTATAGAATCCGATCATATTGTCATTTAATGTACCATTATATTCAAAAGCAATTAGTATCTCCGATCCTTTCTGAAGAGTTTCAGAAACGATAAGAGTGTATTTTTCAGTGCTTTTGTCATATATATGCTCAATATTAATGCTTTCATTGTTTAGTACAACGCTTTGTGATATGATTTGGATATTTCCCACGTGCAGTGTAATTCTGTCAGTTTCGTTTTTCACCAGAGCAGTAATTTTTTCGTAGCCTTTAAATGTAAAATTGTCTTCTAATTTTGGTACAAGTGCAATTTCGTAGGAAATGGGTTTAATAAATGTTGGTAATCTATAATCGTCATTTTGTGACACCTCATGATATTGTGAGAAATCCACATCTTGCGTAAGTATATCTGCATAAATATGTTATATTATATTTCAATTTGTTGCGAAAGTTATATATACAGTACCGGCCAAAAATATATCACCTTTAGGATTTTTGAGTATAAATTTAATTTAATTTACTTACAAAATTAATTTTTTATATTATTAAAATTAAGTTTTTATATTATTTTATGAAAAATATTTTATTTGGTAAGTTGTATTTACTATCAAAACATATATTATGATATTATAAATATCCATGCACTCTGAATAAAATTATACTCAAAAATACTAAAGGTGATATATTTTTGGCCGGTACTGTATGAAACAATCCATTTAAAAAATTAGATGTTTTTGTATAAATGCTTGTAATGAGTATGTAATATTTCATATAAAATATAATTTTTACAATTATTAATCTGAAATATAAATTCTTATGGCAAATGTTAATACATAATTTTGTTACTATTTATAATTTACATTTATAGTTATAAAATTTTGCATAATTTTATAAAATTAATCAGTGATGTCTTAAAGTGTGTATTCGTATGCTAAATATAATTATATTTTATAATATATATTTTCATACACGCTGTATTCTTCAATGCTAATTTTTTATAAGTATATGTTTTGAAATATAAATTACATAATATAAAAAAGTATATCCATTGAATATAAGTTGCATAAAATTACCTTCGTAAGAAGAAAATTGTTCTGCTGCGTTTCTGCAGAATAGTATGATTAGGATACAAAATAATAGATGCTTTCGAAAAATCTTCATCTAAAAGCCATAGAATATAGTTTTTTAAAATCTTAAGCTCTGTTAGCAATTAATTACGCCGTAGAGTTTAATTTAAAGTTTATTATCTTATTTAAATAAACGTACTGCTTTTACAGAATAAAGAATTTTAATTATTTAGAAATTATTGTACTTACCTTATTAAGTGTTTTATTGCATATTATTATTAACGTCTTTTCATGTTTTACTTCACAGATAAACGTTCACGAATAAGTTATCTATATTTACAATAATATTGCGTTTTTAAAAATAATTGTTTCAATTTTACTAATATATCAGTCACATTTAAATAAGATAAATTTATATGAAAGTTTTATCATATGTTTATCATGAGCAACAATATATTCGACTTTCACAGCACGTTTTAAAGGTATAATGTACAATTCTGAAGAGAATTCTCAAATGACAAATTCGACAAATTGGTATATGCGATTTTAATTCCTGATACTGTCTTGAGATTATTTCCGATATCATCTACTATCTTATCATGTTTAATGAATAACGATGTCATCATTTTTCATATTAAACTATGTTATCGTATTTATTACTTATATAAAATGTCATTTGCTACTGCGTTTACTAAGTCAATATCTAGAAAAGAAATTACTACAAAAAAAAGTTTTATATTAATCTTCGAGAAAGACTTAACAACAATATATTACATACATTTATAAAGAATTATTCATAAACCAATCTAAACTTTCTGATAATAATTTAGATTAATGTAATAAAAAAATTTTTTATATAATTATGTGATACATATTTAACCATGTTACAGTTAACATTCTTTAAACATTTCTTTAAACATTTTATAAAAATATAATATTTTGTGTAAAACAAAATTATATTTACATGTACCTCTTACAAATCAAATAAAGTATTGTAAAAATAAAGTGCTTTAAAACTACTGTTTTGTTAAAACTCATAAAATTTTTACAATTTGAATATTTGTGTTGTTTTATATATTTAAAATTACATTCATTAATTATTATTTTGGAAGTAATAAACAAGATAAAGAATAAAGCAACAGAAAGGAATTGTGCCCGACTACATAATTTTTTATAAACTAATAGGATAAGGATTATTTTATAAATCTTACTTTGTAAATCATTATTTTTTAGCATTTAATAATATCAAATTTTTTCTTTGAACTTTGATTAAAATTTTTCCTATCAATCAATTTATTTATCAGATAAAAAATAACTGAATGCAATTTCATCAAAATTGTTTGTTGAATTTTATATTTGGAAGCGGAAATGACATTTTGCATTCCGAGTAAAAGGAAAAAAATAATCAAACTTAAGATTTTGTGAGCAATGTAGAAGTTTAATTAATCATTATGAACATGTGTGTGTGTGTGTATGATAATTATTCAAACTTTGTTTATTTCTCTATATTTGCAACGTAAAAAAATTATATTGCATTATATTTTTTACAAAAAAAAAAAAAAACAAAAAAGACAGAGAGATGAAGAGTATAAAAAAATATTATATATATCAAGAAAAATTGGAATTACAATGACAGTGATAAAGTATTTTGCGGATATAGATAGATATCTGAGAACAATATTGCAAGCAGATATTATAAGATATCATTATAAAAGTTTAGGATTATAAAACTTATATCATATTACAGTTATCTATAAATTACAAAACGCATATATGTTTGTGATATAATCTTAATTCTTTACCAATATTACGATAATAATAAAATTTTATGACAAAAAAACTTTAATCCTTTTTTTACTTTTAATACTTTTTTAACTTTTAATACTTTTTTTTGTTAATAGTAGTTATGTTTTTCTTACAAATAAAGAGATAAAAAAAATGTTAAAATTTACGTTTATAAAAGATTATTGATAGAAGAGGTTAAATAAGAGATTTAACGTATTTGTAGTGATAAATATAATAAAAATGTACATTAATAAAATATTAGAAAAAATTTTCTATCTTAATCTCTATAATCGGGAAAAATCTAATGCAATTATATATTAGTTTGATACTAAAAATTTTTATTTTACGCCTCCGAAATTTACAGTAAAATCATTATTATAGATATTATTCTGTGACTTTAGAGATATTCGTGATATTTTATCTTATCTAGAGCTTACGATTGTGAAATGATAAATTACATTGAAGTATACATATGCGTTTTTTAATAAATATATCAAAAAAAACAATCAAAAATCAATATTAATATTGTGAGAATAACATGCTGTTAGTTGCAAACATTGAATTAAAATGTAAAGTATATATAGGGTATGTAAAATATAAAATATATGTATATAAATGTTTATTATACTCTTGTCATGTTTTTTTATCTTTATATACAATCCTTTTATTCAGGCAATATGTCAAAGTCAAGGTCATTGGGACTAGTCCCCTTTTATACATTTTTATTATCTCAGTATGTCGATAGATGCTATAGATATTATATTAAAATATAATTCATAATTTTCCGCCAGCTGTATAAATTCTATGAAGCATATTCGACGGTGCTGCGTAATTAGAACTTTATTGAAAATTTGACAAGCGCTTTTATATGGTGGGTTTGTTTCAATATAAACGAAAATTCTATTGCGCAAATGTTACTGCCAACCATTATTGTAAATTTATTGTAGCTTACTTTAATGCGTGAACATTAGGTCTCGTCACTTTAGTGTGGAAGTTATTGTGTAATTATCAGGAGGAAGCAACAGGTCCCGTAAATGTTTACTATGGAATTCAATAATTAGAGACAATTGAGATAATTAAAAGTTGAGAAAATAATCATTTATTTAATAGTCTGTCGATTTTGTTTAATATTTGTATGTATGTATGTTTTTAATATAATTATTCACATATCTCTAAAGTTTTATAATTAGTTTTTTTTTACACTTTCTTCGTTATTAAAACAAAAATCCGTAAAATAAGTTATTTGATAATGAATGCTAATTTACACATAATATAAAATATAATATGAAACAATATTTTGTCGGACAACAATAAATGCATTTAATGAAAAATTTAATATAAATTTCTTTTTTCTCTATCTTTTAAATATTTAGATTTTAAATTTAATTATGATATTTTTCGTATAAAGCAATTATTTAATAAAAAAATATATAAAGTAAAAAAAATCATATAAAAGTGTAAATAAGATTTTCTATTAGATATTGCATTATTGTATTACTATATTTGTTGTTTTCTTTTAATATCTTGAAAATATAAAGATTAATTGTTTGCGTTTATCTCTTCGGGAATTAAATGAGAAAGATATATTTTTGCAAAAATTATACTTTATCTATTTTATAGACAAAATATACGCAATTCACACATAATTATTTATTATTTTTATTAAATGTATATTATTTATTATATGTGTTATATTGTGTTATTATATAATAACTACATATATATATAACATTTTAGAGTAAACTATAATTAGTAACGTATGCTTTCAATTATTGATCAATTTATTTATTTATTTTATTTATATTACATCTAATTATTGTATATAATATATTAGATTTTATTTAAATATGATGTTATTACGTAATACATATATATAAATATAATAATGTTAACATTATCGATGCAACTCAAGTATCAAATCTCTTGAGATATAATATTTGTAGATAAGTTTAAATTTCTATGTTCTAACCACAAGCGAATTTTATTCACTATTGTCTCTGTCAGCTCTATAATCCGTTCTTGGTGTTTTATGGTTTGTGGCACTTCCATTCCAAGGTTGTCTAAGAATGTTTTCATCTGAAAAAAAGTTTTTTTAAACATATTACTTTAGTATATTAGGAACGATTCTATAACCGTATATATACGTTATTATTTTTGTAAATTTTTACTTTCTCCCAAAAATACAGTTTAATATTTTTATAAGAAAAACATTATTGAAAATTATTAAATAATTATTTTAATGTTTATATTGTTTATATTGTAATTACAATGTAAAAAATGTAAAAAACTAAAACAATAGAATAAATTAATAAAAATTTTCCATAAGAATTATATTTTTTATCATCTATTTGTGACATTTATACCTTTTCAATTTGTTTCCTCGAAATAACATACCAAGCAATATTGTACAATAAATCCGTGGGATTATCAAGACTATAATAAAAAGTTCAATATATTAGACATATGGATATAATAAAATAAATGTGTTTTTACGTAAATTGTTTATAAGTTGTGCATTTTTTCTAAATCATAGATAAAATAAAGATCAAATTAAAAAAAAATTGTAATTATCAGAATGTAAGCTACTGATTCTTACATATACCTTACACACTGTTTATAAAACATTTTACATTAAGTTTAATTTTTTGTGACTTAATCACTCTGTAATATTCTTTTAAATTATTAAAAAAATTTTAATTTTAATATTTTCAAATCTACTTAATATTCTGTGATAGAAAGTATATGCACAACTTTTAAAATATTAAATATAAAATTATTACATAGTTGCAAGCTTATCCCAGTAATTCATAGTGAAATCTATCACCACATTCACATTTGGAAAATCTCCATTTAATACGGAATAGATAATACGAAAAGCATCTTTTTTCGCAATTGGTGAATCTTCCGATATGATCATGTTTAAAAGTTTCTTGATAATAGTCAAATTCTTGGAGTGTCCAAGACAGTATAGTGTTGGTTCAGAATTGTTGGTGTACATGTACAACAATTTGTTCCAAACTGTTTCATTTGCTTGCTTTATTCCATTAAAAAATAACCACTCTTTCTTTTGAAACGAAGTACTAAAATAGAATTTTTTAAAAATGTATTACCAGAAAAAGCTCTATATCATATATTATATTTGTAATTTTTAATTAAGTAACTCTTTTGTTTAAAATCTATAAAATAATTTTCATAATTACGTATTTGCGAGTGTTGGATTTTCCAAGTAATTGATTAATTGAGCATGGGCTTCACGTAAACATAAGGGATGATCGTAGGCGCATGCGTCATTAAGAATTGCATGTCTTGTTACTTTTGTGAAATAATTATCATTTGAACGATCCCGTGTACCTACAGTTTCTATAATATTGTTCATCAAGTCCAAAACATACGGCTGTAATATTACATGTTGATTAAGAATAAAAAGTGAAAAGAACTGATTTAGGCCCTTAATGCTTTTATCATATAAATTATGATTTAGTGTTTTAAGAGTCTATTGTTATAAACATAATTAGAGACACGTGTTTTATTCAAAAGATGATAGCGTTTTTTTTAATTTTTAATTGACGTCGGACTAATTCTAAATTGATTTTATTCTTTATTTTGTATGCAATGTTATTTGAAACATCATATTTTATAACATGTAAAAAATGTCACATAACTTTAAACAATTTTATAGCATAGAAAAGATGTCAAAACTTACTTTAAGCAATTCACCTCCTCCATTGTAAAGAAAAAATGTCGTTACGTCCTCCAAAACTCTAAACATTGGATACCATGCTATGTAATTCGTTTCACGTCGTAAATATTTTGTTACGTCCATGAAAATTCTAGGATCTAGTTTATGCGACAACATGAGATAAATTGCATCATTAATTATTTGCGCACGATTGAATACATGTATTTTCGTGTAATTTTCGGAATCTAGATAGTTAGCTATTCTTAACCAGTTTGTTGGATCATAATTTACGCGGTAGAAACCTGTAATATGATCGTTAATATTAAAATTAACATATTTATAAATGTAATTTAAAAATGTATACATAATAAAAAATAATAATATCAAATACTACATAAATATTTAAATTATATTTAATATATATATATGTTTATAATAGCGAATAAATTTGTAAACAAAATTCTTTTACCAGTTTGTTGAATATTAACGATGATCCAGTCTTGCGGATCGATATCCTCGATTATAAGCTCTTCAGCTTCCGGCGACAACCAATGTGTGGCTAAGGTTGACGAGAAATCCGGATTCGTACGAGTCGCAAAATTGATTGGGATCCACCATTTCTTGTTCACAGCAGCTGTGCTATTACTATTTTTACGTGTATTCATTTTTTCATGTGGTCGAAAATATTCCTGTGTCATTTTCGTTTTTCCATATTGATCTTTAACCACTGTTACAAGTGGGTATCCTTTCTGTCCTATCCAAGTGTCCATTACTACTTGAATTTTGAATTTATTTTGAGGCATCACTGATTCATCAAATGCATCTTGCAAAGCATTCCATAAATCTTCAGGACTGGCTACGCCATATTTGCTAAGAATTAATTTTTTATATATATATATATATTATGTTATTTCGTAATTTTATCGATTTTGCATATAGCATCATCTAATTTGTATAAAAGATTATTTTGTACATAAAAAACTATGAGATATAATATGTAAAATATTCTTATAGCAAATTTTAATTATTTGCATTAAACATAACAGAATGTAAATTCTTTTTATCTTTATTTGATATGTAAATTTTATTATATGTATTTGTGATAGTTTAAAAAAGGAATAAAAGTATTAAAAAAAGAAAAGCAAAAAGAAAATCAATTAATAGCAGACTATTAATAACTTTCTTAGTGTTAATATTATAATTATTTTAATAATCAAGAATTTATTTGCTGTAAATAAATATATTTTCATATATATGTTTATAAAAGTGCAATATTTTACTAACTGCTTCTCAAGATATTTAGCAAGTCCTGTATGAAATATATTATCAGACAGGCAATGTGAAAGCATCCGCAGAAGCAGAAAGGCTGAAATAATAATCATATTTCTTAGGAAAGAAGAATTATGACTAACATATCTTTTAATTATAAGTTTTAATTTTACTTTTTCTTATTAAAAAATATATTACCTTTACGATCGTCTGATAAAGAAGATTTTGAATTAATTTCTTCAGGAGTATTAGGCTCTGAATTAAGAGGTCGTACATATTCAAAACTATCAATTATAAACATTAGATTCAATATTTTTAATACTGACAGTTCCATAAGTTGCCAATCTTTATATATCTAAATTGAGAAAATTTATTTAATAAGTCAATCTTTATATACAATATGAAAATTCCGATTTTAATTGCGGTATAAAAGTTATTGGTATAATAATTCTTACCTTGTTAGTAATGTAATACTTGTAATATTCAGCAAGTCCTCCATTTATCCATATATGCGTCCACCAAGTCGGACTAATAGCATTACCGAACCATTGATGGCTTGACTGATGAATGATATTGCTCGCAATTCTATGTAATGTATCGATTGAACTACTGTTTCCATCATACAGTATTGTAGCTTCTCTGTAGATCGTATATAGAATGTCTTATAGAATTTCATAATTTTCAAAGTTACCAAAATAATTATATATTGTTCTCTTTCTAATAAGATATATTATATTATTTAATTAAAATATTCCAAAAACACACACACACACACATATATATATAAAATTCTAAATAAATAAAATAAAATAAAAGTATGTAGAATATCACACATAAAAACAAAGATAAGGAATATTTCTGAGATTACGATATACATATATGAGTAAAATATAAGATAAATATAAAATAAATGATATTTTTCTTGAATTGTATATAAATTTTGAGATAAAAACTTTTTTAAGTATCTATAATATTTATTTATTCTCAGATTAACAAATTTTTTATTGGTCCAAAGAGTAGATATTATGTTATTAATATTTAATATATCAATGTTTTACTTTCCTGTGTATACATTATTATATTCTTACGTACGTAATATTCGTATCATGACATTACTTGTAGGTAATAAGCCCCCAACTTTGAGTAGCCTTGTTAGAAATATCAGGAAGTGCAATATGATCGATTTTGGCCACTCGAATGGAACTATGGTTGGTGTATCTTTCCAATTCAATCGCTGCTTTTTCGGCAACTTCGTGGGCGAAACTCGCCAAGGAAATTGCGTTGCTTCTGCTCCAGACGTTGATGGTTCCATCGAAATTTTTTATATTACGAAGATCGGAGACTAGGAAACTGACTAGGTATGTGGATATGACAGGCGATTCTTCAAAGTGCGTCCATATTTTTCCATCATTCTCGTCGATTTCCGACTCTTCGGAAATTGGCATATTCGAAAGAACCGTGTAATTAGTATGGTGTTTGATGGCAATCTTAAAAGTAGCCTTTAGCGCTGGCTCGTCCCAGCATGGAAAAGCTGCACGCGCATAAGTTGCCATGAAATTTGTCCCAGCAAACCATCTATAAAAAAATTTCAATAGTTATTTTATTAAATGAATTAGTTATTTTATTAAATTAGATGATTATTTGTATATATATATTTTTTTTTTTCATTTATACTGCATCATTATTTATTCTTTATCTAAATTTTAAATAAATAACATAAAGAATATTTTACTTACACTGTATTTTGTGCATCATTGGTATAAGAACTTCTGTAGAATCCATATGGTCTACTGTTTAGAACACCAGTAAATTTTAGATATAAAATATAATATCCGGTAAGCAGACTCTCATTAAATTCAAGGCTCAACATTTCTGTTAGATTGTTGTAATTATACATAATAGGATTGTATAGATTGAATCCATCTTTGGACTTTAGAAACGTTGCATTTTCGTTTATTATCAATTTCTTCGTATGCAGCATGAGAGTTCTTGTGCTGTCTAAAATCTTTATAGAGACAAGCACTTCGCCATCAAACTTAAAATTGGTTGGCGTAAGATGCGGATTTAATTGAATGTTATAAAATAATGGTTTTGTGTGATTAGGCAACCGATAATTTATTTCTTTATTATTAAGATTTGACTCTGGAATGATAGCAGTATCTGCTTCGATGAACGTAAAGATGTAGATGCAGATAATTGTGTACAACAGCATTCTGTAAAGATAAAATAATTAAAAATCTAATTTTACGTTTTTAAGTAAAACTTTGTAAAAGATGGAAAGGGATAAAAAAGAGAATTTTTTTCATTTATTGCAATTATAAAATGTCCCAGACTTGTTCTGAGATCAGCTGACACATTATATTTTCTGAAGACAATTTATACGTAAATATTTCATATTTTTTACCTTAACAATAGGACGTACATTGCTAAATAAGTAAAGCCAAAATTTCGTTGTTATATACAGTATTATTTTATATTATTGTATATTTTAAAACAAGATAATAATAGATAATAGAGGCTATTGCATTTAAGATTCAATATCTTGCGGAAATTATGTACATATCTCGCGAATTTACAGAAACAGAATTTTATTAACTTATGTATAATATCACAAACTATGGCATTACAAGTATAATGTAAGGTGTCCATGACGTCAAACCAATGTAATGATATATTAATTAAGCGGATTAAGCATATTAAGCATCAGCGGTGGGTATCAAGTTCAAGGCTGAATTTAATCATGCATAATTTTCACAAAGAAATAGCATCTGGTTTTTAAAATAGAAATAGCCTTGCTGAAGTATATAATATAACAAGTATGCTAGATGTAATTAATATGAGATTCCTATTTTTTTTTATTATTAGTGTCATTATCAGTTATCTAAATATTGTTCGAGCTCACTTATTCATTTATTTAGTTTATTTAATTTATTCGATATAGTTTATTAATTGGATTTTATTTTATTTTATTTTACTTTAGTTTATTTAATTTTATTTTATTCTATTGTTCCACTATTTCGATTAATTCTATTAATTATATCAATTAACTAATTTAATTTAATAATTTAATAATTTTAATTCAATAATATTAATTTAATTCTAGTTTTAATTTTAGTTTAAATTTGAATTTGAATTTGAATTTTTAATAGTAATAATAATTATAATTTTAATTTTAATTTTAATTTCGATTTTAATTTTTTAATTTTAAGGTTGAGTTAGATTTTAACTTTATATATAATTTTATCTGTAACCACAGTTAGAAGCTATAGCATATGTACTTCAAGTAAAGTCATTGTCATTCTGTTATTTTGCAGTTATATAAGTTATACTATTATTTCATTTTATTGTACTTTATTATTGTTTTGTAAGTCAGTTAATTGTGATTTGATGTAAGCCAGAAGTTCATCCTAAGCTGAAAGGCAAGGATTAAAAAATAAACTAACTAACTAATATTAATTTAGAATATTAGAAACATATTGACAGTTCTTATCTATATTCGTTATATACATATATATATATGTATATATTTTACATTTTTATATATTTTTTAATATAAAAGTTATATAAAAAATATCAAACGTCACATTATTTATCAATAATATTGTTGTGTTATTATGCCTAATATTATGACACTGTTTTCGCGCAATTTTTTTCAGTTACGATTAGCTAGAATACACAATGTTGTACATTAAAATGTCAATAATTTTTGAATGTAAACAGTCTTTCAAAATTTATAAAGTTTTTAAAGAACTGACAATATTGTTTTTGATCTTTATAATTTTTGAGGAATTTATATTATTTTAATTAAATTTTTAAATTTATATGAATTGATGTTTTTTATAAAATTAAGTCTTTTTTTTGCGTACTTACGTATCAGACGTATAGGATTCCGTGACAGTGGTAGCTATTCAACTAGTCGAGGCAACTCTGGTTACCCGTTTATAAGCCTCTTTGCTATAATTTCCAGAAGCGTTTGACGCTAATAAAGAATGATTCTTTCGGGGAATGCAAAGTAAATAATTATACTGAGTATAATTTATGATATAATTTATTTAAAACTATTTTTAGTTTCAAGTATAAGTATATAAAGTATCCATAAAGTATATTATAAATATACAAATACAATTTTTACATTTATAAAAATAATCAAATATTAATTAAAAATATTAATAAGCAATTTCTGATTTTGCAATTGTTATATTTAATTGATTATATTTTTCTTACAATAATGATTATTTATTTTCTTTCTTGTATTACAACTGGCCGCAATGAGGCAAATATGTCCAACAATTCAACTTTGCGTTCTTCTATCTTGTTTTGAATATCTTGGAATATTTTCTCTTCAAATTCATTTTTTATAAATTTGCTTATCTAAAACAAATTATATTTATATTTATTAAAAATTTAATACCGTATTGTATAAAAACATGATACAATAACTTTAGTCAAATATTTCAGCATTTTATATAAAACTAATATGCTAATAAATTAGTGTAAATACAGAAAAATATAACTATTGCTATTGTTTGAAATAAATTCTGAACTTTTGTTTATATCTGTTAAAAATTCAAATCTTTCAAAATAATATATGTATTAAATATTTTATAAAAAACTAAATATGTTTCTATTTAAATTATTTTAATAACAATGACATTCTATCGAAAAAGCCTAAAAATCGATAATTTTTGATAAATAAAAATAAATAGATTTAAACATAAGTAAATAAAAATATAAAATTTAAATAATAAAATTTACCTCGTCAAGTTTTTCCTTAGAATACACATTTTCAATTAAATAATATAATGCATCATCCATGTATTTTCTGCAAAAAATTTAAAGATTTATAATAAATAAATATTAAAACAATAGTATGTTTACAATTAATATAAAAAATGTTATTAATATACCTTGAGACTATTTCTTTTAAATTTGCTAATATATAGTCGATTATTACGCTATTACTACCATGTTTGTGTATAATAGAAGAATAAATTGTATAATAATCATAATCTTGTATTATTGAATTGTTGGATGTAGATATATTCAAAAAATTAATTATAATATCAGGATTTTCAGAGCAAGTCAGGTACTTTAAAATCTTGTACTTGACACTATTTTTATTTGATTTATTTATATACATATCCAATAACTTATTCCAAGTAGAAGCATTTGCTTCCATCAAGCCATTACAATACGTCCATTCTCTTAAATTTTGCGAAACTCTAGAACACAATAAACAATAATGTATAAGGCTCTCAAATACACAATAAAATACCTATGCATTGTATATTTATAATTATATATATATATATATATATATATATATATATATATATATATATATATACAAATACATCTGTAAGGGTGTGCTCTAATCTTAATAATTTATTAAATAGATACTTTATGTCACATATTTATTTAAATAAATGTATATCCATATTATTATGTTAATATATTAAAATAAATTAAAACTTAATAAATAGAGTAAAATTACTTGTATGTTTCGGGATCTGCGAAATGTTTATTCAGTTGAATAGTGGCCATTCTCTTGCACTCGGAATGACCAAAAGTGCATGCCCATTTTAATACTTTGGTTCTTTTAAGCTTCGTAAGATCATCTTCAGTAGAATCTTCTTCGTATCCAACGTTCTTAATAAGTCCATCCAAAATTTCGAGTATGTATGACTAGAAAAAACATAAAATAATATTAATTTGCAGAGTTAATATGACTATATACACACACACACACACACACACACACACCGCGCGCGCAATAAATACGTTGTTTTTAAATTTATTTAAGTGAATATCTTTTATTAAATTATTTAGAATATAATCCCTATAATAATATAATCTAAAGAATAAATACTCTACTTTACTCCAAAATAATGTATTTGGATATAAATAAATATATTGTATATATATATATATATATATATATATATATATATATATATATTCCTTTATTTTAAATAATACTTACTTTAAAAAATTTAGTTTCTGGAAATTTGTAAAACTCTCTTGTCATTTCTAATATTTCAAACAAAGGATACAATGCTATAAAATCTGTTTCTTGGGATAGATAGCTAATGAGATCCAGAAACGTTAGGTCATCAAGTTCATTTGCTATCATAAGATGATAGGCATCATCGATAATTTGAGCACGATTGAGTACATGAATTTTTGTATAATTGTCAGATTTGAGATAGTTCGCAATTTTTTTCCAATTTGAAGAATCGTAATTAACACGATAGTATCCTATTGTAAAATTAAATAATATAGTAAATATTCACATAAAATCAATTCTTTTTAAAATTAAGGGTTTTGATATATGTTATTTAAATACTTAACATACAACTAATATAAAATTCATATTCAAAAAAATTTATCGTATTTGACATTTGTTCTTATCATAAAATTTAATTGTTAATAATTTTTTAATAAATAGCAAACAACGATTTCATGGTTAAAACTTTTTGGATGTTATTCAAGGCCAACCTTGACAACATTGTCAAGATCATTGACCTTTAAAGGAGTTAACCTTATGTAAATTTACTAATAATATAAATTACATTAAATTATGCTTAAAAACTTATTAAATTGTTAAAAAATATGTTACATATAAATATAATGTTTAAATATTTTGATATTATTTTATTATTTGTTATATAAATGAGCGTGTTGAACATTTATATTATATAATATATTATAAAAAATATACATAAAAAAATATAAAAATAAAAATCTAAATAAAATAAATAAAAAACATAAATGATGATTAATAAATTATTAATTATTAAATTAATGATTATTGCTCTTTGAAATAAAAAATATCCGTATTTTAAAATTTAGATTAAATTAATGTCGAATAAAGGATGTTTACCCATTTGTTGTAAATTGACAATAATCCAATCATTTGGATCAATTCCATCAATAGTTATATTTTGATCTTGAGGTCTTAGCCAATGAATGGGCAAAGTATTAGAGAAATCGGGGTTCGTTTGCGTAGCAAAAGTCAAGGGTATCCACCATCTATCATCATCGATGAGTTTGCTTTCATTTAGTGGACGGAAATGTTCTTGCGTTAGTATTATTTCATTGGTGTCATTGTTTCGGATCACACGTACCACAGGAAAATGTCTTCGTTTTATCCAGGTATCCATTACCTCTTTTAATCTATAGGCATTATGTGGCACGTTTGATTCATCTAGGATTTCTTGCAAAGCATTCCATAAGTCGTCAGAAGTAGCCGAACCAAACTGACTAAATTGTGAAAAATAAAAAATAGCTTTGAGAATAATAACGCAATAATTCGTACTAGTGTAAATAAATCCATAGTTAATTGTCGAATATTACATATGGAGCGCAGAATATAATAATAATAATAATAATTCATATTTCTTTTGTTGTAAGAAAGATGAAAATAAAATTTTATTAAATTGTCAGAAATTATCTGTTGATATATTCATTAACTCATAAAATTTTTATTATTTTAAAAATTAATAATAATAAAATTTTCAAGCACAATAATTAAATTGTTGCATTGTTTATTGACAAATGTAAAATGTATTAGTTCAACTACTTATATAGTATTTTATTGACAAATTTTTTATATAATTTCACGATAACATCAGTTTAAACTTTTTACTTTTAAGTCGAACTATTATTATATACTTTATATATATACCTATATATTTAAGCAAAAAGATAAATATGTATGTTGCTTACTGCGTGTGTAAATATTTAATAATACCCTTTCGAAATATTTCATCGGTAATTATATGTTGCAACATGCGCAATATAGCGGGTGCTGTAATATATAATAAACGTAACTGATATAATAAAATAATATGTTACCATTTATAAATTTGTGGACATAACTGATGAAAAAAAAACAATTTTTGTGATTAAAAAAAGTGCATTTTAATAGTAAAAAAATTCTTTCTATTTTTTGTTCTATTACTTTGAACTATCTATATTTGGGAACTTGAGAGGATGGTGATTTATTTAATACCCAATTTTACCTTTGCCGTAACTGGAGTAAGAGAAAAGTGATTCAATTTCTTTAGGACTGTTGACTTTTAATGTAATAGGCTTCATATTTTTAGCAATATCGATACTAAGAGCTGATTGTTGAGTAGTAACAACAAACATTTCCATTACTCGCCAATCTTCGAAAATCTAGAAATATATTACAATTTGAATTTTCAATCAATTCAATATTATAGATTAAGAATAAAATGCTAGTTACTATGATATATCGTAATATAAGTGTTTTTAGAGAAATTTATTTTAAACTCTTAATTATAATCTACTTATTGACGATGCATTTTTTTGTTATACAGAAAGCTGTAAATAATTCAGCTATTGTAATATTCAAGTATTATATTATATTTGAATGTAATAGAAAATAGAAAAATAGGAATATATGCCTAATAGAATTTGTAAAAAAGTATAGAGTGGCTTTTTGATATATTTTAATCTATCAGTCTTTTTTCATATATCTAAATATTAATAATAATTTTTTCAAATGCTTAAGTACATGCTAATATAACTTACAACTTAAACCTACTTGGTTAAGAATATAGTTTTCAAAGAACGATGCAAATCCCTCATTTAACCATACATGAGACCACCATAATGGACTGACTACATTACCAAACCATTGATGCGCCATTTCATGTGCTGCTGTCACTGCTACACGTTGTTTAGCATATATCGAATCAAATCTTTCATTGTATGCAAAAGATGATTCACTAAAAATTGTAATTATAAATAATGCAATTATGTTTATTTCAATATATTTTATAACTATGTAACATATATATCTAACGCGTTTATATATAATTATTTAAAGTAAAAAGTTTTAATGTTCTTGTATGTGTGTGTATATTATATATATATAATTTGTATTTAAAAAATTACATCTTTCTCTAATTTTCATGTAATCCAAATATAACTTAATTCTATTTTTATTCTTTCTTTTGTATATTTTATATTCTGCAAAAAAAATGTTTAACGCAGAAAAATTTAATTTTGAGTTTAATCTTAAATTATTTAAATAACCAAAAGTTTTTAGGCTATTTTTTTTATGAAAAAAAAAAAAAAAAAAAAGGATAATTTCTATTATGCAAAAAAATTAAAGATAAAATATGCAGAATTAATAATTTAGCAAAAATAAAAAGAATTTTCAATTTATGTGACGCAAAAGGTCTGATACGGACATACGTGTTGTTCTATTGGTATTTTTCTTAAATTAAATGTATTACACATAAATAATAAGTCCCCAGTTTTCCATGGCACCAGCTGCAAAATGTGGAACCGCTACGTGATCTATTTTCGGAACTTTATCAGTGCTGTTGGTATATTCTGTCAATAGCCGTCCAGATTTTTGTGCAACTTCTTGTGCAAGTTTTGTATATGGCGACAATTGCGATCTGCACCACATATTGACGGTCTCATCTTCATTAGGAATACGAACATAATCGGCTACTACAAATGCTACGAGATAAGTAGACATGATGGGAGTCGTATCAAAGTGCGTCCATACCATGCCATCTTCGTTGCCGTCGACCGATTGTTCCCGTATCGGCATATTTGATAGAGCCGTGTAATTTCGATGATGTTTTATAGAGATATCAAAAGTGGCTTTTAATGCTGGCTCGTCCCAACATGGAAACGCTCGTCGCGCTGAAGTCGCCTCGAACTGCGATGCGGCCAACCACCTAACACATTTCAATGACACGTTTTTGATAACGATAAATTTACCGTTATTATGAACGAAAATGAGTGAAGTACTTGAAAAACGTGTAAATATGGTTCATGATTCACATTTAGACAATAGTACATGACATTCTTTTAGATTGTGAAAACATATTATTATATTAGGAATGTGTAATTATGTAGAAAAGTATAATATTAGAAAAGTGAAATATTGCACATATATAAAATATTGCAATTATATTATTAAAATTTCAACCTGAAGCAATTTCATATTAAGTGTTACACTTTATGTGAGTTACAAACATTAAAAAAACAGACAAAATAAGAGCGGAGCACGAAAGACACAACAAAACTAATCAATAAACTAATTATAAATTAAATTAAATTATATAATTATATTAATAAATTATATTATATAGTTATTATTTGGGCCATGTTTAGCCCAATTTTTTAGTACTCTAGAGAAAGAAAGACAATACAAAAAATTATTATATAATAAAAAAGTAATGAAAAGAAAAAGAAAATTTTGGGATAATAACGATGATGATGGCAAAAGTAGCAAATAGATATTAACAATAAATGATGTTAAAAAAACAATATACACGATACTAGAAAGAATTTTCACATATTAATATTTACTTACACTGTATTTCCTTCTTTATTGACATAAAATGTTCTGAAAAAGCCTTGCAAGTCGTCGTTTAGAATACCGACATATCGTATCTTCAAAGTATAATTTCCAGGTGATAACTCATCATCAAAATTAAGACCTAAGATTTGTGTTATATTGTCATAATTATACGTCGGCGTGTAAACAATGCCATCGTTGTTCACCAAGAATGTCGCCGTTTCGTCTATTGTCAATTCCAGTGCGTGCAAACTCAAATTTTGCGTTGCATGATGAATTGTGATGTTAATACTGGATTCTCCGTCAAAGGTAAAGTTACCTTCCTCAATATATGGTATTAATTTAATATTGTAATATACTGGAGTTACATTGTCTGGTAAACGATAATTAATCACCGTACGTGAATCATTGCTCGAATTTTCAACAGGAAGAGCCGCTGTAGCAGTAAATATTAGGCCGATATTTATTAATAATTTCAGAATTGCCATACTAATTCTTCTTTCAGGTAGCTGCAAAATATTTTCGAAAGAAAAATAATATAATACAAACTGCAATTCCAGTGTTTTGCATATGGTCATCGCATCAAGTGTATTTCAAGAGAGAGAGAGAGAGAGAGAGAGAGAGAGAGAGAGAGAGAGAGAGAAAGAGAGTGTGAATACGAATAATATAAATCTTGTCCAACTATTATGATTGTTTGCGATAGAAAGAGAAGCGATAGAATCAGTAAACTTTTACGGAAAGGTAGTCTGTATAATAATCGCGCAATTATATTAAACAAAATACTTTTGTTACGTCCAGGCCCAGGGAAGGATGGGTCAATAGGAAGGACGTAACAATATTCAAGCCGAAGTCAAGCGTCTTACAGACGAGTGACTCGGTCGAACGAACTTTAATGTTCGAGAAACAGGTAAACGATGTCGCTATTACGCTTTTTTCAAACGTTCGCTCGTTGGTCCCTTTTTGGTAAGAGAATTAACTCTATTACCCGGGACGGGACCACGTGTGATCTTTTACTGGTTATGAGGCAGAGGAGAGGGGGTTAAATAAACTTGCTAACTTTTCGCGGAACAGCTTAATATTGTAAATACAGTAATAATCGTATGCACAGTTTGGTGACTTTTCGGGTATTGAGATCGAGTCATTAAGCTTCCATTTTATTAAATTCAACAAATGATTCTTCTGGCTTTTCAACCGTGGAGATTTATTTAATTAATATCTGCGAATTTATCTTGTATGCGAAGTTAAAATATCCGTCCGCTCGAGTTTTGATTATGATCTTTAGAAAGAAATTATGTAAATCTATATATGCGTTTATTCCATCTTTATAATTTAACATAATATAAACATTCCGCCGAAGAAGGCTCAAAGTAGGAGTCCGAAACGTTCGTTTTCTCTCATTTTAATATTGTTTCATTTATCAGTTTTAATATATAAGTCATCTATTTTTTTATATTTTTATACTTTGGCTTATCGAATTATATATTCTTTGACTATTTATTGTAATATGTTTTGTTTTGATTTACATCCTTGCTCTCTACAGCCTTTTGACAATTTAATTTTTATTTAAGAGAGAGCTATTTATGTCTTTTCGTTAAGGTAGTTAATGTTTTTATGTGTGTGAGTGTGGTGTGTGTGTGTGTGGTTCACGGATGTTACATAAGTGCGGAGATTGTCAACCAGAAAAGAAGGGGAACGAGTGCGATTTTAAAGATTTTATTCTGGTTAGAATTTATTACAATAATTTATAAGAAAATAATGAAAATTTAGGAAAAAGTGTAATAAGTGTTACGACGCGATTTAAAGTGACTACGACAAAAGAGAGGAAAGTAGATTTACTACTTAGGCTGCTGATTTAGTCGAGGTTCGGCGACAGCTCCTGTACTTCGTTCGGCGGGTGGTCGACGTTTCTCACTGACTCTAATTATTTAAATTTTATGCTGTGCACTTGGTATACGAAGTGAATTTTTATCAGCGAATGACTGAAATAAGTCAAAGTACAAGTAAACGCTGAATAAAGGGCGAATTAACGAGTGAACAAAAATTAATGTGGATGCCGAATTACTGAATGAATGGAATGATTTATGAATGCTCGAGTACTCTCCTTTTATATTAAATCTTGAGGGCATGTTAAAAATTTTTGGGCGGGAGTACTCTTGAGATTTCGACAAATAAGAACTGACGTTCGGCGAGATCCTTCTCCACTTTATTTTTGATTATTGCTGATTAGTAAGTCCGGTACAGCCTCTTAGAAAATTTGGAGATTCTTATTTTGCACCATTTGTTTGTCTTTTAAGCTTATGCAGCTGTGTTTGTTATTTATTTATCTAGAGGATTTCACTATCAATCCCTCCCGGGAATTTCTTTGGACATCGTGTTCAATGTTTAAAACATTATTTACAAACAGATGTATGATTTACAAAGAGATGTAGACGAGAAAAAATGTCAGGTGCTAATGAATAGCTCAGTGGTAAGAGCAGTCGTTCGGCAAGCGAAAGACTCGGGTTCGACTCCCGATTCAACGACTTCGCTCCGATATTTTTTCTCGTCTACATCTCTTTAGGGGGGTAAAGAGGGGTTATAGAATTCTCAAAAATGACAATCGATTTCTTGGTAAATACACCAAGTAAAATATGCGTCCTGTGCGCAGTTCAATTTTCGCGAGAATTAATTTCTAAATTTACACATTAACATCCGCTCTTATTGCCAAATCGATAGCTACAAGTTTGTAAATATTGAGAGCCTTATTTATTCGAAGTATTAAAACATTATTTGTCGCGCGTTATTGTTTTATTTTCGTAGGAGATAAAAACGTGGGGCCGACAGGACGTAGCAGCATCATTTGTTTATCTCTTAAGATTATGCAGCTGTGTTATTCGGTTTTATTATTCTAGGGGACTTCGTTATCAATTCCTTCCGGCATTTGTTTGGATGTTGTGTTCAGTATGTTTAAACATTATTTGATGATAATGGTTCTATTTATCGCGCGACCTTTTTATGACCAATCGGACGGTTATTGTTTCATTTTCGTGGAAGGAAAAAACGTAGAGCCGACGTAACATTTTTTTATATGATGCACAGGTATATAATTGCACAAAAAAATTATATATAACTAATTATTGTAGTAACGTAAGGGCTAATGTTACAATTATACGAAGAAAATATTTGGCTTAAACTTATAACTACTTACAAAAAATTCGATTGTGAAGAAAGCAGTCTTTCGATCAAAAATCGATGCGAGTGACTTCAACATGCAAGAAATAAGCGATTATTTGCACAAAAGTAAATTTGTCGGCAAAGTATCGACTGTTATTTTGTCAGTGAGATTTAGACTGTTTTATGTGAATTAGTATCTTTTATTTGATGTTTTCGATTAATTTGAATGCTCTTCGAGAAAGATATCAAAATATCTGTTGGTCGATGAACTTGAAGGATTCAAAGGTGCATATTGTTGGATATTACGTAGAAGATCTATTAGTTTCAGCCTTAACACAGCGATGTGTTGTCGTTAAGCGAATTGTTATATCGTTTTTTTGTCTCGATTTTATATAGAATGCGATGAAAAAATAATGGAAAAAAATAACTTAAATATTAATGTGTGCAATTATGAAGCATGTAATGTGTTCCCTCAATCCTTTCGCAAGCTATTCTTTATGTACATAGTGAATAAACGCCTATATCCGCCCAAATATAATGTATGTACAACCTGCATGCGACAAATTACGCGGGATTGGTGTTCGGCACGTGTCTTTTTAAAATTTTAAACAATGGTCAGTGCTCAGTTTCTGAATAAAAAAAGTGCAAAAATAATTTTAATATTTTTAACAAGTAAACAAAAAATATGTATTTTAAATTAAAAATAAATGTAGTGATTTTTATCTATACATCTATAATACTACATCGATACGATTTTATTATTACAATATCAAATATGTTATATAGAAAATCTCTCTCTCTATTTTTCTCTCTTGTATCAATGCTTATTAATATTGTCGTGCACATAGTAAAGATACCCATTACATTTAAATAATATTTGAATCTGAATTCGTAAGACAATTTGAACATCAAAACCGGACAAAATGTTGGTGAGATATAATTTTCGCGGATATTGTAATTGACATTTATTATTACCAATGTACATATATACGATTATTTATTACCTTTAAGCTATCTATATATTTGCACGAATAATCTTCGTAAATAAACCTCGAAGTCACGAAATATTGCAACAACTTTACACTTATTGTTAGACAACTATCACACTACTACTCGATAATAAAGTATTTTTACTTATATAAAGCAAAATGAATCGAATCATTTGTGACGGGAAGTGACATTCGACTAGCTTGTATAATATTCAATATGAAAGTCGGACGTTTGACGATCATCCGTTGTTATTTCAAACGTGTCTGTACAGTATGAATAATTGAAATTATTGACCTGTGCCTCATATTATGAAACGGTGGGGTATAAATTATGTCAGTTATTATAATTTACAAATACCGGGAATTATATAAAATATAAATTTAAGTGATCTTTATTATTATATATATATTATCTCTAGCATAAGCTTTTACTTCGACTTATTTAATTATTACGTCTGTCTTAAAAATAATATGTTTTATATATAAAATAGTTATAAAGGTTTTTTATTATAATTATTATATAATGATAAGAATTGTATATTTTATATCAGAGATGTACATTTTCTAAAGTATATATATACAGTACTGGCCAAAAATATATCACCTTTAGTATTTTTGAGTATAATTTTATTCAAAGTGCATGGGTATTTATAATATCATAATATATGTTTTAATAGTAAATACAACTTACCAAATAAAATATTTTTCATAAAATAATATAAAAATTTAATTTTAATAATATAAAAAATTAATTTTATAAGTAAGTAAATTAAATTAAATTTATAAGTAAGTAAATTAAATTAAATTTATGCTCAAAAATCCTATATAAATGGTACATATATAAATGATTTTTTATTATATTAAAATTATATTAAAAACAGTTTAGAATTTAATTATAACGGTATAAAGTACACGTGATAATAATCGAATTATTACAAAAGTTTTATGATCAAATTCAAATAATACTTCATGAAAATGTCTACAAACGTCTATTCGTTTGTATATCTATTACAATTTGACAAAAAAATTACTGTCTTTTTTCTCTTTCTTTTTATTTCAGTTATAAATAACTATAATTACGTAAAACTTATCGTAAGTGGTATAAATAACAATCAGCACATGTAAGTATATTTACATAATCATGCACAGTTACAATTATTAAAAAAATATACCTATATATTTCTCAATTAACTGTCGGTTTAATTTTTCGTAATACATAAAATAAAAATCTATGTTTGATTTTTTTATAATTCGACGATAAATACCATACGTAGAATTTATCAACATTGACGTAAAAATTTTTTATATACCTATGCGTATAATTGTAATAGTCTTTCGCATGATGATAATTTAAAATTTCAATTAATACGTCGAGATAAAATATAATACATCTGTGAGACATTTCATTTTTTTCTCACTTATAAAATCAAGTGCGAGAATGTCTCAACAATGGAATCAGTATTGGAAGGGTTGAAAAAATGTTGTATGACATCGATTTAATCGAAAGATTATGATCAAATCTATCTTAATCGATTACAACACCATGATCAATTGCAAAAATATTATGTATTTCTCAATTGAATCCTATAAGTAGTATTGGAATGATAACAAGGAATGTCGCCAGAGTAAAGGAACTTGCAGAGCTGTCGTCTTGCTGAAAATTTTCCTCCATCCATTGTTCAGTTTCTTTCTGATAGGCATTGATCCAGGCAAGATTCTCTAGTGCGTAATCCAGTCCTGTAAACTTTTCGGTTTCTTGCAAGTATTGGCGTGCAGTTAGTGACAGCTGAAATGTAAAAAATATTTTTATATAAAGAATTTGTAGAACTATCAATATTGATTGCCGATTCTATTAAAGTTTTAGGACAGTGTTGGTGATGCTACATGTTAAAAATGTCTCACAAAATTATGAAATACCTAATTAATCCACTCTTAGATAAGATACAAGAGCGATCAAGGACGAGATAGAAATGAAACCTCTCGAAGGTTCTAATTACTGAAATTTATTTACACAAAAGATATATTATCGCGTCCTAATATATCCACATATGGCGTTTGTAAATGCTTAAAAAAGTTAAAGATATAAAAGTTGGAAAATATAAAATTCTGAGAAAAACATTTCCCAACGTTTAGCTCTTGATATAAGATTATGAATATTAATTAAATTATACAAAAAAAAAATTATAATAAAAATTAATTTATACCATATAATATAGTATGTTTCATTAATTATTGCGTCTAATTATTATATTTTGAAATGATAAATTAAGTTTTCTAAAAAAGCATATAAAAAAAGGCTCAAGTTTATCTATTAAAAAAGTGAAATAGATACATATAAGAATATTTTACCTTTGCATATTGTTTGTCACTTATGACCTTACTGGCAAGTTTATTAAGGAGAGCAGAAAGTTGTGTGTTATCTTTATCTCTGTAAGAAACCATTGCACTATTAATTTGTGTTCATAATATATTGTATTACCAAATTAAGTAACAGAAAACAACTTACGCCTTTTGGATTTCTTCGCTATGTGTATTAATGAAATTTAGAAGGATATCGAAAGACTGGGCGTTGCCTGTAGCTATCGAATTCATTACAGAGAAAATATCTGTAATGGGGTTTTCTCCAATACTTAAGTTAAGGAATGTGTTTGTAATGTCATCAGAGGTAGTACAACCAAGGCCAGCCAGAATCTCCGCCTGTTCATCTTTATCTTTACTATTTCGGTACTTTTGTTCAGCCTTCTTCCATGTTGTTATGTCTTCCTTTCGCAATCCGGCACAAATAATTCCCTTTTTCAAGTCTGGTGAAAGTTGTCTAGAAATTCATGGTCAGTGATGATCACAATTATATATTTATTTGCATATATATAATATTTGCAACAAAGAGAGAATTTATATATTTATAGATTCTTTCATGCAATTATATACCAGAAGAAAAAATATATATTGTGTATCAAAGTGCATCATGAGATGATATATTATAATTACTTTTTATTTTCATCCCCGGAATCTAACCAGTCTTTGAGTTGTTCCTTAGCGAAGTCCTCGCAGTCTTTCAGTCCGTATTTACAAGCGGCGTTTAGTGCCAGTATTTTGCTTAATTTCTCTACATGCGTACCTTCGGGATTCGTATAGTTGACTGCTTTTACGAAATTTTGTATTCTTTGAACGACATAAGCCTGAAATTCAATGACATATTAATAAATAATACATTAAAAAGAGAAAAGGCACTTGCAGATTCAACTTACACGATATTTGCTATGAATTGTAGAGCCCTCTAATACACCATCCAGATAATTGAATGCTCTGACAGCCGCGTACCATGGTATGTAATCGATTTCTTGTAAGAGATACTTTGTGATCTGCAAAGCGTTATTATACGTTAAGTATCCTCCTCGCGCAAGATTTAATGCATCGTCGATCAACTGGGCACGATTGATAGGGCTTATAGTTTTATAATTTTCTGATTGTAAATATTCCACCAGAAGCTTCCAGTTTGCTTCATCGTAATTCACACGATAATATCCTGCAAAATAATATCATTCTGAATTTTTTTGTAACAACGTTTTTGTTCTTTTCATGATAAATTGTTAATTTCATGTTAATTTCATAACGATAATTATAAAAATAGTCTTATGACAAATATGATAATTTGAATAAATCAAATACACATTATTTTTTTCATATACTATTTATCACATACTCATATAACTTTACTATTATAATACATTAATGACAATGGCAAAGCACGTGAGTCAAATATGTTTTGTTAAATAATTAAAGTATTTTTTGATATATAAAATATACAAAAGTTTATCCATTTCAAGGCTACAAACATAAACTTTTTATAATTACGAGAATATCTTCATATTATTTGTTTTTTATAAAGAAAATATAATGAAATAATCAGTTCAGTCATTAATTATTGGATTCATTAAATCAATGATTAATATTTTTACTGTTGTACTGATGATAAAGATTGAACAGCGGCATAATAATGCGCATGTGTACCTTTTTGATCTTTATTGAAAAGAATCCATTTTTTATCTTTCAACTTATCGATAATCAAGGCTTCTTCAGGTTCCATCCATAATGATTTTATGTTATTGGGTTCTTCTTCTGTAACGTACGTAATGGGTATGTACCATTGAGTTTTATCTTGCTTCGCTGGTTTCTCCAAGAAAAATCGCTTCTGTGTCAGATTAACTTTGTCAGATAATCTTATGACAGTAACAACAGGATATCCAGATTTGTTTAACCAATTGTCCATAACATCATTAAGCGAAACATTATTTGGTAAAATTTTCTTAAGTGCTTTTATTTCATCTTCATTCTTAGTATCTTCAATGGCATTTAAAAGTTCATATGGTTTAGCAGTTTTATATTGACTAAAATTTAAAAATTTTATTGTTACTGAACATATTTTTTAGAATATGCTATATATACGTATATAAAATTGTTATAATCATATGTGGTATTATAATATTATTTGATAGTTTTACATTAATAACTAAGTTTAGAATTTAATAATTAAATTTAAACATATATTAATATGATAGTTATAAAAAATAAATAGAGTGATAACTGCACTCAAAAGTGCTGCACACAAGAATGTATTAAATTAACATACAAATGTGTATGTTATTATTAATAATAATTATAATATTATATAATATTTAGTAAATGTAAATATACATATTTAAAACTTTTTTTTTATCAATAGGAGTAATAATTTTATCATTAGAAGTAAATACAATAATCGTAATGTACGACTTACTAAGTTTTCAGATAACGATGAAGTCCTGTTTTGAAGATATCATCTGTCAAAAATTGTCGCATCATCAAGAGAATAGAAGCGCCTGTAAAGACAAATAAAATAAATTAGAGTAACGACTATCATTTTTATTACGTTGTTGAAGATAAAATAAAAAGCTGACTTACCTTTTTTATAAGCAATATCGTCGAATAAACTGCTAATTTGAGCAGGAGTTTTTGCATTGATGTTAGAATTTAACGGACGAGTTTTATGAGCTGCATCAACAACGAATGCGGATGCTTGTACATTTTTTATGGCAAATTGTTCCATAAGACGCCAGGACTCTTTATACTGCGATTTGAAATAATATTAATGAAATTAAGTAGCAATTTTGTCTATTATGATTCTACAATGCATTTCTTTTGCTAAATAAATTTGTCTCTCTACAGAATTTTACAAGTGTAAAATAAATCGATTATAATGTTGATGTGAATTATGTTTATTAGCATTATAAATATATTAATGTACTTAATATTTTCTCTTAATTAAATTGTTTGAATAGAATGTATTTAGAATTTTTACAGTGCATATAAAACTTTTTATTATAATTATATATATTAATTATAATTAATATATATAATTATAATAAAAAGTTTTATATGCCAAAATTATATATATGTATATTTGATATTTTTTATATTTACCAATGTCTGAACAACCCAATCAGTTGTATAATATTGAAAGAAGGTAGCAAATCCTTCATTTAGCCAGATATAATCCCACCAATCGCAAGTCACTAAATTACCGAACCATTGGTGAGAGAATTCGTGAGCTATCACTGTCGCTATAGATTGCTTATCCTGTGTAGTTGATTTGATTGGGTCGTAGAGAAGCGCAGACTCTCTTAAAAATAAACAGCACATTATTTTTGGTAAACTAATAAGATATTTATAAACATAAATTACTAAAATTTGAAAGATTGTAAATAAAAATCATATAATGTATAATAAAATGTTTGGATATTGTTCAAAATAGGAAAAATGTATAATAAAAATTTTTATACTTTATACAGAATTAATTAGCAAATTATAAAATGATAGATATGAGTTGAAAGATCGATAGATAAAGCAGCTGTTGAAATTTGTAGCGGAAGATTATTATGGACTTTGTATCGAGATACATAAAGATTTAAGTCTTAATTGTTTTCTGATTAAATACAATCTTTGATCAATATTACCTATAAGTCACAAGACCCCAATTTTCCATAGCACCGGCCGAAAAATCTGGGATTGAAATTTGATCCATCTTTATTCCTGTGACGTTTTCCTTATAATAGTTGAAGCCAGTAAAGTCAGATAGTTCTTTCAATGTTTGTTCGCCAATTTCAAGTGCAAAATTTGTGTTGTTGATCGCGTTAGGTTTTGTCCAAACGCGAAAGTTTTTTTGTTTATTCGTCTTCTTGTCATAATCCGAAACTACAAAAGCCACGAGATAAGTAGACATTTTTTGTGTTTCAGGGAAAACTACAGTTCCATTTTCATATTTTTCGCCTTCAAGCATATTCGAGATCGCATTATATTTCGGCGGGACGGAGTTGATAGTAATGTTGAAAGTTGCCTTTAATGCAGGCTCGTCCCAGCATGGGAATGCTTGTCTCGCTGCTACTGGCTCGAAATGAGTCGTTGCGAGCCATCTGTAACATATGGAAAGAAGTTTGTATTATTATAAAAAATAATTTTTTATTCTATTTTATATACATATATTAAAATAAAATGATTTGTTTCAACGAAAACATTTTTAATCTTAATTTACTAGTAAAAATTTGAATTAATACTATCAAATACTAATATATGTGTACAAATATCAATACCTACAAATAGGATTGATTATCCGTGTCTTGCGTCGAAAGATTTTTAGAAAATTTATGTAGAAAGAAATTATTTAAGTTAGAATTGATGACAATGCAAATTTTGCTTGAAATCATTGTAATAATTTTTTAAATCTAGATATGGTAAAATTTGTATTATAAAAGAATTTTATATTGTACTTGTATTTGTGTTTGTTAAAGTATAAAAGAATTGCGATCTTAAAGAAACTAGATTATATAATAATTGTTATCTTACCTTGTTTCTGTTCCCTCTTGATAAGAACTTCTATAGAAACCACGTAATTTATCATTTAACTTTCCAGTAAAATCTATATATAATCTTAGTATGGTCATGTTAGAATTAAGTTCATCGTCCAAAAAAAGTGTTACAAAATCCTTTTCTTTGTTTATTTGTTTAGGTATATTTGTTTTAGTTTCCTGTTTGATACCTGCACTTACATTTATGTACTTCAATGTAATATTGCTAAATTCAAGTTCTTTGGCATGAAATGTTATAGTTTTAGTTTTAGTATTATTATTCTTAAGTTTGAGAGAGATCTGAGAATGTCCTTCGAAAGTAAAATTCTTTGCATCTTTTGTGTCGAGATACGGTGTCAATTCGATCTTATAATTAGTAGGTATAACATCGTCCGGTAATCTATAGGTGTCTTGAACTTCCTCAAGGACTTCCGGAGCTACGTTTTCAAAAATAGGATTGCTTGCCCAGCAAGTTACCAGGACAAGCATCAGTAGCAGCAGATATTTCATCATTAATATCTGCTAACGGAAGGTAATCCACCCTGTTATTATAATTAAAATACATGAATAAATAGTAAAGTAAAAAAAAAGAAATAACAGTACACATTCGAGTTTTGATGCAATAATGTAAAAAAAAAATATAATCTTCATTGGCATTTGGAAGACATTTGAATAAATAATAATAATTAATAAATAATAATAATAATAATTCATATAATGAGCAAGACTTTCGAAACTTCGATAATAGTTTAATAATTATTTCTATTTTGTTTTAAATTTTTGACTATAAAATAAAAAAGAAAAGAACAGGTTCAAGGAAAGAAATGCTTCATGTATACATTTAAATTATATATACAAGAAATACACAAACTCCAATAAACGTTTGCGTTATAAGTTTTTGTCAATAGAAATGCTATTTTAATATTAATTAATTATTCTATAGAAAAGAAAATAAACTTTATCTTTCTAAAAAATAAATTTAACTTTTAATTTATTTTAGTTTTTATAAATTAAATTATTAGAATATAATTCTCAATATATTATGTCAGATATACGGTATTTTACTAATAAATTACTAATAAATTGATAAAAATAAAACTACACAAACACAATCGCGACAGATTACTATCAAAAGTCAAATTGTTGTATAATATAAAAAATCCACACATTATACACACTTCTTTTCTTTTGCAATAAGATTAATTTTCTTTTACACAAATTTAATTAAAATTAAATTAAAAATTAAATTTTTCGATTTTAATGAGATGGAAATAACGTACCTTAAAGCTAATCAAAGATAGAGAGCCGTGCGGGTTGATATCAAGTCCCCGCAAAGGCAAGATTTTATTAAAAGACTGTTGGGCCAAAATTCGGCGACTTATAAGGCAACGACGTATCGCAAAAAAATGTCACTGTTTTTTTAATCTTATCGCCACAGTCTCACGGAGCAGTAGGTATTATACTCTTTGAGGTATGCTCGCTAAATGGACTATTCTAAACGGCTCGGCGACTCGCAAAATTTTCTGAACGGTTTCAACATTGACAACGCTGATAATGCGATAACTTAATACATTGTTATCCAGCCAATCAATGCCAAGCCTGGTCAGAGATATCACAGAAATCCCATTTTTTATCATTAATATCTCGATAAAAATATCGAATAATACTGCTTAAGCTGAACGCAGCATCGATTTATTATAAACTTGTAAAATTATTATAAAACTTTATGTTTATTTAAAAAAATAAACTATATTTAATATCTTCTTTCTTGAATGAGATATATTTAATGTTTAGATAAAAGAACTAGACAGTATTTAAAAAAAATACATAATCTGAGAAATAATTAAGTAACGAAGATTTCTCAATTTTATTTTAAAGAAGTTGAAATATATATATATATATATATATATATATATTTCACACACAGAAAGATATATATTTAATTATAATTATATATATATATATAAAATTGTTTGTTCAAAAACTATCTTCGTTACTTAAGTATCGATATAAGAAATGACATTTTTATCAAGAAATGGAATAATTTATAAAGATTCTGTTTTAATATAGCTTGCAAGTTGCTAGTGTTTCCAATAAAATCTTCTTCTTATTGTAATTACAATTAATTTTTTATTTGTGAAATTAAAATATAATTATAATTATAATTATTAATGTGATTATAATTATAGTTGCGATCGATATTAATGACATAAGATATATTACATTATGATTCTTTCTGTATGCAGTTTATTAATTTTATTAATATTATTTAATAAAATTTATATTAAAATATCTATGTAATATGTGTTATCTATATAATATGTGTAAGTAGGATATTCAAAATCAATTCTAACAGTGTTAAATCATGAATAAAAATATTCGCATCTAAAAAAAGTTCTTATGAATTTTTTATTATTATCTACGGTATATTTACGCAGAAAGAGATAAAGATTGATTGATCCATTCAGGATATTATCAGCGCAGCATACAAACAATTCAGATTCGCAGAATATTAATTTCTTAGAACAAGAGTTTTGTGTGATATATATATATATCTTTAGATATGCATTGTTAAAATACAAATATAAATAAAAGATTGCATTATTAAAATACAAATTTAAATAAAAGAATTTATTAATAGAGTTATACTTTAAGTGTGCGTTATATAAAAACAAGAAAAATTATTGTACTTTTGTCTAAAGTTTTCGATTAAATCATAAAATATAAAAACATGCAAATAAATGCATAAATTAATATATCAAAGATAATGATAATTACATATATAAAATTATGAGAAAAAATTTATATACACGTATAATGTTTATATACATTTATATATAATATTTATATAATTTATATAATATTTATATAAACATTTATCAATTTTATATAAAAATATGAAAAAAAATTAGTAATTTTGATAATTAGTTAGATATAATTCTTGATAATGATATTTGAGTATCGATTTAAGTAACATTTTCCGTTTTATGCACAGATAACTGATATCAAAGAGGTTAAAGCTTAAACAATATTCAGTAATAATATTCGGTATTTCTCTTGTTATTTAAAGTTTATAACACTCTAATCACTCAATAAAATTGTTGAATGAATACTATATCCTTTTTTAAAATTTTTTTTGATTTTCTTATTTAAAAAAGATTTAATAAAGTTTTTTTATTAATATATATATATACATATATTACGAATTTATTTCTAAATAAATATATATTAAATAACTTTGAAAATAATAGATTAAAGTAATATACTTTAAAGTAATATAATATATTTTATATAATATTTTGTGCTTCTATATTTGAAGTAGTTAATAAAATAACATTTAGTAAACTTAATATTTTTAAAAGTTGATATTATAACATTATAACATTAACATAACATAAGATAATTTTAAATATTTTTAAATATAACTTCATAAGACTTTTTTTATGTGCCTTTATTCAGTTTTAATTACAAATACAATATTTAGTTTTAATCAGAAATAATAAAAATATATTAAATTAAAAATTAATATTAAAAATATATTTATTATACATAGTATAATATATGCTCATAATATATCCTTAAATAATTATCTAAATAATAATGCTTTCTCGATTGCAGGTAAAAATTCATTAATCCATGTTATGGATGCTTCAGAAACTGTTATGGCTTTTCTTGCTGCATTCAATGCTGTTCCTAAATCTTTGACATTCTCATCAACAAAAAAACGAAGCTGTAAATATAAATATTATATTTTTATGTTATTATTTTTATTTATATAATGCAGTGAAGATTTGATCAGTATATCATTTGAGTACATATAAAATATGATAGAGATGTACTAAATTAAACACAATGATTGGAATACCTTGTTCAATTGATCTTTTGTTATAATTTTATTTCCTATAGCAGTAAGCATTTTATTTAAGAAATCAATTCCTCTTCTGTAAAAACAAAGAGAAAATATTACCAAATTAATTTTAAATACTAGGATTAATATTCAAAAAATAATTACAAAAAATATAATATTTCTCCTTTTTATAATTAATTAATAAATATAAAGAATAAAAGATTTTAAGTTTGATATTTTTTTATAGAAATTTATATTCTCTGATCTAAATATGCTTAATCAAATATTTGTTATTTTAACAAATAATATAATGAAGAACAGTATTTTGTCGACTCTCAAATTGCAAATTCATATCAAATAAATTTATATAATATATGTGTAATAAATGAAATAAAAACAAATAATACATACAATTTGAAAACTGCATGCAAATTATTGAGAATAAAATCGATAACATAATTCACATTTTCGGAATTGCCATTCAAAACTGCGTTAATTATCATGATCCTGTATTGTTTGCGGATATTGAATTCATCAGTTATGGACATATTAAGATATCTGGAAATCGATAAATTTAGAATCTGATGTATAATAGGCTTATCTACGTAATTCGATTCTTAGAACCTACTTGTCGATTAATTGTGGATTTTTAGTACATCCGAGTGCATTTAGCAAGAGTTCTTGTTCTGTATGTAAATCAGTGCGGAGGAATCGATTCCAGACTGCTTGCCAATCATTATCATTACCTACGCGAATGCCCGCACAGTAGACGAAACTCTTGAGATTTTCTAATACTCTGCGTATATGTGTGAAATATATCATTATAAAAAAGTGTGTTAATTAACTGATTATCTTTTTCAAAGAAGGGACGCGAGAATATCTATTATAATACAGAAAAGATAAGATATAACAATTTAAAGGAACTGATATTCTGTGTTGTATATATCAAATATATCATTATAAAAAAATTGCATTAATTAATTATTTTTTAAGACTCAGCGTACTTTACGAGAATACCTATTGTTAAGTAGAAAAGATAAAATATAAGATTTAAAAAAAACTGTGTTATTTATATATTTATATACATATATGTGTATATATGTATATATATATATATATATATATATATATATATATGTGTGTGCCCAAATATTGGAATATTTAAATCTACTACTCGTAAAAAAATAACTAATAAGCAACATTGTGTAAATAATGTAAAAATATATATGTATATGTATATGTATATTTTTCAAAACTGTCATTAATTGGCACCTTTTCTTCATAGAAATCCAAGAATCAAATAAAATTTTTGTTTTCTTCAGGCAGTGGATGTTGTTGACCGAACATGCAGCCGATAAGATTAATTCGCGATGTAATTTCATTGTCAAACTGTCTGCGGGATTTTCGATAAAACTCAGTAAGCGGTATATAGATTTAAGTATGCGATTTGCGTAAGTCTACAAATTACAACATATCAAATTATTAAATTGAATTAAAAATTATTACTGATTCATTTTTTAGATAAATAATAACTTACCTGAAAGAGTTGTTGTACTCGCGGCGAGCTAGAAAGGATATGATTGAGAAAATTAAAGTTATTTATCGCAGCAACCCACGGTTCGTACTCGGTTTCATGAATAAGATACATCGCAATATCAAATGGAATGGAATAATTCACATAACCGGCTCTAGCTAAATTAAAAGCGTCATCTAGAAGCGCAGCCCTGTTTATCGCGTGTATTCTTTTAAAATTCTTTAATCTCATATAGTCGACAAGCATTTTCCAGTTATTCTCGTCATAATTGACTCTATAATATCCAATTTGCTGAACGTTAAAAATCACCCACGAGTTTGACTCGAAAGAACCAATTATCACACTCTTGACCTGCGGCTCCAACCATGCTGCTGTATCGATTCGATCAAATGTCGAATTTGATTCTTCAATTATGAAAGTCAACGGTATCCACCAACCAGAATTGTCTACTTGCGTTGTATGACGACTCAGATAAAATCGTTCTTGCGAAGCAGAAAGAGCTTTTGTGGTATAATTTCGCGTAATGGTTACTAGGGGATATCCTGGCTGATTTGTCCAGGATTCTATGATATCTTTTACAAGGAAATGTTTAGGTAATTGTCCTGATTTATCTGATGCAGTCTGTAAGTATCGATACAAATCGGATGGAAGTGCTGCTTGATATGACCTAATAATAGAAATGAGTACCTGTGTAGAGTAATATTAACAGACCGACAAAAAAAGAAAAATGACAATTATTATTTTTAATAAATTAAATTATCGCAATTTTTTGATAATAACAATGTACATTCACGATTTTGTATTGAATGAAAAATTGTTGATAGAATTTGAAATTCGCGTGTAGACTTACATTTCGCGTAAATAACTCTGCAAGCCCAACTGAAATGCTGTACTTCCAATAATATGATTGGTCATACGAATTACAGATGCACCTGGAAATAAAATAGCGTAATATTATAACATTTATTTTGTATTGATTATAATGTATAAATAAAATAAATGCTATATATTATTAAATATTTTTCTAATAAAGATTAAAATGCACAATAAAATAAAAAAGTACATATTATAAAATCAAATTTGTTATATTTTATTGTATTATTTAATTATAAAATTAATTTAATTATAGGAAAAGAGAAAAATTAATATATCATTTGACTTCTTAATATAACTTATTTAAAATTTTTTTCTGCGATTGTCACTATTTTAACTGTGACAGTATAAAATTTAGAAGAATAATTAAAATGATAATTTATACGAAGTTGTTAACTGTGTCATATGGATGAAAATACATAGCATACAATATTAAAGATATGAGATATATTAGAGATTAATTTTGCCAATAATCAATTTTTGCACATATGATTTGAATATGCAAACTATTCGTAAAAAAGATTATCACATGATTGATAGATATCTTTATCTGTTTTGCGAGATTGTTACACGTATGGCGATATGATCAACAGGTTGCGTAAGACAAATGACGCAGCACTTGTAACAAAAATGATTGAAGAGATTGCATGACAGAGTGCTTTCAAAATACAGTTCCCTGTTTCAGTTCATGTTTTATTCATTGTCAGTTTATGTCTTATTTATTTTCAATTTATGTTTCGTATAAAAATTATTTCAGTAGATTTTAGTAAGTACATTTCCTCAATGTAAACTTAGAATCTCAAAATTTACAGAAATAAAATAAATAAAATGATCAATTATGTAATTTATTTATACCTTTTTTATAAGAAACAAAATCCAAAGTAGCCATAATGCTGCTACGGTTTCCGACATCTCGACCGTTCAGAGTACGTGTATGATTATCGGAATCTGCAAGTAATGTCGGTTGAAGACAATCTACCGCGAACATATTCATCATTCTCAGATCCGGTTCCGCTATGGATACACCAAAGTATTGGAAATACGTAGCGAAACCTTCTTTCAGCCAGGCGACGTCCCAGAATTTCGGTGTCACCAGATTTCCAAACCAGGTGTGAGCGTACTCGTGAGCCATCGTTGTCAATCCATTCAACACTACTCTCGTCGGCGTGATTCCGTTCTCATGCAATACTACCGATTCCCGATAAGTGATGAGACCCCAATTTTCCATCGCGTTAAAATTGAAATCCGGTATTGCGAATTGATCGACCTTCTCGAGGGGGCTCTTCACCGACATCCATGTCTGCAATGCCGAGAACACTACCTGGCCGCGATTCAAGGCCATCGATCCGCGAAACTTCATGGAGTCTCTCGTCCATATCTTGAAATTCTCTGAAATTCTTGATCGCTCCGGAACAAAGTTGTGCACTATCCACCCTACCAAATATGTGGAAATTCGCGGCGTGCGTCGGAATGTGGTCACATAGTAAGTATCATTTCTAAATCAATAATAAAATTGTTTTTTTACATCCTATTTTTCGTATATTTTTCTTTTGATATTTAATATAAACTATACACTAACTTTATTTGTATAAATTCCACTGGAGTATTACTCGTCGCATTTTGATCTTTATGATGGCCAATTCGTACTTGGAATTCCGCCTTTAAATGTGGTTCGTCCATACATGGAAATGCACGACGTGCATATGTGGGTGAAAATTGAGTTACGCCGATTCGTCTAAAAGAATTTAACAATTCTGAATCAAGTGTGTAATAATTGTTAAAAATTTATTTTTATCACTATAAAAAAAGTATCATTATAAAAATAGATATTTCTGAATATAATTGAGCTTTAAATTGGTAAATATATATAAGATATATAAAATATATATAAAGTATATATAATATAAAAAATATTGTAAAAGAAAATACACAATTACAATAAATAGGAAATATATGAAATTAAGTATCATAAATCACATCCTAAAAGTTTACATTATAATTAAATTGTATAACACACAGAATACATATTATATTAACAATTAAAATAAATATGTAATTAAGTATATAATTAAGAGAATGTTAATATTTATATTTAATCTTCAATATTTTTACAGACTTTTAATTGCATAGATTTTGCTATAATTATCGTACTTAGCGACTCTCTTAATTATAAATATGTGTATATAAGCGTTTTCAAAATTTAAATATTACCTAAGTTTTCCCTCAACTTCATATAGGCTTGAGTAAAAGCCAAAAACATCGTTTGCGATGTATCCTTTAAAGGATAATTCTATCGTGTATTTTGCAGGTTCCAATGCGCGCACGAGTTTAATCGTAAGCATTTGTGTTTCTTCATCATAAATGTAATGCAAAATCGGAATTAAATGACCTGATTTATCCGATAAAAATGCATTTGATTGTACAATTAATGTATCTGTGTGCAGAACAATCAAGTCTGTTTTTTCCAATACTTGCAAGATGATCCGTACGTGACCATCATAATCCGGGTCAGTGGGATGAGTGTAAATCGATAAATCATATGATACGGGAATGATTTTCTTGGGCAGTCGATATCGTGCGGAAATCTTGTTTAAATTTTCCTTTTTGTCTATATCATCGACATTATCACATGCGAGTACCAGATTTAGAACGACGAGAATAATCAGTAAAAACATAGTAAATAGAAAGCGATAAGAAATCATGACTATGTCTTAACATTCATAACAACATTCATTCAAATTCTAAAAGTTGGCTTTCGTATAAATAAGAGACCGCGATGATGTGTGTTTGAGTATCTCTCACCTTGTGTTATATATACATATATATGTGTAAGATGAGATAAACGTTATATATAAAACGGCCACACACATACACGTGCACACGCGAATTTAATAAAATACGAGTCCAATTCTTAACAAATATTAATATGAGATGATATTTTTTATCACAAAATATATATATATATATATTGTAATCAGAATAAAATTTCACCGAAAATTTAATTATACAACTCTCAGCACAATGTTTATACTGTATTGCACGATTAAGACTACAAGCTAGTCGCGTTTACTGCGTAGTTGCTATATTATTTGTCATCGACGATTACGGATAAAGGTACATCGGCATCGACCTCGCGATCGGGCATTTAACGAGATAATATTTGTCCATCATACTCAGGGCAATAACGATAACAAGTTTCAATGAAAATATGATTTTATGATGATATTTATATTTACACAGGAAACCATACATACTTAACTGTGATTTTTTTTTAAATAATTTGCAGCGATATTAAATACTGGTATCAACTTTGATAATTAATTGATTGAGAGTCTTGTACTGTAAATTGTTTATTGATTTATAAGAGAAAAAAAACAGAAAAAGGAAAAAGAGGAGACATTTATCTATATTAAATAATTATCTTTCTAGAAGCTGTACGCAAAATGTCTGATTGTGAAATATTCAGAACAAGTACAAAAAAATGATGAATTCCTATTTGTTATTAAGTAAAATTCTCGATTAATTGTGGATATTTTTTTATTATGGTTTTAAGTCCATTTTTTTAACATTAGACTTGTTACATTGTGTGTCCATTTATTGGCGAATAGCACTTGCAACATTCCTTGTTCGGTCGACATGGCTGCTAGTTGGTGACAGTGTTGAGGTTTTAGGCACAACTTGCTGAGATTTGCATGTAATTGCTGTAGGCTACATGTCTTGCCTTTAGGCTGAGGTTGAGGTTTACTTACGTTCTATACACCTTGATATTGGAAGCCTAAGCGATATCCCAAGTTTGTATGGTCCTAGGTTTACTTCTAGCTTATCTACAGGTACGATATGTAGAGAAAAGTACGAGCACAATTCTATAGATAAAATTAGTGATTATGGAGATAAATAATTAATAATAAATTTTTCATTTTAATTTATTAAATGAACAATATGTAAAAATTCTCTCTTCCATATCTTAAAAATTGTTTTGAAGCAATGTAATGCCTGAATATAAATTTGACATTGTCTGATTTGAGCATAAAGTTATAATTTAGTTAGAAATTTTGTGTCTAGAAAAAAATATAATAACCTGAAAAGTTTGCAGTACAATTTTTGCATAAAGATACTTAAGTTTACAATATTCATATATTTACATACATCTTTATGCGATAATGTATGCCATTTGTTTCAATGACCTTTGACCATTATTCGTGCAACTTAAAAATCTTGTCTTTTTTTTCACAAAATTTACTTTTCTGGGGTAAAAAATTGTTCCAGGTATATTTTAAAAGTCCTCAGAGAATCAAAGTTTTTACCATGAAAGAAGTCTGTAGAGACTCGAATAAATGATAATTAGATGATATTAAATCTAATGAACACGGTGTAGAATATTCTGGTCAAATTTCATTAAGTCTGCCAAAAATATGAAATATAGCGTTGCCCTGAAAGACGACGCAAATCATCATTTTAATTAGTAAAATATCATTATTTTATTACGTTATTTTTAATATTTTAATTTTGAGAAAGTATTTCTAAATTCATTATAAAATGCATCGATATATTAATAAGAAATACAAAATAGAACATTTATTTATAAATAATAATATATTATGGGAAGACACATAAATGAGGAGCTATATGTATGTATAATGGAAAGGTTGACACGATGAACGACTTGAAGGAAGTTGCAGTCATGATTGGCCTGCATAATGAAGAAGCTCGAACGCCATTATACTCGATGGCAAGCTTAAAGTTTCAACACCTATCGGTTAGAAACCTTGTGACAATCCTGAAACGTTGCCCCGTTGAGAAGCAGTCCCTAGGAAAGTTTGTTCGGTTTATCCCAGCTTTCATATGGATAAAATGACAAGCTGCGTATGTGTTTGCATGATTTTCTCCTTTCGTGCCTCTCTAGTTAAGATTTACTTTGAAATTGCATCGATAATGCGTAAATATATTTTGTCTTTTCATAGTATGTGCATGTATAATATATACGCAACAGTTTTAATTTAATAGAGTAAAAAAGTATTGCTCTGCAAGGTTTAAAATTTTATTTTAATCAATTTAATGTATTAGAATCTAAGTATCTAATTATTCGAAAACATTATTTCTTATGTGACATATGTAATTGAAAGAAAATATCTACTGGCTCATTCTATAGAACCACTGCACTGTAATTATATTTATGTGTATAATGTGTGTAATATCGCATAAAAGAGACACTCCAAATAGATAAACATACTTTAAAAATCTAGAATTAGCTTAACTTCAAAGTAACGTCCGCTAATCTTACCGACAAATCGAGTTATCAATTGATAATAAATTTCACCGTTCTTATCAAATGTCTCACGAACCAAAAGCGTGTGAATATCAGGGGATTACTGTCCATTTAAAGAGGCATTCCGCGAGTCATTAATTTAGAATATTGTAAATTCAATGATAATTATTGCTTAAGTAATTCTATACTTTTTATTCTTTACTTAATATTATTGTGGCTTAAGTCTTTACCATTGTAGTTATATTTGCATAATATTGCATTTCCTGTATTTTTCAATATATGCCATGATTATTTTCCGTCTGTTAATCTTTTTTTTGCGATGTTATCTCGCGATTCCTCGATAAGATTCAACGTTCATTTTAAACTTGAACGCAGACAAAAAATTCAAAAAGCTTTTCGAAAATTTATGTTATTAAATAATAAAATTATATAAAGAGCTCCGATTAATAAATAAATAAATAATAAAGAGGCAATAGGAGCGAGGAGATGTGAATATAAAATTGTAAGTTTTTTATATATAGATGATATGTCGCAATTATATTGACATTAAGTACATTAGTAACATTCTATAGAATGACGGAAATTACAATAAAGATTTGAACGTTTCGATTCATGTTTTGAATCCTCTTCAGCATAATATATAAATTAAATAAATGAATTATAAATAAAAACGAAATTAATGATTAAACATCGCATAATAAAGGCGTAAGACATGTGTGAACATAAAATCCGTGATCGTATTCGCATGATTAAAAGGATCACTGCCTCAGAACCGCTGTACATATTTATCGCATGTTAGTTGTATAAATTACATATATATAAAACGATCCAACTTCGGCTCTTTTTTTGTATGGCTTGCATAATAATCCCGCGAGGCAATTCTCCGAGGTTTCCAGACCGAGGGAGATATGCAGTTAGATTGAGGGGTTAAGTCTGTATTAATAAAATGAGTATAATAAATACCTGTTTGTAATAAAGTAATTTACCGTTAGTTTGTGTATAATGGTGGTGACTCAGAAAAAGCTTACAGGATATGCACTCCGTTTGTGTGTTGTTGAATCTATGGTATATATATCGCGACAATTGATGTTTTAACGTGTGGTTATGTCGATGGTACAGATGGTAATGAGCTCAAGGGCGAAAAATACATTTAAGATGGAAAGAGTTAGGTAGGTGACATTAGATCTTAGGCAGTTTGTTTATTATATCATCGTAAATAGCTGGCAAACATTCTATATCTGTTTGTAGATTTATGCTATTTATTTGTCGTTTAATGTGTAACATTTCAGATATCAGTCTTTTTGTGTAATAGGGCTCGTTGTCTAGTATTTGTGCATTGTCCCAATCAAAGTCATGATTGTATGTTAGGCGGTGGTCAGTGATCACTGATTTATTGTTATTGGGCTTCATTATGTTGGTCTTATGTTCTTTTATCCTAGTATTCAGCTTTCTGCCCGTTTGACCAACATAAGAAGCGTCGCAATTTAGACAATTAATTTTATATACCACGTTGGTTTTCATGAGACTAGGGATAGGATCTTTGTGTGTCTTAATAAATTTGTTGTTTTTGTTTATACTATAGTAGGCTAATCTGATGTCGACATCTTTTAGAGCATTCTTTATTTTATCAGTTACTGTATGCAAATATGGAATTGTGAAATATGAGTTATTATTGGGTGTTTGTAATTTTCTGTCGGATGGTCTATTGTTAATTAAAAACTTTATGCGGTTGTTAATTGTTCTGAATATAAAATCGGTTGGATAGGAGTTGTCCAGTAAAATCTTTATTACAAATTTATTATTCTTTTCATGGAACGTGGGATGTGATAATAAGAATACTCTATCAACCAAGCCTATTACAGTGCCTCTTTTTTGGTTGTTAGGATGTTGGGAATAGAAATTGAGATATTTACGAGAATATGTTCTTATGGTACCAGTCAAATATTAGATGGTTATTAATTAAAATGAGTGTCAGGTCTAAAAAGTTAATCTTGTTGTGGTCATTTTTTTCTACAATGAACTATACTCTGTTATGGGAAGAATTAAAAATTGTCAATGTCTCGTCAATAAATTTTGGAGGTACCGATATTAATATGTCGTCCACGTATCTGAAGTAAATGGGAGGGGTAAAATTCAATAACGTCAATGCTTTTTCCTCTATGTCTTGTAGGACTATGTCGGCGATTATCGGAGAGAGTGGGGAGCCCATTGGTGTGCCAAAAGTTTGTTGATAAAATTTGTTATTGAAGACAAAGTATGTAGAGTTTAAGACCAGGTTTATTGCTGTTAAAAATTCTGATTCTGGGATGTTGCAATTATTTGTGATATATTGCCATCTCTTTGATATGCTTTCTACTGCTAAATTGATCGGGATGTTAGTGAACAATGAGATTACATCTAGCGAAAACAACTCATAATCATTGTCAATATGTAAATTAGATAATTTGTTGACTAGATCGAAACTATTTGCAATGTGACTATTCGGTTTCGGGAAGCTGTCGTACATGATTTTATGTAACCAACTGGCTAAGTTGTATAATGGGCTATTGATAGATGATACAATCAACCTGTAAGGGATGTTAATCTTATGAATTTTTGATAACCCATATGCTCGCGGTAAATTACCTTCACTGAAGGACATTTTACGGTATTCAATGGTCGAGATGTATTCTTGTTTTTTCCACCGTTTCAGTATGTCGTTGAGGCTTGAGATTAATTTATTAATAGGGTTTTTGTTTAATAAAATATAAGTCTCTTCATCTGACAATAAATTTTCCATTATTTGGGTTCCATTATTTGTCTTTATCTAAAGCAACTGTAACGTTACCTTTATCCGCTCTGGTAAGGATAAAATTCGGGTTTTCTTTTAAGAAGTTGTTAGTAGTTGATTGTAAGTTGATTAGTTTTTTAGTGGTTTTATTTTGTGGAAAGGATGTTGTGGAAATTTATGTTATTAAATTATAAAGACATAAAGTATGCTTTTGTTGCGATCTTTTTAAACATTAATGTACTTTCTATGAAATTATCTGCTAATTAGATCTCAATTTATACAGTAATATGTATGTATATATTATAGATACGCTAAAACATTATAAATATATTTAACATTTGCTATTAAAAATATTGCACGCAAATACTGTTTTTTTTCTAGCTCATTTCTGCTTTTAATTATTTATTTCTCTGTTTTATGATACATGTAATAACTATTTCCACACAAATAATTAGATTAACAATAGAAATTGAGTTTCCTTTAAAATTAAAAAGTAAATAATAATATTTCCTGTATCTTGCTTTTGCTTCTGTTCCATACGATATACGCGCTATGTTATTCATGCATCAGAGAAATGCAAACATGTACCGTGCAAATCAAATTACGTTTGCTTGATCGTTTTCGACTTTCAATCCAAAATTGTACTATGGCGTAATAGTAACAATTGCACCAGTACACAGTAACAATTTGTTTGTTTAAAAATCTGTTCGATTAATCAAGAGATCTGTACATTTGCATTTTTTTCAGTATTTTGTATCTCAAACACATTTTACTTTATTTTACATATGTTAATGTATATACGTGTATATATTTATATGCTGTTTGTGAAGGCATGTTATTGAAAATTTTTTATAAAATTAAGAACAATATCAATAATATGTGTATATTCTTATGTAGTAATATTCAATAATATCTAAGAATGTAATAAGTGACAGCAGCAATTAATGTGTAATATATGTACAATATGAATAAATCAGCAACCGGTGTAGAAAAATGAGATACAAAAAATTAACTTTTCCGATTTATTATGGAAATTTTGCCATTATTTTTCTGATGATCACTTTTTGAAGAACAATATTGATATTCTCAAATTGATGGCCTCGAGGGCTGATCTGAACTGTTTCAACATTCATTTATAATCGACAATCACGATGAGAAAACTGACGACAAAAGACGCTATACTGTAGAACTGAGGATCTTGTTAAAATTCATATCGCGCACTGCTGTCTCGTACAGAATCGACATTCGATTCTATAAAAAACGACAATAAAATTCTTTTCTTAAAGTTTTTTTCTGAAAGTTGTCACATTACATTTCAGCCATTTATTGTGATTTACATAATGTACAGTGAACAAACTTCTATCTCATAAATGTTATATATATATATATATATATATATATATATATATATATATATATATAATATTATTGTGTTTCTTTTTAACAATTTAGTAGAGATTATCTCTTTTTTTAATATATTAATAAAGCAAGCTAACTATGCTATTAAAAGTGCTTGTCTCCCGAAACTTTACTTAAAGCCTTGTTATCTGCCGTAGCTTATAAAAATTGTTTATTAGAAATAATTCAGTGTAAAGAAAATTTATTGCAGTTAAATCCATGTCTGGATTAATTCGCTATTTTATGAAAATTATTACTTCAATATTAAGCATTTATTCCGTAAATCAAAATTTTTCTATACACAACAGATAGCTGTAATTAACAATAAATTTGTTGAAACAAAATTTTTAAAATTTGAATTTTATGGTGCTGTAGAAAATATAAAGTTTTCTTAGAATGCTTTTTTAATTGCAATTTTCATTTAACATTTTAAGTGCTCCGTGTGCTATAGAATTTTCACTAAGTTCAAACTATCTCCTAAAATGATCAATTAATCAATGTTAATTTTCAATTCAAGCGGTTGCTTACGAAGCTTTCTCGAGTTTTCTTGGAGATGAAATCAAATCAAGAGAGACCCGTAAATTGCGGGTAAAGACGATGGTCGAGAAGCGACTGCTCTGCTCGGAAAAAAAAATGGCGAAATAAAAAGTCGAGCATTTAGCCGGGACGGAGGCCTAATTTAGTCAGGCCAACGAAGGTGAGTTTTGCTCCGGGGGCCTTTGCAAATTGCCGCCAATACCGCCTGCTTGTCCCGGTAACATCGATGACGGAAGCATGGTAATTCGATTATAAGGTTGTTTGAAAGCTTCGTCCTAGGTATCTCTTCTCTAGATGTACCGATGTTGCTCGCGTTCTATTCGCGACCTGCACATGCAGTTGTATATGGATATGTACACATAATGTGCGAACGTGAAACGTGTAGATCGATTGATGTCTTAATATTGTTTACTGACCTGACAGTTTAATTTGCTCCGCCAATTAACATCGTTAAAAACATCTGCTATTTTGAGGAAAATATTTGTGGAATTTGTGGAATTTGTGTTATATAGTGGAATGCAATAATTTCTCTCATTGATGAAAAACACACAATGTTCTCTTCAGACTATTTTAATTATTATGTTAAAATTAATTTTGCAAATATTTATCAATAAACAATCAATCTGATTTGATAATGTTATTAATATTTTATTCATGATGTAGAGTGGAAAAGGAAATTTACCGTTCGGAACTGTTGAGTGCACATTTATGCAATATCATGTTATGGTTCCTCGAGTGCTTGGCTTTTTAGCATAGTAATTGAATTGTTTGTACAGCGTTTAGTTTGTTATGAAAGGTATTTTCAATTTTAAACATCATTGAAAAACTGTTAGGTTCCTTTTATAAAATTAAAGGAAAATAAAAAAATTCTTTACATTTTGTTGTTTATTTTGATTATAGTATCTCTCTATAATACTCTATAATATAATGTACAATTTTAAAACTGCTATCGTTAATATTTTATTATTTTACATTAACTTTGATTCTTTTTACATATTGCAATTTTAATTTTTTATAAAAATTACATATTTTCTTATTTTTAAATTTTTAATTAAGCACTAAAACATTTGATAAATTATGTATTTTCTTTAAATTGATTTTTTTATTTATTTATTATTTATGCGTTTCTGGTCTTGAAAGATGTTGACTAAAAATGTTATGAACGATAAGAAAGTAGAGAGAATCGAGTTGACCTAAAATTGTAGGTTTCAATACCGTATATGATTATATTTGATTTCTTTGAATAAGATGCACTTGTATCGAAGCAGATATATTCTTGTAAAAGCCAATTTACAATTGGAAAGCTTGATATTTATAAAGATATGTATATTATCACTGATAAGTTAAATTATAATATATTTGTTTCATGTCTCAAAAATTTTCAGTACTGTTTTAGCACCTAATTTAATATATATATAAAGATAAATAGAAGAGATCATATGGACTTTTTTCTGTATTGCAATATCATTCAGATTTTATTAAAATGGAAGAAACGTATTTTGTTACGTATTATGTACTCTTCTTATTTACATTTTACTTATAAAAATAATATCGTCGGTTTAATTAAGCGTTAAGTTTCGATGTTGATTTTAGCGAATCGCAATTTTCGCGAAAGTCACGTCAAGAATATTGTCGATGTTGTAAGCGAAGTGAAGCCAGCGACTTCCGTATATCTTTATCAGTGTTCAGAAACGCGGCAGGAGGTAGATCTTTCTTTAGATGACCAGGGTGGTCTTTGTGTCTGTACGGGTAAATATTAGCGGAGGATGATGAGAGCATCCCCATTCGTTCTTTCTTTCATTCTTCTTTCTCTATTTTCAACGACGCGTCGCAAACCCGCTCTCTTGGTTGCTCTGATGGATTCGTTCATTCCGTCGCGACGTCATTCTGAAGACTGGAGGCTTTTACCTGTCCTCTTCAAACCACCGCATCTCACCGAAAATTCACTCTAATATTGCCTCCATTCAAGTATGCACTTATGGCGGCACCTTCTCTTTCGTGTAATAGACACCGCCGATTGAAACCTGCGTAGGTACTCTTTACAAGATTCTGTTGTAAATTTTTGTCGATAATTAATAATTTAATAATTGCGAGCTTATAATATCTGTAATCTTATAAACTACATATACTAATAACGATGTATCAGCAAAAAAAAATTTGTCATTTCAGAAACTGACAAGTTTCTATAAACATTTAATTTTTGTCTATAAACTTATGTTTATGAATTCTTTAGCTCTACTGATATTTTGTTAATTATTTTAATTATTTTGATAATTATTTTGCCGAAATATTTTTGCGCGTAGAAATATCCTTTCTATTAGCAGAAGCTCTGTGACATTAATAGCATTAAGGTTGTCTTTATCACGTGTGCTGTTTTGCTCAATAAAGTGCATGATACATGCTTAATCTGTCCCCACGGGCACACCTGTCTCATGAATAGCGTTCGATGAAGATCGTGCGATTGAGTACTGTAGTCCAAAATTAACCCCGATGCACGGAAAGTACAGAATACACTGTAGTGACGTCACAAACGATGTAGAGCCTGGTTTTGTAGCGTGGTTCCTCGTTTCAGAGAGATCGAATAGAAACACATTCGTACCTTAATGCGCATACTAACACATTATTGTTCATCCAGTCATTGCTATTCAAGGACAACTCGGTTTCGCCGTAATGAACGTTTCAATAGACGAAATAATTTTCTGCAAAAGGATATGTGTTAAATACATTTATTATACATGTAAAAATATTTATTATTAGTGTATTTTTTTTTACATAAAGATACTTATATGTTAATGAGATAATTATAAAATTATTTATAACTCCTTTAAACATTAATTGCGTACTTTAGAAAAGTGCGAGAAAAATTATTTTATATAACTCTAAATATATATATGTATAATTTTATAAACGTTATCTAGATACTAGCGAAAGACTCGGGTTCAATTCCCGATTCAGCGACTTCGCTCCGATATTTTTTCTCGTCTACATCTCTTTAGGGGGGTATAGAGGGGTTTTTAGAATTCTCAAAAATGAGAATCTAAATATGTGCTCTGTGCACTAATGAAAAAATTCTTTCGTGAAAAGAATTAATTTCTTTACGCAGTTTCTTTACGCATCAACATCCGCGCATGGGCTTTCATTGCCGAGTATATCTTATCATGTTATCTAGATACATTTCAAGCTAACATCTGTTTAGATAATAATAGCACAAATTTGGCAGCAGTGTCTTGGCTTGCATTTGATCTCAATTAGTCTTTTGATGTTCATGACATCGCGATATTCCACTCATTACTTCGTGTAATGGGGTTAATTTTGGGGCTAAGGTCTGTCGCACATTCACATCAAAGCGAAGGAAAGGACACGCTAACAGAAGCTTTGTGTGCAATGAATACTGTCAGATACGATTGCTGCGATTGCACTGGATACGTGGAACGCATTTTCTAAAGTCGTCCATCAGGTAGATCAATACATAGTCGAACTAATCCAGCGAAATTTTCATGTTTAAAAAATACATGCCCAATAAAAATCAATTATGTACATGATCTCAAGTAAGAGTTAATAAAAATTATAATACAACGACAATTGTTTAAATATGCAAAATATTATTATTTTGATTTTATTACTCTAGCAGATTATTATAAAAATTGCCCATCTATTATCTATTTTTACGTTTTACAAAAAAAATTAATAATGTAATATTACTTCTAATAATGTATAATTACGTTAAAACGTCAATAGTACGAGTACACGAGAAACATTCATATTATAATTAGGCAAAGACAAATTCCGATTGATCTATTTTAATGATAGTTCTAGCGACTTATCTAATCGCTAGTTCATTCTCGTTATTATTCCGCTCTGTATTCACGAAGTTGGTTGGTTGCCTCTCATCTGTAACAGAAGTTCCCCAGCGCAAACTTGCCTTTGACAAACTATGAAGTGTCAACGGATTAGCAAGCAGCCGATACGCCGCATAATTCAAAAGAGAAGACGCAGCTGTGAGGAATATAAGTTTGCGCGACAAACATGTAAGGCTATTTGCGGTTATTACACTCGTTTTTAATAAAAAAAAAAACTTGTATTATATAACTTGATAATGGTTCTACGAAACTTACAGGCCACTGTTGCCCAATTTCTACAATTTCGTACTTCAATGAACAATATTCTTGTGTAGAAAACTTCATCTACGATCCACTTTCAACAAAGTTATTATTAGCAAAGAAAGAATGTCCGCGATCTCAAGTTTGAAAAAACTCATCCCGAAGATATAAATATATGTATAATAAAATTAATTGATTTGTTTTCTCATATGAAATAGATATAGAATCTTTTGTTTCTTAAAACATTTTTCTGTTTATTTCGTACTATTATTTGATGTCTAAATAAAACAGAAGACATTTAAAAATACACGAATATAAGATAGCACAGTAACCAGGACAGAAATGTTTCGCAGTAAATAATTAATGTAATCAATACGTCTTCTTGTTTCATATATAACCACAACCTTTGATCAACTCATGGATGTTAAATCCAGTTTACAAACAGTTTTAATCGTATTATTAATTAATGTTATTGATTACTTTTATGCGTTACTTTTTTCATTTAATTATATGCTGGTTATTATTTTTAGAAGAAAAGAGACAAGTGAATATAATTGAACTTTGCATTATAGTACAAAACTAATTTGCACAATGCAATGTTTGAGATGGAACATACCTGGATAATTGAAAATCGGCGTTAATAATCCTAGATAATCGCGGAGATTAATATATCATACAAAGATTATATTTTGAAAATAATATTATAAGTTTGGTGTGCGAGAGAAAGTGAACAACGTGATTTACAGAATTTATTGCATCTCTTTTTGTGACAATCAGCATAAAAATACGTATTTTGCAATACATTGTGGCGATTAAATTCATTAAAATTACAATGGATTCCAAATCTTTTATTCACGATCTATCGCGCGGATCCGTCGCAATCGAGCAGCTCCCCGTTAATCGGGGTACTTTAGCGGCGCCGCGAGTCGCCGATGATTATGATGATAGGAAAGTAGGTGAATTGATAATGACTCCATGAGAAACGATTCATCCCCCTGCACGAAGAGCGCCGGGTGCTCCTGCGCACGCGTATGTCGGAACGGGGTTGACGACGGTACACGACGTCGCGACGCCGGTGACGGCGCTCACTTGAATCCTCGGCGCGTGTTCGTCGGGCGATTCGCCTTGAAAGATCGTGTCCGAGAACGACAGCAGCAGGGAGCCTACATCTGGACCGGAAGTCGACAGAGGCTCGCGGCACGGACACATCGCGATCGTGTAAATCGATGCTTCGTACAATACGTAAATGTCGTCGCAACGATCAGTCGAGACACACGTGACTTGTCAATACATTTTCTTGTTAAATCACGATCGTTCGAACGTGTGTCGCGCGAATGCATAATGCGACCCGCGAGTGCGAAAGGAAGCAGCGAGTGAATACGGACCGACCGCGATCAGCTGTGGGGACATCGCGCGCGAAAATGTCCCGGTGGATCGTGCTCGTCGAGTGTCCGGTGATTTAACTCGACAAGGTCAACCCCTCAGAATCTGACATTTCCATCGGACAACATCAAGCCGATCGCGACTTATCGTCAAGGACGATCGCGCGTAAGATCGTTGAATGGACGATTGAGGTGTACGTGTCAATTCTGCGACAGCCGTCGGGACGATATTCAACGAATAATAGATGCCGAGTCGCTCGAGGGTAATACCAAAGTTCGCAGGATCCCTTCTAAACTCCTCGTGAACGTCGAGTGTTGAGCGACTCCGTCGGATAATCGATGTACCAATGCCGCGAAACGATCTACGACGGCCGTCGGTCGTCGCGCTGTCAGGTGACAGTCGTCGCGTGCCGATCGGAGAATTTGGCGCCGACGCGTGCACGGAAGATGGAAGTAAGAACTCGCGTTCGTGCGTCCGCGTGGAGTACTAAGGGTTGAAGTTTCGGAGTTCCGGTGGCCTACTTCGGCTCTGTCCTCCAGACGGAGGGCGCGCGAGGTGAGGCTATCACTTGGTTACTTGTTGCCGTGCGTTTCGGGGGGATATCTGATTGGTCGATCACACGAAGAGGCGAATTTCGCCTGCTCATCCATGTTTTATCGTCAAAGAGAGGGCGAGAATATTGTAGCTTATTATATTTTCTTTAATCATTTTTTTCTTTCATTCTCTTCATATTGAATTATTTTATTATAAAACTTATCGTATGTATTATTTTTACGTGTAAATATGTAGTTATACAATCAAATTAATATCAATTAGTTTTAATCTGAGTTTAAAATGAAAGAATTGCGAGCAATTCAATCCCAATCAGTATATTTAAAATTCTTTCAGCTTTATTGCAAATTTTGAAAAATAAAAAACATAAATCTTAATTTTATATTTTGCCTTCAAAAACGATAAAATGTAGAATATTACATATTTTGTTACAAGCATTTTTTTAAAAAAACATGTCTGTTTAATCGTGAATTTATAAATGTGAAATTATTATTCAGCCAAGCAGAATTAATAAACGAAATAAAAAAATTTTTACTTTATTTTGATGGGGTACATAATTTTATATCATGCAACAGTAAAAGTAGAAGTTGCAAATTAAATTTTCAACACTTATTTGAAATGCTTACAACACGAGAGTTAACCGTTAGAAATGTATATAATATTTAATCCAGTTTAATAAATGCCATGTCCAACCGATGTTATTCGCAATTGAGTTTCCAGTTTATCGCCACATTTTGCAATTCACCATGTTGTTGCGCGTTCATATTTTGTTCATACTGCATGTCACGAGATAAAAAATATAAATTAGTTACCGATGTAATGTGACAGTCATACTTTAATCGAGTTCATTTTAAAAATATTCAACGTAATTAATAACATGCGCACTCGAGGGAATATTTCAAGCGTTTTCAAACATCATTGGCTTTATTAAAATTTATTTGTAAATAATAGATATCTTAAATTAAGAAAATAACTAAAAAGATACAATTATTTCACGGATCTTTTTAAATTAAATTATTTAAGAAAAATTTAGATTATTCCATTAACGATGAAAATAATCAATATCGCGAAAATTGCATGCGACCTGTATGCACCTATATGTTTTAATTTTCTATTTCAATTTAAATCTTTTATCTGTCATCTATTATTTCTCACTACTGAATGTTCATTATATTTGTCCAATCCGAGCACGTTTCATTCAATGTCAAAGGGAAATGAGAATCATATAGTCTAAATGTGTAATGAAAGCGTGACGGATCATAGATTTTTAACCATCTGCATGAGTTGCAGTCTCACACGATCTCGCAACAACCCTCGATGTAAACGAACTCTAGATCGCTTTATTCTGCTCGGCCAGGCGGCATCGAGGTCGTGAGTGACAAGCTGAGCGAGTTTCGAACGGAAAAAAAGAGAATCTCTGGCAAAATATGGCTGTCGCGCGATTGTCCTATGAAGAGACATTATCGGATCTTTTTTACTTTTCTTTTTTTCTGTTGACACCCGATGCAACGCAGATGGCCCTGACCTACGATCGACAGAACTGGCAAAATGCGATAATAATCGACGTGTCGTTTGATTGTCGTGTATCGTCCATTATTATTATTTATACGAAGTTATTTCAAGAAACAACCACTTCTAATTTGATCGTACTTAATTTTGCTTTTCATTAATATTTTATAATCGGCATCAGATTAATTCGTTTTTTTGTGACTTTACGGATTTATTGTACAGATTGAAAGTGATTTATAACGATAGAGAGAGTGATTAAGACATTAAATATGATACTCCCATTTTTCCAACTACGTTAATAAATGTAATAGAGATATAACGTATAACAATATAACTTTATTAACTAATATTATATTCGCAAATAATAAACATACGCATATATTGCATATTCTTCTTCATCTCTCTCAAATATTATATTCTTTGCTTTATTTAATCAGAAACTGTCAATAAACGAAAGGTATGTACATGTATGAGGGTTTATCAAAGAGTGATTGCGTGTGTCGAAGGATTCTTGTTAGCGTGTCCTTTGCTCGCCTTTGGTAGGGCGATCGATAAATATCGATTAGCTTATACTTTGTGGATACATAAACCTACACCTATATTTTCTTGTCACGGCCATTTCTCACGATGAGTGCTCCTGGTTCGAGAGAAGCTACTTTCACGATAATATAATAAGATTATGAATGAAATCAATAACAGTGTGTTCGGCAGTATCTATAAAAAACAGAGATATTTTGAAGATAAAGGAGAATAATACATTAGATTATTGTTTTACATTCTTTTTTATTTTAAACTCTATTTCTTTTTCCAGTTAGGTATATTAAAAATAGATGATATTAATATAATTTTTAACGAAATTATGGAAAATTTTCAATTTTTTGAAATTAATATAATGAATTTGAAATTAATAATTATCTAATTTTAATTATCTTAAATCTTTCTTAATTTTTTTAAATAAAAATGTTGCATTTAATTATTTACGTTTGATGGTAAGCTGATAAGCAGCTCTAGTGCAAAAATCGAAATATGATGTTTAATCTTTTATTCATAATGCGTACGTGCCGCAAAATATTTTTAAGTACAAAAAAATCTTTACAAACATTCATACATGCTCACGTATAAATGATTCAATAAAATTCGTTTTCGGACTCATTGATCATTTTGTATTTCAAATATTCATACGTTTATGATGCTAAAAATTTTTATCTGATGTATACTACAGCAACATATGATTTTTGATAATGACATGACTTTATGTACAATATGTAGCTAGCAAAAAACATTAAAACGCTTGTGTACATGAATAAAAAGAATTATCTGCAAGTGAATTGTAATTAGGTTTTACCTTAATAAAGAAATTTAATTTCGCACTGTCAGGATATTTAATAAAACTGTCAGGATATTTAATATTAAAAATGTTAATCTCTTAAATGGTTGCCTATCAAATTTTCATTAATAAAAATTTATTAATCAAAATCAAGTAAATTAGTAAAACGAGTAAAGCAATTTTCGAATATCTTATATGTTCATTATTAAATGCCGGTGCATTTATCGCGCGAATTATACATACGGTATTCTCGTCCTTAAGCATCGCACGGGGTTTGAATTCATTTGAAACATTCCGCATACTGTCATAACTATTCTTGGTAATAAATATCATACCGAAGATACGTATATTCGAGAAGCAATCTGATTTTAAACAAAAATATTTCTAACAGACAATATGTTTGTAGAATGACTGCCGATGTTGTTATCGCGCTACGTGTGTGAAATATTAAAAAGGTTATTTGCGTTTCAGCTTAATCGGACCGCGCACTGACAGAGTTGTTAATATTATATGTGACGGTTAACTGGCGGCTTAAATATTCATCGATATGTCGCATAGTACAAAGTGCTCACAGTGCCGTGAGAAATACAAGGGCGAGTATCTTTGCGCGGAAATATGCGAATGCAGAACAAGCAACCGCAAGCTGCTAATTTCGAGTTCCTCGTTTAACGTGGCGTGTTTCCTGTACGAGACGAAAATGATGAATAAATATGCTGTAGCATCCCCAGGCTACGGATACGAATTAAATAGTAATGAGGTTAATAGTAGTACATCTCTTCTTTTGTTCTGCATGTTTAATTTATCGATGTTAAGCTATATATACAAACGCATTTCGTATCATGAAACAAATATGTAAATCGCGAGTATGTTTGTACTGTGATATATATATATATATATATATATATATATATATATATATATATATATATATTATATATAGAATTAAAATTATTTTACAGAGATTTGACATTTTTTAATAAACGACATAATTTTACATTCTTATTCAAAGTGGTGATATTACACTTAAGATTTTACAAAGCCTACAATTTTTATTGCAGAAAAAACATAGTTATTTAGCCTGCAAAAATGGATATGTTTTAGAAAGAATTAATTAGGCTTCAGTATGCAAAGCTGGATTCCTAATCTTATTGTTAATATTTTATTATAGAATATTTTGTTGAGTTATAAAATATTTTGTTATGGAATTATCTTTCATTTCCTCTTATAAACGTTTAAATAAATCCTTTAGGTTTTTATTTTTACTATATAAGAGTACTTTTTACCGTTTGGTTTTTTATCAATACAAGTAAGATAAAAAGAGGAAGCGCGAGAAAATAAAAAAATATTTCGAACCTATCACTGACTCTGAATATTAAAGTGAGACTCTGAATATACCTTTCTATATTTACTTACATTTTCGCGAGCGTTCAATGCTCGTCTGAATTGAATCGAAATTTTTCTCGCTAGGATTAACAACTGGCGTAACTGATGAAAAACGTAATAGGGGGCATGAAAATCGATATATACACGAATATAAATTTTCGTACCCGTAGTATCCTCGCGATTATTCTAACAAAGAAAAACATCGATGAGAAACTGGGTAAAGTTGACGGACCCCGAAATGTAATTACGAGCAACGCGACGAGCGTCGCTCTATCGAGCGCATCGCCCAAATTTATTTCGCGCGGGTACATTTGCCGTGAAATGAAAAAAAAAAAAATCGAAAGAAATAATTACGATTACCTCGATACGCGAGAGCATGCGGCGGGGCACATTTCGCGAACTGGACGATAACGAGCACGAGAGGCGCCGGCATACACGCCACCCTTCGTGAATCGCGTTTAACCCAATACGGGAAAAGCGCGTCACGAATGGTCTCGGGTATAACAAGCGCAGAGAACGTGTCCTGGAAAGAAAGAACGTTGCGAATGTTTCTTTCTTTCTTTCTTTCTTTCTCTCTTTCTCTCTCTCAAAGCCTCGCAAAAAATTCCCTGTAAAAATGTCTGTAATGCCGTAGCAGATATTCTGTACACGTTCGTCGTATCCCCGTATTTCGCATATCGGTGGTGAAACGAAATTTTTGTAATCGTGATGTTTTAAAGACTACACATACACAATAAACAAAAATATATATATATATATATATATATATATATATATATATTTTATATTTTATATAGATATTTTTTTATATAGATATAATATTTAAGCATATGCAATTAGCGTATAAAATACTTTATCGCCGATGAATCGGTATATCTTAAATATGTAAACCAGCACAGGAATTATGTTAAGTATTATTTCACGTGATCGTGCATGCTGTGATCTTCCAACTTGAACGATGCAGAGAATCCTACATCTATGTGACTTGGATTTAGGGGAATACGAAACTTCTCGTTCGCAAATGTTCGCAAATTGTAAATCAACAATCTCGGCTTTGAATTCTGCTGTTCTCATCAGTATGGTTAATAATAGCTTATTACAGATGTGAAGCTACCATAAGCTACCTATTATGTCATATACTACTATGCACACACATGTTTTTACTAGAAACATGTCGATACTGATTTATGGCTAGTTCAAGGGAAGAGAATTCACGTAATCAGTATCGCTAGCGCATGTCCTTTGACTTCAAAGCAACGTTATATTACGGTGTACCACGATATTCCTGGTATACTATGTCGATTTATTGAGTTTCCGAAATTAAAGTTCGACTTTTTATCGCACGTTGTTCTATTATAAAACTATTTTATTTACACGCAGATTTATATCTCCTTGTTTTTTAGCGCTAATTTTCAAGTAAATTTATAACAATCGAAATGATGAGGAGCACCATATTTTATACGTACCAAGAAGAATGCTCAGCATAAAGTATCATTTCATGTAATATATGATAATTAACCCAATTATGATTTATATAACTTTATAACTTATATATATACATATACATGTATATGTGACATTATATATAAAATAATGGAAACCATCGCTCACGTTATATATCATTGTAGTTAAGGGTGCAAATATTTTCGTTTTTTATGACACGAAAATGAGAAGCTAGCCAATTTAATTAGGAGAATTGTTTTAAAACGCGGTTACCTTGCGAACGTTCCTGAATTATAAAACGTTTCAACTAGCCATTTGCGTGGGTGTCCAAGACATATGATAATTGTTCATATAATTAATTTTGTTGTGACTCACACGAGTAGGACATTCTGAATGGTAGAAATATCGTGCGGCTGGCCACTTCAAACACACGCAGAGCCGCAAAACGATTCTGGACCGATTAACTGACGGATTCGCATTCGCTCATTGTCTATGATGAGCGAGAGCTAGAAATGTCGGATTAACGGTACACGCGGTTGACGCATTGTTAGTTTTGCTATACTATCATGTTTACTTGATTTCCATTGGTCCATGTAACACCCATAGAAATTCAATACCGGTCGTAATGCGAAAACGCGTAAATACATGTAGCTGAAACCTGTGAGTGGCAGCGAAACTGATTTGCAAGTATGACTATGGATTAATACAATGCTTTTATTGTAAGGTAAATGTCATCACATTATTCGTTTATTTGCTTAGCGCTTTGCATAATCGACACATAATTCGTCTGAACCAACCATCGCGTCACCTAGTAGCAATATGAAACGAATATTTCAAGTACATTTTTTTTGTTCTTATATATACTATAATCAAAGATTTGAAAGTAAAAATTTATTTTCACTCTATTTGCTCAATCTTTAAATAAAATATATTCTTTTATAATATAAATTAATTTGTTATGACATTATTTAAATGGCGGATATTGATACAAAGAGGAGATTGTTTGCGAGGTGATAGACAATCAAGGGAGATTATTATGAAAAATTTTTAAATCAAATAAAGATAAAAAGAATAGAATAAAAATAGATTTTCTTTAAAACATATTTTTATGTAGAAATACTGATTTTACAATTATACGAAGATTTATAAATGTAAACTTTATTTATCCGTCCGCTAATCCAGTAAATGTTAAAAAAATAAAACAGACAATTTACTATGTATTTATTCATTTGATTCAATAAATGTAAAAGGATCGAAGAAAAATAATGCAAGCTTTTATAAAAATTCAAAAGCTTTTTCAAAGAAAAGTCAATTGCTTCGCAAGAGAAAAATGGCTTTGAGAATATTTCCAATATTGCGTAGCGAAATCTGAAGTTTCCTCATAATCTTGGGCAAAACGGCTATAATTTCCAATAATTAAGTTTTACGTATAAACGATGAGTTTGGCATGCGGTCCAACACGCCAATTACTGAAATGGACACCCGATTGATTGATCGAAATACGCGGATATATGTGTCGACATTGTTCTCCAACGCCCAGCTCAGCAATCTATGTGAGCCGCTCGAAGGGTGTTTGGACTGCGAATTCTATCGAGTTCAAGTGAGTTGAAACCATTTCCTCGTTCGTTGATATCATTTCACGAGTTTCCCTCAGAAAAGCAGTTCCTACAGAGAAAATGATTTTCTCTCTCTACATTGTTAATCCATTCGGATATTGGATCCTACGAATTTATATAATATAGTTAGTCTGATTTATTTGTACATATTTATATTTATTTGTATTAAGAACTTTTTTTACATATTTTTATATTTATTAGTAATATCATATATAACTTTTTAAAATAGTTTCTATTTAATTTAATCCCTTGGAAATTTTTGTAAAATTCTTTTAAATTTTTTAGTGTCCAATTTTATACTCTATAATTTAATTCAACTGAATCAACTAATTAATTCTTATTTAAGAAATATACATTATTTATTATTAAATCACAATTACTATCTTTTTCTTAATTTTTTCTTTATTTTTGAAGAGAAAAATTATAATTCTGTAAGAATTGCATGATTGCAGGAGATATTTTTATATGTTTATTGATTATAGAAATCTCTTCATTATGATTGCAGTAATCGCATTTTTTTGCGATGAGATGTATTGCTAAACTTTTTAAATAGATAAATTGTTCACTATGAAAACGTTGTGTGTTTGGTAAATACGCGAATTTTTTCAATTAAAATTCAATCAGCAGGACTTAACATCCGACAGAATTTTTTTTTACGGCAAGAAAGAGAGAGAGAGAAATACATATATACACACACACACACACATATATATATATATTTATTTATTTATTTATTTGTTTATTTGTACATAAATAAGTAAACGTAATTCCAACTCCGAGCAAACAGAGTTTCATCTCCGCCTCTGGTGGATATTCAATCAGCTGACTACTGGCGGTAGTTTCCTTCGTTGAAACTAAATAGAAAGTCCTAGTCTCTTGTAGAGAGAGACAAATTATTTGCAAGTCGAGTAACCGAAGAGGCCGGCATGCGAAGATGATTTGCTATCGGAAATCTACATCGGTCTGGCGTAAATTGTCGATTAGTGAGCACCACCTTCCAATAATCGAGAATTAACTTCCTCAACAGTCGCCGCAATGATATTGGCTGTACGCACTTGTGCACGTTGATCGGCGGTTTACCACGTGATACCCGATAGGTGCGTTTAATCGCAAGCTACCATTATATCGCACGGCGAATAATACTTGAGATAAAAGTTATTTATTATATAATAGAATAATATATAATAGAATGTATCTAGAGATTAAGCGAGTCATTTTTTTTGTCTATTTCTCTTTTGATAATATAAATATTTAGAGTTTCTCTTAACAAAAATATCAATAGCGTTTCAAATATTATTATAAGTTTATTAGAGTTGAATTAACAATAAGATTTTATTATTTTGACATCTGTAAAACTTAATTTCTCACGTTTTCTTCTTATTCTTAACTATTTATAATTTAAAGACTATTGATTTTTCGAGTGGAATAATAAATTAATTTTTTTTATCGAGGAAATATTAATTCTGAATTGGTAAGAGAATTCATAGATAAAAATTTGATACGTCAGATTTGAGATAACCTTATATTTCGTTATCGATTTTTGTTATCTAAAAGTATTACTGATAAAAATGTATGTCGAATGATATAATTGTTTTGTACGGTAAATTGCATTTTCAGATTCGATCGCTTTTATGTTGGGGAAATACAATTTCGCGCACGATTTTCCGAGAACTTTCGTGAGCTAATTGTGCAACGATAATAAATAAGTTAACTTACTAATCGTTTTAGAGCACGAATCTTTGAAATATTATCCTAATATTAAGAGCGCAAAGTACATTATTTACCACTCTTTATCAAATCATTATTTCTATTGCTTTTTTTCTATTATATTGGGTTGTTTACTTTAGTCACTAAACATAAAAAACATTTGTATAAAAAAAATTTGTTTTGCAGATAAATGTTTTCGTGTCAGTGAATTTTTTGTAACTCTTTATGCCGTTAAAATTGTATATTAAAATTTCGCTGAATGTATTCTTGACGATATAATAAAATAATCATAAATATTTTATTGTGACGAAGTGACATTAACTTGTTAATACTGTCGTAAATTTTTACCGTAACGTAAGTTGTCGCTTGTTAACGTGACAAAATAGCTGCGCGTTAAGAAATTTAAGAGAAAATCTAAACGTAATCACATACATACACATATACATACACATCTTTGATATGATAAGTCGATATTAAATCAATATTATTTTAGATATTTATGGATTTTTGATAAATTTGTATTACAAGATTATATTTTAGCATGTATTTCTGGTATGAATCATTAACCAATCATGTGCAACTGGGTCTCGCTGACTAAAATTGATTAGTAAGCTATTTCATGTGAGCGGTAACTTTATATTTTTCGATACCTGATAAATTATTCGTAGAGATACAGGATGATGAATCACGCTACATTTTTTATTTCTACAGTTTGTATACCCGGATCTAAGAAATAAATAAATGAGTGTTAATTGCACAATATCAATAAAAGTGATTGATGGTAGTAAGTTTCTGCGTAAATTGTCAGACTAAGGATGTGCAAATTGATAGCTCAAACAAACTCTCTACAAATAATAAGAAGAAAAAATGAAAGTTAAATATGTACTTAAATATATTTGACAGTTAACATTTAAATAAAAAAATTTTTCTAGTTCTGGATTATGTTTATATAATTAGAAAATATACATATGTTTCTAGTACAAAATATTCGAATAGTCAATATTCTATTTAGTATATAGTATTGAGAAATAATAATAATAATTTGTGTATTTTAGAGAGATTTAATAGTCACAGTTTTATTGAATAAAATGCTTTAGCCTAAGTGGCTTAGAAATTTATTCCAAGAATTATTCCAAGATATAGTTATCTTTATATGAAAAAATATGTATTTAAAAATTAGAATTCTAAAGTAGAGAGACAACGATGTATGTGTTCAGCATCTTTTCGTTGTGAAAGTAAATTATGAATTTTGAATTCTTACGTTATCGATTGATTTCTAAAGATAAATATAATGGAAATGTCACAGGTATGTGTAGATATGTGAAAGTTGTTTACATCCAAAAATGATTCGTTTTAATATTCAATGTATTTGCAGATTGAAATTTTTCAAACGATATTAAAGAAGAGATCATTTGCGCAAATGTCAGTTGTGCGATGTCCCGTCACGTGCGTTTCTTCCAACTCAATTGAGATGCCAGATAATATTTCTCTCAGGTTTCGCGCTATGAGAAATTCGACGGCAAAATATACGCTACAATTTGCACTCGTTTCATTTTCATTATTTTCTGTTTCGTGCGCCACACATTTCCTACGCTTCCTGTTGCGTGCGCAAGTCTTATTGCCCGACGCTGCGAATCCGGCGGAGAGAAACCACCGGTGAAATCTATGCGGTTGGAAAAAATATAGGTATCTCTGATTCTCATCCGAGCGAAAATAAATGCGCGACTCGAAGGCGATAAGCGAGGGAACAGGATTGACGTAAAAGTTTCGCGATATTTCTCCCCGCGTAAATCGCAGAAAGCGAGGAGTAGGCGGAAATAAAGCGTTCGCGTTGTAAGATGAAAGAAAGGGAAGCTGCCGGGGATTGCATAAATTTGCAGGCTGATAAAGCTTAAAGTACCGCGTTATACTCGTCCTCGTCCAAATTTATCCCCATTTCGAGGAGAACGAGCGTTAAGCAAGACAAAAATCCGAAGATGAGAAGGATAAAATATGTTGCAGTCGATTTTTGGTATCAAGCAGAACGTTAATTACACTCATAAGTTTTTAATGAAAAAATATTTTTTGCATAATGCATTTGAAATCTAAATTTATTGTTAGCTAAATATATATAAATATTAATACTAAATCAAATTTATTAGAATCTATTTGTTGCACATTTTATTTGTTTTCTATTTTATATATGACATATTATAATTTGTTTAGCAAATACAAAGTTTTTTATTTAATATGGTATAAATTATCAATGTCTAATAAAAATAATAATTATTATGTCAATTCATAAATTAATAATATTAATATTATTAACACACTAATATGGTATTAGACACAGTTCTTTAAATATAAATAGTAAAAGTTACGTATCTATTATATATACAATTACTAAATTAAAGCTATCACTTATTGCTAAACTAATTAATTTAGTCAAGGGCAAAATTAAGTACATTTTCTGCATCTTGATTTAAAATTAGTGAACGAGGAAGTATGATCTGTACGATTTCCATGTCAGGTACAAATAGCTGACAGTGTCGTCCTCTAAAAAATGTGCTCCGCGCACGCAATCCTTTAATTATTTTAACTATCTAGAATCTAGAGATACAAATTATGTTAAGGTTACATCTAAATTTGAGCTATATTTCACTTGTAAATAGGTTTTTTGACAGATTGTAACAAATGTTTCATTTCAATATGAGGTTTTTATCTTTTCGTTATTTTGTAATAATATACTTTGTAATAATACTTATACTTTATAATTTAGATTTAAATAATGAAAAATGTATGTGTATGTTACAATTACGGTTGCATTGCGTTAATTGAAAAGTTGTGAAGCATTTAATTCGAAAGCACAAAAGAAATCTGATATTCTTGGATAATAATAGCCGATGCTAATTGGAGTCTTGTTAAGAGGCCGAGATAAATTCTTTTCTTTTATGTAGTTGCATTCAATTCACTAATCAATTTTGTTTATAAATTATATTATTTTTATTATTAACAGTATATGACGTAAACAGCTATATGTGCGTGTGCGTGTGTGTGTGTGTGTGTGTGTGTGTGTGTCAAATATAATTTGTAACATGTAATAGAATATAAATTATAACTTGTCATTTAAAGATTTCGTATTTCTTATGTGACAATGAATCTTCCTATAATATTTTTTTTTTCCAAATTGCAAAGACCTTAACACTTTTATTGAAAAATAGTAAATATTTCTAGAAAACGTTTTAATTTATCATCATTGAATCGTTGGTAACAATATCATCATGTACTCGTATTATCTTAAATCGTGAATAAAGAGAATAATGTGCTGAAAGAAGCATTGTCAATCTGATAAATATTGCGTGTCACTCCACTCATAAATATGTAATAAGTTTCGCCATAATGTATACTTCTCTGAATTGCGTATTAGTATACGGAAAATATGTTATCGATCGCATTATGAATGAATGCCACTTTTTGTTGAAGAATCGGGAGAGATAGTTATACAAAATAATAAACCTCTAGCAGCAATGCGGTTTATTATTCGCTCTTAATCAGATAACAGACCAGCAAAGAAGGAAATTGCCACACACGTATGAAATGTAATTGTAACGTCAGAGCTCTTTGACGAAAACCACGTACGGTTAATTTCACCGATGTATTACGATGCAAGCATATTGAATATTATGCATCCATTCCAAGCGTTTGATCTCCGGATTAAAATTAACCTGATAATCATGTGCAACAGTTTCTCTCATAAATAACAGATATTTGAAGAATATATGTAGAGTATATATTGCATATTATTATTGCATGTACTGTATAAATTCGTGCTTGTGCATTTAGTCAATTAAACATTATGGAGTAATTTTATATCTCTCAAATGCAGCTTTTTGATTCAGCACAATAATATAAATCATATCCTTTCTTATATATATATATATATCGTGTTTTAATATATGTACCAATGAATATCATATTATGACGCGTATATGTGTGATTTTTAACATAAATATAAACATGAATATAAAAGATAAAACAATAAGCTTAAGTAGATAAGCTTGTTATATGAAAAAATTCAAGTGTAAAATTAACAGATGTACAATTCGTCGCGTCCGTGAAATTAGCACGACGTTTTATTAATTTTTAAAAAATAATGGCAGTTCTAGTAGCACTTTTCATAGTTCTATAGTTCTTGATAAACATTAAAAAAAGTTCCGAATTTTTAATATCAAAAACATCAAAAATAAAAAATTACGTGCTAACTTCAATTCGTCAGATAATCAAATCAATGACTCTAAAAAAAAATCAAAAGTACAACGGGAAATTAAATTGTTTTCTAGATGTAGCTTTCTATGTTCATAATGAGCGAGATAAGTTTTGACTGGTGAAATAATCGTTTCAGAATTACCGTTATATATTTTCTTTAAATGTAGATTCTCATATTCATATGTTTTTTTATTAAATTTTTTTTATTAATATTTTTAATAATGTTTGGCAATTCTTAATATTCATCCGATTAATTTAATTATATAATTATACAAATAATTAATCTGATTTAACTTATGCAGTCCAAATAGTTCTTTATAGTTTATCTTTATAGTTTACATACATACATATATATATATATATATATATATATATATTGTTCAAATTGTGACTAAAGAAATACAACTGAGAAACATTCCTCATTAAACAATTCTTAATTTATTATTTAAGTATTTATAATATACAATTAATGTATTTATTTACGAAACTCCCTTTCCGCCACCTTTTCTACTCGTATTGGCCTATTAATTTTATAAAATATAAATAAAATTACAATTCTTTTTATTATTATCACTAATAATCTACCTATAATTAATTATTGCGTAAAAGTAAAGCTAGCTAGAACTTGAAACGACTAGAAAATTATTACTATGTAGGAACTATTATATTCTTATTTTTTCTTTTTATCTTAAATATTATTTTATATCAATTTTTTTTCAAGCAAACATGGTTGCTTGAAAATTATGCTTTTTATCAGACAGGATTTTAAGTAAAATAAGCAAATTCTTGGCAACTCATTCATTGGGAACAAAAATTTTCATCTTCTAAATTTCTACGTAAGAAAAGATTTGCAAATTTGTAAAAACAAATATAATTATATTATAATAATATTAATGTTTGCCATTTAAGAAATGTTTTAATAGCATTAACGCTATCCAGTGTGACGCATGATAATATTGCAGTATTATTGACGTCGGAGTACTATTAACTGAGCACGAGGCATGACTAGTAGAAATTAAATTTCTTACATGAGATCTTAATATGTATCAGAAAGTATGGTAGGTTTTAAAATGAGACCTTAGTGGCAGTTATCGGATTACATCTGCATAACGATGTCTGTATGTACTGCAATTTTAGTTGCGTTTCAGGAGATTAACATAATATTCACAATTGTGAAGAAAACAATATATTTCATATTGTAATTTACAAAACTTACAATTAATTTTGTTACAAAGAAGCTTTTATTGTGTATACTATAAAAATTAAAATAAAATATATATAATATACGATCATAAATTATAAACATAAAATTTGCTTTCAAATTAAATGTAAGTAATTAAATATAAATGACATTTTCTGTCTATAGCATTTACATAACTATGTAGTTATATATATTTATGTTTCTCCATAATGAAATTATTTTCTAGAACATAATCATAAATATAAAAGCCCAGTCCGTCGTGCTACACGCGAGGGGAGTTTTTACGTTTTATTTTCTTGACCTTGACAATTCTATCACAGCCATTTGTAGATATTTACTATCGACAGTGAGACTTGATTAATCTTATGTTATGTTTAATATCAAGCTTTAAGCTCGTGATAGAATGATAACAATTTCAATCTTTTTATATACTCTGATGGAATTTTATTTCTTACATTTATGAGTTTACGTTTAATCCTATAAATTAATAAGAAAATATATAAAATTACGAATATTTATATTTTATTATTAAAGTACAAATTTTAATGTTTAAGGAATTAAAGTAAAAATAATAGTCTAAATCAAATTTTTGCCAACATGCGTCAAGCGTTTTACATAAATTCATTGTACGTAATATGAGTATATATCCATAAAGAAATGCGAGTATTCCCAATATCTAGCAGCAGTTGAATATGTTTCTATCGTAGCTCGTATTTCTAGGATGTCCGAGAGATGACTGGGTATTGAGGAGGAGAGGGCGCAGTGACTTTGAAGGTTGCTGCCACCTCGGTTTGATGGAATGGAGATGAACGGCACCGAAAGCAGCCTGAACGGCACTGAGGTCAATCGCACTTCTGCGCCTATTTTCACCATTGGTACGGATTTTATCACACAATGGTAAGCGCAAGTATCTTTTATTCAAAATTGATAGATTCGGATAGAATGGAACGCAAGACTGCGAATAAATGTGAGTTGACTTTTTGCAACGCTGTCGGACTTTTGCAAATTTTAGCATATAAACTATGGTTTTGCATTATACGCATAGTTTTCGTTGCCGTTTCTACGCACGTAAAAGTGTCACGCATCGGTCTGAATATAATATATATGTATCGATTATTTTGCGTATGTTATTATAACTCTTGACATAGTTTATTATAACTTTGATATATTATTACAACTTTGGATTGCTTTCGAATGAAAAGTTTCCATGGAATTGCTAATTTTTAGATAATACAGTCACATAATTTCCCGGGAGATTTGTAAACTGCAAATAAAAGTTACGCGTTCAACCCCTACGCAGGACGTGTCTGCAAGAAAAGAAAAAGCTAAAAGTTTAAACTTAAATATAAAGATTTGAATTTTTTTAAATTTTATATAAAAATGTTATATTTAAATTAGTTTTAAAGTAGCGATTTTCTTTTATATTTTATTGCATCTTTTTCACGGTTACAACGTATTGCTTTTAAAATTTTCTTGCTGACATATACGTGTTTTATGTAACGCTATTCGGTCCATCAGTTCCCAACATCCTTGAAAGATTTATGCGCTGGAAATTCGGAGCAGACATCGATGGCGCAAAGTCATGTCAGGATGACAGTATTGATTAATATCAATTAATCAATCAAATTAATAATTGAATTAGCTTACTCAATATTGTACACTAATCTATAAGTAAAGTATTATTCTCTATACGCTATTAATTAATCACACACAATTAATTTCTTATAACCAGAATTTTATACACATATTTTAATCAAATGAATTATTTATTAAACGTTTTTGTTTCTCGCGTATGTAAACTATACATTTAGGAAAATTTATGAAAATTACTCCTTGTATTGTGCTAAATTTAATTTTGACAACGTATTTGCCTGTAGCACGCACGAACGCTTTTACAAGTGAATTTTACTTATGAATTTATTATACAAAAATGTAATTGTACTGTTCTATTAACGTTGCAGTTTACAAAAATTAAATAAGCCAAATAAATTTTATTATGTTCATTTATTTTATCGGGGCTCTTCTATTTTGCGCCTGTAGCATGTGTACGTATCGCCATTCATTACTCTAATCAAAAGTCGCAAGATAGCGATAGCGGTTATGTGCACAGTCATCTGATTAGTTTTGCGAGAATGTACTTGCAACCTGCAAGAGGATACGGGAGTGAGGTTTGTCGTTGTAAAGGCGTTTAGATAAGCGATTCGTCATTTGGCGGAATGGCCCTCTTGAATTCCAAGCAACCTCGCCAAGTCGTCGTTACCTCTGGGGACTGCTCATTATCGAGGGGTAATAACATCACGCGGCGCGTCTTATACAATCAACGTTCCCCGTTTGTGTTCCCTACTTCACCGGGAATATCAAGGCTAAAGGAAATGAACTTTCATCGGGGACAAAATTGGAGTAAAAAGAATTCTCTCGGGAAGTCGTCCTCTCTTCAAGACAAGACTTTCTTTCAACCTCTTTTTCATCTTAATCCAGTCAAATGGCAAAATGTACGATTGCTGAGAATTCTCTTCGGGAATTGTTATAATCATTTTTCCTCACAATTTATATGATAATTCAGATTTATTTAGCACTTGCGACATAATCAAATTTATTTAGCTCTTGTGACATAGTTTCATTCAATTTCAAATAAAGCTAAAAATTTTTCTTAACTTATATCGTGATGTAAAAATTAGATATTTTAACAAGATACATTGCAAATGATTATCCAAATTCAGAATTATAATGTAGACTTACGCATTAAATATCACGTTATCATTAATTCTGCAATCAAATCTCTCTGATTTGATGAATCTACGTTTTCTGTGAAAGACTATGAAAAAAGAATAATAGACTTGTTGTTGATATATTTCATTGGAAATTATTCAACCTGGAATATTATATCTACTGTTATTACATAACTGTATTTTTGAATACGTTTAGCATAATGACATTTCAAGACAAACAATATTGTATATAATAGTCATTTGCATATATTATAAATCGACATTTCACGCAAAATGTATCATATATTTACATGATCAAACTTTTGTTACATAGGTATATATTGCTTGCACAAAATATTTGGAAATAGTTCACAATCACACACACACACACCGCGCGTGCATATATGATAGCGAAGAGATTTATATGAGAATGCCGACGTATATAAAATTCATGTAAATCAATCCAGGCCAAATCGCATCCTTGACCTAGCAGGGCCACGGTAATCTGGCAATGTGACGCAGGGTTAGAAAAAAAACATAGTTGGTTGATGGGTTAGCTAGGCCGAATACGTTAGGCACGGGCGTACGAATATACTGATCGTTATTTAACAACAAAAGAAAAAGCCGATGTCGTGCAACGACGCGGAATCACGCGAACGACGTCGAACGAGCTGTCGGAGCGCACGCGATTGAGGTGAAAATTTCGAATATTGCGTGAGTCAACAACGTCGCGAAAGTCGTCCACTGGAACACATCAATGCATGTTACAATGTACGTGAAATTTTCACATTTGTTAAAAAGCTGTATTATGCTTAATAAAGAAAAATGTGACGGATAAAACAAAGTTAATGTGTGCACAACACACAATGATAATGCGCGTAGACCTTGTCAAAAATGGATAAAACTTGACTTTAGAGATTAAATAATATTTATAATTTTGCAATAAATATATTTATATTTTGCATGTCTGCGTATAACGCATTATATAAGTTATATAACATGTATCAGCAAGAGTTGCATTTTTTATGCGATATTCAATGACCTGATAATAACAGTGGATTGAAGTCAAAGTTACGTTTATGTGTATAGATACATAAAATGAGTATATTATATGAAGTTGTGTGACACGATGGGTTATATTTCCCGGATATATTGATTTCCATCATAGGTTGAAGCGACAGACGGATAATTTATAACTTTATAACGCAAAATCTAATGCAACCAAAAACAATTCACACGTGCGTATTAATATGTGCATATTTCTTAATATTTCTTTATAATAAAATTTAGTTAGTCTGAATGTGTGCACAAAATAACACACATTTTATTTTAAAACGATAAAAGTCTAAAATAATCTATGATTTTTCTATGTTTTTTTCTTGTAGGATTTTAAGTTTTTTTGAAAGATATATTGAATAATAGAAAGATTTAATTAAATAAAAAAATAACTGTAAATTATATAAAAATGAAAAACTTATAAATTTATTCAATATAAGTATTTTCGTATTTAAACAATGATAACAAATAAAAATACAATTGGTAACAAAATATTTTGCTGATATGATCAATGCTTTGATGAAAATACTTTAAATAATGTGTGTAATTGAGTTAGCAATAATATCAATGTTTGTGAGAAAATAACTAAAAAGTCTACAAATCTACGTGAAAAATTTGGCAAAAATAGAAAGAGAGAAAAGTCGTTTTTGAAAAACATAATAGATAAAATGCAGTGACTGCATTCGATATTCGCATCTTTACCACGACGACGTTACATGTTAAAATGGGAGCAGAGCCATTAAATGGATCGACTGTTGCATCCAATACGAGGCGGCTACTATTGTTTCGTTTAACTACGTGAATGACACTCTGTAAAAGCGCGAATGGTAGCGTTACCGTCTAGCTAGGTGATGTATGCGATTAGCACAGCGCTATTATAATGCGGCGATCAATTGTCATATTATTTTCTGCTTGCTAAGGAATTCTCGCTATGTTCTGGTTGTTTATCATATATGCTACGGTCGTTTATCATATATCTATTCTTATTTTAATTCTACATTTAATTCTATATAATATGAAATGTGGAAACACGGTATTATAGAGTTCGATATGTATAAATATATTCACAACATTATTTAAAAAAAATTTCCAAACCTTTTTATTTTACAAAAATTGTTTTCTTATTCCTTTTTATCATTCTTTCTTATCGTTATATAAAATCTTCCCGGTGCATTAAATTGTTAAAGTTAAAAAAGAAGTTTTTTTTTCGTTATTACTTGTTAGCACTTCTGGATTAAGATGTACGAGTTTAAGTTTAACTCTGTAATTGCATAATAATAATAATAAGATAAAAATGTTTAGTTTGACTGACTTAATAATATGAATCGCAAAATTACGTGCATTGCTTTAATTGTTTTATATGATCGTTCTCTCGCATATTTCCACTTCCCGAGTTGTTACGCCAACGTGCAACGAAATTATCTCTGTCGTTCTCCGGTTTTGTGTACCAGAACCGACGCACGATTGCAGCGCACATGCAGAGAAAAAATAAAATAGACCGAGCAATGGGAACGACGCTGGGGTACATTGTGATGACACACAGTGAATATTGATTCTCGAATTTTCATTGCTCTGTTGAAGAGAATCGAGAGAAAAGTGCATTCTCCACATGCTGCAGCAACGCATTTGACTTTTATATCGCGTTTTATATTCTCGTTTTTTCTACCGAATGTATGTACAACATCCAAAATCATGGGATATATTTAATTTATCTACGAACTCTCTCTCCCTTTCACTCTCTCTCTCTCTCTCTCTCTCTCTCTCTCTTTCTCTCTCTCTCTCTCTCTCTCTCTCTCTCTCTCTCTCTCTTTCTCTTATGGTTATGTAGGCGATGTCAGAATTTGGAAAATATAGAGATAGCAATTTTTGTATATAATAATGTTCAAAGTTTAAGTTTGTAAAATAACGTTATCAATTTTTTTAAACGCTGTATAAATATTTTTCACTCAAGGGACTCGAGAGAGAGAAAATTGTTTATTTTTTTCGCGAATACACTGAAAGCTCGCCACGATTCATAAACACTCTGTACCATAATATCTCATGTACGATATTAGATATGTACAATATATAGTACACATCCGCGGAATGTAATGGGAAATCGATAGCATGTCCGACCTGTGTGAAAAACTGTGTACGTGTGTTCAAAGGTAACCTTTTATAATATTTTTAGAGATGGGGATATACACTCGCCAATATATTTAGTCGAGTCTGTTGAGCAAACAATCGATGAAGGACAGAGATTGTATCTTAATATGAAGAAAACGATTAATCATGCATATAAATTGCATGTATAATTTTCACTAAGGTGACTTACAAATTTTTATATCTATGACGCATTAGGAGTGCGTATAAATGGAACGAGTATGTTTATAGCGTTCTATATTAGATTATTGAAGAGATAGATACAGTATTCAAAAAAATATCATCAAGTTTGGTGCGTAAGTATTAATAGATTCATTATATTAGCAATTATTACATTTAATGTTATACAACGATAATAATATCTAAAACATTTTAAATTATAACAATGTGAGATTCTTTTCAAGTCTTATACAATATAATAATAAATTTTACACAAACTCTTGATATTTTGTACAATCGACTTATTTTGATTTTCTTTACAAATATAAAAGTTAGATAAGAAATATATATATAATAATCTTAATTATTTTAAATATTTAATTTATATTAAAACAAATAATATTTTTTGAAAAGACATCTTATATATAAAAAGTCAAATAAGTTTATCGGATCTCGCATTCATCGCTCGAATATGACATCACACGTCTCAAAATTGAATTTAGTAATTTGTTCACTAGTTTGTGATTGATTAGTATACAGCAACTTATAATTTTATACTTTGTGTAGGTTTCTGACAAATATTACATAGAAATATATGTGGGTAGTATTCGAAATTACGTATTTTTAAACTTAATAAGGGCAAAGATCGTTAGTAGGTGGATAGCAACAAATCAAATATAATTAAATAAAGTAAAGTTAACTGTACAAAAGAATAAAAATATTTGCAGTTTAAGTTTTGATTTTAATTAGATTTTAACCGTGCTGGTTAAACAAAACGTCCCTTTCATCGATATAAAGTTTAAATATAACTTGAGCTACATATATAATATGGATATGATAAATATTTTGCAATCATTTTGCACATAGAGCCAATTCTGTCTCTCATCGACCTTATCAATCACACTGAAGAGTCGAAAATGTCGAATGCACGTTCAACGGCCTGATGTCACTTGATTTTTTCATGTACTTCAAGCTGACCATTTCTCTCCTCATCATGTTCCGAAAATGTACATCGCGTCAACAATGATATATTAACTCGTCTATAAGTTATATTTCTGCAGATTTCATCGAAATGGAAGTACATATTTTTTTCTTGCATAACAAATCGCGTTGAAAAATCGTTGAAAAATCAGATCGTTATCTAAAGATTTTATCGAAAAGAGAAAATTCTGTTAGTTACTAGAAAATTTTTAAATAATAGTTACATAATAAAAGATCAAAGATTAATAATATAAAACAATTTCAACGTAATCATTATATTTTATCATGCTAATATTAAGATTTCTTAAAATTTTGATGTCATTCTTATATTTTTAAATACATGTATCCCTTTTAAAAAAATTTAATATAAAGTATGCAACAATAAAATTTTCGTCAATGCTGTTGAGTATATTTTTCACGTGTATAATTTTTACTTTAGTTTTGACTTATGTATATTTCTATTAAAGTGTAATACAGAATGATCTATTTAATGAGATAGTTTTTTGCAAAATTTCGCAGAAATTTTTGCTTACATGATAATGTATTTATCATTTTTTATATTTGTTATTTTACATAAAATTCCAAAATAAAAAGAAATATTGTAAAAGAAATAATTTAAAGTATAGAAGTTTGTATACAATCTAGTGTCAAGAGTGATTTGAAAATTCTGATAACACGTACTAACGATGACGTACAGTCGAATGCACCTGCAATTTCCAACTGAAAGGACAAGACTAGGTTGGGTGACGTGTAATTGGTGGAAATTGATACACCTTCCCTTGTTCGTCTCGCGTTGGGTCCTCGCGCATGTAGCTTTGCGACACGGAACACTTCATCTTGGCAATGTCACCATCATGCTGCTTGTTAGGAAAATCATTATATTAGTAAATCATATATTTTATTGCAATGAAACATAGAAGATGAGTTTAAAAAATTAGTTTTTTATACTCACAAACATTTTTATAATTTTTTATAAAAAAAAGCAACGAGAAAGAAAAAGGAATACTTATAAATATAAATATAAATATAAATGTTCTCAAAGTGACAAGCAAAAGCTGATGTAGTCAATATTGGTAAAATGTAGTATTTAATTTGATTTAATAATTAAAATAATTATTAAACTAACCATGCAATAATTATATTATATGTTATTATATAACATATTACACTCATTTTTATTAAAAAAATATTTTTACAATCGACACATTTATTATTCTTATGTCAAAAGATAATTGCAATAATGAAAATATTTTTTATATATTTGTAACGTACTTCTTTACAAGTCTAATTTTTTATTTGAATCTCCATATATGGCATATATATATGTTGGCTCTCATATCGCAATTAAAATGTACACAAGCGCGATTAATATGTCCGTGTAATGATCATGCCGAGATTCATGGCATGCACTCAGATATTACCTCTCGTTCAATCTAGATACATTTTCGAAACTGGTCCAAGGTCATGCCTGCTTAAATCTACGGCCTTCTGATATCTTTTGCTGATCCAACGCTCGTTCTCTACAGTTTTAGACCGCTGTCATCTACATTTTACAGGCCCCGGTAGTTCATAATACTAGCCCATTAAAGTTCTTATCAGAATCCTATTATGTAGATAATAATGTCCTTTGTTTATCTAATCGGTAAGGCGATATTTATCGAGAAAACAGCCGATTATGAACTACCAGCATTTCTGAAGATAAACTACCCTTTTGAAAATCAGTAATATATCTTATCTTTTCATATATTGAATTATCATTATTATTTAAGATAAAATACATTTCATGCAAGTAAAAATCAAAGTATCAAAATTAATATTATTATATATAATATATACGATAGAAATAGTATATACAATATAAACAGCGTTACGATTGTTGAAAAAATTTGTTTACTCACAATCTATGTGCGTTGTACAGGTCCGTCAGCTGCGATAAAGTTGTATAAGTATACAAGATATTATTACCACGTCGTCATCGATATAATCGCCGCAGGGATTGCGATTTGCTTTCGCCTTTGGGTTGGGTTATCCGGTGGTTTCAGTGTCACGCCGAGGGGGATCGCGTACGTCAGCGAGAGTTATTAAATAGGTTCGTTCAATTCCCCTCGGGCGATCGAGATTCTCCCTTCTTAGTCTGCTACATCACCGCAGCAACGCTATCATCCTACGGCACGCCGTAACATATTCCGTTGATATTTATGGAGTCGCGTTTGCCCTCCGCCCTAAAGTGTAAATCCGATTTGATCACTACCCCGTATTAAGCTCCCACAAGCTCTTGACGATAATCACGCAACACGAGGTGTAAAGCGTCTTTTTTTGCATTAGGTGCTATGAGATATTATAAGGGGGAAGAAACGCCACATATGTATATGACAAGCAAATGTTCTGGCGAAGAAATGACACATATAAACGGTTTCTAACTGTAAGGATAGTCTTTTGAAAATTCAGAAAGAATTTATTCTATATAAAATCACTTAATTAGATTTTGATTTTTTACTATCTTGTTAGTATTATATTATATTGTATTATATACTATTTCACACTAATGCATTGTATCAAGTCTGAGTATTATAAACTTTTGTAGAAAACATTGTGCAAAGTTAGAAAATATCTGGTGACTCGTAAAGATCTGTTCCTCTTTAACTGTTGCAAAGTGTAATTTTGGGAAAGCTGTGTCTCCCAAGTTCCGTTACCTTAATCTGCGAACTTACATGCTGTACCTCTCATTACTATAAGATGAGGAGAAAATAGTAAACAAGGACAAAACAGAAATATAAAGTTTACATGCTTGAGAAAAAATAATATATTACTTTTGTCTTTGCAGAAGAATTATGTAAAATATAAAATATTTTCTAAAAATTGTCAGTACAAAAAGCACATATATATACAAATAGATAATTAGTATAATAACATAAATATATGTAATTGTTTTAACTAATCAACAATATTATAATAATCTAAATATTAATATGTATTTTTGTAATTTTTTGTCATTTGTGTTAATTTTTATTGTATAAAATTAAATCTAAAAATTTCTAAAAATGTATGAAAATGTGATATTTTATTTATTAAGTTTAAATTATTTTAGAAAATTAGATATACTGAATACTATTCTGTAACTGAATATAATGAAATAATGAAAAATACGATTAAGTCTACATAAAAGATGTAAAAAGAGGAAGAAAACTTTTTAAGATTTTTTTATGACTTATTAAAAAATTTTTATAATTATAGCTTTCATTCTTTTTTGTATTTTTTATGTTTTTTATATTAATAATATTTGTTCTGAGATATGTAGTAATGTGAATATTAATTCGAAAAATGTCTGTTATTAGAAGAATTTTAGTAAAAAATCGTAGCTTTTAACGTGAAAAAAAGAATTGTTTTTCGAGAGATAAAGATAAAAATGTGCTACAACAAAGCAACATTCTTTTCGGATGCATTTTACAATTTTGTTTTTATACCAAACGTAAGATAACTCTTGATTCATACCAACATATGTTTACTATCTTCGAAAATCGATTTTGCTTCGTCTTTGAACAGGATATACAGAAGAATTTGAAGGAAACCATGTCACTTGAAGATGCATCATTGAGAAAGAACGATGCTAGCTGCCCTGATATCAGTCTGCAGCTATGGGTTACGTATTTCGTGTCTGGCAAGGAAAGTGGAAGTCTTTTGAAAGGTTCCATCCAGTAACTGGGCCAGAAAATAAAAGTAAGGTCTTCCCGAAGGGGATTGCGAATGTATTGCAAAGAAAGGATACAAGCGTGACATTACAAATCGAAATCCTCTGGTCCTGAAAATAAATTCAGTCAGTATTCATCAACCATAAATCGTAAATCGTATTAGTAAGAGCAAACAACGGTCTTATTTTCCTTTAACTAAAATAAATAATAACTTTTAATAAAATTATGGTTTTCAAGCAAGAAACTATATATAATATTTTTATGCAATACACAAAGTATATGAGACTTTTCTAATGTAGAAAGATTCTTTAGCCAATTTGAAGTTAATTTCATAATTAAAAGTAATAAAAATAATTTTATTAAAATCGTTATCCTGGGTTTAGTAATTTTGTAAGTTATATACATTAACTGTACGTATGTAATGTATTATTGCAGTAAAGTTTCGTTTAAAATTAGCTGAGTATATAATTTGTTATATTTATTTGTATATATTTTTTCTGAAATTTTAAATTGTTTAGCACAGAGAATCTGTTATCAATTTGTACATTTATACATATGTGTATGCATTTCAACTTGATAAACGATAAGTCTGGCTTCGTTCATTGAACTGAGTTTCTTGCTTGCCGGTATTTACAACGTGTTGGAACGATGCCGACCAGGTACATACTTGTTGCCGTCGTCTCTCTCGTCATTCTGTATTTCTGCTTCACCACAGTCTTCCTCGCAATTTTTCCCCGCTTACAACGCGGTCCAACTTTTTATTCACTCCTCTCTTTCAGCCGCCCTCTCAGCCTTTCTCCCTCCAGTGGCCCTTCCATCCGTCCGTATGATCATGCCATTCCACGGCGATGATCCTCTGCTCACCAGGGCTTATATAGCTTCCACCCTTTTTGCCACCCTCTCTCGGCACATATACACCGACGAAATGCGCTCGCGTACACCTTAAAAGGGACGTGCACATAACACGTTCTGCCACTAAGCGTTATTGCGCCACGGTGTTAACGAATGTCCACGCGATTCGATACACCGATTCCGTGTCCATTCGACTGGCAAGATATTGGCGTGTAGCTGATACCTCCAGGCTGACAAGTCGCGTTCAATGAATGTGGCGAGGACAACAAATCATATAAATAAAAAGGAACAAATGTATCTGATTTTATGCTTTTTGAATATGAATAATTTTTCAGAATGTTTGCTTATACTCGAAGTTAAATCCTTTTTCTATAAGTAACGAATCATAAAAGTTAATGTATGTACATACATATTGGATACATCACAAGATATATAACAATAAACGATAAGAGAATTGTATATTTTATATTTCGTAAAAGTTTTGAAATTGAAAAAAAGAACTCTTGAATTATTCAAATTTATGAAAAACGTTCTATTGTTTTGTAAACTTTTAAATCTGTGGAAATCCTTTAATTTTAATCTAATCTTTAAATCCTTTAATATAAAACAATTAAATCTTTATCGGCGATATAGATTTTATGTTTGTTGTTTGTATTATTTTCTTCTTTTTATAAAATTTTAATTTATAATAAATTCCAGATAAATTAAAAAAATGTTTTGTTTTTTAAGAATTATTTATTGGAAATACATTATAGATTATATGTGAATAAGAATACATTATCTGTGAATAGGACATTTTTAAAACAATATATCAGATACATACTATTGTCTGTTTGACATATGGTAGATATTTTTAGCATTAATAAAGCGAAGCTTTATTCATGAAGCTTGAGAAGGGATATTTTTCTGACGAGCTGGTTTCTCCCTGTAATATCTTATGATACACTTGCATGTATTTCATCTTGACGCTCAACATAACGCCCTTTGCCTTTTTTTGCTACTTCTTTTCTTTCCTGTGATAAAAAGACTTTCTAAAATGTTGATACTCCGTGCTTACGCAAATGATAGGAAGTGGCTGCTGTAGTTTGCGTCATTTTATAATAAAACGAGAGCTTGTAGTTAGGAAGAGGTGCGAATATCGTAAATATCGAGTTGCCAGGTTTTTCATTACGTCATCCAATTTAAAAAACTGGAAAATTGTTGTAATCTTATTTCATAAAGAAATAAGTACATTTTTTGTTTAAATTTGTTAAATAATTAAACATCATATTTTTTGTAAAGTAAGGAACTTAATTGTATACATTTTTGTGATATACTGCGCATTATATAATATGTAAAAATAACAATTTTTAAACAAAATTATATATAAAACAGATAATATATAAATTTTTAAATGTATAATTAAAATTATTAATTATTAATAAACTACTAAAATTTTTGAAAATTAATCAAATAAATAAATAAAATTAATATTTTTAACAAATCTGTTTATGTATATATATATATATATATATATATATATATATATATATATATATGTATATATGTGTATGTGTGTGTGTATAATTATTATTAAATATAATAACAATTACATAAAATAATTAACGAAAAATATCTGTTATGACATACTGCAATAACAAATTTTATTTTTGTGTCACTTCCTGGTATTTTAATATCGCTAGTCTCTATTCTTTTCACACAAGCGAAACGGCTGAATTTTCAGATAATTACAGATGGTCGGTTTTTTTTTTCATGGACAGTTTCACAATAGCTTCGTAAAATAGAAGTACAGCTATAACGAGGACAAGTATTTACGAATGATTTTACGGTAGGTCTACACCAGGAGGATGCTCACGAATAACGAGGACAAGTATTTACTCTGGGGAACATTGAAAAACAAAGGATCTCATACTACATTCTTTATTCTCGCGGTTTCCTCAGATACTTGCGCTGGAGACTTGCCGTCGCAATAACGTTAACGTACGGTTCATCATTTTGTAAAATTTGCTGGAAATTGAGTTAATATACAATGGAAATGGAGAGTCGTACTTTCGCAAATTTTATACATAGAAATAATAATATTCAGACACAGAATTAGAAAATTGTATAACGTATAAGCAAACATAATGAAGCAAATATTTAATTTCCATAACATGACAAAACATAATTTTATCTATTTTAGCTTTATAAGATACATAAACTCGTATATAGGTAATTTAATTTTGTAAATTTACAATTATCGTAAAAATTATATATTATTATGACTTTTCAAAAATAGTATTATTATGCAAATTTATAAAGGCAATAATGTTAAATAAAAATCAGTTATTTATATATATATATATATATGTGTGTGTGTGTGTGTATGTGTATGTGTGTGTATAAATTAATTGTAGAAAATGACTTTGTACATTTATAGATAAATCCATGATAATTCTATAAACTTTTTATTACATAATGTATCTATATGTATGAAGGCTTTATTATATAATGAATATGTATAAAGGTAGAAATATGTTTATCGTTCCTATTGTCATGGATTATACAAAAAAAGTATTACTCGTACATTGTGTATCAATGTATTCTACGGTTATATAATATTTGTTAACGTTTTGAATGTAGAGAATTCCTTTGTCATTGAAGAAAGTACGCTAATCATGGATTATATACTTAAACGACTTTATCCCTTGTAGGAACTTCAGCTTACAATCAGGTGAACTTCAGACGCGATAATCTATGACTCGTGTTCTCCACAGAAACGACCTGCTAAGCTAGCGTTGAAGTTCTCATTCAACATTACAATAGTATGACATGGGGGTTGGTAAGTATCCGGAATTGCATTGGCAGCTCATACATGAAGTGTTTGCATTATTTTACTTTGAGGTTTCAGATTGAATTTCTATTTTCACACATATATACTTACACACACACGCGCGCGCGTATAAATAAATAAATAGATAAATAAATAAATAAATATATATATATATACTTATGAATATTATATTATCAGATTGATGAATGTTATATTACCAGATTTGTATCAGACCTGCAAAATAGAGTTTTATTTCATATCAATATTAAATATTAAATATTAGTTAATTGTTTTGTTTTGTGTATTAAAGTTGTGATTAAATATTTATATACTTGCTATACGCTTTTTTGTAACGTTCTATTTTCTCTACATATTTCATATATTTAAATCGAGAAATCTGTAATATCATGTATATTATATGTATATCATACATATGGATAATATGTACATATAAGAATTTAAATACCAATTATTAATTATATTAAAATATTAAATAAAATTGACAAAAGAAAAATAATAAAATTATATAAAAATATGTAAAATTTAAAATCATTATTATTATTCTTTAACAGGCAAGTGAAAAAGTTTTAACGTAAATACATATTTCTTTAATTTGTAAAAAAATAAACAAAAGAATAAATAAAATAATAAAATAGATAAAGAAAACAATATTAATTAAATGTCTCATAAAAATAATAAAATAAACTTTTATATTGTTTTCAATAAAGATAACTATTATATCTTTTAATGTTTTTTCAAAGATTCTACTTTATTAGGAAAAAATACGTGGAGGAATGATTAAAGTGTGCACTTTAAAGTAGTAGAAATATCGACAACAGTTTGATGGCCCTAATTCAAAGCAAATCTTTGTTACAAATTACGAAAAAGGAGACATTCACGCTCAATTTCATACTACGCGGGATTTCAATCGACTGCTTGAATGATTGAAAAACGGGCTCGCCCTCTTTAAGGCGTACCTTGCCGCTTTTTGCCTACCGGCGATGAGAGTGGCGCGGGGGTTGAATGTGGTTCCATTCATGCTTATTTCAAGCTCATTGTGCGCCTGGTGTATTCAGCCTTTGACTCGCTTCTCGTGTTACCACTGCAGCGACGCTGCAGAGAGTATAGGGCCGTATATGTCGCGTTGTGTAGAGAATCAGGAAATGCCGGTGTCACATTTTCTTCGACGGTAACAACAAACATGCAGCTACGACGAAGGAATAGGAACACTGCGATTCATCGAACTATCGAACTTCTCTTTATGCGTAAAACGTGTGAATTTACACGTGTGAATAGAAATAGCCATATCAAGCATAAATGGATTTATTCCACACTTTCCTTTTGATCTGTAATTATGTAAATGCTTGATTCTTTATTTAGATGTATATAGTTACCCTAGATTTAGTCGCTGTTATGGTGAGTTATGTAGAAAAATTTAAAAGTGATTATATATATTTCACGCGAGTATTATCTATTTCTATAAAAAGCTACGATTGTTTGATTTTATGTTAATATGACAACTGATGAAACAATTTTACTGTTGTAATGGATTTTTCGTTCCATTTTATCGCCTATGTTTTTGGTACATGTGACATTCTATTATTGTGTTTCGTAATTAATAGTAAGAAAAATTCATTGTTTACATTCTTAGGAAACTGAGGAGACAACGGGAGCGTCTATGTCGGTACGTGTACAATCAGATTTTGACAGCAGAATGTACCCAGTTAAATAGAACATGGCCTGACCCGGATGATCCGCGCTGGAACAGCGGTGAATACGCGGAACTTTTGCCCGACTGGTTTCCAACAAATGCGACGAATGCCTCGGCTTTTGGAAATGCAACGACTTCGTCGACGTTGGGTAATGTAATTGAGATTAAATTACGCATCATGCGAAGGATGTATCATAAATTAGAAAGGAAAAATTCACACATAAAATGGTTTTTTTTTTTTCTTACGAAAACATAATCGCTTTGAAAAAATGTTAACATTTTCGTATGCAAATGCGTTTGATAATACTCTCTATATTGTTTTGTTATATTAATATCATGCATCAATTAACGATTTATATGTTACTCTTTAATAAAGCTTTATATCTATCAAACAGATGAATCTCTGACGCCCGTTTTGCCACCATTCACGCTCTGGCAGACGGTTCTGATTGCTATCTGTCTGGCAATATGCATACTACTAACTATTGGCGGCAATATCCTGGTTCTTTTGGCATTCATCGTAGATAGAGCCATCAGACAACCGAGTAATTATTTCATCGCGTCATTAGCTGCCACTGATATGCTTATCGGTAAGTTCTTCGGTACTTCCGTATTTCATCTCCGTTTTTCTCTCCCCTTAAAGTAAATGCTGTGTCGTTTTACAAAAGCGATATCGTATCTGATATTGAATATATATCCTGAGATATCTAAATTACATGCATAATTATATCAAGAGCGAATATTATAAATATCTTGAAAAAAGAATAATAAAAATAAATACATTATTTTTACAAAATAAATAAAATGTTTTTACAAATTAATACTTATATAAACAATATAAATTTTTAAGAAATATTATTTAATAATTTTATATTCTTTGGAATATCAATAATTATTATTTTGAAAAAGTGATTTCCAAAGGTTGTGTTGAACTTAATATCATTAATAAATCTGTATGATGAAATTCAATAACTTCTTTTGTATATATCTTATATGACTTCTTATATATCTTATATGACTTTTACAGAAGTTATATTGCAGCAGGGTTTGCTGTGAAAAATAATTTTTGTTGCTGCAAGTGTATATTTCTCTAGAAAAATTTTTTTCCCAATTTCATTCATTTCAGTTGCAATACTAAATATTTGATCTACTAAATGTCACTATTTACATACGGGTGAACTCGCTACGTTTCAATTTGTATTCTTTGATATATATAATATAATGTTCTGTCACATCGCGATTGTTTGACAGGATTTCTAATGCAAATCTGTCAATCATGAGCGGATGTCTATATATTCATAACGAGAATAGAGATGTAATCATAGAGATGTAATTTCGTTATCGCGAGACCTCTCCGTTCAGATGCAGAATACGCGTAATCAGATACACGCAGCAACAGGAACTAACTATATAGGTAACGACGTAATTGTTGTACAGGCACCGTGTCGATGCCATTCTACACAGTCTACGTGCTGATGGGATATTGGAATCTAGGACCTCTTCTCTGCGATCTATGGCTGTCAGTAGATTATACGGTATGTCTGGTGTCTCAGTACACCGTTCTGCTAATCACAATCGATCGATTCTGCTCGGTAAAGATAGCTGCGCAGTATCGCAGTTGGCGAACGAAGGAGCGCGTGATCTGGATGGTAACCATTACCTGGATCATACCGGCGTTACTGTTTTTCATCAGCATCTTCGGCTGGGAGCACTTCATCGGTTACAGAGATTTAAACCCGGGCCAATGTGCGGTACAGTTCCTCAAGGATCCGGTGTTCAACACCGCGCTGATAATTGGATATTATTGGACAACCCTGATCGTCCTGTTCATTCTTTATGGCGGCATATACAAGACCGCTTACGACATGCAGAAGAAGAGTGAGGCTAAACAGCGCAAGATGCAGTCGATGGTCGCGTTGAGTGCCGGCGCAATGTCCGGTATGGCTGGTCGTGCCGCTGGTATAGGTATTTCCAAGACTCAGAGTACCTTGTTAAGCCAAGACAAGCCGAAGATCGGTGTCACATCGGTGGATGATGGTCCCGTCGGTGCGGATGCGACGGCTACGCAGAAAACGGTCGCGAAGACCGCCGATGCCGTGGGATGCGCGCCGGATGCCGCAAATAAGAATATCACCGCGAACATCACGGTAATAGAGACCGAGAAATCCGAACGCTCCAGCAGTCCCGCGTTTGATTCCGACGAGGAGAGCACCGCTGGTAACGCTCAGCAGGTTAACACCATCAGAAAACGATCTTCATTGGCGGGCTTGGTAGCTCAATCTGGCGCTCTTCAGGTTTTCGCCGCTAATGGACGACTGAATGGCATCGTGCCGGTCAAGGTCGAGCTGAGTGTGCCAACGGCGAGGAGATTGTTGCCGGCAAGTCCTACGCGCGACATGGCGACGCAGAAAGCTCAAACACTGCCCAAGATACAGGAGCTCAATCTCCTGGACACCGACAATCCCACCGAGCCCGACAAATCCAGCAGTTGTACGTTGACGCCTGAGCAATCCTTAAAATCGAACGATGCCGATAATCAACAATTGATTCCCTCGGTCGAGGAAACGCCACCCGCTCAACTTAAACGGGCGTCAATCAATAGCGTTCAACAGAACATCATACCGCCGCCTATGCAGTTCCAGAGCAGCCCGCCCGTGTCGGAGAGTCCGACGACGTCCTCGTCAACCGACAGGCCCAAATCGTTGATCGTACGTTCCCATGGTCAAGGCACATACGATATTCTCACCGGTCTTGACGGTGGTGATCTGCGATACATGGACGAGAGTTCCATCATTCTGCCTAGTCCCTCTTACGAGAGTCCACCGTCTTCCTTCTCTTGCAGTTTGGCGAATCCGCTGTCAACGGCACCTCCGTCGCCCATCTTAGGTAGCACCATGGCAGCCGGCGCGAGCACTAGTTTGTTGCAAACTGCTCTTATCAGAGCGACGGCGCAGCAAGCTGGTACCAGTCAGCTGGTACAGATCGCGCATAGCAAACAGCATCTTCAACCAACAATGTCAAACGCATCGAGTCAAACGCATCCGCCGCGCGTGTTCATCACACATCAAACCAACGTCGCGTCGCAAACGTCGCCTATCAACAAGGTACACACGGAGGTCTCTGTCAACACCGACAAGACGAAGCGTCAACCCGTTACAACGGTGGTTACAACCGCCGTGGCTATGCCGCTGGACTCGTCCAATAGCCCGACGGATCGATTCTCGGATCAGCCTACCAAAGCGAGTAGTAATTTACCACAAAACTCGTCGTCCAGCAGCATAATGCCGACAGTTTCGGCTTCAAACAGTCAACAGGAAACGAAGATCCAGTCCACGAAGAGGAAGGGAACCATATCGGATTCAGAGCAAAGCGGCTCCAGACGGGACTTTGTCAAATCCATCGGGAAACGATTAAAGGCCAAAACGCAGAAGAAAGATCCCACGATAGGTCGGCAGAAATCACGAACAGAAAATAGAGCACGCAAGGCCTTTCGTACGATATCTTTTATCTTGGGCGCGTTCGTCGCTTGCTGGACTCCTTATCATGTATTAGCGCTGGTGGAGGGATTCTGCGCAAATCCACCGTGCACGAACGAGCATCTCTTCATGTTCTCATATTTTCTGTGCTACGCCAATAGTCCCATGAATCCATTCTGCTATGCCTTGGCGAATCAGCAGTTCAAGAAAACTTTCACTAGGATACTGAGAGGTGATCTGCATATGACGTAAGGAAACGCGAATCCTTCTCTCGTCTCGATAATATAGCTAATTGTAGGCAACACGGACTCTTTTTGTCAGAGAAGATGGCCTTCCATACTTGATACCGAATTATACTCACACGTCTGTAAAACTGTGTTGAACTCCGGACAATAATAAAATGAGAATAATATATTAAGAGACGCCGGCGAAAGCAGATATTACCCGCCTTTTGTACATAATGTATCGTTAGCGAGTATAAGCTGATCGAAAATCATACTCGTATGTATTGTATATACGCTGTACACATGTGTGAATATATTTGTTAATATAACGTGTTATGTGCTGAGAATATGCGCGTAGATGTATACGTATGCATACAAGTAGTAATTAAGAGCAAACTTATATGTGTATTATAATAATAAACAAGTTGCTAAATCGAATGCATTCCTAATACTTGCGATTTAAACGATTCGTATGCTAATACGTAAAGAGAGCTTGCGAAATTTAATGCTACGTAGAACGCACGTTATGTAATTAAAGTAATATAATAATGGAGTTAATAGTAAGTTTTAGCCGTATAATCGAACGAAAATATCGTTCATCACGAAAGACGAAAAGTGATGATATTAAGTATAGAAGACATTACCCGACTATATATTATAAAGTACTCAACCAATTTTTTGAATGGAGAACTATTGTGCAGTAATTGTAGAACGTTATCGCTCTACGTTATATATTAATTTTTGTCTTAAATATTTCACGTGTTATTTAGTACATTACATTTTTTTACGAACAACGAATCAGCTCGAGGTAGCTCGCCTCGTAGAAGTACCGGGCAATTGACGATTTTCTTATGGCTCTCGATCATAGATCGGAATATACACTGCCTTGAGATGGCCTAATACGCAGGCCTTTCCTCTTCGAATTTTGTGACACTTGGTACTCTTCATGCAAACGAGCTCCCATCGATGTCTGATTAATATTTTGGCATTATATTTGCATCTGATATGATGACTGTTAGGAAATATTTTGTCTTAATGGATATTTAAAATTAATTATTTAGCTAAAATGTTTCCGCCAATTATTTCCGTTTAAATAATTAACATCTTTTATTACTTTATTATAAGCGTATTATTCGTATTATTATTATTTATGTTTAAATTATTTTAATTATAAAATTTATTATATATAGGTATGAATAATAATTAATAGAAATTACAGGCAAACTGTGATTATAGCTTGTATCATAAGCTTTGTTTTAATATTGTTTATCTTTTAAAATAATATTTAATCTTTTTTACTTCAAGTGCATGTGTATCTCTCGATTACTGCAAATTGTTAAAAGATGGAAATTGACAAATTGTAACAATTACTCACATACCTCGTCATATCTTGATAACACATTCACAGAGACATACTTTTTCATATTATCTTCGTATTTTAATACGAATGAATCAAATACAGTCACATGCAAAACTTCAGAAAATCAAAATTATAACTCTTGTTAATTAGTAGAAATGATATACATATAAAAATGTACATGACATATATTAAAAATAGCTGCAATGTGTGCTTGTAAATGGTATAAAAGCGATAAGCAATTGATAAATTAATCTAAATTTTAAGTATTGTGTCAAATTACAAAATTAATTAACAATTGAGAAAGTGCATAAAACTAATTCACACGTTTACATTTATATTACACTAAAATCTCACATTTTGAAATTAAAAACGTAGTAAGAAATTAAGTTATTATGGTAAATATATTATTAATTCTTATTTAATCACTTTTATTATTAATTTATTAATTTGATAGTAAAGTGCACTTAATGATTTTCTGCAATATTTATATCAAACTACTGTGACTATCAATCAAACTTTAATGTCGAAAATTCTTAAACGAATAAATAATATATTTTCTTCATCTAATTGCTTCTTCATCTTCATATTAATGTACATTTTGAAAAGAGGACAATATATTAAATTGGATATATCACCGATATATCTTAAAGATAGCTTTCAGGTAATCGCTGTTTAAATAAAAGTGTGACAACATATATTGTCAGTTTAAATAATTTAAACTCTAAAACTATGAATATACTCTTGTTACATATGCTATAAAGTTAGGCGAATAGAAAAGATATTTAATAATAAGGGTATCACGTCGACTTTGAGCTCGTGTCGATCCTCATAAGAGATGCACTGTTTTCCTATATTTCTACTTTTACGTTTTATAGATCTAACGCGTCCAATAAATCAATATTGTTTTTAGTTGTCGATTGGTTGGAAATAATCATAGATGGTTTTTTTATTATATTGTAATACTCTATTGTATAGTTTTTTACCTTTATATTATATAATTTAATATATATATGAGTACATGCAATATTATTTTGCTCGTAAATATATTGATATTTCTGCTGCAAAATCTTATCGCTAAAGGCGCGTCATGTTCTTCCAAAAAGTACAGAGTGTCCCAAAATAATAAGATTTTATATTTACATTGCACGAATGATCTGACACTTTGGAGCCGCTACAGGGGCATTTTGGCACTTTGGATATCTTCCGAAATTCACTGCCAATAGTGAGAGATTACTATGTTTTCTCATTACGCTAAATATATCTCTTATAGTTATCAGCTATAAATATATATATGATATGTATTGAGGTCGTCTTAACATCAAAATGACAGACCTATAATCAAAATATCTTATTCATCCGCAAAAACATTAGTAGAGCGTCTCAATCCAATTTAATTATGCCTCCGATATATAAATCATTTATATTTCACATAAGACACATTTTGTAAATTACTGATATGTTTACATTATGCTTTTCTAGCAATAAAGTTTTTCAGTACGCTGATTGCTGCACGCGTATATCACTCTTAATTTTGTAACAATAACATAATGATACGTGCAAAGAATAGGATAATATGCGCAAATAATTTCTCGTAAAAAAAAGACCGTTACGATATTAATTAATATCGAAAAAAATTATTTCGCGAAACGTCTATTTGCTATTTTAGAGCGCAATTGTTGAGCGTTATTACAATTAATAATAGAAGGTAGAATAAATAATTATTAGGTGTGTGTGTGTGTGTGCATTGTCAATAAGAGATTAACTTGTATCGAAATATTTCTTTGAACGCTAAATTTTTCGATACAATCAATGCGATGATGTAAATGATATTTCGCCGTTCAAAGGCTTAAGTCCAAAGATCAGCTTAACTGGTCGAAAAGGAAACGATACGTCGCAGCTATATAGTATAAACTTTTCTGTATGATACATAGTCTATATTTAAATAAATGATAAATGTACGGGCACAAATAACGGTGCGCTTATTGTACAGAGATAACAGACTTTGTAGAAAAATAAAAAAAATTAAGTTAATATAAAAGCGGGCGCTGTATTCTGTGTAGTATGTATACATATATACGTAGCGTGATGATGAATAGACAGTAAAGGCTGTAGTGCTAAAAAGAGAAAAAAAGACCGGTAGACGGTGCAATATCTAGCGAAGAAATATAATTAGCTCTAGGCATTAGCACGATTAAAAGAAGCGCAAATAATAAAAATAGCCCTATAAAGCCTATATGAAACCGTAAAAAAAGCGTAACATTGTCTAGATCATCGATACCGCGGAAAATATATTCGCGCATTATATTTCCCTCTCGCAATCAAGCTTTTACTGTAGATTGTTCGTTGTAGATCCGTGAAACGGGGATGATCATCAAAATTGCGAGAATCGGAAAATGTATGATTAATGTACATTTTATGCTCGATCAATTTCAATTTAATTCCATCGTGGAAAATTCAAATAGCGAAGTCTCCATCTGTAAACAACTCATTTATAATGGGACTGTCTTGTTAATTTTTCGCAGCTGTTTCATTTGCCTAGATTAATATCGAAATGTGCCTCAGATTTTTTGCGCGTTTCGTGAAAATAATTTTGTTGAATTTAAAAAATATATAGGAATACCAAAGTATTAATAAAAAAATTAATACAATTAAACGATAGATTGAGTATTTGAAACATTTGTTTCTAATATCTCACAATTATAATAGCTTGTAATATACACGATAACCTAAGCATGAAATTAATTTGATATAATTATATATGTAATATTACTCCATAAGCAGCTTTTCAATTAAAAACAGCGCGAAATCAAATTAAAAATATAAAATACTTGCTATTAAATCATAGACAATACATCTTGTATGCTTGTCAATCTTGATTTTAAGAATCCTTAAAAGCTAATATTGTAATTAGTAATATATTTTAATAATATTTAATTCTCGTTTACTTTATTATTTTTGTTGTTATTTTATTTCTTGCGTATATATGTATTAGTTTATAAGCAATATAATGTATGTTGTGCTAATTACGTAAAAATGCTTTATAATCTACTTTTAGAATAATACAGTATGTTTTGATTGTGAATATGTGATCGATATTTAGAGATTTAGCCGCCACGCATAATGTCAAATGTCTATACTGCAAATTGGCAATTTTAATTAAAGTATATGTGAATAAAAATTAAGATCGAATGAAGTTGTGACATAGATGTTATCAAATAGTAATCGATTTTTATTTGTATTAGATTTATGTGCAAGCCATGCACAAAGATGCAAATAAATATAATGATGCGTATCCTGAAGTATAAATGATAATTATTGAACCTGTAAGTAAAAATGATTATGTAATAAAGTGAGATTATGCAATGTAATACTGATTCTTCTTCCTCGTATCAATTTCTCCTTCTAAAAAAAAGTAATTATATATTAATAAATAATGTAAATATAAAATCTAGTAACATTTATTACGTAATTGAATAATAATGTAATAGTAATTTTAAATGTAATTTTAAAACTATTAATAATATTGTACAATAACAAAATTTATTTAATAAGTAATAATATTGTACAATAACAAAATTTATTTAATAAGTATTTAATACGTTATTATTATGCGTTATATCATTAATGCATTCAAATTTAGTCTTAATCAAAATATAAAAGTTTAAAGCAAGAAATAAAGATAGTAATTGTTTATACAAAATGATAAGAGGTTCTACAACTTTAAGCGTAAGCAAGAATGATAAAAGTGCTGACATCTAACTGGAACTGCATCAACTTATATGATACATCTATCTGGTTTTCAATTAATGTTTAAAAGAAAATGTTGATTAAAAAAATGTTAATTAAATAAGTATATTGCTGTAATGATGATATAGGTATTTGTCAGCATGAGAATTTTGTTGATCAGTGATCCGATATCACTGTGACACCCATTCTTTTTGATGATTGGTGTATGCATAGAATTGATTGGATATCATATCTAGTTTTGGTTGTCAGTGCAAAGATTGTGAAAGGGACTTTAATTAACAAGCAGATGGATTGCAGGTTGCAAATAAAACTACAGTTATAAATCAATAAAATAATTTTCTATATCTATACGTATGTTTTATATTTCTGTAAAAAAAATTTTAATATAAAGAAAACAAAATATATATGTATGTCAGAGTTTTTATTCTAAAGATAACTATATTTGACTCAAATACCACTAAATTTACCGTATAAATTATCTTCTAATTTATAAATATTAATAATGTTAAAAGTGAGATTTGTTCAACAGATGATAACTCGTTACAACATAGTTAAAACATTAACGAATATTAAGTGTATATAAACATTTATATCTGTCTATGCATTATTATGCTTATAATGTATGATTACTCTGATTATAATGTAATAAATTTGCTAAACATAATTTTTTTATATATTTTCAATAATTTAATATGTTCAATCGGTAACAATAACAGAGCAAGTTTCCGCTAAAATGTAAAAAAAGAATAATCTTTACAGATCTTTTATAGACTATTGTTTGTTAATCAGTATATGTTTTATTGATTAAATTTTAATTAATCATTTAAACGGCATTATAAACAAGCTTCAATAAGCTTCTTAATACAATTTAAAACCATTAACAATTAATTTGCTAATTAATTTTAATTGATTTTACTATGTTCTTTCAGAATTATTATATCATATGATTCACAGAAGTTTAGTACAAATGTAGAAAAATATCAGATGTGATATTATAAACTGGTGTGTGTGTGTGCATATGTGAAAAATTTAATAATATATATACACACACACATATATATATATATATATATATATATATATACATATATAATAATATATATACATAACATTTTATTTTATTATTTAAAATATATTAATCATAAAGTTATCTAGTATATATTATATAAAATTTTATTTTATTAATAACTTTATAATAAAACCGTACTCTATTATTAATTATAAACAGTTTTCGAGTTGTTTTGAATATGAAACATTATTTCTCTTTATATCATTTCAACTTAGTTTCGTGTTGGTAACTATGATATAACACTTGTATGCGATAATTCGTGACTAAAATCAATGGTAAATAATTTAGTTACACACTACTCTAATTATACATGTAGTACAGGACGTGCTACGTATACTGAAAAGGAATCGAAACCGCAAGCTGTGTAAAACAATATTCACGAAAAGGATCGAATTTAGATTAAATCCCACATAAAGACACCACAAATGCACTGTCAAACGCAATTTGATATATTTAATCACGTAATAAAAATTGTTAAAGTATTATTAATAATTTAAAATCTGTTACAAATAATTTTTATTATTATATTATTTTTAGTTTATATTATTATATATCATTATGTTATATTATTTATAAAATTATTTAAAAAAGAATTCAGCGTTAAAAATTATTATTTAAGATATTTTTATTTAAGCATTTTTAAATAAATAAAAAATAAATTTGTTAATATATATTTTCCATTTATATATTAATGTTAAAATGTATATAATTAAACTTTAATTTAACGTTAGTCTTAGAGAAAACAAATAATAATACACACGGAAATCTAGCTTGTTAGACTTTGTATAATCGATAACATTATTTTGCTTGTTTTATATCTTATTTTTTTAGATAATACTTTTATGTAATATTTTTTATATAATTTTTTTTATATTATACATACATTCTCAAATTTATAATATATGTGTAATTATTCTAAATATTAATAAACTACATTAAATCTATATATACCTATCTATATCTATATAATATATATATAAGTTTTACTTAAACAAAACTTTTGAAACTCTTGTTTCAAAATTTCATTTAAATATACATTCTAGATATAATTTTAACTTGATTAAAACCACAATGTATACAATAAAATTTTGCTTCTTGATATAGAAAAGCTTTCAAATATATCATAAAATTAAATAAAATATTGTATATAAATCTTTATATATATCTTTTAAAGTAATTTTTTAACTAATTTTGCATGCAAAACTGATTGTGTCAAGATATTTATCACCATTTAGCCGAAAATTTCTTTTTGACAATGTCGACAAAAAATCTTTACTTGTTTTCATTCAAAATTTATATTTACTTTCATTCTTTTTATATTTATATTTATTTTCTTTATAACTATGCAATAAAATGGATATTTAAATGATATAAATATTTTATGAAAGTGAGTGCATTTGTGTGTACTTGGAATGCTCAATGTTTTTCATTCACTGCAATAGTATTCTGTCGTGAATGATTAATTTCGGAGATAAGTTTTTTCTCTCTCTATCCCTTATAACGCGTCCTTCTTTACATATCAAATAGACTCGAGAAAAATATTTCGAACTACAATACATTTGTGTACTCACTTCGAACGAGAAACGTCGAGAGCACAGATGACTTTCAACAAACATTTGCGTGTTCTCCAAAGAAGTGTTTGGCACGAATAATAATGTATTATACATATACATGACGTCCTAACTCCTGAGAGATATATGTGCGTCACAATGACACTTTAAAATCTATGTAGTTACGCCCTAGCTAGATGACAGAGAAAAAAATAAAATCTAATTTAATAAAAAAATTCTGTTAAATATTATATTACATTATATATGACTCAGTTAGATAATTAAAATTATATAATGAATAAACGCATAAACACATCTCTTAAAATTTTGTACAATTAATAAATAAATAAAAATATTCATCAAATTTTGCCATTTTATTTATAACACAAACCGAAATAAGAAAGAATATGATTGCATTGAACTAGAATAATCTTCCTCGTAGAAATGTCCATAATAATTTTGTCATCAGAATTTCAACCTTGGAATTTTATATTCATTTAAAATTTAAATTATCCAATTCTTCGCAAATAAATTACGAATGAAATTTGTTGAAGTACTATGGTTAAAAAATATGATTTTATCTATATTTTACATACGTAAAATAATACGAGAAATTATATTTTAAAAATTAAAAATATGGAAATATTGAAATCTAATTTCATTATTAAATATAGATACATGTAAAAATATTTTTGCATTTTTTTTACATATATACACTTAATTACAAATATTTATAATATTTAAGCAATAATTTCTACAGATTATTACATCAAAATTATCCATGCGCTTTTAAAATAATTTTATTTATATATACATACGATTTAATATTTATACGTCGATACAGTATGAATACAGTTTGTAATGTCAAAGTTAATAAAATTTAATGAGTAAGTTAAATATGTTTAAATTTTAAATACACAATTTTGTTTATTTGTTTAGATCTTTCTCATATTCATTCTTATCTAACAATAAGTAATAAGATTTGAGTTGCATTCATAGCTTTATAACTGAAGAGTTCTAAGAGATTCTTCTTTTCTGTAACTTATATATTACAAAGAATAATTCTTTTGAAGAGAAGAAAAGAAAAGAAAAAGAATATCTTGAGTAATGATTAAAATTTCAATGCATATTTCAATCATTTCAATCGATGTTTATTGATGCCTTCCAAGCTGTCAGAGCGAACGATTGAATATTTATCTTTCCGTTGAAATATGATAGCTAAATAAGAATTTGTTTATCTTTTCATTCAATCTGAAAGATTAATAGCGTATTCCATTTATCGTCAATACTCTTAGAAATACTGACTATTTTCTTAGATTTGAATAAGTTAATGCCTGTTACTATTTGCGTGAATTTGTTTTTTCAAGATATTTATAAAAGTTTCTCGAAGATCTTATGTTCTATAATAAGATATTTGAAGCCAATCGTATTCGTGAGAAGAATAGGTTTTCATACTTTCATTTGAGTCCGGATATGAACCGATTATATGAAACGACAGAGAGGATGTCCTTTTTCTTTATTCTAAGGCTGCAAACTTTCAGCCTTATACAGATGTAATAAGTTTGACAAATACAATATTCTCCGTTTAATATCTATTATAAGTAACTGCATTGCGTTTTAAAAAATATCGTTTTTATTTTTCTTCAAGAATTTTAATTAAGAATGACATTTAATTAAGAATTATGCAAACGTATTTTTCTTAAATAAGAGATCAATATTTTATAATTAGAGATAAATATTTAAAAATATATTGGATTAATTAAAAATATACGATTAAACATATACAATTACATGTTTATATATTATATACAGTCATGTGTTTATAAATTTGAAAACATTAAGATTATATTGTCTTATAAAGCATTTCTAATAATTTTTAGATGTATTAAAAAGCATTTGTACTATAATAACAATAATAATGGTATATGATAGTTGTGCGTTGTTATAGTTTGTTGCAACCAGTATGTGATAAGTTTTTATTACTTTATGCGTGAGAGATAACAAAGTTAAATTTGAACATGACTGTAGAGCTGACGTTGCAAACTTGCATCACGCAGTAAAATGCGACTTCTGCTAGTTTGTGCTATAACTAGCGTTGGTATAATTCTACAATTTGATCGTGTTCGAAGAAATATGATTGCGATTACTATCATATTTATACGCTCGGACAAGTAAAATGACATTTTCCACAACAAACTGTCAGTGCGGAGATCGTTCAGATCTCAAATAGATGCGTAAGATAAAGTTTTATTAACGTCACGAAACACAGTTCTATAAAAAGATCATGAAAAGTTCTATTTACGTTATGAACCGTAAAAAGTAAGAAAAGAAAAATTTTTTCGTGACATGATATAACTTACTGAGCAACTTTTTTTCGCTCACATCTTTTTTTCAAAGTAGCTCACACGTTAGCAATCATTATCCTTGTTCAAGCGAAAAACATTGTACATTCTCTTACTACCCCTACTTATGTTTCACGACCCTGCCACGAGAAACTCTGCTGGCAAAGCAAGCGTATACTTTCTGAAAGTGGCTTCTTGAATAATGTTTAGCACAGATGTTTGACGTAAATATTCACAGGGGCGGATAAATATTACGCATAATATCATTTTTCTTACACATTTTTGCATGTAATTATATGTAAATATGTTTAAGTTTATCAATTGTTATTGGTAATTAAAAAGATTATATTAATAAGAATTCAATATAAAATCGATGTGTACTTTACGTAATAAATATGCATATAATTTTTTTAAATCAAAAAGAATTAGTATACATGTATATATGTATATTCGTATGTAATATAAATGTACACACGCACGAACGTACACATGTACGCACGAAAGCACGCGCACCTGTGTATGTATGCATTTGTGTAGTAGTAATAATAGTAAAAAAGTAAAATAGCTAGAACAGTTTTCTTTGTGACTTTTATAAATATATAATTGTAGACAGATTAAATGAGACAAAATGAGTTACAGAATTATTCTAGTATATTAATGTACCTTTATAAATATTAAATTCTGTAAATGTACATATAATATCTGTGCACATTATACAAAACATTTTCATATATTAAAAATAACAGCAGCTTTCATATTTTTACCTTGCTTAAATTGCAAGTAATTTTTTTAAAATTTAAAATGTAGTTTTTTATAATAAAATAATATAAAGTAAATTAAAAAATAATTTAGACAATAAAACGTAGCAGCTTTTAAAAATTCGAGATTAGAGTCTATACGTTAAATCTTATAGAGGATCTCGATGCATTTCTGCATGCAAACATCTGTTAAGTCTGAGAAATATCTCACTGTACGTGGCGTGAATCTTTCAGCTTTTATCCTGAGGAACGGCTATCATAAATCGACATGTTGATATCTCGCCTTGAATCAAGGCAAACACTCGTGTATTTTCCCATCAGCTGACACTTGTCCAAGTGGAAAGTCTTGACTGGATAGGTGACAAAGGCAAGGGGTGCGAGAATGCGCATGGTGCGCACGCATCTCTGAATGAACACGCTTTTGAGGCGTTCAGTTTCACCGACGAGGTTCTTCGGTACGGTTACCCTTACCGGCTATCTCTCTCATTCTCTTCAGTTTGATCTATCTGAGGAGCAATGTAGATCGTGACACACACGCACACAAACATTTTCGACAATCCTCTAACAATAATGTCAGTAGTATTATGACAGTTGACAGTTTGACTAATAAATCGCAAATCAATTAAATGGCGGAGATTTATCGACAAAAGCAATCAATATTCAACAAATATGCGGATATGTGTTATCAAAATCTCGAATGCGACATGACAAACTTCGTTATTCGTTGTCGTCAGTGACAATGATTTTTAAATGATTATGCCATCAACAATTTACGGCTTCTACCAATTACGAAAAGAGAAAAATGCAAAGGAGAGAAATCCAGCTAATAATATTGTGTTAAAATGTAAAAATATGAGAGAGAAGCACAGTTTAATGACAAAAAAAAATCTTACGGAAAACTTATAGCTCGTAGCCATATAATACGTGTTTTGTAAAGTGTTTCAAAGTTCAATTGGTGTTGTATTTCTCTACAGATTTAACAATAAATATCAAATATTTATAATACATGAAATAAAACGCTACGTTACATAAATAATATAATAATTAATCCGATGAAATTAAAAAAGTATAATTAAATCGATGAAATTAAAAGAGTGAAAGAAATGTGAAATTTTATCTCGCTAAAAATATTCTTAAAATATTTTACACAATTAATTTACACAATTGTAAAATTTACGCAAAGCTGAAACAAAACTCTCAGCTTTTATTTATATAAAATAAATTTTCAAATGGTTGGCTTCATGAACTAGTTATCTGAAGTTTCTCGGAATTAAGTGATAGAAAATACGATATTACAAACATCGTTTATTCCGACTTTGAAGACAATCTCGTTACTGTATTCCTAGGTGCGGACAACAAGCTTAAAATAATAGTAAAAAAGATAAATCGAGAAATAAGAGACAAATGTGTGTGAAATATATGCTTAGCAAACTTAAGAAACTTTATATATTGGAAAACCATTAACATCGGTTGCATTGACTAAACAACGAATTATGTATATGAGACTTTTGAAATCAAGTGCCGTAAATTCGTATTTAACTGTATAAATTCGTGAACGTCTCTTTGATGCAGGCGAACCATTATAATGATAGTCAAACACACACCAGTTTAGTGCACGTGACGTCAGAAGAAATCAGTAACAACTGATAAAATCAATTCGATGTGCTATTCGAAGGAAGCTCCAATACAGAGTAATAAAATAAAGTTCTCTAGAATACACTCTTCACATAATTATCAAAGACAATTACAAATATGAATAACGTGACTTTGGAACGTGTATACAATTGCAGTGCATGGATCCTGGAAATTAATATTACCTTGCTTTTACAAAAAAATCGGAGCGAGTTCCGTTATTTTATCGAGGATGCATTGAACAGATCAACTCGACCTAATATCCTTCGAGAGGAACTCTCGAACTGTATTTTTGTCAATCAAGAACGGCCATTTGATCTACCATGGTGGCAAAAGCTCTTCTGGTCGCTAATATTCGCGGTGATTCTGCTGGTCGCAACTGGTGGCAATATCATTGTAATGTGGATCGTACTTGGTAAGAAAATAATAAATTGCGTGAACGTGATGCGGCATATATGAGAAATTTCGGTCTCGTTAGGAAGCTACGTTTCTATGAATATAACTTATTTCGAAATAAAACTCAAGTTTATTACAAAAGGAATCATATATTTTTTTCTCGTAATTAATAATTTAATTCGCATTCGTGATAAATCAGTTTTAAGATAGAAAGTAATTAAACAAAATAAATAAAAGAAAATACAATTAAGATTTTTATTTAAGATTGATTATATCTAAGAGTTGGACAGTTTTAATCTTGTTAAAAATTCTTAATAGATATATTACTCTATGATCCTAATTGGTAACTTAAATTTTCTATATGATGGATGCATGATCGAAAAGTTCTCGTTTCATCTTGTTTAAATGTTAGATCTTGATAAAAATTTTAACAGAAACTTTGAGCTACATATATTTTAAGAATTTTACGATATTATTATGGGCAATATATGTATGTATTATGTGTAATATATAGATTATATAGAGGATAAAATTTTGCAGTGTATATCAGGGAGAAGTTGTTTAGATATTTTATTGATGAGAAAATAAGGAAAATATACGGGAAATATAAATCTATTTCCTTTCAATATAAATTATTTCGTCATTATCATAACGTATACAATTGGAGGATTTACAATTTGCAGTACTAAAGTTCAGCCAAATTTTATTATTTATTAAGTGAACATAAAAATTAAATAATCTACATAATATTGCATCAAAAAAAGATCACTATATTGTTGATTATATTATAATATGATATTTTGAGATATGAGATATATATATTTTGCAAAATATATTACATTTGTATTCTATAAAAGTTTTTTCTACAGTGAGAAATTAAAAATGAGTCAATATTAATGTTAATGCTCAAAGTGACGATATATTACATTTTTTTAACATTACCCATCTTTGTTGTAATCAAAAGATGATTAATAAAAAAATAATTGAGTTGAATTCTTACGCTAAGCACAGGTATTTGTAGTTTAAGTGTGTATCAGGAAGGAGTTGCTTAGATATTTTATTGATGAGAAAGTAAGGAAAACATACGTGTTGGGAAATATAAATGTTGTGATAATAGAGAGAGAGAGAGAGAAAGAGAAATCTATTTCCTTTAAATATAAATTATTTTGTTAATATTATAACGTTTACAATTGAAAGATTTACAATTGTTGTCACAAATACATATACATTTATATTTTAAAATTAATATTACGCCCGTATAATGTTACACAAACGTTTTTTTATAAGAATTAATACACAGACATACTTTTAAATTTATATATATATATATATATATACATACATACATATATAAATAATACATATATATAAATAATACCTATACAATATTTTACTATAATAATATATAAAACATTAAATATAGAGTAAATATTATATAAAATATTTATATTACATTACCTACGAACAAAAAAAACAATTAAAAAATAGTCATTATATATTGTCATTAAACCAAACATTTCTTTCTCCTATGTAGAAAACTATATGTTTTTTCTCGATACATAAAACAGATATCCGATAAGAGTAAATAGAACGAAAAGCGGAGTGAATCTTTACGTACGATAAAACATGTCACCCTATTCACATAAAGAAAATACTTTAACGGCTGTAGATTATATAAATTTTATATAAGATTGTGCACAAAGTTTTAAACGAATATTGCAGGACAAATAAGTGTAAATAATCTAATGTATCTTAATTTTAAGATTATATTATTGCACATTTTACGATAGCATTGAATCTGTTTTTGTTTGAAGATACATACATACATACATACATATATATATATATATATATATATATATATATATATACACACATTTATATACGTACTTATTATTTAAAAATTAATTTATTAATTAATAAATTAATAAATTCTTAATTTATTAATTTCTTGATAGAATTTCTAAATAATAAGTATTGCTTTCAATAATAAGATGCTGAAAAAGAAAATAAAGATAAATTGTTATAAATTATTATTTTATAATAGATCAATATTTTATAAAGAAATTTTTTTCTCACCATTATTAGTTTTAATAATTCAAAGACAATTATAAATAAACTAAATTATACATATTTATTACTAATTATTAAAGCTGATATTTATTATTACTATTTTATTACTTATTAGTATTTTTTTCTTTTGTGTCATATGTACTTACATGCAATTCTTTTGACCCGCCACGGACAAACGTTCTCAATCAGAAGCAATTTGTTCCAGTCGTAATGAATCGGCAATAGAATTTATATTTTCTTATGCAATTCACGTTCCAGATTTATATTTTTGATCATATGAATTAATATCTTAATGAATACACATGTTAAAATTAGTTAGTTTGATCTTGACTTATTTATTAATTTTATTCGTAATTTTACTGGCAATTACATAATTTTAAAAATATTTCAACAAATTAATACATTAATATAGTTAATATATTAATATTAACCCTTATTCCATACTGATGGATCATTTTTGTCTGTGATTTTTCTAACAACGTCAATTTCTCGAAAACAAATAATCATAAAATAATATATTTAAGAAAATTATTTTTCAAATTTATTATTTTGGTCTTTATTTCGAATGTTCAAAGAAGGTACATACATTTTTTTAGATTTTTTAAAACACTTTTACATATTAATAAACTTATCGAAAATACGCTGACCGACCTGTACAGTTAGAAAGTGCCAAAAATAACAATAGTAAGAGTTACTATTAACAATTTAATATATTAACTAATAAAATATTGTCTTTTGTAATGGAATTAAAATAACTAAATACAAATATATAATAAAAATTAAAGACAAATACATATAAGAGATATTTAACTTTGATGATCATTAATACATTACCACGCGCTATTTACTATAAATATATCTTATATATATATTTTAAAATAATTATTTATATAAAAACTGTATTTACATTTCTCTTATAATAATATAATATACAATTTATTCAATTTACTTCAGCTTATTCAATTTATTTTTACCTTCTGCAGGAACAGCAGAGATGGCTGTAAAATTTTATATAAAGTGTTGTATATAAAATCGCGTTTTAATGATATGTTCTTTTTTTAATTTTTAATTTGTTATAAATAAAAAGTCAAATTAAATTGTACTATATATGTACTATATATTGTAAAATATTGGATAAATCAATATATTATGCTTATGTACAAAATTTTCTAGCATGTACTAATTACAGCAGCCTCTGTACAGTTAAAATACGTATTCTCTCTCGTTCTAGAATTGGAAATGGTGGAAAGAGAAAATTATATTATATGAACGTTTATGAGCATTTATCATTTACATAAATATTTATTTATTTATCATTTGAATGAGCATAGAAGCATTATATTTGCATACTTTTTTATTTTTTGATTGTTCTATTTTCGCGATCTTTAGAAGTTACCGTTCCGACAATTCATATAAAGGTAACTTATAAGGTAACGTGCAGTGTTTCAATACAAGTAAAATAACAAAAACGAATGTATTATAAAATCTTGAGTAAAGTAGATATGATACGTAGGTAGATACGTACCATTATGTAATGTTGCATAAATATTGTTCATGCAAGATTTATCACAATAAAACTTTGCCTTACAGTAATATAAAATGCTTATATTTATTTATTCTTTTGATTTTCTCTCTCGTTCTTTCTTTTTCTTTCTTTTGAAGCTGTATATATAGGTGATAAAAATAAATAGTACTAGACAATATGCGCGCACGCGTGTGTATGTGTGTAAAATGTCCCAACTACCTAACCAGATCTTTTAATAGCAAATTCTTTAACCAGATTGGAACCGATTTTTTAGCAAAAATTTCAAGCAAGGAGATCGTCATTTTTTGAAAGTTTGCAATTTTTTTCTTCGTTTTCTCTCTATATATCAATTATTCTTACAGCTTGTAAATTTTAGATTAAAATTTTATTATAGTAAACTACGTGTAAAATTAATTGAAGAATCTAGTTGTTCAATCTTTTATAATTATATTGTTATAAAGTTTAATTTGCAAAAAATTTTTCTATATTTTTGTACAAAAATAGTTTTTATTAACCAAAGAATGTGCTAATTAAGAAGATATTTTTGGTCATTTATTCTAGAAGATAAATCTAGTAGAGATTGCACAGTAATAAAGTTTTCAGATTTATAAGTTCGAGTAGAAGGATGCGCGTGCAGCTGCGTAAGGAGAAATGAGTACATCAGTCATAGAGATTTTGCTTATAATTATGTGTCAATTCAAATGATTACTTGTGTGTTATTAACAATTTTCTGCTTGTTTTTTAAAGAAAAGCACTTAAATTTTCAGAAATGTTTTGTATAATTTTTATAAGAAATATTTCACCTGTAAATAATTGCAAATACAAAAGTTTCTAAGTTCTTTATTTAGACTAGTATGTTTCATGCAGTTTGGAATTACTTTTCCATGTTGATCATATGAGTGCGCAATCTTTCCTATCCTATGAAAAAAGTTTGCGCAAGCGTTATGTAGGAGAGTTTGCGCAGGGATTTCATTTATTTTAATGAGAGAAGAAATTAAAATACTCTTGCTCAATTAATTTCAGATTCAAAGTTTATTATTATCATTGTTATTTATTTTTTGTAGTAATAAAACAATTTCTATTAGATATTATTATTCTCATTATTATTATTATTCAGTTTTTGTAATGATAAAATAATTTTTAATAATTTTAATGAAAATAAGTAATTTACATTTACTTTCAAACCAAAAAACATCATTTTTACTGATACGTAATCTCTTCTACCCACGTACATAATCTTATCTTCTTATCTAAGTTAGAAGAGATTGCGCAAAATTTAATTTTATTTTTGTAAAACTATATTATCTTAACGAAAATAAATTGGAATATTGTTCACGTGTTTAACATACCAAAAGAACACATTTGCAAATGTGGTTAAAAAAATAAATATACATTCAATTTTTAATAATTTTTTCCAAATTGTGCGCAATCTCTTCTAGCTTTATCTTATATATTTTCTAATTTACTATATGTTTTTCATTATTATTTTATAATATTTCAAATAATAAGAACAGTTTATTGTATATGTATGTAAGTGTGTGTATGTATAAACAATTTTTTTTATGGAACAATATCACTTGGAAATAGTTTGTGTATCGTACAGTGTTCTTTAAAAATTTTAGAGATGTATAACGTTAAAGCATTCTACTTTTAGAATAAATTAACCTTGGAATAACTTAACATGCAAAAATAGTAGATAATTTTCGCCTATTACAAATAGTAATCAACTGTTGAATAGCTAATGTCTGTGTCGATTGCGTGACTATAAGAATATTTATTTTTTTTGCATATTTTTTATAAATGTGCTTCAGAAAAAATTTAAATAATCAATTTTTTGTTAAATTTGAACGTTTGTATTTTTTCCAAACAATATATAATATAAACAGGATGTTTTATACATATTTTTTAAAATTTTTATACATTTGAATAAATTTAAATTTTTAAATAAATTAGTTATAAAAATGTTGTCATTTATTAGAATAATTAGTGATATAAGAATAAATATAGCACCGCAGTATATTTTAATTAATAGTATTTACTGTTACTTCTGAATAATTTTGCGATATTTTGATATTTTATTTGTATATATTGTTCCAATATATTGAACTTATTAAGCTTCTTAAAAGTTGAAACATTTGCATGTAATTGAGTTTTCTGATGATCATTTGACGTCAAATATCTTTATTTAAGCTTATTAAGTATTTGTGCCCAGATGTTCTACGCGTCACAAATATAAGATTATATGATAGATAAACAATCAGTGTAAGCAATTTTAATTTATTCTGAAACATATTACACAATATATTAAGAATCAAAGAAAACTTTATAAACTGGAAAAAAATAATATTTTTCCGTTATTTTTTTTCAATAAATAAAAGACTTATCAGTTAAACTTTTCTCGAGCCAAATATTCCCCTATAATAAAGTTTGTGAAGTTGATCGATGTTTAGCCGAACATGATTAGTCAAACACTGCGTAGTGGAATGACTTTTCTCGCCATGTGGAGAAAACAAATTTGAAGATTATAGTTTATTTGTCGTTTAGTCTTATATTTGTGACGCGTAGAACATCTGGGCACAAATGCTTAGTAAGTTTAAATAAGGATATTTAACGTCAGACAGTTATCAGAAAACTCAATCACACGCAAATGTTTCATCTTTTAAGAAACTTAATAAGTACAAAATATTGCAACAATATTGGTTTATCTTTTGTCTGTTTAAATATTTAAATTAATTTATTATTTTGATTAGTTAGCTTGTTATATTAATGAAATACGTAAGTAATTCAGTACATAACAGCTAAAATAAGAATGTAAAATTTAAAGAGAAAGGAAAAGAAATATTAATATTAATAAGAAACTAAAGAAGAGATCGTTCTTATACATTTGATATAGTCTTCTTTTGTTCGTAACAGATTTTAATTTTGTATCAGATGACAAATTAGAATTGATGTAGAACTTTGTGATAATGAAAGACGGAAAACTTAAAATTTTTCAACGTGTATGATTACAATATTATGTACATACTATGCTTATATAATATTTTATATTATATAACTAGCATAAGAAATTTCAAAAATTTTAGATTTGATCTCAAATTGCAATTTCTATTGTAAAGCATCAAATTGCACATTACATATCATATAAAAATAGGAAAATATCGGAAAATATGTTGTATTTATTACATAACACATTAATATTTCGTTATCTTTTTGTTCATGTACAAAAACATGTTTTCAAATGCGGAATAAAAAGAAAGAATATTTACGCGAGTTTTATCACTAAAGAAATCATGATGTTTTACGCATCATTTCCAATGCTTCTTGATACTTTGGCTGGTTTTTGCGAGAAACTTTTGCCGTGCAAAAGTGTCTGCAAGTGCGTGGTCAAGGAAGTTTCAATCAGAAGTAAGAAAACTTCTAGTAGATTAACCGCTTTGACTTAGGATGGCACAAACATAAAATTTCGTGGAAATCTGGTTTTATGTGTGTGTGTGTGTATTGGGTGTGTGCGCGTGTGTGTTACGAGTGATCGTATTTTCTCTAGAGATGTTGATCCTAGATTTTGTCCATGCCGAAAGGTAGGATTTGTAATGACAACATTGTGCTTCATCGTGATAAATAATCACTAGGGTAGAAGGGTTGCTATGAGAGAGGAGAAGGTTTATACGCCTTAAAGTCTTACCCTCTGAAAAATGTTTTCTGTTACGAACGAACAAAATTGTATTTTACTAAATTTATCATGATTTATGAAGCTCGTTGCATTATGCAAATTTTTACTGATATTGTACGATATCATGCTAAGATGTACTTGTTAGACAAAATGAAAATTAGTGCGATATCAGTTAACAAGTTTCATTGATGGAAATACTTTGATATCAATTTAATTATATTTTTTATATTATTTTATTGAGAGAGATCATTTTCATTAAATTATTTCTGTGTTTAATCATTTTTTTCTCTTTAATTATATTAAAAAATAATAAAAAAATTATTAAATAATTTATAAAATTCTATAACAAATAATTATTAAACAAAAAAAGGAAAAGTTTAATGCTACTAATAAAACACAGTGGTGTCCCGCTTCCTTCTGTGTATCTTCTTAATTTATAAGGATCAGACCTCTCTACGTATATCCGTGGTATGCGTTTTTTCCGCAGCTATATGGTGGGTAGATCCGTGCAAAATGATGGATAGAATTAAATTTTATTACAAATTATATAGATCGTCTAAAGTAGCTTTTATATATATTGTGCCATTATCATAATAGAATAATATACTTTAAGCTTTTAATAAATATTTTTTTAAAATTAAATATAAATTTATTTGTATAATTGCAAACATATAAAATATTTTTCTCTATATTAATTTAATACATTCTCAATTATATATACGTTACGAAAATTTTAAGATACCTCAGAGAGGTTAGATTAAATTTATTTCGATATTGATTTTCGCAACAAAACTCTTGTGATTTATAAGCAGAGGTTCTTATTAAAGATACGAGAAAAGCAAAACCGGATATTTTTATTACCGCAAGCAGTAACATCAGCATGTTTTTGATAATATATATTGCTAATAATTTTTTAAATTATACGCATTTTATCTTTCTTGAATAGTATGAATAATTATGTACAGATCTTCTCTTTGATAGAATCGGAGCAAGATCGTATTACTTATAGAATTTCAAACAGGATATGGCATTACAGAGTACATTATATGACAACTAGACATTAAATAGTGAGAATGAGATAATTATGATCAAGCAGTTTTATTTTTTCAACTAAATTAACATTTTAGTCAGTATTATTTTAAAATGTTTTATTATGAAAAGTTTTTTACGGCTTATTCAAAAGCATATTAATCAAAATACAAACTGTTCATTTTATTATTTATTTGAATTATGTACAAACTATTCAGTTTTATTTGATAAACTATTATTGACAATTAATATATATATTTTCAGAAGTTTGTGCCTGTTAGTATAATTTATTCTAATTATAATAGCAAACAAATTTTATGAAATGTAATTTTTCTTATATTTTTATTTATATAAAAGACTAAAATTAATTTTTAATCTAAAATTATTTTACTAAAGAAGTAAATATTTATATGTGTATCTGCATATATAAATATCTGAAAATGCATGTATGCCTATAATCATTCATAGACATCGTGTTCTAATAATGTAATAGTTTCAATCCTTTCTGATTTAATAAAATGTCATGGGTGAGGAAAGTAATTACACGAATGGGAGACATCAAGTTAATGAAACTTTATCCGTGGAATGACACATCGAAATTTCACAAGACCGTAAATGACAACGAACATTGACGGTTGCTTCTAACTACTTGTACAATTTTATTCAGTTCATCGTATAAGTTTGCAATATAACCTTGTGATAATTTAAATTGATTAGATAAATAATTCACGTAAGTACTATGTGAGGTTTTTTATACAAATCTTGCAATAATAATAAAATAAAGAAGGCAAAATAAAAACATAGAATAAACAAACCATAAATATACGTTTCCTTTTATGAGAGATGTATACTATAATTTGTAATAAATTTTATAAAAAATGAATTTTTCTTAAACTTTATATTAATTTATAATTTATGCCTTATGTGTATAACGTACAAAAATTGGATATTTTGAGAATAGGTATTTTAATTAGAGCTCGCTATTATACGTTTAAATGAAAATACTGATAATTAGCATATTCATTTATAAGAAGCATTTTCCTGAATACACATAGTTTCAACACGTTGTTTTGAGTATTATATGTACAAACAAAAATTAATTTACATATAGTTAGCAATCTGTTTATTAAAAACGTTTTTCCAAATATTTTCACGTTTATTAAACATTTAATAACATACTTTTCGTTTAAATGTCTAATAAAAAACCTAAATGTGTAAACATTTTCTTACAAGTAAACATTCTGGAAGTAATGTAAATGGATAAACATTTAACGCTTATATTTATATTCAAAGAATAGAATAAAACTGTGTCCTAGTTTTAATAAAATTATTACATATATTTTATGTATTTATCTATATATGTATATATTCAAATTATAAAATTTTTTTAAACTATAGACACGTAATGTGTTGGCGTCAAGTGCAAATTACTGCATAGTTTCCACAGTCGAAAGGCGTTTCCATTTACCTAATGCAAGTTAAATGTTTGCTAAATGTTGATCTAACAACACGCACGTTATGCGTCATAATCTAATTATCACAATCATATGTACACGTTTATGCATTCAGTGAAACGTCTAATAAATGAGAATTTAAAATACGACAAAAAATACATATACATTGATTCATAAATCTATATATAGAGTTTTGGAAACAAAAATGTAAAAATGTAAATTATTTGTTTATTTATGATTTAACATAGTTTGACATTAGTTTTTTACAAAAGCCAGATAGGCAATATGAATATTTTTTGAATATTTATAAAAATTGAATTTAAATCTTTTAGAGTTCTTATCGCGCCTGTATATAATGTGTATATATATTTAATGGATATTAATATTCATTTTAATCAATGATATCAAAAAGCGAATCAAATTTTATTAAATAATTACAATTGATGATTTCTATATTAATAATATTTTCATGTTGAGATTATTAATGCAAAACATTTATAATTATTGACATAGAAGGCGTAATAGGTTTTGTAAAAAGCAAACCACATCTTATTAAATAAAAGATACGGTTGATTAAATACTTAAATATATATTATATAAATTTTATTAATCTTATTTTGGAGAGTAGTTGTGTAATTTTTAATTATTATGTTTTGTAGTTTTATATCTTATATTTTCTATTATTTATAAAATTTGTAATTAATTTATATTTCATTATAGTCTCCAAACATACTGATTACAGTTGATTCTTTATGGCTTCGTGTAATTCAATCTATGTTTTGTAGTTGTACGAGATTATATAACTATATAACTAGACACTTTATTGTCTGCTGCAGATAATAATAAATATTTTATTTCTGGATGCATACGCAAAATTCTATCTTATTAAAAAAATCCTATTTCAAAAATATTTATCAATAAAAAGTTAATTATATATATGTGTTATTTCTAAAATATATAAAAATCTGAAATAGTGAGAGAAGCTATATTTCTTTCATTATCAAACTAGATTTATTAATTACTCTCTTAAAATACGAAAGTAAAATGTTAATATTTCATTCTTATAACAATAGATGCGAGTTTTCGTCGATTGTAATTTTAACATAAGATGTATGCGCATTTTAAGTTTATTCTATATAATTAAAATACATACAGCTGTTTTTGCTTCTACGAAATATATCTGATACATTCAACATTTAATTCTATAAATACCGCCATCGCGAGTCCTCGCGGGATTTTCTTCTCTTTACATTTGCCCTATTGGATCACCATAAATTCGACTTCGCGCTCAATTTCTACAAGTAAGACGATCATTGAAACAGAAGAGTTTTCGAATGGAATGTATAGAATGCAATTTCTCTAGAGAATGCGAATTCTCAGTTTCCAGCTAAGCAATGTGTAAAAGATAATTTCACTTCTATTATAAGAAAAACAGTCTTTTTCTTGCAACTTCTAAACTTGCAGCTATATGTAAATTATTCAATGTAGTGAAATCTAATATTTGTGCATAATTGAATATAATAATTTTATGCTTCTCTTTGTGTGGAAATTGCAATTCAATCAAGTACGTTCGATCAATAAGCGAGCCATATGCAAACTATCCAAAATGTATTATACTCTTGACACCTATAACGTTAAGCCTTGAAACACATTCATTGGATCCGTTAAAATTTATTTATAGTCCATTAATTCATGTTTATGAAAAATTATACTTAGTTTCACTAGCATTGCTTAATTTCAATTCCATAATCATAACTTGACTGTTTCTGCGTTTCTTGTCAGTTTTATCTGTATTTCTTTAATCAGAATTTTTAAAAAAATTTAAATTTGAATTATTCTTCAAGTAAATTTTAAAGTTACATCTCAATAAATTACTTGAGAAATAAGGCTCTTTTTAATGTCTACAAACACAAAACTTTAAAATCTGAGCGATTAAGAGCCGAACGCGGATAGTAATGCGTTGATTTCGCAGAAAGTAATTTTTCTGTGAAACTGATAAGTACGCAGGATACATATATTTCTTAGTATATTTAACAGGACCTAATCATATTTAAATTCTCATTTTTGAGAATTTTATAAACCCGTCTTTATCCCCTTAAAAAGACGTAAGCGAGAAAAATATCGGGGCAAAATCGCTAAGTCTCTTTAGAAGAGTAAAAAGGGGTTTATAAAATTCTCAAAAATGAAAATTTAAATATGATTAGATCTTGTAAATACATCAAGAAAAATATGTATATAATGTAATAAAAAATTATTTTCTGCGAAATCAACGCATTACCATCCGCGTTTGGCTCGATTTTAAAAGATGTTCAGATTTCGTGTTTATAATCTCAATGTCCCTTAAGATCAATTATAAATTTAGTAAATTTAAATAAATAAAATAATAAATATTAATGAATGGTTAATCAAATCCATAACTTAAAGGATTTGACAAAACATATGATTTTGCAAAACATTATGTTAATTATAATAAGTATAATTAACGAATTAAAGTGAATGATAATTATTTACATTATGTGTGTTTTTGTTAAAATAAATTTCTTAAAGTTTTTCTGAAAGAAGAAGGATCAATATTTTAGCTGATTTATGGGTCAAAGTTAGATCCGACTCAAAGTGGATGATCTTGATCCTTCATGTGTGCCTCATAATTCCCTTAAATTATTTCGTCACAAAGCCATTTAATTCATTATACTGACAATCTGAATTTTCTTAATTTGTATGGGATTTCAAGCTTTTGCTTCAATCATATTTGTTTTCAAGTAGTTAATATTGATGTCGTACTATATTTTCTTAAAAACTTTGCTTACATATGATCTACAAAATATATCTACAGAACCGTTCTTTTCGTTGAATGCGCTGATATTGTAAACGAGCATTATTTTATCGTCTCACGTAGCATCTTCGTAAAAATGATCATTCACAGCTTCACTTTATGTAACATTTTTTTGGAAGTTAGTTACTTAGCGTTCAATAAAGTGAAGTACTAGCTGCCAAAATGAAAATCATTTAAGAGAATTATGAAGTACACAGAAGATCAAAATCACCCACTTTAAGCCGGATCTGACCTTGGCCCAAAAACTGGTCTTATTGATTCTTCTCCTTTCTCATGCTAATATACAATCACATTATAATTGTGTATCTATATGTAACCATGTAATCTATGTTCTCGAGAGAATGTTGAGCGAGTAAACGAGCTGATTGCAGAAGATTTCTATCTTGACAAGATATGTTTGGTGAGTGACATTAGAGATATCTGTGATAGACAGCATCATATGCAAGAGTTAATATATATTATGTAATGATTTGCAATCTGTTATATTTATGTAAACGTAACCAAATTGAATTACCATGATGTAAAAAATGATGTGAAATAAAATTAAAAAATGCTTTACCTGTTATTTTATAATTACACGGCTGCTATACCAATACTATTTTAACAATAGTAATAATAATGTATACATAGGTACAGAAGAATAAACACACAATATGTTATAACACTCTCTAATATATACATATACTATTACAGATATTATTTTCGAAAATAGTTAAAGTTATATTAAACTGATTTTAAACAAATTGTTTTATTTATTTTTATTTTTGTAAAAGAATTTATTCATTTATTTGTAATAATAAAATTAAAATTTTTTAAAAATAGTAAATAAAACAATGTTTGTTAAAACATGATACTGCGAGATATTTACTATGATTAATTTCTGAAAGAACTTAGAAAAGGTCTATCATTTTGAAATGTTTATGTTACATTTTCCACTCATATGTTTATTATAGATGTGTGTGTGTGTGTGTTTTAATATTATCATTTATTTTCATATTATTTTAAAATTTGCTTGTTCTGGGCAGAGTGTTGATTTAATAAAATGTGCGCAAAGTTTAAAACAAAACGTTTACAAAAGAGAGATACGTTTGAAGAAAATTAATCTCAAAATTTATGTATAAATATACAGCTTTCTCTCTCTCTCTCTCTCTATATATATATATATATATATAGCTATATATATTTTCTTACGTATGTAAACATATTGTATTGTAATTATTGGAACAATTTAAATAACATAAAGATTTCATTTCTAAATTTAAAATTTTTGATATAGAATATATACTAACAATAAGTAGAAAATATAAAATAAAAGTTAAGTATGTTTTTTTATTTAGACATGGAAAAATGATATAAATAAAATAAAAAAAAAATATTATTATTGTAATGGAAATGGAAGAACAAAAATTTGCTTGTGTATTAACATTAGCATAGATTAAAATTAGTCGGCGTATGAAACGCATTACAAGATTTAAATGCTGCAATCACGTTATAATCGTGTACTTTATGTTCTTAAGAGAATGTTGAGTGAATAAACGAGCTGATTGCAGAAGATTTCTATCTTGACAAGATATGTTTGGTGAGTGACATTAGAGATATCTGTTATGTTTGCAGCTTATGCAAGAGTTAATATACGTATGTAACAGTTTGCAATCTATTGTATTTATGTATACAGATGTAACTAAATTGAATTGATGTAGAAAATAACGCAGATTAAAATAAAAAAATACAAATTACATCAAATTAATTTATTAAAAACATTTATAACTATATAATGAAATGAAAGAATATATGTGTATGTGTTAACATCTCGAATTACATAATAGTATATGCGTAACAAGAGTTTGCACAAAAATTGTTATATCTACGACATTATGAAAATTAATTACAATAATAATTATATAATTAATTACACTAAATAAATAAATGCAAATATTGCTTCATTTGATATATCTATCGTACATTAAAACATATACATATATATGTAATGCTTAATAATATTGTGAATATACTGAAATTCGTGAATTGCGCGGAAGTGCTTAATTGATGTTTCTATATATACCATACCAAACCGGTCCAAATCGGGTAAGACGTTTAATTTTTTTTTGTTTCGATGGTCGGAAGGAAATACAATTTACGTACACTCTGGGGCCGACCCCGGGGTAGTATGGGACTCGCCGATCTTTCAGATCGGAATACCCGCTGAAACCTCCCTCCCTTGCCAGGAAAACCTTCTTCCTGGCTAAATGTCTCGACGCCGGGGAATCGTTTTCTTTCTAGGGCCGAGATGCACCATGAGCAGCACTTAGGTCGCATCTTCCATACTGTTTTCCAGGATCGACCCTTCTTCAAATATGAAAGCTGTATTGTAGTTCATGGCATATTCATCTTCGGAGTCCACGATCCTACAGACTCTTCCCTTTGCGCTCCGAGATTTGGGGACGCGACATGGCTTCGGAGCCTCATCAAGAGTGCGGGGGACTCCCTTCACCGACATTCTCGTAGCTCCGCAGGTATGTTCTTTGCCAGTTGGTCGTTGAATCACCTGCTGGGGCTTTTTCTTCGTCCACACAACTTCGATCCCATAATATGTTTCAAGTCCACCTTCATGTCGGAGCATATCGAACAATAGAGGGTGGTCGTACACAAGTCTATTTTATGCGATGATGCTCTGCATCTAAAGCAGAGACCGCGTCTGTCCGCCTCAGATTGTCACCCTGCCTGGGTGTGGCCAAGGCTCATGTAGCGGAAGCACCTCAAAAATCTCGCGTCCGAAAGGTCCACCGGTGCGGAGGACCAGTCGACTCTGCCTCGGCTCTCTTTCAGGATCGAGAGCGCGTCCACGATTAGGCATTTGATCCAGGAGGTCTCAACTCCCTGCCACTTGGTTATTTGAACAAGTGCCGTCTTCAATTCTTCGTCTTCCATCTTCTCAAGAGCTTCTCCATTCTGAGAATTATGCCCTCACTGGTCTTCTTTTTGACAGAGTCTCTCTGGATCATCGCGACATACGAGGATCCAGAGGTCTCATGGCCCTAGGTAGACGTTGCCTCTAAAAGGTCCCGGAATGGGGTGACTTGCCCCGCGGCAGTTATCGTCACGGGTTCCGCATTCCCTTGCAGAGAGGCCGTACTGCGTAACTCTCTTGGTTCGTATGAAGGACCCATCCAGTCTTCCGCCGTACGTTTCTGTTTTAGTTGGCAAATTTCATCTTCGACCAATTTTAGTTTGCACATGAGAGAGGCAATATCATCCTCTCCCTCGGAAATTTTCCTTCCGGTGTTCGCTCTTAAAGAGACGATCTCTTCCTTGACGGCCAGGATAACAGAATTCTGTTCCTGATCCCGATGGAATTTATGGCCCCTAGCGATCCGGTAGAGTGTTCCCATCGCTGCTCTTGCTGTGATCGCACACATCCGCATCTTTCTCTTGATTCGGCCGTTAAGGTCCTTTTCACGGACATCAATGGCTTTCTCAAGAGATCGGGAACGCCTCTGAACCATCCGCGACAATAGATGCTTAGTTTGACGACATGATTATAAACCCGTTCTCTAATTCTTCTAACGAGGGTAAAGGACTCCTCGGCCCTGGTGGACATCGAATCGACCGCAGGGTAAAAAAATTTCCTGTTCCAAATCCAAGTTCAAGAGCTTAATTATCCTACTTATGACCTACTTATACTACTTTAACTGTTCACTTGAAATATTAAAAAAAAATAAATAACGCAGTACTTAAAACTTTGTTACTTGTTGGTTATTATTTATGCTTTCAAAGCGATGCAAAGTGGTAAACCTACATAAATATTTTAGTAGGAAGAAATACACAAAAACACTCTGCTGAGATAGCTAACACAATTCTTATGTAATAAAACTACAATGTATGATCTCAACGTTTATTATATATTACGTATAATACGTTACGGATATTGTGTGTTATATATCAACTACTCTTAAAGCTCGTACAACATTCTCAAGCACTTATATAAACTATGTTCTCTCTCTCCGTAAAGTTTGATCTTACACTTTTCTTTCTCGAGAACAAAAAAATTCAAAAATAAAGTTATTGTTTTTTTATTTTTGTTTCTCAATATTATAGAAAGTTATATTAACGCTAAAAACTTTATTTTATTTTATAATGTATTGTAATTATTTGTAATATCATTATCGTATAATACATTGTCGAATATCTAATTAAAAAATAAAAATATAAAAGAAAAGTTGGAAAAAAAATATTTTTTAAATTAAAGAGAAAAAGAAATGTTTTAATTTCTAAAAGCTATTTTTTTTTAGTCTATAACTTAAATTAGATTTTAATGTTTTTAATTTTAATACCGTTGTTATTTTACATGTAAATATAAGGATTTTCTATAAGAATCTGCTTGTTATTAGCAAATTTTAAATTTTCACCGTAAAAACGCTTCAAATTTCAGCCACATTGTTGTTTACTATTTTCAACATGAGTTTTAAGATAAGAAAGCTTAATTGTAGATGCTATTTTTTCTCGTTGTTTTTTTCTTGTGATCATTTATACTTTAAATTACACTTTTATAATACATTTTGAGTATTATATTCGATGAGTAGAATAATTTGGTGACATAAAGTCGTACACATATACACACGCACTCAAGCATATACACAAACTATTATTATAATCTTTAAGATCTATTACATTTTATTGCTATTTTTAATATTGTATAAATATTTGTTATTAAATTATAATTGCCTGCTAACACTCAAAATATGAAATACGGAAAATATGTACGACAGACAAAAAAAATCGATTTCAAAACTGGAGGTCTATTCTTACAATTTTTTATTATTTTTCCATAACTTTGTATTCCTTCGATTTCTAAAAAGTTTTATTCATCAACAGCGTTAATTATAAGCTAATAAATCAGTTTATTATATTATTAAGTATAAGTTAATAAATAGCGCTTCTTGACTTAATCTATTGATGTAATTATTAGTCCGTAAGTATTGGTCTATATTATGTATACTGAGCAAGTTTCCACAACGAGGTTTCTACATGGATAGATTTTCAATCTATTTACGTCGAAAGCGATCAATTTTCATCATTTGTGAACAGTGTAAATCAAAGTGTGTATTTTGAAAAGTTATTGAAAAAAGTGGTCTTTGAAGATCCCAATTACTAACAAGATATCGGATATGATTACAGCATCTTTATTAAATGTTGCTCAATAATTGAAATTCCTGGAAAATGCATTTTACGTTAGATTTAAGACATACACGAGATACGTATGCACGCACGTACACGCATACGCACATATATTTCTTTATAGTAAAGAACGCATATTTCCAATTATATATTAATAAATATTATATACAAAAATAATGAATAATATATCTTAAATGTATATTTTAATAATACATCTTAATTCTTGAGTATCGTACTATTTTAGCTATTCTATTTTACATACATATGGGTTAGCGTAATCTAAAGTTTCTTTTTTACTTATCTATTGGAATTTATAGTGTGTGAGAATATTTCTTTTCCCTCAAATCCCGAACCATAACTCCTTACCATTTAGAAATGGTAGATTTAGAATGACACATTTTTATTAATGACCTTGGTATTCCATGTGTGGTGCTCAAGAAAATTAATAATATCTTAATAATATATCTTAATCTTATTAGTATTTTACGTTTTTGCAGAAAATTAACCAATAAATTAAATATTCAAGCTATATAACACTTTTTTTAAAATTTATATATATTTAAAATTTATTTAGTATTTTTTATTTTTAAATTAATAATACTATTTTTAATATATTAATACGTAAAATTAAAAAAAAATATTTAAGATGAATTTTTTTATGTTTTATATATGTTGTATTCAACAAATTTCCAGTATGAAAAATTTAATTTCATGTGATTTATATAAAAAATTCATTTTTTGCTGAAGAAGCAACCACATTGAATGATGACAATTTGTATGTGTAAATAATTTTCTCATAAAAACATTTTACACGTTTAAATATTTTGAAGAATTTCACACAATCTGACCCTATTATTATTTGAAATAAGTTGATTTTCTATTGACATTGATAATGTGTACTTGTCTAAATATACAAAATATTTCTATTGAAGCAAGGTTACGTGATTTGAGAAGAAACAAGTGTTTCTTCTATATTCTCAATCTAGCTTGTTTTATTTTCACAATATTACAAGATTGACTTCATAATTAAAAATAATTGCTTAAAAATAAAAAAAAACTTTACTGCATTTATGTGAACGTAATTGGATTTACAATGTGCGACTTCACATCAATTGCAAATGCAATTACTTGCACATTGAAATGTATTGCGCATTAATCTTAAGTTTCTGTTCTTATTTGTGATTGCACGAAGCAGCCAGTGGTATAATTTACGTTTATGAAAGATGCATATCACACAAACTTATGGCTTTTGTAATATTCTGATAATGTATAAATCTTATACATATTGCAAACAGGAAAATAATCAATCTTCAACAATTGTCATTTCTTTATGCGCTGATATACATATAAAAGTTTATATACAGTTGCTGTCCAAATAATGGACGACTTTATTATATGTATTTTTCTGCTTCATATCAATATGATTTTTGCAAAATTTATACATTTGTTAAATGTAAACTTCTTTTTTTGCATTTATTATATTTTATAAATAAAAATTAAATTTTTAAATAAATTTATTAGTAAACCGCAAAAGTCCTGAATATTTTAGAAACATTTACCGCGCGTATAGTTGTTAATGATAACATTATTTATATAATAATGCGTTACATACATTACATGGATGCATTTTTAAATATCACTATCAAAATCATATATGTACCTGAAATTCTATTTATACGTTATCTCAATGTCAAAAAGAAGATATATTATTAAATCAAACATATTAATAAATCACAAATAGAATGTTTTTTCTGAATGTGTACTTATGTATTAGCATAAATTTAATATTAGACATTTTCTCTAAATGTTTATTTTGAAAGACAAAGTTCTTCTAGTGTAGCGTAGTAAATTTTATTTTAATGCGAAGAAAATGTATACATATGTGCTTACATGTGTTACATACATTACATGGATGCATTTTTAAATATCACTGTCAAAATCATGTAACTGGAATCTTCTATTTATACGTTATCTCAATGTCAAAAAGAAGATATATTGTTAAATCAAACATATTAATAAATCACAAATAGAATGTTTTCTCTGAATGTGTACAGATATATTATTTTATTATTTACATTTTGTATAAAGATTATATATATACTGCGTAAAATAAAAAATATTTAAATTAAATTTTATTTATTATATAGTAATTATTAAATAACGGATAAATTGTATTAAGTTATAATAGAAAAAAAAGATTACACGATGAAAGATTATTCAAGTGTGATAAATGATATATAATAATAAGTTATTATACGTATGACAAGTTTGTCAGTCAGTTTATGTTCACTGTTATCCACATCACAAATCAGCAAACACCGTAAATCAAGTTTATATGTGACAGAGACAAATTGTACTTTGAAAATATGACTTGATGCGTAGATGTGATGAAAAGATTTCTTTCGAACACAATAAATGTCGGGGATATTATTTATCGGAAATATCTACAGTTTTTATAAAACACTTGTAAAGATAGCAAAATGTAATAGGTACAGAAAAAATTTAATTAATAAAAAACAATTATAATAATTAATAAAAACATTTATAATAATTAATAAAAAACTATTATGAATATATAGACATATCGTATAATGTTATTATATTGTTTTTGGGCATAAAACGTTCTTTTTTTTAATTGTACAATTTTTTACTTTAATGCAATTAATTTTATAATTAGAGATAATACATATCTAAATTTTCATTTAAAGCCGAATTTACTGTTAATTACTGTTTTGATACTTTACTTTTTAAATATCTAATGTATCAGATTTTGTTAATAAAAAATATTTTATTCTGTTACTTATTGATGTTTTAATCAGATAGATGTGATTAAATTGTAAACTTAAAATCAAAATTATATACATTATTTTTCATATTTAAATTTAAATTTAGGTTCCATATTTAAATTAAATTTAAAGTTTAATTATTATATGTATATGAATATTATATTAATCCTTCTTTTTAAATGGAAAATAAAACCATTTTTCCATAAAAAATTTAGAATGAGATAGATTGCAAGATTATTTTTTATTCCTTATTTAAAAGATCTGATACATTAACATTCAGGAACACATTATAGAATTGCAATCTCACAAGAAAATGTCTTTACATATTTTAAATATGTAATTAGGAATGTATAATATTACACATACATATAAAATAAATAAATTTAAATAATATAAAGCATAATGATTTATAATCTTATTTAATTAACTAAGAATATTTCTCCATAAATTAACTCCAATTTATTGATTTTTAATAATCAATAATCTTTATAAAAAATATAGTATAAATATATATTCCTAGTATTACAGAAACATTCTCTAATTTTGTGTCTCACTTTTCTTATCTTGTCGTACATTATAGTATTCTTTATGAGAAAAAAATATGAGTTCTTCTTAACTTTTTAAATTTATGACTTATAAAGTTTTTAGCATGTTAATATATCTTACGAAAAAGATAAATATTTCTGGAAAATTGTCAACCTTTTCATATATTCTTTTCTTAATAGGCGTACCATGTACTATAGATATTTTATATATTACTAATTTTATATGTTTACTAATATCTATGCACCAAGGTATTGTCGGTATAGATACGGTAAACGTAATAACGACTTTCTTTGAGCCACAAAATGACTACTCATATTCTAAGTAAACGATGTAACATGATATTAAAAATTTAGCACATAATACTTCGCATAGTAATACAATTATATATGGATTTTATATAAATATCATGATACTTGACACTTTCTGTATTTTAATTTAAAGAAAATATTGTTAACATGTGTTCACTATAAAATTAACAGTGTAATGATGTGGCAAAATAACTTTTTATGAAAAACATCTTTTTATGAAAATAAATTATTTAGAAGTAAAATTATATTAATTAAAAATATAAATTAATATATTAATTTGATAATAAAAATTAATACATTAATTAAAAATAATTGTTTAAAATAAACTTATCAGATTAAACAAATTAAATATTTTCTATAGAGTATCTTATTAATGGGAGAAAACTTTTATTTTTTATAGTACAATATCTATTTAATTTGCCCCAGTTTTTAATCTGCTATTTTTTTTATTAAATTATTATCATAGCATTATAAGTTCTTCAAGTAAAATAACAGAGATATCAAGTACAGATATTTTTATAAATATCTAAGCGAATGGATTTCTTGCACGACAACAAGTATTTAGAATTTTAATATCAGTGAAAAACTATGTAGAACGTTTGTGCTCGGAATTTTAAATGTAACCACTTAAATGGCGCAGAAGTCACGGTAACAATTTTGTGGAAAGTTTGTAATTTGCAAAGAGAAAATAAATATTAAAAAGTTAGAAGCGGAAAAGGATTAGAGCGTTATTTGGATTATGATAAAATATTATGATAAAATATTACGATAAAATATTATGATAAAAATTTTCTCTATAAATTTATTCTTTTTTTCACTTCTTGTTGCAGCTCATCGACGAATGCGTACCGTCACTAATTATTTCTTGGTGAATCTCTCCGTGGCGGATCTTATGATGTCATTGCTCAACTGCGCCTTCAACTTTATCTTCCTCTTAAACTCTAATTGGCCTTTTGGAGTAGTATATTGCACTATCAACAACTTCGTAGCACACGTGACTGTCACTTCCAGTGTTTTCACTCTCGTTGTAATTTCATTTGACAGGTAAGATTTTATCAGAAAACTTACATATCTCTTCTCGTATTATATTATTTCTGATAGGAATCATCTGATAATATTAATACAATTTCACATAGAAAATCTCTAAGGAAACTATTTATTTGTTTTAATTATTTTATTTTCAAGGACAAATAATTTACTTTATTTAAGAGTCTGTTTAAAGTCATCTTTGTAATTGAATAATATTGGTAATATTAAAAATCATTATTAATTAAATATTTTTTTGCGATAATCTTTAAAGCAAATATAAAAAAATATTTAGTCATCAAAAAGTAAGATTTAATTATATTTATATTCGTTAAAAATTAAACAAAATTATTTACAATTGTTTTATCTTTTTTTATAATAATATTGTTTGTTACAAATCTTCGATCGGAATGCAATTAAAGATTTACATGTACAAAAATATGTGCACATGTGTACTCATATACTTATTTTATTTAAATTATACCTCCAATTTTCCGAAAATGGAGCATATCTGTTCACACATTACAATTGTAATGTGCCTAATTTCTCTTTCCTTTATCGATTTATTTAGTATAAAATAAGACAATCGTTTTTCCGTCAACATACACGGCTTTACACTTAATCCTGAAATACGTCGAGAAAATAGAGACATACGAACACTTCCATAGATTCTTTTTAATGGTGACACACAGTGGAAAAGCTACTATTACGTTCAATTCGCTGTTAGCCACGAAGGAAATACTCAAATCACGATTGGGATATCGCGATTTGATTTTGATGTCATTGGTATTCAATAGATATTCAGCGTAGTCTCTGGCAGAGATAGTCAAATGTACTGGATCGCACTATTTCACATATTTGTTCAGGAAGCGAATAAAGTGTTCCATAAATGTACGATAATACGTTCAGGTAAATTAACCTATTTTTCCTTTATATCGTTCTACTTTTATTAGTATCCATTGTGTAAACTCTCTCTTTAGAAACATGTATAACACTTTATTTTATTGATATATTTTAAATACATTGTTACACATTTGTAATTAATCTTACATAAATAAAATTGGTGTTTTATAACAAAAAAATATTTTTTTTTAATTTATAATTTTTAAAATTATTTATTAATTATATTTTATTGGTATATGCAACAGTAAAGTTATAAAAAATATAAAATAATGCCAAATAAAAATGTCATAATTATGTTAAGAATAACTTTTTGTTTTAAATAAAATTTTCTTTAAATTATAGAAATGAGTAAAATATGCAAACAAGTTACGTTAAACGTGAGAAATTCAATGACACAAGAATATTACTTTATATGTATTTTACATTTAAATTCTATCTCTTTAATATTTAAATTATTTTTCACAACAATATTTTACAATGTTTTTTTGCGTAGCAAAAAAGATTTAACGCTCTTCTTCATATCTGTAATCTTTAGTCAGAGTTTCATAAATATCCTTATCGTTTCGATTAACGTACTTCATACTAGTTTTTCAATACATATTTCACTTTTTATGATATTGTTCTCGCATATCAGAAGACTGAATCCTAAAGTCTTTTGGAAACGCGTTTACATGCATGGTTATAAATTTTCTGAAGTTTTAAAGTCGTTAAACCAAGATATTGATTTATACTGAGGAAATCTTAATTGGACAATAACATTGATATTCAATATCTCAACAACTTATAACAATGATATCTGTTTACAATAATATTGACATCTAATCTGTTTTTCATTGATTAATGTTTTCTTCATTATAGACTCCATTAATGATTAATTACATTTAATACATATTTAATAATTATTTATAATAATATCTGAAATATTTCAAGAGCGCACCTCTACGTAGTATACTCTTCTACGCGCTAAGCTATTATTGCTTTTGAGAGATACGAGTTGTATAATAATATTATTTATATATATAGTACGATATTTTAATTTTATATATTATATTATATTTTTATATTATATTTTTATTTATTTTATATATTACATTTTTATATTATATTATATTATTAATATTTTTTATAACCTTTTTTAATATCAAAACAAATATTTAAAAAATCGAGAGAATTATCAATATAAAATTTAAAAATTATCATAACACTTATAAATTGCATCTTTCTTAAACATTTCATGTCCATTTTGAGGCCAATATTATGCGTTCTAATCACACGAAAAAATATTGAATGTATTTTAAACATACAGATCTATTATAAAACTTTTTGGAGTTAATTTAATTTATTATAAATACACATATGTGTATTACATTCTCAATAACGAGACATTTGAGAATTGCATGTATCATGTATTCAGTCAAGTTAGAAATGTACATTTCTAGATACACGATACGTATCTAGACAACAGTACTTAGTATTATTAATCAATGTTTGTGATAACTCTATGCGACAGATAGCGTTTACTTCCAATGCAATTGAATTAATTAACATCTCTCGGGAAAATGCTCATTGATAAAAATTCTCTATCAGTGAAATAATATTTATCCATCATAAAAATAAGATAAAAATTATAAGTACGAAAGATTTTTCTTTCTCTTATTTTTTTTATACTATTGATAAACATGCTACAGTGATATTTATTTGGCTTAAAATATAAAATTAAAAAAAAAAATACTCTTTTTAATATAAATTATAATATATAACTTTTTATATATATAAATATATAAATTATGCATTATGTAATATATTTTTATCGTAGTAAAATATAAGATACGTAATATTATATATTAGTATTTGTAATTTAAGGAAACATTTTCCATAAAAAAGTATATTTTATTTAATATTATATAGAAATATTCATACACAACGCACATCACACATTTAAAAAATTGGAAACTGATTTATATTAAAAAATGTTATATTTAATTTTTGTTAATTAAGCAGCTGCCAATAAATTAAAACAAAGCATTTATAAAAAAAAAATTACATTTAATGGTTTAATTATTATATAAAAATTTATTATTACATTTAATTTATATACAATATCACAAGAATAAAATAAAATATAGGAAATATACAATAAATTTTCTTTTTTTTGAAAACCAAAAGTTACATGATTCTCATGCATGAAAATTGTAGAGAGAAAATAGAATGCAAAATGTTTCGGTCATTCCATTACTCTTGACACTATCGATGCAGTAAGTTTGAATATTGTAAATTGCTATTTGATACGTTCTCACGATGACTTTAATTTAAAGAAGAAAAAGATGTATTAGTTTTTATTATTAATCTTATTTTAATTTGTTATATTAATGATAGTTTATTTATTATTTATTTAGGCATAATCTGTTTGCTTTTTTAAAATCTCAGTAATACAGAAAACAGTTAAATAATTAATTGTGAAAAAAAATAATTTCTTTTTGTTATGCAAAAATTTTGAAATTTTAAAAATTAATTAATTTTACTTCTCAAAAGATTAAGCATATAAGCCTGTCATGCGTAAACATTATCTTTTATCTTTTATTTATGGAAAAAAAATTTAATCTTTTTTTACGCAGCATATGAAATTAAACGCACAATATAAATTAAATGAAAAATAAATTAAAAAAAGCTTTACTAATAAAACAAAAAATAATACGACAGATTAGAAAACGTATCCAGATGTTATACTGTCAGGAATGCTTTAACATACAAATTTCTGCACATATCAGAATACACATGCATTTTACATTTACGTATATGCAAAATATATAAATGTGCTGATAGGTGCATAAATTCGTGTGTTAAGGCTTTCCTAACGCCGAGTGTACATACATGCATATATTTATTTTGTGTAAATAAATATACGAAAATTTGATAGTAGTTTCAAGTAGATACTATAAAACGAAACTATAAAAAGTACTATAAAATAGGTACTATAAAAAACGAAAACGATTGAAATAATTACATTTTTCTAATAAGAAAATATATAACCGAGTAACAGCTTGAAAGAAAATATTTCAAGATGTCTTAGTAAGAATTCTTAATTTACATAGTAGGTAAAATTCTTTAAACATAGTAACAAGTTTTTTTATAATAAATATTTAATAAAGTTTTTTAAATAATTTTAATTTTCAATAATTATTAGCTTTTTACTAAATATCTTTTCTTATGTACATATAGTTTATGTTTGAATTGGGTTATCTCATATAATAATATCATAGAAAGAGAGAAAGAGAGAAAGAAAATAATCCAATTAATAGCGGCTAAATATCAGGACTTGAACACTACATCTGATTTATAATAAAGTTAAATTATATTTTGTACAACTTATATATATATATATATATATATATATATATATATATATATTTCTATTTTGCGACATAACTTTGGTATTATTTAAATTTTATACACATATTTCTAATATATAATATATAAAACTATTAATAATCTGTAAACAATTTAGCAATAAATAACAATATATTTTAAAAATTGTCATATGTTTTTACGAATATATACAATAAAATATATGTATTTAGACTAATTGTAAGAAATATATAAATGTATTTATAACAATAATATTTATTATTTATTACTTTATGTATATTATTATAATTTTTTTTTCTTGAGTCCTATATATCATGTACAATTAAAATATATTTGCTTATTTTATGAAAAATTTTAATATTTACATACAATTTATTCAATTAATGTTTCATAAATAATTAAAATTTGAATTTTAAATGATATAAATGTTTAGTTTCAATGTAAACAGAAAATTAATTTTTATAAATTGTAATAAAGCTTTATTGTTTAACAGGGAATGATTGCATGTGTACATGTTAAATTTTAATGCAATCTGTAATTGTTTATTTATGGTAAGACGTAATACGACGTAAAAAGAATTTTAAAATTCTACAGTTAAATTATTTAATGATACATAAATTGCGCGCAATGGAAGTAGAAGTTGGACAGAACTTTAAGAATAGAAACGGGCAAGAAAATGGGTATAATGAACGCTAATTGATGAGAAGATCAGGATTGGCGTGAGGTAACTGTTATTAAGTTGAGCAGTAACTCAGGTCATAGAAAGAATAGAAATATTAGGAAATGCATACTGCATTTGCATTAACTTAAATAAGAAATTATTGTGACTTTAACTTGGTTTTCAACTTATTCTTACATATTTAATGTTAAATCTAAATTTTATTAAAATATTAATTAAGTATTAAAAAATATTATTTAAATCATACATCTACAGCATTTAGAAAGATAAAATAATAGTTTAAAGTTTAAATTATCTTCTTTCGACATATAGACCAATTAACTCAGTCGACAGATTGTTTTAGATTGCTTGTATTTGGAATAAAATGACCTTTAGTAACATAAAGCAAACTTAATTATCGTAGTAAAATCAGATAAGCTTAGTGACATTTTCCTTGCATTAGTAAACAGGTGAAATTAAAATAAATATTTAATCAGATAAGAAAACTATGAACCTTGTGCAGATACCTGAATCTATATACGAGTATTACATCACGATGACATAAAAAAGAATAAGTCTGAATCTATAATTAGAATAGTAAAATTTAGCTGTATTTTAACACTTGTTAACAAATTTTCAATCAACAATCAATCAATTAATACACAGTTTATTGAAAATAGAAATGATTTATAGTGATGATTAATCAATGCCAACACTAATAATCCGTTTCCCCCATTGAGTCGTAAGATATTGAGACGGTATGATATTTCATGTTTTATTGCATTTTAAATTATGTCGTGTTCTCGGAAGATCAATACTTTTTGAGATGAGAATATGTGCATAGTTAATTTTTGTAACAATATATTATAACATAATAAACTTTACTCGCGATATAAAATACTTTTATTTACTTACAATACGCATTGAATATTAGAAGATTTAAAAATGTCCTACGATATCAGGGCGTTGGATAAAAGTAAATTAAAAATAAATCTTCTTAAACGTCTCAAAGCATCAAAGTTCCAATGCATTTCCGTGTTACGATTCCGTTCGCATGCTAATCGCGAAAGGGAAATCAATGTTCGAATGATTCTGCATAGCTATGCTTGTCACGTGCGGTTTGTGCGTGTCGGGTCGACCATGCTACCGGAAATTAGATTGGGTATCCCATTTGAACATTTATTAGATACTACTTTGTAACTTTTATAATTTTTTAATGTGTGACACTTGCGTATCTTTCTTATGTTGACTTATAAATAATTAAATAAGAAATAGTTAACTTATAAATAACTAAATAAGAAATATTACAAAGTTAACTATATGACTTTTGTAAGAAAAATTACATCAATTACTATAACAGAATAAGGTGACAGTAGAAAATTAATCTTTTATTTTATATTGTTACTTTGATTAAAAATTCTTCTTAATTCTTAATTAATATTGTTTGACTTTCTACTCTATTCTCCTACGTAGTATTTCTTCTTGTAATCTAAAATTAATACTAATGTAACTTTATATAATTAAAAATAAAAATGATAGAAATTAACCTTTTCACGTGTCATTTTATTATAAAATACTATTAATTTGAAACGTTATACAATAATCAGCCAAACTAATTTGATTTATTATACTGTCAATAAATATAAATATAAAATGTAACAAAAAAATGTATTATTAAACAAAATGCAAATTCCGATATTTTAATGTTGCTATGTACGAATAAATAATATTTTCAATTTTTCAATGCTCTTCAAATTCAGAAATTTAAAGTGTGTACGTCAGTATTACTAGCTAGTAAGCTTTAAAGCGTGTATAATATATAATGTATAAGTGGTTGCCTGTGAATGACATACACATATTGTTCGCATAATTTGTCAATTTAGTCTCTAAATAAGTAAAGCATGTTTATTTAATATTAAACATAAATTATATATTAAATAATAACATTAATAATTAACTGACTAAGCTTCTATAAAGTAAAAATTTCAATAAAATATTGAAATCAGATAATATAATAGCTAAGAGAGATTAATTTGTTTTTGAGATACATGTATGTTCAGATTACGTGTCTGCATATGTGCTCACGTATATTAATATTTCTACCACGATAAATAACTTAATATGCTTTCAAAGACGCAAAACGTTGGTGTAGTCGTGTGTAAACTTGTTTCAAAATGATAATTCTTACCACGCACGTAGAATGCTATATGCTTTTGCGATGTAAAATGTTGTTATGGTTTCGACGACACTTTTGAAATAACTCGCGATAGTAGTTCTTTATACCTACGAATATCCGAAAAATTCGCGCGGAAAACAATAAAGCCATTTTTGTCTACGTCGTTTATTGTTCCAGCGTACAATGACGGAGTGACAGTTACATTTCTATGCGATTAAAAGATAAGGGTCACAGGAGATATAGAAATATATTTTTGAATAATAAGAAAATATATAAAAATAAAATAAGAGGGAATAAAAAAAAGAAACTTAATATTAAAAAGAAATGAGTTGATGAGAACTATGAAAATAACGTAAAATAACAGGATAATAAATAAAATAAATAAAAAAATAAATTATTTTCAAAAAAATTTTTTAATTATTCAGATAAATTGTTTTTTTTCGGATTAGCTTCAGTATGAGATATATACTAAAAATTGTATACAATCTTGAAACAATCTTAATTACTTTGACAGAAATAAACATAGTAACTTCTTTATCAGTTCCAGCCACTAGAAATAAAACTACATAGACGCAACATTGCAAAAATGCCATCATGTGTATGTAAAATTTCAAATAAACGGGATAGAGATGCAAAAGAGATGAAAAGCATAACCATTAAAAACATCCTAATAATTGTTAAAGAATTGTTTAATCATAAAACCTAGATAATTAATGAAATTTTTATAATTAATTATTTGCACTCTGTTTTCTGTTCTTGACTCTCATCAGCTAGTTTTCTTTTTATTTTTATATTAAAATATATGTTTTTTTAATTAAAATGTACTTAATCATATTATATTAATTATAGTTTGTATTGATTGTAGTATTAGATATTGACAATATTCACTGAAGTTTTATTAAAGTAAACTTTTTGTTATAAATTCATCAATAAATAAATAAATTTTTTTCATTTATATTATTATTTTGTAAATAAAAAAATAAAATAATAATTATATTATTTTTTATGAAAACTAAAACTTAATTAAACTAAACTAAATTTTATTAAAAATCAATTTCATTAATATTATTTGTAAATCGCAGTATTCATACACAGACAATTATTTATCAAATATATTATAAATCCATATTAGTTATACTAATTAAGAAAATGAATTTGTTTGATTTTATCTTTATTAAATATATTTTATTATTGACTACATAATATTTTCATTAATACTTGTCACAGTTGTCAATTAATAATAAAATGTTATTTGGAGTAAAATACAAAATCTCATCAAACATGACAAACTGTTAATACATTTCAAAGGATGAAGTTCTAATTATTAGTATGCATGTATAGAATTAATAGACGAAATGTGCAATTAATTCGATACGTAAATGTGATGATGAGTATGAGACATTCTGCTTTTAAGCATGCACTTGCTAATATTCTCCATTATTTATTTTAAATTATTGTGAAATCTTTGTAAATTTAATCTTTTTGTCATATCTATATCTATATATAAATATACATCACCGATATTGCCTGGATCATATTTATGCGAGAGTTCTATTGTAAGTTCTAGCTTTTCTCGATCTTGCAGAGAAAAATGTAAAGTGTAAAAGTAATTGTCAAGTTAAGTTTTTCTCTGGAAATTTACTGTATGCTTTATTATATAGTGAGTTGATGGGATTCGTATTTCAAACGTAAAATGTTATTTTCTCGTTAAAACTAAATTGGCGAAAACTGAATAAAACTACCATGTGAAACATGTAATTAAATACATGAAGTTTTGTCACGAACAATTTATCGTCAAAGTATTTTCTTTCATTTCTTCTCTTTTTTTTAGCATTTAATTAATCAATAAAACATGCTACACTTAAGCCATGTTCAATAACATTATCATCGTTGTTGAAGAATAATAAAATTTAATAAAAAACCTTATAAAACTTAATAGCATATATATTTTATTTTGCTACGTATAAATTTAAATAATATATTTGATTTTGCTATGCAAATAATTTATAAAATGTAAATTTTATGGTTAAATTACGCATTTTCAAAATTTATTAAGAATTATTCATTAATATTTTTTGGTTTATTACATTTGTCTGTTATTACAATAAGATCTATACACTATAGATCGCATATTATTAATCATAAAATACATGTATTCGCTTATTACGTATTATTATATAGTATTATATACATAATAATTATATTATTATATAGTATTATATACATAATAATGTATAGCGATAAATTGGAAGTTACGCTTTATGTAATATAATGCTACTATGTATGTTCAATATGTAAGAAATATTTGTATCTAAATTACAATTTGCATCAGCAATTTACACTTTCACTACATGCAATTGTAGCATGAAATTACGACAATTTGTACGATTTCATATTGTATTACATGTAAAACAGCTATTATGCAAAGTACATGGTATATAGTTACGTATAAGCTATAATACTATATAATAGGTATAAAGCTATTATGTATACATTGTATGTATAATGAAAAATTTTGAAAAAATATACATTGAAACGGAAATGTGTTCTTCAAAGAATATATTCTATTGATATGATCTGTTATATTGTAAGAATGATATGTGAAGTGTGAAAAACATGAAGGCGTAGAATTGGAAAAATGTACGACAAAATTTTTTATAATTTGTGAGTAAATATTAAAAGAAATAATATTAAAACAATAAAAGGTATCGTAGTAGAATTGTATTTGTAAAATAGCAAAAAAAAAAATAATTTACTTAATAAATAATATATTCCAAATTTTTTCTTAAATAGTATTTGACAGTAATAAATAAAAATATTTACGGTTCTCATGAAACAAAACTCTAAAATAAAAAAAACTTTGTTAAGCAAGAGATGATAACGGATTAACAGTCATTTTCGGTAATTCGCAAGAATCTGAAGAAGAATATCAAGTAACTATGTGTCGTTTGTTGCAGGTACATGGCTATTATGCACCCTCTTAAACATCATATGTCTCGCAAGAGAACGGTGATTACTTTAATTTTAATCTGGAGCATTTCATCTGCACTAGCAATTCCGTGCCTTTTATATTCTACAACGTCATCACGCAGGTAAGTTAAATTAATAATTAAAACTTTTATTACAGTAACATCAGTATGTAATGTGATGTATTTTTATCATGTTTCTTTTTTATTATAGTATAACTTCTTTAATATAAATTTTTATTTAAAGCAGTTGAAAATGAAAATAGGATAAAAGTGTAATAGATAAAATATTTTTCATATATAAATAGTGACATATTTGAAATGATTTATTCCAATTCTACGCCTTCATGTTTTTCACACTTCACATATCATTCTTACAATATAACAGATCATATCAATAGAATATATTCTTTGAAGAACACATTTCCGTTTCAAGCACGTTCAATGATAGTGAATGCGTCACTTTGCAAATGTAAAATTCTAGTCACGTCTACAAGGATACATTGCATACCATGGAATATGCCAAATCACTCACATAAAGCAATTTTGAAAAAATAAACATAAAAAATGTATGTAAAGTAACATTTTATTTCAAAAATAAAATATATAGGAGGCTTATACAAGCAATAGGATAGATTCATTTATCAATAAAGTGGTATTTATTTTGTCAAAATTTATATATACGCATACGCGTTTCAACATTTACTGATCTCTTCTCTTCAATTATATTAAAAAGTAAAGGTTTTTTTCGTATTTGTATACATTTAATTTTACACTCTTTAATTCAACAATGTCGATAAACAACGGAGACTAAATTTATACATGATCAATTTTATTAAATTCGCTAATTATGTTGTATGAGGTACAGTTTTCAAATCATTGACTGCAACATATGTATCCATTGAGTAATTTCTGGCAATGAACAATAATAATGAGAATATTGTCACAAGAGACAAACGTATATTTTATGCACAAAATAAAATAGGAACTTCCTTCTACTACATAAATAACGAATTTAAAGAAATTGATCATGTATAGATTTAATCTCTGTTATTAGTCAACATTGAAGAATATAAAATCAAATGTGTACAGATGCGAAAAATTTTACTTTTTAATATGTCTAAAAAAACCAGTTAAATGTTAAAACGTGTATCTGTACATTTTGACAAAATAAATCACTTCACTAATCAATCAATCTACCCTTATGCCACTGCTCATACAGGCTTTTAGATTTTATTTTTAACAAAACGTGCGTGCAGGCAAACTATATTAAGATTATTTTTAACATTTTATTTATTTTGAATTTATTTCTTTGGTATATTGATTGTATATTTTTTATTTTTTATTTTTAATTTACTTCATGTAAATGAAAGATTACCTATATACATATATATATATAGATAAACAATTTTTGATACTAAATTTTAATATTAATAAATTTTCTTACAGCAAAAAATACAACTTTCTTGAGCACTATAAGAAAATAAAAAAATGTATTTTGCATTTAATCATAAAATTATTTTAATATATTGTCTTATTCTCAGAACCTTACTCTTTGCACAAAAGCATGTCAGATCGAAACTTCTTATTTTATTATTGTAATATATTTTTCTTTAATAAACGTGTTTCGTGGAAAAAAAGCTCATAATCTGACTCGCAAGATACATTTATGTAATTTTATATATAATTTCAAAGCTATACTTGTATTGTATGTTAGAAATCGAGAAAAAATATTCAAGAAAATGTGCTTAATGAAAAATATCTTTTACTTTACGATATAAAAATGTAGCTTTTAAATATGTTATCAAAATGTTGACTTTTTAGTTTACAATGGTCCTTTTCTCCAGCAATTTAATAATTACAATGCCTTAGTTCGTGACTTGTACGTATCTCGCCATATAATATTATTCGCATCGATATTTTTATAAGTATTTTTAGACTTGCTAAGATTTGATTTTTATAAGCCGTTTCATGTAAATTTATGCATTGTACACTCTTTTATATATTTGTACATATTACATTAAATGTTTATAATACGTCACATTATAAGCTAATAAGTTAAATATTATTTAAATAAAGATAACGTTAATAAGAAAAAGTAACAACTTTAAAAGATAGAGAAAAAAGAGAGTTTTTAATAATAATAAAAAAATATTTCTTATTTTTTTAAAGTTGAATGTGTTCTAAAATTAAAACAATGTTTTAAGTTTTTTATCATTCTAAGTAAACAGAAAAACCAATTAAATAGAAAAACCAATTATTTTCTTGGTTATAAATTTTTCTTCTTGCTTCTATTTATATTTGCAGTTTATAGTGATTATTTTATAAAAATTTTAGAAAAATTTCTTAAAAATTTTGCTTTTAAGAATATAATTTTCAAATAGAAAAACCGTGTAACCGAAACACATAACTATTTTAAAAATCTTCTTATCCTAAGCATATTATATTTGCTTCACTGTGTATTCTAAAGCTGATCCTATCCTTTAAAGCTGACCGCATGCTTCGAAAGCCGTTCGCACATTTTTAGTCTCAGTTACAATTTTTTCTATAATAAATAGCTTTTTATGAATTTTAACGAGTTAAAAAGCTTTTGTAATAGAAAATAAATTATGCAAGCATTATATTGCAAACTACGCTAAATCTCAATTAAGACCCGCGTATTATTATATGTTCTTATGTTAGTGCAAAATAAACAGTGATATTTTTAAGTTATATTTTATAAAAATTACATAATACTTGATGTATTTATTATTATTAAATTTTATTAAATTTTTTTTTGTAGTAAATAAGACTACAAAAAATAAATATTCTTTAGCAATTTCAAAATTTACTTTACATAGCTACATTCAATATTTCATTTGAATAGCTTTCACATTCACATTATTTCCTTTTTTGTATTTATCTCGCTAAACGTTCTTCTCAATTTTATTACCCTACTATAAAAGAATATAAAAAAACTTTCAATCTTTAGTGATTGATATTCAAAAATGCAGAAAGCATATGTACTTTAATAATAGATTATACATTTTTGAAAGGGTTTCTTTATTGCTCCTGAATAATACATATTGTTACGTTAACCGCTATTCATATTTATTTCGATTTGCTTAGGGAAACTAATGTATAGTCAATTGCAGATATTCTCATGGAACAACCAGAATTTCGTGTTATCTCTTATGGCCTGACGGAGATTATTTACATAGTAAGACAGAATATTGGTAAGTAGTAAGTTCTATTCTATTAATTTTTTATGTCAAACGTATCAAATCTTGGAGTAATGGAACTTTATATAAATATATATATATATATATATATATATATACACATATACATGTCGCTTGCGTATATAAAAGAAATTGGAACTTTTAAACATTCTACGATAGGAAAAAAGCGCACATACAATCGCGTGCAGAAAGAAATTCCTGTAAACTATGTTCGCAACCGCGATTCATTACAAATGCAAAAGAGATTGAATCAATGATTATCTTAAGAAGGTGGGATGGGAGATCAGTATATGTCTGCTACCAACATATCACTGGGGAATGATAAGAGTTCGACCTAATTAGAGCGGTTGCATCTGATCCATTGTTTACGTTAATTGGAAGATATTGCGTTATTAATCATTAGAGAATTAAGCTTTACTGCTTACTAACTCACTTTTAGCCAGAAAGAGATCTAAAAATGACAAAATATTATTAATTAACACAAATAAGCACATGGATGAAAAAATTTTATTATTTTACAATTTGTTTCTCCTAATTTAAGAATTTAATAGAATTATACTTTATAGTTTAATAACATAGGTTACACAATTTAAAAAAGTTACTATAAAAAAAAAGAAATTTCATTAAATTAAATTTCTAGAATAAAATCGCTCTTAAGTATAAAGTTTAGAAGAGTGAATACAATACAAATGCTATCCATGCAATATATAATAATATAAAAATTTAAATTTTTTTCTGAATGTAAATTTAAACTAAAAGAGAGAGAGAGAGAGAGAGAGAGAGAGAGAGAGAGAGAGAGAGAGAGAGAGAGAGAGAAAGAGAGAGAGAGGGAATTAAAGATTGAAAGAATTAAGCTATTTTTAAGATAAACATCATTGATACCTTTGTTTTGTTTTTGAAATTAACAATAAGTAAAATCGATTTAAAGTCTACGTTATATCTGGCAAAAAGAGAAAAGCTGAAAGAAAAAATAAACTGATATAGAGTATAAAAAATCAATACTGAATATGATTCCGGCTTTTCTTGTCAGTGTAAATAATATAAGATCAATTTCAAAAATAAAATAAATTCAGATTTTTTTTTTCACAAAAGAAAATATTAAGTATTATTAGAAATATTGCATAAAAAAACAAAAAATATTCAATATAGGAAAAATATATGACTGCATAATCTATATAATCTATTTATATCTAAATATAAATATAGATTTATTTTTTATTTATTACTTATTTATCATTTGCATACTTATAGCTTCTTTTCTCTCAATAAGTTTACAAAATTTTGATTAAAAAATTTAATGATTAAGTTTTCAAATTTTCAAAATTAAAAAGTTACAAAGAACAATGATTATACTCAAATGTTTTATTAAAAAATGTTAATTTTTAATTATACATTGTTATGAATTTTAATTTTACCTTATTCAGAGAAATAGCTCACATCCATCATCTGAGCAAAACTATATAGATATATGTATCTCCAAAGTTTTCATTTATTGGATAGCTTGTAAACTTAAAGCCGTTAGTGCAATATACACACTATTCTCTTACGAAGAACATAGTTGAACTTTACGTTAGAGAATACTACTGTTTCTTACATATCTACGAAATGTTTCCAAGTTAAGTTTATTTAGCAACAATTCCGCTGGATGTAACATATAATAGGTTAATTTAAAACACTTTAGCAGGAAGTGGCAGAGTTCTATACATGTCAACATGATATCCAAGTTCTGTGCACAGTTTCTATCTATGTCAAGTCCCAAATAATCCTACAGAATCTCTTGTGTGCAATTTAAATAATCAAACAATCATGATTTTCGCGTATACTCTCGGGATTGAAATTTTAATCGAAAGTGTTTACAAGCATAAAGTCGAAATTATACTGTCACATTACAATTGTTGAAATATTTCGAGCAAATAATAAAACTAATGATTAAAGTAAAAAATTCGATTTTTTTGTATAATTAATATGTTTATCTGTGAATCATAGAATATTTTGCACAATAAATTTGCAATAAATTTTGCACTGTAATTTGCAAATAATAAATTGAAATTAAATCTGCAAAATAAATTTTATATTTTTATATTTTCTATTATCCCATTTTATATATAACTTTCTTTTTTCTATCTTAACTCTCTCTCTCTCTCTCTCTCTCTCTCTCTCTCTCTCTCTCTCTCTAATAAATAATTTAATTGTTTAAAATAATTAAATTGATTTTTTGTGCATAAATTCTGAATTATCATGGCAATAACTGAATTAATCACGACGTTTTAATTTTCCATCTAAATTTTTTGTATATATTTTTAAATATATAATACATATTAATCTAGAAGATTATTTCATATTACTGCTACGTTGCACTTAATCATATCTCAAGTAACAAAAACAGATTTCCTGCATTTTTCTTGAATAGTCTGCGTTGCTAGCCACATGTATCTTATAAAATGAGTTACGGTTTTAATAAAATTTGATATAATAACAGTGTGGATTCGTTATGATTATACATAAATTATTTATTCTACAGCTATAATCTTCTATTCCTCACTGTAACGTACCTGGTTCCTATGACAGTGATGGCTATCTGTTACGCGTGCATGGGACGAAAATTATGGGGTTCAAAATCTATCGGCGAACTTACACATTATCAAAAAGAGTCAATGAAATCTAAACGTAAGGTATGGTATTGATTCTTCTCATATTACTATTTAAGCATATATATATATATATATATATATAACATTATAACATTCCAGTTGATGTAAACAATGTGGAAAATGTATCGAAATGTGTTGACTATCATCCTGTGAAATTTAAACATAAATATTTTCTTGCATATTGCATTCTGATAGTTTTCTGCTTTCAAAAAAAATTTGAAACAACAAGAGATACGTCAAAAAGTTTGGGAAATAATCACAAATAAAATATAAAACAAAAATTAAATAAATATGGAAAATTTTCGCGTTTAAAGTACTGATAATTTCTAAATGTACTTTTATAAACTAGGTCACCATCGCATTACTGCTATGAGACAGTTTACAATTTTATTTACGTAAATTTGCATACAAATCAAAAGTTTTTACAATTATTGTGTTATGTTTTTCCATTTAAAAATGTATATTTTTTATTATATAAATCAATTATTCTCTTCTGTAGTTTATATTAAACTTTAAATTGTCATTGACAATATCAAATTAATAACTTACAAACGCAAGACGAGTGTTGAAGCTGTAAACTTTAGGACAATGGGTTTCTATTAAGCTATCCTTAATACCATTGCTCAACGGTGCATATTACAATGGACATGTTGAATATAAGTTTCAGAATTAGATGCAACTATAAGTGATTGTTACAAACATTGTCTTCTTACAATCGCAAAAATGTAACGGCAAAATGTAGCAGCAAAAATATTTGCCGAACTTTATTTGAAACTCGATAATAATGTATCCAATATGTATATAACAAGAAAGGAATGACCTAATCAATAAATTTCGTGTCTCTTATAAAGAGTAAAATATAATTTTAAAAATTTTAAATATTTTTAAAAATATTGTTAATTTATAAAAAAATGTATTAAAAGATTCTTTTAATATTATTTTGAATGTTGCAGGTTGTAAAAATGTTTATTATTGTGGTGACAATATTTGCAGTCTGCTGGTTGCCGTACCAAGGATTCTTTATTTTTGTATATCATTATCGTCATTTCGCAGAAAACAGTTATATACAACACGTATATTTAGGTTTCTATTGGCTCGCCATGTCCAACTCTATGGTCAACCCCATTATATATTATTGGATGAATAACAGGTATTATATTGTTTTTTATAATATAAACAATATTCAACAATTTTGAAAAAAATCCAATAATCTTTTTTTTTAAAAGAAAAAATTTTACACGTACATTAATTTTACATTTATTTTATAGAACACATTAAAATATATCTGATATTGTTTTGAAATAGAATTAATGATAAAATAAATATAATATGATAATTAGACTTTATGTAAGTTTAATATAAATATTTGATTACATGTATATAATATTTCTGTAACACAACTAAATGGAATAAACTTGAAAATGTAGAAACAATTTATTATCTTAAAAGCATAATTTGACAAAAATATTAAGATTAATATCACCAAGAATAAGTTTGCAATAGATTGACACGACCAAAATAAGATTAACAGCACAACGTATAAAATAAAGGTATATATTGGAAGATACGGATTAAATTGATTGAATCCAAGTCTTATATCTTATAGTACATAAGAGGATTTACGTAAATCCTAGTAACATCAAATCAAACATAATACTTTGAAAAATTAGACGATTCTTAGAAGTACATAAAGCAGTTTACGACAATTTAAAGGGATGAAAGCAAAACTCAGGATTAACGCGTTGCCAAAAATATAATTTCTCATCTTGAAACTTTCGAGAATCGGCAACTTCTGCATAAAATTGTATGATTCCACTCATTCCATTTCAATATAATTAGTATTGCTTTGAAGTAAGTATAAATTATACATTAATCAGTTTTCTAAAAAAATATATTTAATAATAATCACACTTTTCTAAAAGTAGTAAGAAGTTAAAAAATCTTTCATAAAAATATAATTATCTCTATATTAGAGACGATTAATACGATTATATAAGCTTAATAACATTTTTGAACATTATGAGTCGTTCGGCGGTTTCATGACCGCATCATTTTAATTAACAACGCGAATAACATTGATCCTTCGGTTAACCACAGAGCTTCCATTTACATTCTAATTATACATTTCCTTACATTCGCCTTTATAAATTTAGAATAGAATTTATTTTATCAGTGATTCATCCGTTAAACTTCTTCACTTTGAAAACTGATCGCGTTTGATCTGACAAACGTAATATGATCATCAGCTTCTCTTTTGTTACGCTTCGAAGAAATCTTGTTATTAAATCTTCCTATATTATTTACACTCTTAGACGATTCTATTAGTATCGAAACTTCCAGCAATCTTCTGCAAGTTAATTGTCCGATATTTGTTCGTATTATATCCGATTTGATCAAATGTAATTGTGAACATTCAAAAGAGAAATGAGTAAAAAAAATAATTTTTATAATTTATTTTCTCTGTATTATTTTTCGAAAAAAAGATATATACTGCTTGAGCGAAGTCTGAGTACATTCTGTGTTTAAAAAAAATTGAGCTATTTTCAAACCGCTGTAACTCGGCGAAAATCATCATTGACAAAAAATTATGAAAGCATTTTGAAGCTTGAAATTTTTGTAAAACTATCGACAGAACGTTAAGGTTGAAACTTCAATATTCAAAGTGATTTTTTTAATTTTTTGCCTACGATAATTTTTCGCCTTGCAGCGATGTAATAACCTAATTTATTTTTAAATACAGGATGTACTTAGACTTTTGTCAAACACAATATATAATGTAAAATATAATTAAAAGCATTTTAGTATGATAACATACAGTAATAAAAAACAGAAAGAGTCTGTATATACATTTGTTAATGGGATTATTAAGAAAACGTAAAATTTATAAACATGTTATTAAAAAATATTTTTTAGCAAAATTGAAAACAATTTTTATAAGAAATAAAAAGATTAATTAGCAGTATCGCAACATTTTTACTAAAAATCTCATTTAGCACAATTAAATTTATACTAAATTTATATTAAAAAATAAAGTTTAATTAAAATTTTAAAGTTTTGTTATTTTTAGAAATAATAACTAAATTATTATATTAATGATAGATTTATCTTAACAATTTTGAATCATGTTCTATTAAATTGTGCGCAAAAATTCATTACAATTTTGAATCTCACTATTTCATGTTGCAACGATAAATTGATGAAATTTGTAGTTGAAACCTTCTATGAAAGCACTGTAATATTTGCATTCTCTCCACCATTGTCTATTCAACAACTACTGCATACTCACAATAAAGTGTGTGAATTCAATTATCATTTTATTAAAATAATATCACGCTATAACAATCACAACAATCACAACTGGATATCATTGGTGTTGGCGTCATAAAATATTTACATGATAAAATGCGGTAACTACATGTTTTTTGATCTTTTATTGTTCTATTGCGGTTAATTCAATTATTTACAATCTCTCTGTCAGATTTTATATAATAAACGTACAAATTTATAAACGTTCTAGATAACAATATGTTTGATAAAGTAGTATTTAAAAATTGAAAGACAAAGAAATAAAATGTGCTTATTTACCAAAGAGAGCGTACGCTAATTATCTACAATATTTTTAGATATAAATTCATTTTTTCATTAATAGACTTTATATATGTTATATTTTATATTTAATAAAAAAATTTTAATTTTTTTTTAAATTAATAATATGTATGTGTTGTAATAACATCTTTTTTACACAGCAAATAATTAATCTAGTAAAACTCAAATGAGAAATTAATTATAATAATTATATAAAATTTATATAATATTTATATAAATAACAGCAAAATTATAACAATATGCGTATAATACAGTTTTATAAGATAAATTTATTCTATTCTTAATTAATTTTACATAATAAAAAATATAATTAATAATTTAATATAACAAACATAATAAATATAAAAATATATTTTCGTATTTTTGACGTTTACTTTATCTAGATATCATATAATATGAATATATATGTGTATATAATATATATGTGTATAAGTTTTTGCAAAAATTTATTACTGCTAATTTTGTAATATTTACTCAATCGAAAATAAAGCTTTAATTTCATGCTTTTCGAATAATAAGGACATTAAATGATTAACATACGTACCATGTAACAGTTTTATATGAATATGATAGCTTTTTAGATATGATCTTTGATCATATTTTTTATTTGAATTATACAATAAAGATGTATTTGCATATTCATAATATTCGCTTATTTTAGAAAATAAAGAAGCGGAATTTTAGATAGATACATGATACATATATAAATTTTACATATATATAATCTCTATAGAGATTCGGAATCATGTCTATATTTTATTTATAGGAGAAATATAGAAAATTTTTTTATATATTTCTCTGAGAAGTATTACAAATAACCTATGGTCAGCATTAAAGTAAGAAGATTCATAAAGATTGTTTATTAGGATTGTTTGTACTTGTGAGAATCACACAATGTGTTCTACATCAATCAATATGTTTTACAACTTATTACAACCCTATAATATAATATAAAATATATATGTTTTACAAATCTATATATTTTACATTATATTATCTATACATTATATCACAATAATTCAAATTATAAAAATTATTTATAATCAAGAAAAAACATTAAGAAACTGATTTTAAAGCTAACGTTGAGAATTTAAACTTGTATGCATATGTCTGTAATACATCTCAATATACATTTATAAAAAAATATTAATATTTACTATAAATAGGATATTAGTAATATAAAAGTATTTAACAAAATAATATATTTATATAAATATATATTTATTTATTAAAAATAGGAAACAAACATAAAAAATATAAAATTATGTTACAGATAAATGCATGTATTATATGTATGTATAATACTCATTGTCAGCTAAAGTTTTAGTCGGTAACCTTTACTTACAGATATGTAATATAAATATAAAAGTAATAAATTATTATAATAGTTTGAACTAATTAAGGAACATAATCTGCTTAATTGTATTTTAGTCATATGCATATAATAACATGTAACCAAATTATTTTATATAAACAAACCTTTGAGTTTAATGAATTGCAATTTAATTAATTAGATAAGCAGAGGATTAATTATACATATATTCCTGCAGCCACATGAGTTATAGAATGTAATAATTGTTTCAGGTTTCGAGTTTACTTTGATCTAGTAATCTGCAAATGTTGCTGCGTAATGGATCGGGCAAATGTGCAGCGTCGTGAAACGCAAGAATTGACAGGATTTCAACGCTCAGAATTGGTACCATGCAATTCAGGTAATTACCTATCATTTCAATTTGATTGTAAATGACGTTCGATCGATTTTCTTTTCGTTTTATATTCTCCATTTAAGAATATGCATAATATAAGGGCGGCCGGATAATAAAGGTATAAGCATTGTAATTATACGTGTGATCTGTATGGACAACTTCAAAGTTGCGGACATATATTTTGTTACATGGGAGAGAGAACTATATAATACAGAACTATATATATGTAATAAACAGCAGAACAGCACATCTTTCAAATTCAAAGATTGCTCCACCGGGCATTTCATTTTGTTTGCCAAACTCTGATCAGTGGATGGGAGATAACAACGTTTGCACGGCTACTAGTCTTCTTCCTCAATAACAATACATGCCCATGAATAGCCTAGTACAGATCACATACACGTGTAATCAACGCTTATATCTTATTCTATCGGACCGTTTACGGTATGTTTGGAGATTCGATGTAGACTATGTTCGAAATTCACTGCCAGTACTGGAAATCTAAAGTTCACATTGTGTAATTAGATTTTCAGTATCGGTAGTAAATTTTGGAACGTAATTATAGTTTATCCTGCTGCTTCGAACAAAATACAATCATAATTTTATAATATACACATGAAAGGAAAAGACACTTTTGCGATATTATTTTAAAAACTTTATCCAAAACTTTTATATTTGCGCTTACTTTTCCTTTCAATAAAATATATATTATTTCACATTTTTTTATCCCTTTTATGTTACATCTGTTCCATAGAAAAATGTTAAAGCTAAATTATTCCATTGTCAATGCTGTATTGCTACTAACGAATCGAAGTGACAGTGTCAAATCGCAGAATCATATCGTTTGAAGCGTTAGACAGGCAGTATCGACGCATCCAATATCTCGTTCAAAGGATCGGATATTGTGATGCAGATATTGCACAGTTGTGAATCGATGAATTTTATTTTCAAAGATAGGATGATTTTATACACGAAAAAAATAGACAGTTTTCATTTTGCACTTCTTATATGTAAGTTCTTTACTAGACAGCACCGTCGACATGAATTTATCAATGCTCACGAAACTTGATATGTAAAATGGTTAAGATATCAAAACGATATCTTTTATCCATGTTCACTCGCCTTTGAAGATATGACACTTTAAAGCCAAAAGGACATTTTTTTTTATTTTTGTATAATCTTTAAAGTATAATGGAAAAAGCAATGTATATCTGTGTTGTAAAATAAAATAATTAAAATGTTTTAACAGCCTTTGAAAACATATAATTATATAACTTTCTTTTTAATTTTAATTACACAATTTGATAGCAATAAAATAGTGTTTAATTTATAAGTTAGATATCATTTTTTAACTATAATAAACTCATAAATCATACACCACAAAGCAATACATTTTGTGGCTTTAAAATTCGATGTCGCGTATTTCAATAACAATTAAGAGATCTCATTTATTTCAAGAGCAAATAAAATATATCATGTTTGCACACATACATACATATATTCTAAGTCATCATAAATATTAAGTTATAAAATTAATAAATTTGTCAGTACAAATAAAATATATAAATAATAATAAATGTTTATGGATTTATGTTTTATGTTTAGAAGTTATCTTTTATGCTTTTTTTATGCTTTAAAAATATCTTTATATTTTTTTAATATATATTAAATTATATATATATATATATATGTATATATTTTTTTTAAATCAGATCAAAAACGCATTTACTATAATTTATTCATATGAATCCCTTTTCATCCTTATACGTAAAGTATTCTCATTGTATAGCATAGATTCTTTTTTATATAACATACCTGCGTTTAAGTATTTCATATATTTTATTTAACATACAATACGCCAAGTATACATTGAAAAATGTTATTGTAAGGTAATATTTTTATATTAACTATTTTCAAAATAACATTCTCTACAATATCTCTAGTTCAAACAGATATTTAATTTAGCATCGTTCTTACAAAATCCTTTTTGCATAGATTATACAAAGCACTCAACAATATATTCAGCTATTGAAAGAAACGTATCAATTTAGTTTCATAATGCAATCTCCAAATATCTCATTTGTATTGATATAAATTTATATAAAAACATTATATAAACAAATATATAATATATTTTTTAAATATATAATATATAATATATAATTAAATGTATGTATATATATATATATATATATATATATATATATTTAATTATATATTAAAAAAAAATATATATTTTTTTAATCAAAGATATTAGAGACTAGAAATTATAAATGATTTTTTAAAAATATTTTATGTTTTTATAAGCTAAAAATAGTTTCATAGAAAAAAAGATATGAACCTATTTGTACACCAATTTGTCATGCCCGACTTCAAACATTTGCGATAGTAGTAATTTACGGCGCAGCTTAGTTGTATGATAGACAGAGAAAAGTTCCATTAAAAAATATTCTCCAGTACTGCAAAAATGTAAAAAGTTCTATTGGAAAATTCTTCTCCAGTACTGCAAAAAAGTCTACAAACATTCTTTATCAAAAAATTATATATAATTTTATTATATAATTGTACAATATAATTTTATGAAAAAATTATATATAGTTATATATAATGCATATAAGAAATGCAAATTTATAATTTATCTCTATTTTAGCTTTATATTAAATAAAAAAATAATAAATAAATTCGGACAACGTACTTAAAATCTAAATTTAAATAATACAAGTTACACAATATTCACACATATACATAATGCATAATTACATTATGAAAAAATGTGCAATCGCTGCAAATTTTGCAATACTCTAGAATATCGTATCTTAGCTAGAAGAAATAACTTTAGCAAACATCTGATTTCCTATTTGTACTTTGCTTTGTTTCCAGGTCGTTTCAAATCGACCTCCATCAGGTGGCGACAGAACATGGCAGAGAGCCAGGTACAAAAAACGTTTAAAACGAATACTCGAACAATGTGCGAGAGTCTTCAACTTAAAGAGGACGTTTCTATAATTTAAATCAAATATTAACTTAATTTTACATTACAAAAACGTCATTCGTTAGAAATAATATTCTAATATAACCATTTTTGTGCTTTACACAACAAATTTTATTAAAAACTTATACTACAGTATTTTAACTGTATTTTTACAATATTCTGGTTGCACAATTATTAAATAATATTATTGTAATAAATTAATATTATTCTATTATCAATTTTCGAAAGATATTATTTTCCTATTTGTAAATGAAATTGGAATTACAAAAAAGTTCGATGTTATTTGTAATACTTGATATACTAATATATTTATATATAAATATGCTCTTGTATATTCATGATAATCATTCATTATTCTTAAAACTATTACTATTATAATGTATGACAAGATTCTGTAAATACTATGAAATAAATATAATTTGTTCAATTATATATAAATTTAGCTGTTTTGCTTTCAAATTTTATTTCCAGCATGTTTTATTAACTTAATTATTTTAAGATAAGTTATTTTAAGATATTATTTATATATTAAAATAGAGTATTTAAGATATTATAAATGCTATGTATATATATATATAAGTTTTTGTATATTATATATTTTTTGCAAAAATACGTATTACTTGACATTTGATTCCATTTTTTCACAATAAACTCTCTTTAAATAAATTTTATAGTTACTTGTTGATAACCATTTTTTTTATATATACATATATAATGAACATATATTTTATTTTTATAATTAACAAACATTTTATATTGTACTACATGTATACAAAATTATTACATTTACGCAGTACAATATAAAATGCTGAGTTGGCAGTTTAAAGAATAACAAGAAAAAAAGATGAATATATGAATGTTACCATTTAAAGTGACATTGTGACGAAATAATAAAAGCAATGTTTATTATCTTAAATATTCTAATTGAGTATATAAATTTGTTATTTATACATAAATGAACTTTTTAATTATCTGTATAATTACAACATTCTCATTAATGCCATGTGACTCATTATAAACTTTGAAACTTTAGTAACAGAATATATATCATATTAAAACATAATGCTCAAGAATAAAATAATAATTTGTTTAGGCATTTTAGAAAAAATTGCATTTATTTATAACAAATTAATATTTATTATTATTCTGTATTGCAACTTTGATTTAAAACAATTGAATCGATAATGGATTAAATCAGAACAGATTGACTAAAAAATGGAAAATACATATTTAAATATAATCACGTCCTTGCATAACATATAATAAATAAATATGCACAATTGTATTACTAATGCTAATTATAATTTTTTAACCAATTATTATAAAAAATTATCATTATTTTATTCGCTTAAATATAAATAAAAATAATATTTTAAAATTATTAATTAATTAACTTTTTTAGTTATTAATTATGTGTATAATTGGTATGTGAGGATTAAATCTCGAGAATATACAGTGAAATATGGCTGTTGAAAAACTTGAGAAGAGAAACAGGTAATTTCACAATGCAAACCTATAAACAATGGATCTAAATACTTGAGAAGATTTGAATGCGCTAACTATATTCATTTAACGCGGCAAGAAATAACACGCAAACTATTATATTAAACTTGATTTTCTTACTGCTCTCTAGTACAGAGAAATGCTGTACTAGAAATGAAGAATGTATTCACATTTTAATATTAAACTTAACTCAAATATTCAAAAATAAATATTTATATTATGCAAGTTATAATAAAAGAAGAGAAAATATATAAATCAATCTTAATAAATTAATATTTTAAATAAAAGTAACAATTTGTCTTTACAATATCGATTATTAAAGAATGTTTATCCATAATAATAAAAGCACGTAACTTGCACTGTTAGGAGCATTAAAAATTATTTATTATGTTTAATTGATATCGGCAAGACTGCTGGCCGATGACGAGAGTATTCCCAACATCGGAAAACGTTTACAATTGTGATTATGCGAATCATTAAACACTACACACACGGAAAGGCTTGTAGACTCATTCGGTAAAGATAAATTATTTTTACACACACCTATATACATATAAGAGTATATTGTATATTCAAATAAAATTGATAAAAGAATTAATGGTTTTCGAGATATATATAACATTGTTGCCCGCTTTCTAATTGATTTTAATCGATTTTGATACTTACCTTCGTACTGTCATTCATTTACAAACATTTGCACGTGAAAAATACTCTTTTAAAATATAGTATCTTTAATATTAAACTAACAATACAAATATAAAACACAAGAAACAAATTAATAGAATAATCGTAGTTTAAAAGAAGAGTTATTTCAATCAACTAAAGCATACCAATAAAATAAATTCCTCCATTATTGATTCTCGAGAGGAAAAGATTCTTGAAAAGAGAGGACAATGTTGTGCTCTTTTTTATCCGTTTTATCCCCGTATTAAAGTGACAAGTCAAACCTAATATTCATTGTACATCTCCGAGAGATTTTTTAGCACATTGCCAAGTTATTTATTAACAAGGACGACTATGAAGAGCTAATTTGTGAAGCTATCTTGTGAAGACTTGTGATTGTTGAAGTACTTCGTGGACTCATCTTTCAAACGGCTATGATTATTAATTTCTTGTTCCTTATGTTCTATACTCTTAGATCAAGATTAAAGTTAACATATTAACTTTTAAAAGAGTGTCGTTATTTTCTGCACTCTGTAAATGCTTGTAAATAAGTGACAGTGCAAATATGAATATCAAAATCGCTTAAAATCAATCAGAAAACACAACAATAATATATATCTTAAAAATCATTAATTTTTTATCAATTCGCTCTATTTTAATATACAATATACTTTTATATTAGTGAATGTAAAAATAATTTATTTTTTATATTATATAAAAGAATAAGAAAAAAATATATGTATATAAAATTACATATAAAATAAAAAAATAATTAAAGTAATTTTAGATATATAGTTTCTTTTTTTTCTTTCTTTAATAAATTGAAAAAATTAAGCTCATATAAAAAAGCGCGCGCGAAAAGGAGCGTTGTTTCTAGTGAAATAAAAACTCATATATAAAATATATGTTTATGTGAATAATAGGCCAATTTTTATACTTCAATTTTTTAAAAATGCACGTATATATTTTACAAGAATTATATCATATAATTATAAAGTAAGGTTAATCAGACAAATTTAATATTTGAAAATAAATTGGCGATGTAAATGTGAATATTATTCTATACATTTTTATACATTTAAATTTTAAATTTCAAAACGTACACTGTAATTTTAAGAATATTTTTCTGCAATGTGTGTTCCACGAAATGATGAATACATTATTTATTAATAATGACTTAAATTATGAGTTTCTGGGATCTGCACTTGTTATTGCTGCAATCAATATCAGTTTGTTTTGCAACCTATTTTTTCATCGATCGCAACTCAGTGCATTCTTATTTATGCAAATAGCATTCCATGACTATTTCAAAGATATAATCACGTAACTCGCTTTCTATTACAATCTATTTTTATAATTGTATTAATGAAAACATACATAATACAGTTAACATTTAATGTGTTTGAAAGATGCTGCATTTTTCTTTAAAATAATGATCGCATTTTATATTCATTATCAGTAACATTTTTATTAAAATTTACTTTATCTGCTTTCTTTCATTGTTTTAGTATAGTATTTTTAACACTATTTTTATTTCTTTTTTTTTTATTTTAATAATAGAAAAATATCAGCAATTTTGTTTATTTCTATCTTTAATGTAAGACTAATAATTTTTTATAATATATATACATTTAATAAATCAGTTGCATTATTAATAAATTTAAAGAAAAATTACAATTTATATAACTGTTATTTTGTTGCATAGAAAATAATAGAAATCTAGAATAAATATAAAAAAAAGTTTTTAATGTATGTAGATTTTGTGAGTACATTTACTCTTCAAATTTAAATTTGATAAAGATACTATTTGAAAGATATAAGAAACATTTCAGGCACGTGATCGGTGCATAATAAAGTAAATTTAGATAATATGTATATCAAACGGCGGAAGGATATGATTCATCATTTAAATTTTAAATTCTGGTATTAATGTCAAATAGATGGAACCGATCGTTTAAAAATGGGTCAATTTTAAGCTCTTTTCTATTTGGAGATATTAGTGTGAACTAAGAGATTAATAATTTGCACATTTTTATGTGCTTACGTAATTTGTGTAAAGTTGTTTAATCAAATTAAAAGTGCTTAGATATTTATATTATTATATTTTTAGAACATAAACTAATATTTTGTTTTTATATGACTGCATGTATATCAATTTGTTTAAAATACTACCTATTCTTTTATAATTTTTTTCCAAGTATTTTTTATTTGCTTCATCTTTGTTACAAAATTACGAAACGCTTACATTGCTATCTAATATATACATATATAGTTACATTCTCTGATAATTGATAAAAAGGATAGCCTTTATTAAAATTATTGCCGCAAAACGACCACAATTTGTGGTTTTGCTTGATATAAAATATTCTATCATAGATTTCTGTGACTAATTTAAAATTAATTTTTTTAATAAAAAAAATTTCGAAATATAGGTCTAATTTGTTAATTGATTTAAAATGTACAAATAATATAAAAAATAATTATGTTGAAATACTGTATATCTACATAAATTCCATATCACTCTTGTTCAACAATATATATATATATATATATATATATTGTTGATCAAAAGTGATACAATAATTGTTTAATAAAGATAAATAAATTATTCACTGTATTAAAATTTTAATTTAAATAACACATCTTCAAAATTATTTGTAGTATAACTAATAATAATTGTATCCGAGCGACGATACTGTCGATATTTTCTATTTCCTTTATGTTGCACGAAATCGTGACGGAGTTATCGAATAATCATCATGTTGAACGAGCATCATATTGAAGAGCTAGAAAATTATGGTATTCTCATATATTACAGCATTCAGAAATTATATTCCATGAATGTATACTAAAGTTAAAAGAAAGAATTAATTTTTCAGTTACCTATCTCTTGTATTTCTCACATGTATAATGCAAAAATCATCTTTCGCCCATATAATGTTGAATTCGAAAATTGTAATATTTAATGTGAAAAATGTAAACTGCATAATGCTTTAATGCTTCAAAAAATTTTATGATTTTAACGAGGAATGGCAGGAAAAATGACAGTTTTTATTCTCGTTATGCAAAACTGAATACAAACGACAAATGTAATGGAAGTAAATCGCTCACATAAAATACACAATCTTATTCTCTTTGATTAAATTCTCTTTTATTAAGCCAGCCTGAGTCATCGTATTTTTTACATAACTTTTGTTGTTGAAATGGATTAAGGGATTACATACTTTACCTTTAAGTAAAGGAGAAATTAATGAGATTTTTGGAGAATTTTTTAAGGATAGTAGTAAATAAATTTAATTCGAATCAAATTTTCAAATTTTAAAATACAAAAGAAATGATCAACTTTTAAAGAAAAATATATCTTTCTTAGAAAAAATTTTGTACTTTAGTTGTTAATTTTTTTTCTTGTATTAAAAATAAATTATGTTTTATTCTCATTTAAATTTATGATACTACCACCTTTTAAAAAATTCTCCAAAATCATTAATTTCTTCTTTAACTGGAGGTACATCTCTTAAGAGAAAAAGAAGACGGTATATACTATTATATATAATATACTATAACGTACACTGTATATAAATATTGCGTAAAAGTTATATATGCCTCAGTTAAGTTATATGAAAGATTAAAATATATTTGGAGTCTGAAATTGGACAAAACAGAAAAGTAATGTAAGACATGATATTAGCAAAATTACTTCCACAAAGACCTTGCTTGGCTGCAGGAAATGTGCAGTAATATGAGATTTAGAAAACTTTTAACCGAAATAATGAGCACAAGTAGTAAAAAACTGAAATCTTAAGTCCCTAAAGCATAGCACGATTTGTCATTAAGACCGCAAATTAAAACAGCTTACGAGACGCAGGTTGCGCTTTAAGCGATTTACTTCCCTCATATTGTCGTTTGCACTCGGTTTTCCATAAGAGGGTTGACGATATCGCTTTTATTTTTCCATCTGGGATTGTCACGACACACGTGTTTGAGACGATGTGAGATCTAAAAATCATGAAAAGAAGAGAATGGTGTTATATCGATTTAGGATTGAAGAGCTCTTTCGCCTATTAAACCAATGCTTCTCTCTCTCCCTCTCTCTCTCTTTCTCCATTATTTTATTATTTGATGGACTCATTATATCGAGATTTAAGTCTAGTTTATTGGTAATGGATATTAAGTATATAAATTGATATTAATTTAATGGGTTATTGTGAGACATTTTACGTTAATAAATGAATTGTATTAATTGTGTGTGCGCGATAAACATGTTCACATAAATATCATCAATGTCGTAAGTAGATATCATAGTTGGAAATGTGCTTATTTAACTTTTTATTACTATACTTTTCATATGGTTAGATTGTATGTTTTTTTAATATCATAATATATAATAAGCTACTTATTAGATATACAGTATACGATATGGCTTTACAGCAACAAACTGATTTATAAGAATAAAAGTAAAACAAATGTACTCTTTGCAGAAATTAAAATCAAATGCACTTTTATTTTTTTTTTTAATATAATCATGAATATATATTCTACATTTTTCTAAATTTCTTGCTTTACTACGAAGCTTTTTCATTTGCTTTGAATTATTTCCTCATAAACATTATCCCTCGGAGACATTTTGCTATAATACTTAGTTTGTATTTTTTATTCTTTTTATATTTCAGAGAGCTTCTATAAATTTTTTTATAAAAAGCAATTTGTTTTTTACTTTAAAATATTAAATATACTTTTAATATCTTTTTCCAATAAGATTTTTACTTCAATTTTCATTAAAAGTTTATTTGTTTATCTATTAATTTTTTACAATTCCATAATATATATATATAAGCTAAATATTTTATTACAAGTTAACTAAATAATTTCAAAAAGAGCTTATACATATGTCGCATCTCATGAGACGACAGGGTAGCAAAGTACAGTTATTGCATGCTCTCTCTATAGTAAGAATAAATATACAAACTGCTCAATAACATAATTTTAATAATACGTAATCATATGGTATAAATACAGCTTAAAAAGCAGTATTGCATATTGCGTCGAGTTACGCAAATTTAAGAAACAACACACTTTATGCACTATTTGCGAATAAATCACTGATAGTCACACACATCCGCATTCCAACCTCGTTTCATGAAACACCGGCTGGTAAACTAGACAAATGAAATTATTAGGTCGCACCTATGTATGTACATGCGTACATGTTGAGCAAGAAGAAAAAGGGAAAAGCAGATGTAGTTTTGAGAAAAAATACCATACGCATTATAAAACTGACCTGTCAAGTGATAATTTGATGTTAACATGTCATTTTTCAGTCTGGAAGTAGACAAATGTAACAGAATATGCAAGATGACAGCAATCCTCATTTAAATTTAAGTGTGGTGGATGAGAAATGACTTTGTTGGAAAAGATGTAATCTTATTGGATTGTTATCGTACATATTTATAATATTATTGTAAGTGATTTCTCCAGATCAATTTTTCCATATTTCCATTGTACTAATTGTAATATTTTTTTATTTATTAATAAAATATTATATAAGTATACATATTCCTCCTAATAGTATGCTTATTAATATTAGTAGTGTAGCTACTAGGAATTTTTATTAAAAATATATTAAATTTCTAAAATTTCAACAAATTTTGAATTTGTTGAATTTGTACTCTTGTGTTCTTTCAAGTGTTCTTGTTTCCATCCTTTTAACAAACATATTTTATAATATAGAATAAAGAGTTTCAAAAAGTTTAATTTACATTGTATAATTTTAAATTAAGAACAACTGAGAATTTTAAATTGAGAATTATGTGTCAGAGCAATACGAGAAAAAATACGCCGTCTGTGATAGGGTAAGATTATACAACAATTTTTTTGTCCGACAAAATTGTAAAAAATGGTTGTAATATCGAATTGTTTGTATTAAACCTTTTCAAAATTTATTTATTGTTATCAAGATTTAGTTTCAATTGTTTTGGATTTGTTGCATGTTATAAATAATACATAAGTGTTTTATTTTTTAATCATATTCTAGCATTCATCGTTTTCGTCCCACACACAGATTTATTTTTTTTTATTAAATATTGAAAAATTCTGTTAAATTATTCCGATTATAACTAAAATTTTTTAAATGTAAAAATTGCACATAAAGATAAATTTAAATATAGGTATGTAAAAAAAAATTACACAAGAGTATCTAAGTAAATAAATATCTATAAATGTATTAATGTTTAATTGATATAATTTGTTATATTATCAGTAAAAAATAGTAATTTAAATATAAATCGCAACTGAAATATTTATGTATGCATTATACTTTACAAACGCAAAGAATTCGATTTGGATCTTGTGAGAGAAAATTTTTCATAAAGTTTGGTTTCTATAACTCATTACAATCTGATAATAAATTTAATATATTGATATATAAATTTTTTGCTTTTATAATTAAACAGTCTCTCTTAAATTAAATATATAATTATGTATACATATATATAAAATATATATATAAAATACATACATATACACAAAAATATTATATACGTATATATAAAGCTTTGTGAAGATTATAGAATTTTCTAAAATTCTGAAACATTATCTTTATTCTTATTTTTTAATATGTCTTAATTCTAAAACTTGCTATAAGAGTTTTTTTAAAATAAAAATTTATTAAAAAATTTTAGATTTTTAAAAAAATTTTAATTGTAAATTTGATAGATAAAATATTTTTTGAAGAATGCGTATTATTTTTTAATAAACATGTTTGTTTATATAAAAATATATATAAATGTCGTATACTCGTATTTTTATGGTTAATTGTAATTAATATCTTGTTTAATCAACATTTTTTATCAACTCAATTATTTATTGTTTTAGATTACAATGTGATTGTACTTTCTATAGATTTGAATTCTAATTATCAGAAGATACTGTTCGGGCTAAAAATCTATTCATTTTAATAACATATAATTATTAAGTTGGCCAATAATTCCGTGCGGTTTTACGGATAGACGTAAAATAATTTGAAAAGTGATTATCTTCAATCAAAATCATGGAAGCGCATACTCGTTTGATAGATGATATTTCAACGTGCATTAAAAAAAGCGTAAAAATTAGTTGTGTTTTGTGCGTTTGGCGTCATTTGAAAAATGAATAAAATATTTTCGGCATGCTAGTTTATTTCAAAAAGAGTCAAAAACGCGGCGCAGACCTATAAAAAGATATGCAGTGTACATCGAAGATACCGTGCAAAAACGAGAGACCGTAAAATATTCCAGCCCAGTTTCAATAATTTTTGTTAAATTCATTCGTGCGCTATCCAAATATCGAACTGGCTAACGTAGCCAAGTTAATGCAGATGGTTTTTTACGCTCAATTTCGATATTTGCAAAATGTAATCACCCGCGTCATATAACGTGAATTGATATTGATTAACACCTTCACTTTATCGCTGTCGATACTGCTCGGCCCAAGCGTGATGCATTTTGAACGAGAAAATTTCCATCTAGCAAACCACTTTTAGCTTCTAGCAAACTACTTTTGGTACATGCTACATTCTTTCATAGTATCCTCGCATATATCACACATATCTTTTTATAAGTTTGCGCCGTCATCATTATAAACATTATCCACAAAAACCACACAGAATTATTGGCTAATCTAATATTTTAATATAATTTATTAAATAATTATAAAAGTATATTTAATGCTCTAAATATTAAAAGAATTTAAACTACATACATGTTTTTCTATTAAAGTTTTATTTATTAATTTTATATATTTTTAAATATTTTATATTAATAATTAATATATGTGACAAAAAACTAACATTTTATAATGTTTACTTCCAATTTTAAAAAATTCTGCTTTTATTTTATCTATTTATATAAATTAAATAAAATATTAATTTTTTAATAATGCGTTATAAATGTTCTTCTTAAATAAACGTACAAATTAATTGCTAGATCTCAAATTGTGAATGTATTATGTGATGTCAAGTGATATAAAATGAAGAACAATAAACATAAAACTTTTAATTAAATCTCGTTTTGTGATGAAAATATGTCCATTAAATAGTAAATTCATGAATTATTAAATTATTAAATTTGCAAAATTTTTCGCGAAATTTGCGTCTCGAATGTAATCAACAGTGGGACAATGCAAATAAGCATATTATGCAGATTGCACGAGGCACGGAGGCATTTCTGGTAAACAATTGCAGATGGTTAAATGTAGTGAAAGATGTAATAAATGTCGGAAGATGTTACAAATTGATAAGTTAAATTTCAATTAATTAATCTATTCTTTAGTTAAATATTATTATTAGATTTTTTTGCAATTTATATAATATAATCTTATTTTTTATTTGTTTTATTTATAATCAAATATTATATTATATAAAATTTAACGGTAAGTTTTCTCGGACTTTTAAATAAGATAATTTAATTATTACTTTTGCACTTTTTTTATCTAATCAATAATTATATAATATTGTATATATGTAAAAATTTTGTATAATAAAAAAGTACAGGATGTTCTGAAATTATCTGTCAAAACTTCGCGAGCATGTGAGATCGATAAACTAATTGTAATTGAAAAAAAATCTTTTAGAAATTTGCTCATTTTTGTTTCATTTTGAAGAAACAAACATAATAAATCATATTAATATATTCAATGTTAGAATATATATATATATGGTATATTGTGACTGGTATAATTAATTCACTTGTAAGCTTCTGCTGAGTAACTGATTAATTCATAAGAGAAAGCGAAGAATGTAAACATAAACAAAACATCAAATAAACACAAAATAAAGGATACAATAATCCCATGTTATCGCGTATTTATTCACAATTCCCTAATTTTACTTTAGAAATATAAGCCCGGCGAGAGAGTAGTGACATATAATATCACGTACGCATTATTCGACCTTCAGTGGTTTTAACATCGACGTAGAATAACCTTGTACTTTGACGTAACCTTGATGACGTAGCATGTTTGCTCTGTATACTTGACTGATTCTGAATGAATACAATTTACGACTGCTTAGCCTATTTAACCTTCCTCTGACTGAACTGCCCCTACTACTTTTCGCCCCACCATGTACTGTATGTAATGTTATTATTACATCATTGTAATGTCAAACGGAGTAATATATGTATATTGATTGGTCGCAGAATTAAACCACTCTAACAATATTTACTTATATTGTAATATTTGACGTTACTGAAACGTGACGGTTATATAATTTATAATATACATACATACATTTTTAATATTGTAAGACACAAAATAAATATAATTAATTTAGAATTATTTTTTAAAATATAAGAAATATTTTTGAGATATATTTAAAAAATATATGACTGATCTAAATATTAATTATAAGATTATATTAATTATAAAAAATAGATTTATTGTACTTTTATTAATACAACAAAAAAGTTACTTTTCATTGAAAATTATTGCATTCATATAATTGATGGTAATTTTATTAACAAAAATGCAATAGTTGTATTTTTTGTAACTATATATATATTTTTTAAATATTAATTAATTCGGATAAAAATAACTGTAATTACATCCGATTATAAACTTAATTACCTAACATAATATATATATATATATATATATATATATTTCGTCTCTTTCGTAATCTATTGCACATATATTTCAAAAATTTGAGAACTTAGATTACAATTTGATGTTGTCATAAGAGTCATTATCCAGGAAACTGCTATTCAGAACTTTGCTTCGCATAAGAGTTATGCACAAGTTCTTAACCGCATGCATAAGAGTTATGCACAAGTTCTTAACCACATGCATAATAATTATAAAATAGTAGTGATATAATTGCCTGCTGACTATGGTATATAGTTTATCTCTGAAAGAATGTAAAGCAAAAATCGATTGCAGAATCCTGGTTCTTTCTTCTGGATTGTTAAAATCTTTTTTTACGCGGACATCAATGCATTGAGAATTTAAAATTAAAGTAAAAAAGAAATCGAATCGTTACTTTGGTTTCTTTATACTGGAAAATTATTTATTGTTAAACATATAATAAATTTCAATATAAAATAAAAAACAAAATTTTATTCTTTTAAATTGTTTTTAATAATGATAATTAAACACAGAATTTTAATTTCACAGATAATTTATTACGCTAGTAAAATTTTAATTTTAATTTTGGACATTAATTTTTACATTTGCAAAATAAAATAACTAATTTTTGTATTGTAAGAAAATATAAATATAAATTTAATATAGGTTTTAATAAAAGATGTGAAGTGTCTTTTTAGACATTTCCTGTTTTTATCTGGCAAAATAAATAATTATATGAATTTATTGAAAATTTACATTGATGTGATTCATTGTTAGTAACAGCTAAAAAAATTTAATTATTTTTAAATCTTTTTATACAATAACTTTTAGAATTTAAAAACAAACTTCTTCACAATACGCACAAAGATTCTAAAATGACTGTAAAATCTTGCAATTTTCAATAACTTAAAATTACATAATGTATTGTTTTGTAATAATTGTTGCTATTTTTACAGTTTTACTATATATATATATATTATATTTATTTATTAAATTTATCATATATTTATTAAAGGAATGTCCACAAGTACTAACTAGTGCAGTATGGTACCATATGGCGGACTATTAAGAACTAATGGCAAGTTCTCAAGGGCATTTAAAAAAGAAACTTTTAATTTCAAAATGTTGACGCTAACTTTTAAATGATAACTTTCAAATGATAACTTTTAAATGACAAGCTGTTAAAGTTGGAAGGTTGGCATGTTAGAAGTTTGTTTAGGAATGTACATAAACTTTTAACGTATGCCAATTTTTGCTAGTTTAAAAGTTACATTCTAAATATAAATATTTTTAAAAATCAATGAAAAATAAATATAAAATACTTTAAATAATTTATCTTAAATAAATATTTTTTATAATCATCTTTTAAGAATACATACATGCATGTTTAAAATATAATAATATGATTTTTAGAAACTTATAATTTTTTTAAAAATAATTGTTATATACATATATGTATATATAACATAAAAAAGGAAGCGTTAAGAGAAGAGTCAAAGATAATATAGTCTTAATTTAGAGTTTAATTGTGATTCGAATGATATTTTGGATTTCATCTATATTTTTTCTAATATATAGAGTTTCATAACGAACTGTATTTTTAATAGTACACCAGAGATTGCAATTTCTTCGGTCCTTTTGTTCTTATTGGCCTTTATTATTTTATTGTTCTCTTTATTAGAACGAAGACGCAAATAAAAGATAATAATATGTGAGCAAAAAATTGATACTTTTGTATTTTACAAATATTTTTGCTATTTATTATTACATATAGTGGGTAAGAAACGTTTAATAAGACAGAAACATGTTTTGAATAAGATCTTGTAAGATATCATAAGAGACTTGTATTAAAATATATAAGATATAATACTGATTAATATTAAAATAAACACAATCTCTATTATATACATATGAGATCTAAAAAATGTGTAAAAAAAAGCTTTTAATCTCTATACAAATAGGTACGCGCGCGACTAATGCATATAATATATATATGTAATATAACAATAATAGCTACAAACTGTAATTTAAAAAAAATACGTCTTTCAAAGTAACTTCATATTTATTTATTAAGAGGTTTGAGCTACAGACTTCTATATATTGTATTATATTATACTTGACTGCTAACACGACTATATCTCACATGGTGAAGCCACAGAGCAGCCATTTACAATGGGTTGAATGTATATGTTAGTAAGTGTAAGAAAGTATATATATGTATCAATGTATATATGTATATATATATATATATATATATATATATATATATATATATATATATATATATTCTATTCTATTGTAAATGGCTGTCCTGGCTTCAGCTGTCATATCGCTGTTAGCAGTCTAAGGGCCAATTTCACCATTGTCGGTTACCTCTAACCTTAGGTTAAACTATATCTTCATCTCTTTTTCTCAAACTTATCTGAAAAAGACAAAGATATAGTTTAACCTGTAGTTAGAGTTAACCGGCGATGGTGAAATTGGCCCTAAGTCTAGATTAATACATATATTAGAAGTCTGTGGTTTGAACTCTTATAATATATGCGTGTAGATATCTTCTATAATGGCCAAACAACTGAATCGATAATGATACTTAATACTTGCATCAAAGAAGGAAAATTTTTGGAAAGCTGCGAATATAATTATTGAATAATTTAACACCATTTAAAAGGTTGAACAAAGGCATCAAAAGATTTACATCGTTTATACATTAATGTTTCAAAATGCTTTTTGTGGAAATTCATCATAATAAATCTATCGAAATATGATATGCATATATCTATGTTAAATCTATTCATTCGATTTTGCTTGCTATTAATTAGCCTGCTTAAATACGCAACTTGCAAATACCGTGCAATGTTGCAATAATTCTCTGTACGTACTAATATTTCAGCTAACATTTTATTTATCAAAAACAATATTTTAAGTAAATGTACATTTTTTAAATAATACCTAAAAGAATATTACAAATAATTGTATAAAAATATTAAATCTACATAAATAATAGAAGAAAAAAGGGAGAGAATTCTAACAGTTAATACTAATTGATACTATATAAAATTGCTGATATCATATTTTCAATAAAATCATTGATACTATTTTATTTTAAAATTAAATAAAGAAATTTTAATTAATAAGATTAACTGCTTTGTTCTATAAATCCCTATAGACTCAGTAAAGTGATATTGTTTCTATAAAAGTAAAGAAACATTTTACAAGAGAAGCACTCAACTTTGAAAACAGCAGTAAAATTTAAATAAGAAACTCCTTGAATCATTTCAACCTAATTTTTTTCGTTCAGGTTTGTGCATAAATTTAAGTAGCAAAGTAAAATGCATAATTAATTTTATATCACTATATAATTGATATTTCTTATTATTAGAAATGTTAGATGTTAAAAACGCATATATTAAAAAACTTCATCCATACATTATTATTCTATAAATTCAGGTTGCAATTTATTTCTTTAATTGATAAATATTCAGATTAACTTGCACCTCACGGTTCATTTTTATTTTTATTTCATATGATATATACATATAGAGATTACATTTCTGAATAATACGTACTTTGAATTTTATAGATTTGGTTCGTGAGTGTTACACGATTTTGGAATATCATAATTTTTGTACTTATTTGTATCATCTTTTTATATCATATTTATATCATTTTTTATATCGTACTTATATATTATTATTTTGTTATAGTCTATTTACGCACTTTGATCATAAAGACGTAAATGCGTGGGCAGAAAGCCGAAACAAATAAGTACGAAAATTATGATATTTTAAAATCGTGTAACTCAGGAATTAAAAGAGAGCGCCATAAAATTCAAAGTGCGTATTACTCAGGAATGTACTCCCTATATCATATAAAATAAAGATGAAAATGATCCGTGAGGTGTAAGTTAATCTGAACATTTACCCACAGGTTAATTAATTTAAAAGAAATTATAAAATTTACTACTAATAATATGCTAATAATATTCTTATTATTATTAAAACACTATTTTTTGTATAATATAGAAAAATATAAAAAAATTTTAAATGGTTTTAAAGATTTAAAAACCAATTTAATAAAACATTTTATAATAATTAATATACAAGATTAATATTACATGCGTGTATTTTTCTTTTTTTTCTACCTATTTATCAACGAATAATTAATTAAAAATATATTTTTATAATATTGGAAAAAATTAATAAAGCAATCCTGGTACAATTACGCTTTAGTAGCAATTTTCAAAAAAATGGAATAATACGCAGAATAAATTATTTAGTAATGTTTTTTAATAGCCCAGTGATATTCTTTTGTAACAATTATTTTCTTGTAATTTTAGTATATGTGAATAAATAAAAACGTGATATTTTATGATATTTTTTAAAGCTTTTTTAGACTTGAGAGTTGAATAATTTATACGTATGTAAATACATACGTATAAGTTTTTCAATTTTCAATTTTTCAATTTATTTATCTCTGTCGCAAGAAGCAAACAAAAATTCTTGACAAGCTTATTGCTAGGCGGAAAATGTTCGTGTATGTTCGTGTGTATTTGTGTGTGTGTGTGTGTGTGTGTGTGTCTGTGTGTGTGCGCGCGTGTATGTGTTGTGGCTATTTCTATATTTACTAGCATTCATACTTGTCATTGCATCAATTTTTTATATAGAAATTTCAAAACTTCAATCTATTTTGTGTATTTATGTACATTATGTACATATTGACATGTTTGGTCTATATATATATGGACATACGTCTAACTTAGATTTTTCCTATGTTATAATATTTTCTATAAGTTTTGAGAATGCATGACACAATTGTGGAAATCTTATTTTATTAACAAATTTGTATCTATATTTTATTATTTTATTTGAAAGAATATTATTAACATTATTAATGTTTAAATCAATATAGAATTAATAATTAATAATTAATAATAACAATAATAATAATACGTAAATTAATAATTTATTTATACGTTTACTTTCAAACATGTTGCTGTAATTACTTATTAAATATAAATAATTCTTTCTCCAATTCTATAATCACTTTAATTTAATGCTTTATTCCACAGAAATAAGTTTTTGCAGTTGTTTATCTATGTATTTTTTTTAGTTTATTTATTTTGTTTATTTCACTTTTGTGATTCTTGTCTATTGTAGATAGATAGAAGAATAATAAAATATAAATTGCAAAGTATATCTATTTGAAATAGTAATCTAGGACGCAAATATTGATATATCATACTTTTATTAATATTAAAAAATGGTTTCATTAAGCATATAATACCATTTTATTTTTAAAAAATATAATTCAATCTTATTACATTGAGTGAGAGCTGTCGAAACTTTCAATTACTATAGAAATATGAGAGTAGAAAATAAAACTTATACTAAATATTATTCTGATAAAAAGTTATAAAATATGCAAAATTAATATAAAGTAATTAATATAAAGTATTACTAAAATAACACGTTACATTATTCTAAACAATGTATATACAATACTATGCATGTACAATGAATATAAATAACAACTTTCACTTTCATGTGTACATACATCATTTTTTATCTTCTACATATTTTAACTATATTAAAATATCGATCATACTTTTCAGCTTCAAGATGATCGATGTCGAGTAATCTATTATATGTTCATTTATATATTAACAAAGAATATATTACCATATCACATACATTAAAATGTGTATGTAAATGTGTATCTACGATTATATTTTAGATTATATGGCTTTAATTATTAGAATTTTAATTTAAAAACGCGAGAAACTCTTCCTTATCTATAATAAAAAACGTAATGAAAACCCGTGAATCGTGTCCAAGTCGGATTTCGAGATTTAGATTGTTGCACTTTTTCCGTGCGTCTAATTTGCGATCAATGACGTTGAAAAGTAAATATTAATATAATTCAATTTGTTGACAGTTTCTTGACAGTTCAGTAAAGCGTGCGCTATATGCTACTTCCAAATAATAAAAATAATAAAAATGCATATATTTAAGCAAATATACACGTAAATTACTATTTTACTATAATAACTATTATAATTTCATAAATAATATTTTTAATAAACTTGTAAAATATTTATTTATTTATTATTAAATAATTTTTATCATACTGTCATCTTTGCATCTATCATTGCATGCAAAACTTAATAAAGTTTATTCGACATCATCGACCAATCGATATAATATATAATTTAACAATTTAATAGATTTAATATTAAATTAATACACTTTTCTTAATATCAATATACATTACATACTAACTCCACATTAATACATTATTTACTAACTCCACTTACAAAATACGCTGACGTACTTTATACGAATATCATAAATAATAATATAATTAGACACAAGAGAAAGTGGAACAATATAAATCTCGAAATTTGATATTTTATACAGCTTTAACTTTTTTTCAATTTATTAAGAAACACAATCAAGAATAGAAGTAAGAATTACGGACAATGAGATTACTCACATTTAGCTCCATCTTTGGGAAGCTTCCTCGATGTTTCTTGAGATCATAAATTCTCCTCGCTAGATGACAATTTTGACAATCCTGGACACTAAATACAAGGCTCACGTACCGCACACCGCGCTGTAATTTTAATGGCAAACACTAACCTCGGTAACACATGGAAGGTGGAACAGATGGCTCCATTCTTTTCAGTGCTCCAGTGCCCCAGTGACCTACTTTTTCGTGCGCCTGCGTGGGACTGATCGAGGGCTTAAAGGAGAGCTTCTCTTATGTAATGACATATGTATTATGTCACGTGGCGAGATGTGATCAGGTGTTACATAAGAGAAGTTCTCCTTTAACCCGTCGATCAGTTCTGCGCAGGTGAAAGACATTATTTTATGCAGGAAAATTTCTAAATCAACGCGGGGACTTATTAAAATGTTAATGGAAGAATAAATATCATTGAAATATATTAAAGTGCAATGTCTTTTTTGGTTGTATTTAATCCATTGGACATTCTCTTTTATCAACAATTCTTATTGTTAAAAATTCATTATCGTTCAATTTTATGCGTTTTATAAAAAATATATTTGCTTTTTGTTTTACATTTATCAAGAATATTTATAATTACTTGAGTACTTGACTTATTACGAATAAAGTTTGTTCAAATCTTTATTTTTTGTTAATATTCGATAACTTTACGAATTTTTTTAAACTTACATATTTTATGTATCTTGGGGCACAAAAATTGAATTGTTTGAAAAAATTGTCGCTTTTAGATCACTTGTTTTTTTATAATCGTAATTCAACACAGAACGATTATCAAGTAAAAAAATGACAAATATATATATTTTTTCCATTTTACCATCTATGTAATATTCGTAATCAATAACAAAGATATAAGAAAGGCAATTATAAAATGAAAAGAGTCAAGGCGCAGTAATTACAGCGCAAATTTTTATTAATATATTACAAAATATATTCCATTTTATTTCAAAATTTACATTAAATAAAGACACGGATTTTCGAACTATTTATTGGTTTATTTTCAGTATAACAGAAAATTAAGAAATGTTAGTAAGTTTATATAAGTTTATGTTTATTAATTACCTTTCAACATTTTTTTGACATCAATATTTTTTGTTAAGCTGAAGTTGGTAAAAAATCGTCCATACTTAATGTATCTTTTTGAAAAAATATGTATACCTATAAAACGTAAAAGAAAAGAATGTTTAAAAAATAAAAATATGTTTTTTATCATTGCTCATTTGCAAGCTGCTTTATTTTTATTGTACATTTTAATTACACTAATGGGAAGAATTATTACCGCTATAAATCTAATTTTGCTGCATACATCGCAGCATTTTCTTTTCACTTTTTTCTATTGACGATGATAAATAATCTGCATACAACGCGTATTTATTGAGACTTTGAAATTGAAAGTAATATATATAAATGCGGTTATACAAGAACCTTTCTACTATTATATCTTATATTTATTTCCAATTTCAGTCTTAATAGATGCGCATTGTATTCAAATTATTTATCACTGTCTGTAGAGCAATATCCTTATTTTTAATTAATAAATATTTCAAATAGCACAAAAGTGAACATAAATTCACTTAGAGAATATTTATTTTAAAGAATACCTACAGAATTAGAAAAATGAATATCTAAAGAATTCTTGAAGACGTCTTGAAGTATTCTTCAGAAATTGATTATAATGAATATTTAGCGACTCATTGTCAGTACTATGAATAATTTAAGAATTTATGAGAAATTATAAAAATGTAATAATTATTTCCCATAATTGACTTCAGTAATTCTCATTGTAAAATATAAGTATTTACTGACATCCCGGGAAAAAAATGTCCATATAAAATTAGCCATATATGGATTTTGTCAATATCTGAGCATATCTTGCCAAATATAGTTATGTATGATAATATGATAATTAAATAAAATCATATATGATATCATATGATTTTATTTAATTATTATATAATATCATACGTGGTAAGACATGATCAGATATTGACAAAATCCATATATGGCTAACTTTTTTTCCCGGGATATTATCGTACATATTACTTAATTTATTATTCTAAGTTGCTTAATGGGATTAATTATATAAACTTACATAAAATTATATAAAGTTTACATCTATTGAAGTGGAAAAATACTACATCAATAATGTAAAAAGTTTAAAAAAAAATTCAATTATATATAGTGCATGTAACTTTCACAATCATTCTTATCGTATTTTCCTCTATGATTCCTAAAGAATCACAATTGAAAAAGAAGAAAACTTTGCGAATTTATTGTACTATCTGGGATGTGATGACTGAAAGAGAGATAAAAGGATTTAATATACTTTTATATATATATATATATATATATATATATATATATATATATATATATATATATATATAAAAATACGTATGATTTTCAGCTAATAAAATTAGAAATATATTTGTGTTAAAAAATATGTGTTTAAAAAAAACAAAAAAACAATTCCACGTTACAAATTTTATTAAAAATTTATTTTTAATGTAAAATAAGATACGATAATGTCACGAAAAAATACACATTATATACTCAATTTGTGTTTATCAGTAATACACTATACAAATTTGCTTAGAATTATATTGATTTCACTTTGATCTCCTATCTGATCCCACTGTGGATAAAATAGCCGACATTTTCATGAAAGCACCGACAAAGGTACTAAAGTACTATACCTTGAAAGGTAAGGTATTATCAACATATATATATATATATATATATATATATATATATATATATATATATATAATATCAGTAATTTTGCATAATCCTTCTGGGTATCATTTTTCTATTTATTTATTTTGTAATAAAATAAATTTATTGTAGAAATGTTGATTAGATATATAATTAGAAATTTCTGATATGATATCCAAAAATATACCAGCACAAATATACTAAAAAACATTTTCTTAAAGATGTCTAAAGATTAATAAGACATTTTTTAGACATTTTTAGAGACATGTGCTGTCTGGATATAGTTTTCATAATTTGAACAACTTTTGTACCTGCATTCAGTATTGTGTTGGAAGATAAATAATGTTACTTGATTATCTCTTCTCTCGCGAGATGACACGTGTATTGCGTGTGTATCGTGGCGCCATCTAATGGCGTTCTAACAAACTAAATGATGAGACGATTGAACGTTGAACGCATGTGCTGTTGTCCGTGTTTGGTTATATGGACGAGTTGTGAAGATCAATTATAAGAGTCGTCGCAACACATATTTCCAGGATAATAATCTTTGACAATAATTTCGTCAAGATGTCAGAAGAGATTTCCGTGAAGCCTCCTTATGAGGTGATCAACTTATCGACTTTACCGAATTTGAACATCCAACAACTGACAATGTTTAAACAACAATTGGACAAGGAGCTCGAAGTTTTTCAAGATTCATTGCATACTTTAAAGATCGCACAAAGTAGATTTCAAGAATCGGGTTCTTGTCTCGAAAAAATGACGTTAGCTGCTGAAGGTGAGTCATGCAAATTTCACTTTTTAAAGTACATATGGTTTTACAGTTTCTGATAAGATTTCTTGGTGAGGTTAGGAAATATAATAACTAAATGCATGGATGTACTTTATAAAAATAAAATAATGTTTTGAAAGTGATATGATACGATTGGAAATTTCTTTGTACTAATATAATTTAATTTCTATATAAAGAAACCTCGTACTTTCTTTAGCTCTTTGTTTTTTCTTGTTGTAAATTTGTATTGAAAATATAAGAGTTATAATATTTTAGCAATTTCATATCATTTATTAAACATGTTTGCTATATATTTTATGTGGATTTACAGGCAACGAAATACTAGTACCTTTGACAGGTTCTATGTATGTGACTGGAAAACTGGCAGAAGTGAATAATGTGATTGTAGATGTTGGTACTGGTTATTACGCTAAAAAGGATATTAACGATGCAAAGGACTATTTTAAAAGAAAAGTAGATTATGTGACGGAGCAAATGGAAAAGATTCAGCAGGTTGGAATTGAAAGAACAAAATTGAGAGACGCAACAATGGATATTATAGATGCAAAGATTCAACCTCATTGGGAAAAAGATCATGGATTAGGAAAGTGATAAATTTAAATGGACGATTTTATTTCATATATATCTCATCATAAATAATTCGTTATTGTTTGCATCTATTTAGAAATCTTTATTGAATCCAATGGCTTTGAAATATTACATATGAATGCAATTGATTTCATGTACAATAGTAATAAGATGATTTTACTTAGTGCAATCAAGGCGTACTTATTTTGTAATATCACCCGGTCATATTTCATTTATTTGATTTCATCTATTTAATAAATCAATACAATGAATTTTTGTACAGAAATATGTGTTTATATATTTATTACGATTATGTCTTTATAGAAATGTGTGATATATATTTACTTGTTAGAGTAAATTAGAATATATTCTTTATTAAGCAGATTTTTTTGTAACTAATAATTGCCTTTACATAAAGTCAAGATATTAGTCATTTAATATTAAATGTTATTAAAAAACTTTATTAATTACTAAATTAATTGCAGAATTTTTTGTGTTACAAATAAGAGAAATATGCTAAAGGAGATTTGGGTTAGTATTGAAAATCAAAATAACGAAGGTGAATTATTTATTCATATTTCATTGAAATAAAATGTCATTTATATAAACAATAACAGTGTTTACCTATAAACATGACAGGACATAGTGTTAGCTATAATATTACAGAGGAGGTATCAAAATTATCGTCGGAATAGAAAACAGGCAGTACAATATTTTTTCAAATAAATTGTTGATAGTTTGGCGCGATAGTTTCATTCTATTACATAACAACATGACATTATTTATTGGATTATAAATTCGCCCGAAGGGCAGATGCAGATCGCATACACATAGATAATTCACTAAATTTTTATTTATCCTATTTACACGAATAACATACGCTCGGTATTTATTTCAACAAAAGATTCTTCTCAGATTTTATTCCAGTTAATAATTTCAAAATTTTACAAACGATTTACTCCCTCCTTCTCGATACAATCATGCGCGTAAAATGTATTGCGGACTTATTGATGTTATCTCAGGCTGCATAGCAATAGTGTAGTTATGGCAGTGATGTAAAAGTATTCTACAGGTTTCTTGGCCGCGTTACCTATAACAAAAAAGGTATATATATGTAAAATTAAAAGATCAAAATTTATTTTTTTTTCTAGAAATAGATAAAAACTGAAAAATATTTACATCTATTTTATTTTTATATAAAATATATATTATATTTTTATGGGATATATAAATTCTTTTATAATATTTTTTAAAATTTGATTATATGAGAGTATCTACTTTATAGAAAAACATGGAAAATCATGGGAATTCTCAGGAATTTCTTTTGTATATGGAAAAATCAGGAAATAATATTAGTGTATGTATGTTAATATATATTCTACAATTATAAATATTATATATTCTAATTTTTATTTTGAAAATGTATCAACGTAGAAGATGAGCAGGCGTGTGGGATTGTGGGACTTTGTGAAAACAATCAGATAATTTATTTCATATAACGTAATTTATTACATATTATTCTTGCAATTAATTTTTTTTGTTGCAATTATCGTATATTATATTTCATGCAATTCCATTTGAATATATTTGAAGCTAGCGTCTCACTTTGTAGAAACTCATTAATTGAGTTGAGAGTTTTGGCTTCATTGTTAAAAGTTCCAGAATTCTTGATAGATTGAACAAATAGTAGTATTAAAAAAATGACCTGGGGAAAAAATCGAAACACACAGAGACGTCAGGTTTACGCTGCATTTTATTTTGTCCTTCGACGATTTTTTTTAGCATTCTTGCCAGATTTTAAGCGCTTTAGAGTGTTACAATAGTTTTACAAAAAGTTTTATATGTAAAAATTATTAAAATATTATATTAGATAATTATATAAATTAGATTGCCCGAGACGCTGAATGTAAATGAGATTTCATGTTATACCGTCTTGATTTAATTTGTTTAATAAATATTTTAATAATTTTTACGCATGCCTAGAACTTTTTTCAGAAAGTATAAGTGATTGCAGGACGACATAAAAAAATACTACGAAATCTCATTTAAAGTTGATAGAACAATCGTAATATGAGTAGCGTCTCATTTCAATACACAAACTGTACGTTTGGTATCCCGACCAATTTAATTTGTTTAATAAATATTTTAATAATATTTACACATAGAATCTTCTTTCGAAATTAAAAGTGATTATAGATTGACACGAAATCTCATTAAAGTTGATAGAACTATCGAAATAAATCAGTATCTCATATCGTTATTTATATGATTGGTGTTTTGGATGATCTAATTTGTGTAATAATAAAATATTCTAATAATTTTTATGTATAGAAATCTTTCTCTGAAAATTAAAAGTGATTACAAAATAACACGAAACCTTATTAATCCCATTTAAACTTAAACTATCAAAATGACCAACGTTTAATTTGGCAATTTGTTTAATTAACATTCTAATAATTTTCATGTTTATTAATCATTTTTAATATTTTTTTGTAACATTCTTAAGCGCTTAAAATCTGGCAAAAAACGTTTAAAAAATCATTGGCAGATAAAATAAGACAGCATGAATTTAGGATTTCAGTTTAGCTTGAATATTTTTTTTATTTAATAGCTAGAACTTTCAACAATTAGTGAATTTCGACGGAGTGAGACGCCAGTTTCACGCACATCAGTCAAACAAATTATGCGTTTAAAATATATTATAATTGTATACGTATACATATATTTTTTTTGTTTATATATTCAATGTCTTAACATAATATTGAATATCAAGTATATATACGCATATTCTTTATAATTTTTAATGATAAAGAAATGAAAATTTTATGCAAGTAAAAAATGGTTTATTTATGAAAGTCATTCAGTTTTTTAGTACATAATTTACAAATCTAGCACTTGAAACTTAAGAGGATCTGTACTTTTCCTTTGTACGAATGAAAAACATAAGACAATATGTAATAAAAAAATTTATTTTAAAGAAAGTTGTATTAAAAAGTCTTGAAAATATCTTTTTTACTTGGAATTTTGAACAAAAATACCTGGAAAATCAGAGAAATTTCAGGAAATTTTTTACAAGGTTTGAGTAGACATCCTGTTATATATTTATTAGAACATAAGATAAATGAAAAGATAAACCACACTTATATACACCTACCAGTGTAGGAAGATTCTCGTGTTCCAAGTACAGAAGCCAATCTTGGACGTTCTTCTTTCAGAAATACATCAGCCTTTTTTTGATACAGATGAAAGACGTTAGCGTGACAAATGATGTGTAATCTGCTGTTACTGAAATTATCTTGCATTGTTTCGAAATCCAATCCAGCAATCGTCATCTGTTGTTGATTGTCGCCTACTTTGTTTGTGATATTCATGATAAAACTTGAATTTACCTGCAATAAAAAATATATATTAGAGTTTAAAGATATCTTGTTTCTCTCTCTCTCTCTCATCATTCCTTAGCTTCTTTTATTTTGATTTTATAAATAAATATAAACGCATATAATGTAATAGGTTTTATATTATTCTTTATGTGTATAAAATAGCACATAAGGTATTGCAAATAGATTAATCATATAATTGTTGATTTCCATTCACTCGTCAATTATTAGCTCGACGATGTTATGCACTACTTGTAACTTTCTTCGAGCATAATAGATGAGGTCATGATGATTTACGAGTCTCTGAAATTAATTAGTTTTATGCGATAGACATCGAACTTTTTACAATATAATTACTGTGTCAGTTAAGCTATTTATTTATTGCAAGTAAATTAAGAATTATATATTTTTAGACAAAATCTATGTCTCTCGTAAATGGCCCAGTTTTATTACTATATAAAATTAAATCGTTTAGATAATGACGCTATTTCAATGACATTCACAGTTTTGCTGATTACTCATTAAGAGCGGTCCTCTAAAGAATTAATTAACCGGGAAAACGCAAATCGTAAATTAGAGTAAGTAGGCAGGACGATGATTACAGCTTGCGGAAGAACAGAATGCGACTAGAGATACCAGTTCATTCTTAACTGCTTCCTGCCACTCGTTTACGCGATAACGCGTCTTTTTCAGCAACCGTAAACGATTTGATTTGCGATGCATACAGCTATAATGTTTATGATGATGTTTATCGGATTCTTAAGATACTCGTAAAGCGTCTCAAATTACCGGTCTGCTATATCGAAGTGAGAGTTCCGGATTAAATAAGGTTTATCCAGTGCATGTCGACACTGATTGGAAGACGATCCGCGCGAGAAGAAAAAGACTGTTTATTATTTCCTGTATTGTCTCGTATATATTTGCACGTGTAAGGGCAGCGTTTTACAGACGAATGCGATTTTACTAATTTTCTCAGTCCCCGATGCCATCGTAAACTGATGTCGCGTTTCCTATCATTTCCGTGAAACGTGGTTTCCTCGCATCTCTCTCATGCGTCTCTCAAGCTACATTCACGCACGAAAACACGTGCTGTTTTGCCTTTGAAGCCTCCAGGCTGACAAGCTAGGCTCGTCGCGAAGATTGTCCACGACGTTACACTTAACGCTTAATGCAGTCGATCACGTATAAGCAATTTCCTTTAATGGGAAGGTAGAATCCTCCCATTGCTTTCTGAGAGCGATTAAATTTTTACATGCACGCGAAGTAAAAAAAAAGAAAAGAAAAGAAACTGTTTAGCTTCTTAGCCGTTGGCATTTTATATATATATATATATATATATATATATATATACAATGATATGTATGTTTTAATTTAAATTATAATTCATATACATCATTTTTTGAAAAAAAAATGTTGCTTAAGTAGATCCAGTTTTACAATCCACTACAAATTAGATGCTAAATAATAATGAATACAAACGGAAAAGTGATTAAGAAATTTTTCTTATTATTAAGAAAATTCTTTTTAATTAGAAAATGATTTATATATTTTGAAAGAAAAGTTTTACTTTTCTTGATAAATTAACACAACAACTTTCGAATGTAGTACTTATTTCTAGATAATCATTATAAAGAAAGAAATTAAATTAGCGTTAATAAATGAAGAAACTTATTATCTCTTTACTAGAGTATACGTGATTGATTAATATTACGAGACATTTTGTGTATACATAATATCATAAGTACATAAAAGATTATATCTTGGCATCAACTTATATTCTATTCTAATTATTAAAGGTAATGCATCTCTTTAATGGAGAAAAGAATGTGGAAAAGTGACATATACAATATAAAATTCTATTTCATAAATAATGTATAGTAAAAATATAAATTTGCTTCATGATGATTATTTGACAGTAATTAAAACTGTAATGGAAAGCAATGATAAAATGTTTGAATTAATAAAATGTTTTTTTCTTTGATGATATCGTTCATGACAATTCTACATTATATATTTGTATAAATTTAATTTTTCTCCTCATTATTATATAATATGTTTTTATAAAAAATAATTGAACGGAAAATTGGAATCTTCTAAATGGTTATTTGAAGAGAGTTTCAGACAACAAAGCTATCTTAATACAAAATATGTTTATACGCTATACAGGAAATATAAAAATATGTGACAGGTATTAAGGATGTTTCATGTTAGAACGGCGTTTGTAAACGCGATGCTAGAGCCAGTAGAATAAGCAAGTTGGAATCAGACGTTGGAAGAACTTTTCAAGCGACGGCGTTGTCATCAGTGACGATGACAAGCATAGAAAGAAACAAAAGACCACAAAGTAAAATATCAAGTGGACAAAATAATAGCATACTTTAAAATCATTATTATCAACTGTTACATTCATTTGAATGACCTATTGGATGGAGTTAATAAACATGAAGCAGTGTTTCTCAATTTGAGGCTTACCGAAGAGCTTATCGTAAATAATCGAAATGAATTCAATTTTCCCTTTTTACTGCAGATTTAATTTATATATATATATATATATATATATATATATATAGTTATATTTATATATTACATATGTCACATATGATATAATTAAATATAATTTATTATTACCATTTACTCTTTAGAAATGACAATAATTATTTATTTGTTGTCCATTTATTAATTAAAAATTTAATTATTTTTGGTGAAAATATTTGTTTAGCAAGTTATATCAAATGACTTAATTGTTCGGTGATTACATATATTCAGGAACGGGAAATAAGTCATATATTCAGAAACGAGAAATAGGTAGGAAATTAATTTTACAAATTAACATTTATGTAATTTGTCATGAAACAAAGAACGAGTATAATATAAAAAAATCTTCTGACACTTTTCATATTTCATTGACCTACCGGTATTCCATTGACAGTCCACGTTACGTTAGCCGGAGGATTTCCCGATGGTACAGTACAGTTTCCACGTACAGTGTCACCGACTGCATATCGCGTTTTCTCGACCAGCAGCTGGGGATCGCCATCTGGCAAACCTGAAATCCAAAATATCTTATAGTAACTATTGAATGCGATCACTGATCGAATATGGTTTTTGTCGCAAGTAACGGACACAGTCTCGGCTATTGTTACGTCTGGTTCCTTCGCTTCTTACTGATTATAAAAACAGTCTTGGTATCACGAAAGCGCCGCGATAGTTTGACCAGGTTCATTGTTCGCGATATCAAAAAGCATATCACGGAGAAATTGCGAATGGCACTTCTTGCGCTATTTCATGATCTTGACATGGCGAGCAATGTAGCGGAAATCTTTGCAAGATATATCATGTATCAGTTTGATTATTCATATAGTTATGGCTAATATATTCATTGATAAATACTATATAACTTATTTACTGAATCTTAACGTAACTTTAATATCAGTGTGCACTGACAATTTATAAATCACATTAAAATATGTCATACAAATATTATTATTTTCTACTGCGTAGAATAATATTTATTTCTATATTGATAAAATATTTTTTAATCGCTTTTTTCATATGTATAAATATACATTATACATATATTACGCACTCTATACATATATCTTGTCGAAGTGAAAGTCATTATAACGTCCGCAAAAGGTGATCGATCTTTCCTCGCCAGTACGCAGCCACGGTGGCAATCCGGTAAACTGTCAAGGAATTGTCTCACTTCTCTACAACAATTTCCGACTCGGGCCGCTCCTTTCTCGCGATCTTCTCCGTGAGTAGTCTCAAGGACACGACCGAGGAATATTACCATTTGCAACGTATGGAACGGGATAATCGCCGCCGGCCTCGTGAGAACCGGGAAATAGGAACAAGAGACGGAATACCCGTTGATTGTTCCTTAGTAATGAAAAACGCACGGGAGGGAAATACAATACGAGATTCGAATTCTCGATCCACACACACACACACACACACACACACACACACACACACACAGTATCAAACTTTTACGAGTGATCCGTGATCAGAAAGAAGAGGCAATCACTTCGTCTCTTCAAAGGGAGATCGCTACCGTGTTTGTGGCGTCGTTAGGTCGACGCACGACGATGGTGCAACAACGGTAGTAAAGGGAACGGTGGGAACAAGACCTTCTCTTATTCGATCTTCTTCCTTTCCACGGTCGCCGTCGTCTCCGTCCTTTCTATGGTCTTCTTCTTCTTTTCTCTTCTCGCCTAACTGCGTTTTAATTGGGCGCGATTACGGTGACAATACTAGTCACCGTGTAGAATAATCAACGACGATAATGAAAGACGTTCGCGCAAAAGATGCGCCGAGAGGAGAGACAGAAAGAGCGCATACGGCAGTGCACGAGAAGAATAGTCGTGGGTAAAAGCGGCCAAAAAAAGAAAGTTTAACGGGTCACGACCGAATCCGCGATTCATCACAGACCCTCACATAATCCCCCCTCGCAACCCCGTTTATTCCTTGTTCCCCTTCCTCCGCTAGCTGCCGTTAGCTGTCCTCGAACGAGATGATGAAATGTTTTTATTGAATTTTAACAATGCATTCCCCGCCACACAGCTCGTGTGGAATAGGTGTCACTTATATGAAGGACGCCACAAAAAGTCCTGTCTCACAGCAGATTGGTCGCAGCAATTATCTGCGTTACAAACGAGAATTATACGAAACGATCGTGCGCGCCCCGCCGAAACAACATTTAGCCGATAGAATAGTAGTTATAAATTAACGATATCCATTTAACGCTTTGATGGCGTTAAATGGCGCAATTAGTGGCGGCTGTCACGCTTTTTCAGCTCGAACGTATCAGAAGATAGGATGGGCGCAGAATTCAATAAGCATCGCCAATCGAAAAGTTCTGTCTTGCAGACAGGTTTATTGCGTGCTGTTATCAAGGCTAATAACGTCAGCTTTTTGTCGTCTCGTAAGCACCTGCTAAAAAGCTATCTGTAATATTATAGTTTCCTCTGTGAGTACTAGTACATAATTGATAATAGGCATAAACTATATCTTATTCATAATTTTTTATAAAATAAGAAGCTGTTTTTCTTGAATGCTATACTTTTTTAAAGTCAATAAATAGAGTGATAAGATTTGAAATTTACTAATCTCATTATTGGCTATAAATTTTATAAAATTAAAAATTTATAAACAATAAAAATTTTTAGATACATACTATATAGATTGCTATTACTATATATTAATAAAATTATTAATTAAATATAATTATAAATTTTATAAAACATAAGGCCAATATGAAACCACTAAATATTGATTTAATAAGTAAACAACGTGAATATTGATTCGATAAATAAACGTTGCGAATGAGTTTGAATAAAAATATTATTGTATTATTTGCTATTACATCTTTTTAAAGTAAAAAACGATTATATGTTTGTGTATATAAACGCATTACAAAATTGCAAAAAGCTCGTTGCAAAAAGTACACGTACAAACCACTGAGAGAAGTATATCCGAGTTTAATTTGTTTATGTTGTGCAACGCAAAATGAAAATTCGATATTGTGAGATGTATTCATTCACTTGTTGTAGATCATATGTGTGTGTGAAAACATATATAAAATTTAAAAAATTAAAAATCTATTTTAAATTATATTTTTACTCGCGATGTTTCAGTAAAATTTTATTTAATATTTTTAGCCATTGGTTTCTTTTAGATTAACAAATATATATATATATATATATATGTATATAAATTTGAAGAAATTTGCAATTTTATTTTATATATATATATATAAAATAAAATTACAAATTTTTATTTAAATTTCTCTTATATATAATACGTTCTACCAAATTTAAATTTTTTGTTTTTTTATCATATATATCTATGTTTATCTATGTATATTTATGTTTACTTAGTCATACATTGGACACACACATGTCATGTAATTTTTATTTAGATACATCAAATACGTTTTTTTCAATATACTTACTTGCTACGTGCAAAAAACTATGAACCGTTAGGGTAGTAAACGAAGGGGAATCTCCGGAGACTTCGCAACGATATTTGCCAGAATGATTGGGTTGTACATCCTTCAGGACCACTTGATGTGCATCGCTTTGATTTATCTGAAAGGTAGTGTGTTCACATATATTACTCATGATGACAAGAATATATTCATAAATTATGAAATATGTATATTCATGACAACACTAATACTAAATATGCAATAATCAACAAAATCCTGCAATCATAAAGTTTAAATTATTAAGGATGTAGTATGCAAAATATTATTATAAATATGTATGTTTTATATAATATACTTTATAATTATAAAATGATGTTAAATCGGAACGTTTCAAATCATACGTTTTAGTTATTTACTTTAATTCTCTCATTCGAGAGAATATATTTGATTTATTACCATTAACAAATTTATTATTTTTACCATTTAATATTACCATTTATTGTGGTACTTACACATTCATTGCTTTACTTCATCAAACATGACCAAATATATGAATAAAAGTATATGATGATTTTATAATAATTATTTTAAAAAAGTTATATATACAGTATTATATTAATATTATTTTGTAAATTTATTTACATAAATAAATACACACACACACACACACACACATATACACACACACGTACACACGTTTTTCTACAATTATTGTTTAAAAATAAATGTCGGTAACCTTTTTTAAAGCTTCCAAAAAATTTTAAAGGACTTAAAAATCATATTATATATGTTTTCTACTTTCTCTAGAATGTATAGCTCTAAGAAGATAAATTACATAATTACACAAGTCATTCTCATAATATTGTTCGTAATATTTCATCGTTACACCGATATTGCTATTATAAAGATGACGTTCTTTGTGGTGATATTTCATCGCGGCAAAATTATTATATATATATATATATATATATATATATATATGCTATTAAAAAAATATCAAGATCAATAACTCTCTTTTCTGAATACTTTCACGCGAGGGAGCATAAAAAAAGAGCGAGCTATTTTCGAACGGATAAATTACATATTTTATTCTGCTATAAATGACCGTCAATGACACTACCAGTGGACCTACTGAATTTTGAGTTAATTTAGTATTGACCGCAGAATTGACTGAGTGCACAGAACTGGCGAGTGCCATTTATTGCAAATCGATCGCACTTACTCGTCCTCACGCGTTCGCTCGTCCGCGACAAACAATATCTCGCAACAGGGATTAATTGTATATTGCCGGTGGCAGCGTATAAATCACACAATTAATTTTGCTGCGGTTTAGTTCGTGTTTGTGTCACCGACACGCTCATATTACGCATAAACGACGATATCGTTGCGAAAGAAGATACAACTGAGCTGCAAAGATATCTTTAAAGCTTTTGCGGAGGAATCATGTATTATTTTGGAAGAAAGGGCAGAAAATGTCCATATTATCATAATTTGATTATGTTCCTATATTGTTAGTTGATAAACAAATGATAATTTAGATAAATTGTATACACAAATTTATTTAAATAATTTAGATACAAAAAGCCGTGATGACAATGTTCATTAATAATTATTTTGAATGTGCACTTGCGCAAAAAACAAAGAATATTTTCATTATCATAAAAAAATTTTTTTTCTTCTTCATAAGAAAATTATCTTAAGCGTCTCTTGAATGAGGGAATTTCCCTCGACATTTACAATTAATAATTATGATTAATGATTATCTAGTAATAATTACATATAGAGTACTCAAGCTCTTATTAAAATAAAAAATAAAATAAAGAAAATTTTGCTGATCTGATGTATTGTTCTTTTAATAGTAAAATATATTTTCTGCATATGTGTATTTTATTTAGAATGTTAAATACCTCTTATGATATTCATATATCTTTGTATTATTTTTATGCATCTTTTGTGAAACTATATTTGGTTCCGACGTATACGGTATTCAACATATTTTATAAATAATAGCTTACTATTGTTTATATATTGTAACCTTGCCAACAGCGCGCTGAGACTCGAGGGAACAGGCAGTGGTGTAAGGTGTGAGTTGTATTGTGTGTCATTACTGTTTGAGACGTGATCGCGATAAGTACAGAGAGACGTCAAACGCAATTATTCTTTAGCAATTAACAATTATGAACCCGCACAATTAATCCATCTCGATTAATAACTCATAAACATATCGACGGTTATTTACAAAGTAATAATCTAAATGACAGAGAATGCGAATTATAAATTATTATTTTACTGATCATATTTATATGATAATTATATCTTTAACAATATTCCTGAAAATATATTTGCGTGAGGCATTCGTGTGTTATTACTGTTCCAAACGTGATCGCGTTAAATATGAAAAGATGTCAAACGCAATTATTCTTTTAAATCAGCAATTATTAACCTACATGATTAATCAATCGCAATTAGTGATTTGTATTGACAGCTATTTATAACGGGATTCAAAATGGTAGGGAGTAGGAATTATATAAATTATTATTTCATTGATTGTATTTTATATGATATTTGTATTTTTAACAATATTTTTGAAAATATGTATATTGCTTCACGTTTTAAACGTTTTAGCTTTCAACTTGATAATATTATTATTTCTAGATTGAGAGAAGCAATGTATAGATATATATTAAGCCAGATTAAACAATTTATAAGGGAGCATTTATTAATAATATATGTATGCTTGCTTCTCTTCTCTCTTTTCTGAATTTATATATTTAAAACGTATTACGTAGATTACTTGATAAAATTTTTATTTCTAGGTTGAAAAGAATGATATACATATATTAAGCCGGATTAAACAATTTATGAGAAGGCATTTTTAATCATGTGTGTTTGCTGAATTTATATATTCAAAACGTATTACGTAGAGTACTAAATTTTATATTTATGTATTTTTTTATGTAGCGCTCACGTAGCTCTCAGTTTTTGCAAATAACCCCTGTTATTTATACGTCGTAACCTTGTTGTCAATCGCGCGACGAAACTCGGGAGGACAGGCGGTCGTGTAAGACATTTTGTGTGTCATTACTGTTTGAGACGTGATCGCGATAAGTACAGAGAAACGTCAAAGGTAATTATTCTTTAATAATTAATGAGATTATTAACCCACACGATTAATCCTTCTCGATTAATAAACTTGTCAACATCGACGACTATTTACAAAGCAGGAAATGAGAGAAAGTACAAATTATAAATTATTATTTCATTTATTATATTTATATAATAATTATATCTTTAACAACATGAAAATATATCGCATCACGCTTTAAACTTTTTATCTTTTAACTTGCTCATTATTTTTAGATTGACAGGAGTAATATTATATATATACATACATATATATTATTAAACCAAGGATTAAACGATTTATAAGAAAGCACGTATTATTATAATACCTGTGTGTTGAATTTATATATTAAAAACGTATTACGTACTAAATGTTATATCGGTGTATTGTTGATTTTACCGCGTTTTAATTAACAGTTATTAACTTGACTCGCGTAGTATCGCGCGGTATCAAAGTGAAATTACTGCTATAATCTCAGAATTTTCGATCATTAACGGAACGCCGCGAATACAGAACGATTCGACCTCGAGTGAAGCGACGTCGCGACGCGTTTAATTAGTAAATACAATGCTAGAAAAATCTTTCTGCTTTGATATCCGTTATAATTCCAATAACAACTTCGATTCTCGTACATCGGTGATTTATTGAAACGCGTATTTGGCGAAATTTATTCTGTCGAGATCCGCCAGGCGATAGAAACGTGATCATATATTCAAGCATTATATTTCGCGGTTATATCGATGTTTAACACGTTTATATATTCTTTTAGATTATAACACGAGATAGGAATTGCCTAAAACGTGAGCGCGTTTGTTATTTAAAGCGCGAAAAATACACGAAAGGATAAGGTTACTCAAAGTGAGCTGAAGTATGTGAAAATGTAGGGTAGGAGCAACGCGTGTGTATCATCGCCGCAGCAAATGGCGCGTAAAGTTTTCCTGCATTCTCTCTAGGTTCACAGAACGCGTCTATCGTGCTAATGTAAGAGTAGAATCATAGCTTTACGCGATCGCATTTTTTTCACGTTATTTTTCCGTATGTAATGAAGTACGTATTACGTGTGTTCTATATACGCGCGCATATGTTTACACAGATGTGTGCGTGTATGCGGTTAATGTCAGGAGTGCCGTGTAAAGTGCTACGCGATCGTCGTGTTTTGGTAATTAGTGCGCGCACCACCGTGATTAACCTTATTTTCGCGGGAGACTGTTACGTGAGTGCCACAAAGGAGCAGCAATGGAGAAACAAGAGAGGTGGAGGCTAGAAAAGCGTCGGATGATGACGGAACGATCGTGGGGTAATTTATTGTTTATTTATTATTTCTTGTATACGCGAAATTAATATCATCGCGTATTCCCCTCTTAAACACACAGACATTTAGATTAAATTTCAGAATTTAATTTGTCAATGTTTATAAAAAGCTTAAGTGTAGTCCTGAGATAAATTTTCTTTTTTTTTTTTCAGAACTTGTATAATTATTTTATTAAATATTGATACTTAAAAAACAAAAATTCATTGCGCGCAACAATTATTTTCTAAAATATTAATTATTTTGGGGATGCTATTCTAATTTGAATTATACATTTATATTTTACAGATCAACGTTTTGGTGTTACAACTCCGATGCTGCGCATCATTTCGGTGAGTGATGAATTATCTTTTATTTTTTATATGGTGTATATATATTACATTGATTTTTCATTTAAATAATACTGTCAAAAATGAAGAAGCAAAAGACTGTTATTAATTATAATAGTCTTATAATATATTATTATCAATTATAATATTGTTATTTTATTATATTTGTTCGAGAATCACTTATACCTATACAATAGTTATTACCTAGTGAAATAATCGATCTCTTTGCACGTTCACCAGGCGCGTTTATCTCGAAAATCAGAATAATGGCCGGACATATCCCGATCAGAGATCAACTGGCACGCTCATGCGTATAAAGGCAACAACGGCGGTATCGTTTTACTCCACGCCCGGATTACATAATATAGCGATTCAACAATGCTCGGCTTGATACGCATAAATTTATCGAACTTGCTCGGCAAAATTAATATTGTTACTCTCTCGCGAAATACGAAACGATATTCTCTATGCCTATTTCTATGTACTGTTCTGCCGCGCTTCCTTTCCGCTTTATATTCGCAATCCCTTCGCATCCGCGGTCGCATAACCACAACTCTCGCACTATATTTCTCTCCCCGTGGGGGAGTGCGTTGCGATTTATTGGCCGAAGTGTTGTCCATACTTTCCGCCGGTAAAATCTAATTGGGAAACCTAATTGCGTGCACGAAAACGTTTCATTGATCGAACTCGGCTATTGCGGAAACTGCGTGACCGCATAAAAGATTTAGTTGTTTTTTTTCTTCTCTTTTTCAATTGGACCAAAAAACACTGATTTTTCGACCGTCACTTTTATTCCCGACGGCTACATGCATGTATGTCTTGTTGTCCGATTATTACGTAATAGATTGACGTAATAGATCTCTACTTGCTCAATGTTTTCTGCGCACACACTACACTGTTAATTTCAAATGTCACGTTAAAAGATAGAAAAATCTCCATAATCGATTGCATCATTTAATTATACATTAAAAATGTTTAAAATATAATTAAAAATTTTCTTTAAATTAAAATGCTGATGTAATTAAACAAATTAAAAAAGATATTTTATAATAAGTTAGGAAAGATTAATTATATATATATATTTTTATAAATTTAAAAAATTACTAAAATCTGCGTAAACATGTTTGGCTGTTCTTTGTGTTAAAAAAATTAAACGATATTAAGCTGAATTTAAAGCTGAAATATTTTGAGATTGTGTAAATGCTTTACTTTTGCTTTAATTCGGATTGAATGAAGCTGTTAACTGTGCTTTAGTTTAGCTTGGATAGAATTCTCTTTTAACAGCTTTTTTAATTCGCTCTGGAAACATTAATTTTGTCACGATTATTTTTTTTTCCCTCGTAACATGCGTATATGTGAGTATGTGTGTCATTCGAAATATCGCATAATGTGCGGATTGAATTCTTTTGTTCTCGTTTCCTTTTCCATCGAGATAATGGTGTAATCGACCATGGACGAGATGTCGATGTCGTGATAAATTTAAAGTTGTCTTTGAAATGTTGCATTAAGATGGAGATGTTCTTATGGAGAAAAAAAGATTTCTTTCATAAAATGTTAACAATACCATAAAGTTCTCATGCAAGATTTATATATATAAAATAATCTTATTGTTATAATATAAATTATTGAATTTCATTTAGAATTATTAAGGCGAACTTTTATGTAACTTTTTTATACATACAAATGCACGGTAATGAAAAGCAGATTACTAAGCTTTGTAGTAGCAAACAGTGTTGGTTAGCGGAAGTAATATCTTTTGCATTAATAAAAGCAAGGTAAAGGGAACATTTAGAAACCAGAGCACGTAACCGACCCGTTTTCAAAATAATATTGAAATTTATCATGTTTGATTTATTACGCGAGCTTTGTATGCATCCGTGTACACGATATTGTTACGCCCAGAACGCAATGATAATGGTTGATTGACATTTTATATCTGCTAGATTGCAAAGCAAAATGTGAATGTATTGTTTCCATTCGTATATACTACATAATTCTTGTTTCTTTAAAAGTAAACAACAAGTTAAAACGTAAGAAAGTGACAGTTTCAATTTCAGCGATTAAACTACTAGTTAATGAAAGAAATGATAACAGCAAATCTCGCTGTAATCGCGATAAACTTGAGATTAAAAATATTATCATAACGGAATCTGTACGCCATAATTTAATTTAATTCTCCTTTTTGTTAAATATTAAAATTATGTTTTTTTTATTTGTAACATAACACACGCGTGGTTATATCACAAAAATATATTTTACGTAAATATGTCCCATGTATTTATTATTAAGCACAAAATGAACATCAGTCATAATTTCAACCACTGACATTGCACGAATTATAGCGCGAGTATATAATAATTTAATTTAACAGATGCTACACAGCATGTTTCTTTGATGTAATAACGTTCTGTAATATATTTACTATACCTATTTTGTCGAATTAATTTCTATCACAAATTACAATGATACAAGCCGGAACAAAATATAAATGTTTTAAAAATACAATTTTTCTGTTTCGAACATAAAATGTGAGTTTCGGAAGTATATTTGCTCGTAGCACCTATATTATATATATATATATATACGAAATAAATGTATTTTATATTTGCTTGTTGCGATAGGAAAGGTGTACGGAAAAAGGGTAAAGTACGTTTTCTTCCGGAATAAATCGTTGCGCTAACGGATTTCAAATATTGAATAGCGAAATATTAAAGTATGTTAGAAAAGGAAAATGAATGGCATTGCGATTCGCCAAAATATCTTATATACTGAACACTTATTCGTATTTATTTCATTATATAAAACTTATTATATTACATATATAAAAAGATCATTTGCTATATTTCAAAAGATTTTTAAGCACAATTTAATGTTTAAAAAATTAATTATAGATTAGTTGTAGAAATTTATAATATTTCATTAAATTACAAAATTAGTTATTTGTGTTTTCTTGCTCGTTGAGCAGAAAACATATAACGAGAAATGAAATTTCAATGATTGAACATATACATGTGTATATACAACATATATTCTTTTTTTAATTATAGGTTTATATATTTTTACAGACTTTCAAATTTCCGCCAAGCAATGACTATTCCCTTTTCATGCATGCCAGATATGCGCTGCAAATATTCGTCTGCATATACAGAATGCAATCTGCCATGCGTTTTGCGCATGTTATGACGTGAATGCCACTTCGTTTCACCGATATTGAAGGCAAAAGAGAAATTGTTGTTTTACCGTTTAAAACTGCTGAAACAACATTTTTAACATTAAGTTAAAAACGTGATGCAATGATAAGAAAAAAATTATAAATTATATGTTACATATAAAATGTCTCTGATAGAACATAAAAGTTAGGCTTTTTTTTATTAATTTGGGATCAATTTTTCTAACAAAAATGTGGAGACAGATATCAATATTTAAATAATTAAATAATTAAAAATAAAAATATTTTTTATTTTATCTTGTTCAAGAAATTATTATAATAATAAATATTAATTTTAAAAGTAAAAATATAACAGTAAAAAATATAACTAAATAATAAAAATATCAAATAAATAGAAATAAAATATTGAAACAGTTTACGAAAAAATATACATAAGGAAAAGTAAATTGTTGACAAATGTTAAAAGCGGACTAAACTTAAATTTGATTTGATGAAATTTGGTGAAATGAGTTTTGGATCGTCTTCTGTACGACTTTGATATTTGCATGTCGAGTAAAACTTGAGTTGCTAAAAAGTAGGAGTCAACTTTTAATAGAAGACTTTTACTACATTATAATATATACAAAATTTGCGGCTGAAATAAATCTGATTGCGTGTATCAAACTTGTGAAATTAAGAGTATTACTCTAATTATAAATAATTTATAGAAATAATATGTAAAATCCTACATTTTTATCAACTTTATCGAAAAGCATGTAAAGAAAAGAATGGGATATATATTGTATGCAGATAAAAACTATCAATTTAAATCAATTAAAAAAATTTATTTATAGCATATATAATTATTATAATCCTGTAAAATAATTTATAGAAATTTTATAACATAATCACAAAATGTTTGAAAAATTGTTGAGATTTGAATTGGCTGGCATATTATTGATTAAATATCAAATATAAATATTTAATCCAAAAAAGATTAACATATTTCCTCGATGAAATGGTGCAGTAAAATCCTACAAATCTCTATCTGTCGATTTAAATCTTCTATTTAGTGTATTACTTACTATGACTTTTGCTCCGAGGTCTCCAAATACTCCAATCGGTGGCATCTCCTTGGGAACATATCGAAAAAATTCTAAGCCCTTGTACCATTTGACAGTGTAAAGGGTGTCCGATTGTAGATCGTATCTGCAGGACATGTTGACTGTTGTACCAGCTGCCACTGCCAATGGAATGTCGATCGATATATTGCGTAATCCACGAATGCCTAGAAACAGATTGCAATTGGAAATAGATTGCGACTGGTTCAATTAATTATTTAAATATGAGAAATCGCCCCGATATAATTTAGTAACTATTTTAAAATAACAATTTTTTAAATAATTTTCTCCTTATTATATAGTTAAAAATTCTATTATATATACACATATATATATATATATATATATATATATATATACATAATAATAATAATAATAATAATATATTATAATATAAGTTTTGCAACTATTTTATTAATGTTTAATATGACATTAATATAATTGTACGCAAAGAAATTGTTGTACTATATAAAAAAGTAAAAAAAGCATCAAATATTTTGTTTGATATATACATTTTAAACTATACGAATTTCATATGAAGATTTCAGAAATTTTATGAAAGCATATTTCCAAGCATATATAATATATACATACATGGTGTATATATATATATATATATATATATATATATATATATATATATATATATATATATATATATATATATATACACACATGAGCATGAGCAGAACAAATTTTATTAACAGATATTTTGACGAACTTGCATTTCTTGATAGCTTAATTTGTAATATTAAATATCTTTGTGTATGTTTGCATATATATATATATATATATAAACATACACAAAGATATTTATTACAAATTAAGCTATCAAGAAATGCAAGTTCGTCAAAATATCTGTTAATAAAATTTGTTCTGCTCATGTATATATATGCTTGGAAATATAGTTTCATAAAATTTCTATGAATATTTCATGAATATATAAATATATATATATATATATATATATATATATATATATATATATATATATATTCATGGCTTAAATATTTTATAAATAAAAAAATTAATATTTTTAATACATTTTAAGTAAACAATTCGGTAAAATTAATATAAAATAATAAAACAATAATTTTTGTTATTTATTTATGTTCTCTCTCTCTCTCTCTCGCGCGCGCGCTCTCTCTCTTTCTCTCCTTTCCTTTTTTTCTCTCTCCTTTTTATCTCTCTTTTTCTTTTGAATCTTTATTTTTGCAAAAAACTATTTACATTCAGCTATAAAATTTAAAAAACAATGCTAATATTTTAATATATTTATTAAGAAAAGTCTAAAGTAAATTATTCAAAAAATCTAGCATTAAAATTAATTACTTTACACTTAGATATCTTGTTTAGAGGCATTAAAATATTTATCAAATTTTTGTAAGTCAACCATAATTTTTTATATGACTATTATATATACTCTACATCAACATTGAATATTTAATTCTTTAAAATTCCAATTGAAGTCAGTGCATTCATCATCGAATGCGGCCTCTTTGTTGTGTATCTCTTGAAAAAAAAACCGATAATTTAGAGAAGAAAAGTCAATCAAACAACAATATTCTATCATATCTCAGCGATATAGTTACTTTTTTTATTAATTAATGGAAGAAACCAATGTATATGTGTTCTGTATTCAGAATAAATATTGCAGAGGAATTTTAATCCTCTTTATCTCTGATTTTTATATAGGTTCAATTACTTAATGATAATGTAATAATCTATTACTAAAATATCTTTATCTCCGATTTTTTTTCATTAATTAATCAAAAAACTAATGTATATGTGCATAGGTATTCTGTATTCAGAATAAATATTGCAGAGGAACTTTAATCCTCTTTATCTCTGATTTTTATATAGGTTCAATTATTTAATGATAATGTGATAATCTATTATTAAAATATGTCTGAAACGAATGAATGTTTTCTTTTTTGTATTGTGTACCGTTTTCATACTGAAAATTATTTTCTGAGAAAATGAGAAACTTATTGTTAATTAATTAACAATTTCATTTTGCATAATGATATAATGAGATAACGGTTATCACAGTTATAATAGATTTATGGCTCATCCATGTAATTGATTATCCTGTGAATTATACGCTTGAAATATATTAAAAGATTATATTCATCATATATAATATTTAATTATATTAAGAAGTTGCATTTTTTCTTAAAAATTCCGAATTACAATAAATAAAATTCTAACAGTTGTGAACAATTATACGAAATCAATTATATGCATATTTTAGAAGTCTCTTGGATGCATAAAAGGCTATTTCTATCTTATTTCTAACAAAAAAAAAGTTATGCGCGATGCTTATCTTATAATAACTTAAACGAACAAGTACTTAAACTTTCCACGTAATCCCGCCACCGTCAACGTTGTTCACTCCGAGGATTACAACTGGCAAACTGGCGAAAGGGCATTTTGCCAGAAAAAGCCGGTAAAAGATCGCGAAAAATAACATCACGGCCGTTGACTTTCAAGCATTCATTGGTTACTTGCTTAGATCGAGTTTGGAACTTATTACTATTTCAGTGCACTTTACGTGCTCTCCTGTCATGCATTATTCATCGAATGTTTGAAAGATCACTGCGTCTTAAATAAGTTGTTATAATAACAAAGTCCGCGTATCAAAGATTAACACAAAATCTTTAATTGAAAGATTAAAATCTTTACTTGACTCTAAAATCAAGTTTTACAATACTAACAAATGATTTATTCATAGCTTAAAAAAATAATTCTAGAATAATTCAAGAGTATATTGTATATAATATATGATTTATTGTACTATTCCGTTATGTCTTAATTAATTTGCATACAGGGTAGATGTTGCAAGCATTTAGTGGTATAAAATATCAAACATGTTTGAAAGATGTCAGCGCTATAACCGAAAATCGTTGTACACGGTAGTGCTTGCAAAAGCGTGTTACGTCGTTATAGTAAATTTCTAACTCTTATCGGCGACGTTGCGAAAGATCTCCGTTATTGTTCGGGCTTAAACGAAGAAAAATCTAACCCGAGGAGATTATATATTTCACACGGCAAGTTTGTGAGATCAGCTACCAGCGAGCGTGCCATGGACTCGCAATAGCGGACTAACGCGAAAGTTTAATCATTAATTAACAGTTTTTTGGTGAATCCTCTTCTAATTAATTATTTATGACTTGATCTGCTGGTACTCATTGTGCTGATAAAGTAATTAAACGATAATTAATATGAAAAGTAATTAATCGGGAAATTGGTGATGAGAGGCAGAAGAGAGGGAAGAGATTATGGTGACGCGTTTTGATCGTAAAATACATTTTAATAGCAGTATTTGAACAACTTCCTTGATGTCAAACATAACGGTCGTAAGTGCACATATATTGATTGCTCCAATAAGCATGAGATTGATGTGACATATGGAAAAAAATTTAATATCGTAATTATCGGTAGCGAAAAATAGCGAAAGCAATTTTCTATGTCGCTCCGTCTCGTGTGCAATTGCTTTTAATAACCGTAATATAATTGGCATCATTAGTAGGCGTGTTCCCATTCCTTCTGACAGAACATCTTCGTCTCAGCAAAGCGAAAGTTTTTCACTTACAGAGACGCACGCCTCTTTATCACTAATCACCACACAGTTTTGAACTTGGCCGACGTATTAGAAGAGCGATGCGTAATTAGAAGCGGTAATTGGAACGTCTGCTCCGCAAAGTTTCACGTTGGGCTATGTATAATCAGTTGTTTGGTCTCAATGCGCGTGGATGCAACGGCGCGCTCGCAGATCGCTGCATCGAGATTTAAATACCAGACGTTCACTAATCACCTCGCTAATCCTTAATTACCGCTTTTCGCTAGAAGAGCGCGATTGTTATTCGCATCGCGGCTTACCGTGCTGCGGGCCTTCCGTTTTTGGAAGACGAAATCTTCCCATAAATTACGGTAGCGCTGAGACAATGGCATGGCATAAACTCGCTCTACGAATATATCAGACTAGTCTTAAATTATCGTGGGAATAATAAAGCTCACGGGTGAATATTCAAAGCGGATTCGAAAGCATACTTTGTAATTGTTATTTTGTAACTTTTATTTTTAATCTTCTTTTACGAATTTATCAATTATCGCGGTAATACAAGCAGAAATACAAACAGCAAAGTGCGGCTAACCGCATGCATCGAATGTTTCATAATCGAACATGAAGCAAGCAACAGATTGAACACATTAATCAGCTAATAAGGGGTACAATAACTCAATAGGTCAGAGCGAAATGTATATTTATCGCATATTGCATAGTGTTTGTGCCAGACAGTATTTGACTCATAAATCTACGTAAAATTGTTTCGAGCAGCTGATTCCGGAATCAATGGCGTTAGTTTTCGGGTTTTTGCGATGTTAGAAAAAATCATATATAATTAGTGCTTATATATATTGGATTACGAATATTCCACAACTATTATTGAAACAATTAATTTTAAAATCAATGTGCGTACATTTCATTTAATAAAGCAGTTTAATAAATATTATATCTAAAATATCAAACCACTTTTATATATTCAATAGTACGAAATTTTTTACATATGTATTCTGATAATTAAGATATATGCGTAAATATTAATGTAATAATATGATAATGACGATATTAACACAAAAATATGTATTAGTCTATAAATTATAATAAGCAGTTAGACGTTATTACTCGTAAGTTATCATTAAAAATAAAAACTCAATTATATTTGCGCGACCGCGTTTATTTCACAAAGTATACATATATACATATATATAGGACTTGTGTGAATTTGTGAGATAATTTTAAACTTTTAATTGCGGCATAATTATTTATATTCACTGATGTGTGAGTATTCAAAAATTCTTTTGCGCATTATGCATATCCATAACCAGACATCTTACAGATATGAGGCCGGAAAAGCCAAAGGCGTAAAGAGCTCATGCTTTGAAATGAGATCTTTTTCTTCCTTCGAACTCAACTAAATGAAAAACTCATCCTCGCGAGAGAACGTCAGCTATAGAAGCTTTTATTGTTTTATGAAAGCAAAGAAAGAAAAAGAGATATTGAAAATACGCGTTGCAAAAACCTTTTACTTGGCGAGCTTTCGCCGATCGACTCGCGTATCAGATGAATGAAAGCTGCATGGACACCTCTTTCTACTTTTTTAGAACTTATTTAACAAACTAGCGTCGTATTCTAGAATTTATATGAGCTCAATCTCTCAGCAAAAAATTTCTTTCATTACTCACGTAGTCTACACAATGAATCTAGAATCTTACTAATGAATCTCTTAATATTTAATGCAGATATTTTATCGTTCTCGTATCGAGATGTCAATCTACAAGATTTATAACAGGTTAGTCTCAATTATACTAGATTATATAATAAGGATGTATAAAAAATTATAATTATACCTCAAGGCATTACACATATGTTCATCCAAACGCTCTTTTTTTTTTTTAACAACACTTGCTTTTAAAGAAATGTAAAATTTCATTATGTAAAGCGTTACACATTCATCTTCGAGGCTGCATGAATCGCTGGCTCATCACGATTCTGTTATACTCAATCCGTTACCGATCAATGGGCGATACGGGGCAATCTTTTTAATACCACCACAATAGTAGCGTTTCAATCGATATAAGTATCAATTGTAGAGAACATCGCGCCAGCACGATTTTAATTTCCAATGGAAATCACTGATTCGATTTATTTATAATAATATTACAAGAACTTGTCTTTGAACTTTTTAAAGTTTAACAGCGATCGATCATAACCGGAAAGAAACAAGTCAAGAAGCGAAAAGTGATATGAGAACTATCGAAATACTTCAACTTTTATATGATTTTACGATACTCGCGCGAGCGTAAAAACTTTATAACTAACAATGCATGGTCTCCAATATTCCTCGTACGATGTATGAACATTGTCTTGTACCCAAAGGATCTTCGATCGTTTTGATCTCTTCGATTGACCGCAGATGGTTACATCATTTCTGATGAATTTTTTATTTTCAGTTTTAATGTTATGTTTTTCGTATAATACTTTATCATGATTTTAGAAAATTACTTTAAACTTATATTTTCCTATATTAATCATATATTAAATAAATTTTCTTTAATAAATAGAACAAGATTTATGTGCAAATTAAATATCTGAAACTTTTAGCTTCAATATTAAAAATATAAAAGCATGAAATTTTATCCAAATATTTCTTTTTTGAAAAAAATAGAGTAAAAGTCAAATCGGAGAATCCATAGGAGAGAAAAAATTGTGTAATGAATAAAATTGTGTAATAAAATTATGTAATTTAATGTGTAATTAAATTATATAATTTTAATTAATAATATTGAAAAGGCTCTATAAATTATAAATAATGAGGAACGCATTTGGCGTTAGAGCACAATTATGGAATTATATAAATTAACTTATGGCATGATTAACTTCTATAATAAATTTTTTTATCTACTTTGTGAAAATTAAACATTATTAAAAATTATCAATATACAATGAGTTTACAATTAGTCGGACGTTTCGATCAGCTTTTTCTGATCCTCTTCAGCGCAAGAAAGTCAACGAATAAAATAAGCCATGTTAGTATATTAATATGTGTTACAATGTGTATTATCGCATAGTGTTGTATAAAATAATATGTTATCTACTTGCATATAGTTGGATCGTGTGATGATTTGTTTCCATTGTCAATAAAGTATATATAAACAAATCATCACACGCAAGTCGATAACATATTATTTTATACAATACTATGCGATAATACACATTGTAACACATATTAATATACTAACATGGCTTATTTTATTCGTTGACTTTCTTGCGCTAAAGAGGATCAGAAAAAGCTGATCGAAACGTCCGACTAATTGTAAACTCATTGTATATTGATAATTTTTAATAATGTTTAATTTTCACAAAGTAGATAAGAAATTTTATTATAGAAGTTAATCATGTCATAAGTTAATTTATATAATCCATAATTGTGCTCTAACGCCAAATGCGTTCCTCATTATATATAATTTTAATATTAATAAAAATTGTGCAATATCTAACACATTAACTAAATTGTTATATTGCAAGAATTATTTTATTGAATTTTTTCCTGTTATCTTAAAAATGACTAAGCAATTAATTAAATTAAATCGTGGTAATATTTTGGGAGAAAATCATATATATACATATATACATATATATGTAAATATATACATATATGTGTAAAAATAAAAAAAAAAAATATATATATATATGTGTGTGTGTGTGTGTGTGTGTGTATTTGTATATTACAGAAAATAATGATATTTCTGAAAAAATAAATTTATAAAACATCATATATTTTAATCGCTTATAAATTGTATCAAATAAGATTAATCTGTTACATGTCTATTAACAAAAATATTGATTCTAACTTGATCGAAAAAAGTAAATGTAATTTAATACTTTAGTCAATCTTGATATAACTTTTTATACTTTGAGAATACATACACGCTCTTTAAAATTGTCTTTTTTTTAAATATTCTTCTCTAAATTTAATTAACTGTTATAAAGAGAAAAATAAAGTTTATAATAAAACATATATAACAAAATATATGTATATTTAAATTAGTTGTGTATTTTTTATTTATAAACAGCTAGAAACAAAATAATTATATATAGAAATATATATTAGATGCGAATTATAATATACGGAAAAATCTAATTTATTTTGACATATACCGCAGGTAAAATTATATACTATTTTTTTCGTTCGAATGAAAAAAAAAAGTTGTTTTACAATATGCTGCCACTTACAGGTATGCAAGAATTTTTTTTTGTTTTTTCTCTAACTTGCTTATCTAAATATTCTTTTTTACAGTATATTACTTTTAGAAGAAATTAAGTTATTTAGATGATATAGTCAATTATTTTAAGAATAAGATAAATGCATATAATATTATTAAAAAAATATTACTACAGAATTTACCTTCTTGTGAATAAATTTTATTCATTTTACTTAAACACTTATATAAGCTCTTGAATAATAAGATAATTAGCTTATAATTACTATAACTGAATATATAAATGGAATTATTTGTTATTCAGAAACGGTATTAAATACAATATTAATAGTATAAATGTTAAGAAAAATTGATATATCTGGTAAAAATTAATTTGCCAATCTAATGTATCAATGCTTAATAAAACGGTTTTTCCTGAACAATGGTGAGCAAACGTTAAAATTGGATCACTGCAGATAAATTGAAAATGCAAAACTGAATCAAGAACGTTTCATTTTGTGTTAAAACATGTGAATTAATATACTAGATTACATATGATTGATTTGCAGTATACAAGTAGTGCAAAAATATTTATACTTTACAATCAGTAATACAACACTGTGTTTATTTTTTATTTTGCTGTTATTAATGTAATATGTGTTATTTATGAGTTAAAGCTAATGTAATAGACTACAAACGCGTTTATTATTTGGTTACGGTCAGTGAAATATTTAAATAGAAATCATAAATTAAAATCTTTTGCAACATCTTGATTGATCGCGTAGCGATCTCGAGGTATTCTGTGTAGCCATTGAATATTTTATAAAGCTGCGAGTCAGTTCGATTTGCGCTTTGAGTCTTCAAACGCGCTGAAATTCAAATATAAAAATTCAAAGCATATATTTATTCTATAAAAGCGTATTTTTAAAGAAAACGTTCTTTTTGAGTGATTTGATTGATTGTGAGAACGTATAATTTGACAATTGCTTTTTTGTATTATATTTTTTACTTCCGTGGCGCCACGATTCTGTTACGTTATTCAATGTACAATTGAAATTTGCCTTGTGCATTGCCGGCAGCAATCAACTTCCTGCCATGTGGATGCTTCTAATGATAAAAGTGATTACTTGGAATTTGTAATTTAATCGCTTACTGTTACATTGTAGATCGGAACCTCTTATGGTGCGTTTTCGTATCACACCATTGTCTTCCTGGAGGAAAATGAGTTCCAGTAATTCCAGGCAATAATGAGCAAACTATCTATCTCCATCTTTCATTGCACGAGTGAATCTGCTCTTATTTTCACGCACAAGGTGCAATCTCTCACGGTACTGCATAATATTCTTTATTCTTTTAATTAGGAATAAACTCTTTGTTTTTTTTTCTATCGATATTTATATATTGCCTGTGTGCGTATATTGTAAAGAAAATAAATTCGCAAATAAGACATACATATTTTAAGCTATTTCACGTTTTTTTTTTTATTATAAAATATTCTTAAATGTTTAGTTTAATATTTAATACTATACAAAATATTTGAAAAATTGACAGTTGTAATCATCACACACATAAAGCAGAGAATTATTAAATTTAATATTTATTTATTTTTAATTATTATATATTTTTATATATTTTAATTATTATAAATTATTATATATTTTTAACTATTTAATAATTTTATAATAATGTTTATTTATTATAACACAAATAATATAGTTTATAATTTTCCTCAATTTGGAAATATTTTAAGAACCGATTCATGCGAAACGTCTCATAAACGGTTTATCTTCTTAGCTTCTTTCATACAACATACAATTATGCTTCGCGAAAACTTTGGGGGAAGTATTGTCAAGATTTCGAGGGTTATATGAAAATATATCCTGCATATATAAATCGCAAGCAAATAGCCTCTCTTTCTCACTGTGGCACGTACATGCAAATATGAATTTTCCATATTCGCTCGCTTTCGGTTATGTAACGTGTTGTCGTACGGGAATAGGAAGTCCGCGGAGTACAGAACGACGTGGGGACGCCTACAAATACGAGAATGGGCGAGCAAGGTCTTTACCGTCGGGTGGATCGAAGTGGCTTTGCCGCTGAGCCGCACGAATAAATCGGCGGTGCGGAAAAGCGGATATGCGTTGCTTTGCGTACGGCCACCCGTCGCATATCTCGCTCCGCGCGCCGTTGAATTTGTCCCGAGGAAATAAATAGGAAAACCGGAGCGATATCTTTCGAAAACCATCGTCGCGTCGGTCCTTCTCTTCTTCGCTAAAACTTTTCGACTGGAGAAAAGGTGTAAAAGTCGTCGAGGCATTTATTTACGTTTACACATGAAAAGTCACGAGTATAGTTTCACGTTATATGTATATTTTTCTTTTTTCACATAAGTATGTATATACATTTTTTTTCTAGTATATATGTATATGTATATATATATATATATATATCTTATAGAAAATTTCAAATCAGATACAGATTTCTTTTTTATATACAAAAATAACTTTTTAATATAAATATTCGTTAGTCGAGAATTGGTTGAAACAAATCAATTTTTTCGATGCTAAAAGTTAAAAACTAATGTACAGTAACCATCTCCTTGACTTTATCGAAAAATCAGTTGAAAGTAATTTACATAACGGGAAGGAAAGCAGTGAACTGAATATAGATATAAACATTTCCCATCAAGATTCGTTAACTTCTTAATGGGTTTGGTTTGAAACTTTCCATCATCTTGATATACTTGGCCGTCGAAATATTGTCTTGAAATAATACGCGCGATGAAGACGAATGACCTTCCCCTAAGTGATCTTCGGACATATCAATAACTAAATTAAACACAATAATTAGAATACGAAATACAAGGTATATTTACTTCCGACTATAAGAAATTCTTCTTCGAACCACAAAATTTGATAAACGGTTTAAGAACAATAAAACTGAATATAAAAATTCAGAGATTATTATAAATTATAAATTATTACGATTGCCTCAATTTTATCCTCAATAGAATCATTTCTAGCACAAAAATTTGAAATATATATTTATGTAGGCAAAAGCAGTGGAAAATAGAATTATGCACATATTACAAATTATGTATATATTTATGTGATGAATTCACCCGTATGTGTGACTTGGAATATAGAGTATGATATGTGTAGATAAATGTATATGGTATGTGAACGTGTCTATGTGTACGAACGAACTTGGGAGGCGTGTTACAATGGATTTTCCAATTTCACGTTGTCTTCTCGTTCGCGCATCGACGCTTCCACCCGTCGGCATCATCCTCCGCCCTGGCTTGGTCGAAACCCCCTTCGGTAAGCTTAACTTTGGAAGTATGTGCGGCATGTTTGTGTACGGCTGTGATTTACTCGCTCTTCGAAAGGTACTGCTCGAGCTTCTCTCTCTCATGGAGGAAGTGAATCTCAGAGCGACGGTGATGGTAAAGCGGGGTGGCAGGCGCGGGCGAAATTTGTCGATTTCGAACCCTCCGAGCGTGGTGAATTCGTCGATATATACCGCTAGGGCATCCGATGTATCGCGAACCGTCTTGGAAGCTTCTCGTAACACGACTGGCCGCGGGCGTTACTGGAAACCCTGAGTAAACTTCATTCTAGTCACATAGAACTGATATCGCGGCTTCTTGAAGCGGCACGATCTTGAAACTGGTGGCAAGACTACTATCTAGACATACTGTTCCGGATTTAATGGAAAAGACTAAGTCGTCTGCTAGATAAGCCACGTGTACAATTGAAGTTGCAAAAATAATAAAGCATACAGAAAATATATAATATTATTTTATTCCTCTGAAGAGAATTTTTTATGAGTTTTGATATACAGATCTCTTTGGAGGAGATAAAATTTTATCATCGAAACAATTTTAATCTTAATCTTTCACAAGTATATTAAATATTAAATTCTTAATTTTTTCTATTGCATTACAATATGTTTTGATTTAATTAAAAATTTAATAAAAATCTAGCTTAGAAATTGAGTATATAAAATAAACGTGTAATTAGAACTAGATAATTACGTTAAATATAATAAACATAAGAATATCTCTCTCTCTCTCTCTCTTTCAACAATTGTTATATGGTAATTGGTGTATAACATGGCACAGGCGTTTTATATAATTTAGCGCTTTTTTACAGAGAAGCTTGACTGTTTTATAAAATCTTAAATTTTTGTAGGCCAGTGTTTTATAAAAAGACTAATTTTTTTGTAAAAATGCTGAATTTATAGAGTCTGTGACATCTATTATACCTTCTGTCATAATGTAATGACGTTTAGGAAGAGTCATTTAATAAAACGTCAGATGTTATTCAACACAATACATTTTCTCACAACATACTTTATGCAGCCAATTATAAAGTTTTGTAAGGATAACGAGAATATTATGGAGAGAATGACAACGCCCGGTATGTTTCTCGGTAAAGAGCGCGTCGTGCTTCTTCATGCTATTGAGATAAGAATTACTCGTCAAGATGAATAATAGTCGGGTCGCAATGCGCGTTACGAGATCGCAATTTCTCAAAACCTCGGCGACTTCTGCAGCCGGCTTCTCTTATTTTACTGTTACTCGGTATTTTCGATAGATTGAATGCGCTTGTTAGAGTTATGCTAGCGTAGCGTGATACCGAATCCAGATTACAGGCAAAGTTTGATTACGTTGCACGCCAAGTAACTTGAATAATAATGATCCGGGATGAAAAATGTGACCTCTCTCCAACTCGCGGGACGTGTATTCGAACGAACGAGCAAACAGGTCGCGTTGAAATCGAGATGAAGACGACATCGAGAGGAGATACTCGGCATCATATCGGACAGCCTCGCGTGGGTATCGCTCGTATCGCACCAGGCGTAGACTAGGCAAAAGGAATGTAATAAAAAGAACGATACGTATCCTTTGTTCCTGTACACACGATGTTATGAGGAAGCGAATACAATAATAGGCGCACATTATACTAACAATGGTGTTGGAAGGGATAAGGTGCAATCCCTTTATACGTCTCTACGCACGCACACACATATAGTCTACGTGGCCAACAATGAACTCATATTCTCATGTTTCCCCCGACTCTTCCCACCTTCATGATTGTTGAACCACACTTCCACTGTGACCTTAAACCGTAAACTTGTTTGAAACCCTAATGCTGTACTATGCCAATCGTCACTGTGAAGAGGACATGTTCACAGTGCGCGCTTAATTTGCTCTTGCATGGGAGGTCTGGCAATCCGTGAAGCAATTTCTCCACGTATTCACATGAGAATTGTGTATACAGATTCTTATCAACACTTGAAATCAATACTCTATTAATATCATCAAAATTATATTATATTATTAAATTATATACACACACACACACACATATATATATATATATATATATTTGTTTATTTATTTATTATTTTCCGCCTTGTCTAAAGATAAAGAGGATTTAGAGATTTACGTGACGCATATTGAATTAAAATATAACTTAGTCATCTAATTCATTCTCGATTAGAAATTTTTTTTAACAGCGTCTTAAGTAATTTTTTACTTGTCACAATATACTGAATTTTTTTCTAACAGATTATCGCGATATGAATTTTAAAATAGCATGCAAATTAAAACTAAAATTTTTTTTAAATTTATATTACTAATAGAATAATTATAATTACAATCATGGATACACTGAATATTACAAAAGTCTGACAATTAATTTAATATTTTAGCTAGGAAAGTATGTATATTTTAGTTTCAATTTACATATACATATGCTAAAGAAATAATATATTTATATAACAATAAAGTGATATTATAAAGAAAAAAATATAGTGGTAGACTAATTAACTTATTAACTGACTTTGTACATAACAGTTTTTATTTATTTCTTTAAACAGTTATATTTAAAAATTAAATCTCACACATATATATTTTTCTATATCAAGAAATATAAATAAAAAATGTAAAACCTCTGTGAATAAATGATATTTAAAAAATATTATTTAGTTGCTTAATGAGCAGAACAATGTACGTGCGAGATAGTTCGTGGATAAATGTAGGCAGAGTTTGATATCCCCTTGCTTCAATTACACCTCCATCAACCTAATTGCATATTGGATACACGAAACAGAGGCGTTTCGTCTTTCGTTCGGTAGGATACGCTGCATGTTCTACGGGTCACTTATTCTGGTAACGAACGTGTTAGTATTGCATTTTTACCATTATGCGAAATTATTTTAGCTTCTAAATGCTTGTACGCCCGCCAATTGGCGGCGTATACATTGTGTTTAAACGATTTAATCAGAAGATCGTTACACCAGAGAAATACGAAATAGGAAAGTGGATTTCAAAATAATTTATCATACTGAATCTGATTTAGAGATGTGTGTATGCAGTTTTTTGCATTTCAAACATTTAAAATTAAAATTTATTATGTCATAATACACACATACATATATATATATATATATATATTGATTATTTTGCAATAATCTATTTCTATCAAATGTAGAAAAAATGGAGATCAAATGATGCGGTATTGTCGCTACACTAATTGTAAGTACATAAAAAGCGATTGACCATGCGATTATGTTCGACATATCGACATATCGAAATACTATCGAATAGCTGTAATTTTTTATCAAACATATTTTTAATTAGAATTAAAATATCTCTAGAATTGCAATTAAAAATTTAACAGCACTTTTTTCATGCAATCTTGATATAACTTTTCAATTGTTATTAATTCGAATAAAATTAATGCAATTATTCTTGAATTTCAACGAAATTCAGAAGTTAGTCCACGAAACAATTTGATAATTTTTTTCGCAGAAATAATAATTATCGTAGATCTAATTAATCTTATAGTAAATAGGGCAATGAGAACGAATTATAATTGTATCGATGAAATTCAAATAACTTTATGCATATTTATAAGCACATATAGATACACGTGTAACGTATTTTTAATGTCAAACTTGTATAAAATTTCCTACAAACAATTTTGGATTACTTATTAGGTTTTACTAATAACAATATATGCATTAAAGCAATATCTATGTATCCAACAAATTTATAAATATATTGCGCAATTTATTTATTTAAAGTAGAAACCGAAGCGATAGGGAAATGTAATTTTTAATTTATTGTGTAATATTTACAGACAGCATTTTTTTAAATAATATTTTTTTCTTGATTTGAATGTATCTCACATCACTTTAATTAAATTTTTTGCTGGTATGTAATTGATTATTATTATTATTATTTTCGGATTGAGAAGTTAAATCGCCGAATCGAATGGTTTAAATAAGCTATAATGAGAAAGCTATGCTATATCGATGTATATTCTTACACATTTATAATCAATTAAAAATGTAAGAATCAGAATATTCAGGATAAATGTTAAAGCGTCAAATATTCGATATAACATTTACAATACGCAGACGTCCTTTGGCCTACAACCTTGAGGTTTGTTTACGGTACGAGTACGCGTACGTATACATCGTGGCATTCCAGTGAGGGAACTCGAGTCGGTAGGTCGTATAGCACGATTCGCGCCGTATGTTGTCCGCCTGTCGAAACGCAATTATATTCTCTACTAACAATTAGCAATTATCAACTCGTACAATTAATTAACTGCATGATTGAAGACTGAATGTACCAAAGCAACAGTTATTTGTCGAAACAAATATTTCGCACAATTTATTCGAAGAACGAAACGATGACAAGGGAATTACGGTTTTTGTTGCGACAAATTTAGAACAAAAATTACTTTCTAACAATATATATCTTGTATTCGAATATATCTTGCATCGCAATTAAGAATCAATCGATTGATTAATAAATTTCTGATACATTGAACGAAACACTTTTGTACACATTTATATTATATTGTATTAATTTTGCAATATATAATATACATTATAATTTATTTTTTATAATAAAGAAAGTATTTTATACCGGCGAGGCAATTTGATCTGCGCTTGGTGCTCGTGTTTTGGAATATATACATATACTTATATTGAAATGTAATATAATATATTTTCTTTTAATTATATAAAATAAATTATAGATTAATTACATTAAAATTATATAATATAATTCATTGGCTACACTCATGCGTGTATATACAATAAAAATTTTTTTATTATTTTCGACACTGCTATAATTTACGTTTTATATATGTATGTTACAGATAAACGTAGCTTTTCGATATAATCAACTCCACTGTTGCGTATCGTATATCTGTGAATATTTTATGGTAAAAAACCGCTAAAGACATAAAGTAATGTCTTAATTAAAAAAAAATTTTTTTAATTAATTAACATTGATAGGAGAGCTTAGTACTTGAAAGATTTATTTTAAAGGGAAAACCTAAGTATCTTAAATACAGCATTCATCGTAGTTCGTCGCGTTTTAATTCGCAAACGCTGTACAAAAAAATCGCGTGTTTGTTGCTATTTCGATTTGTTTTTATTCGAGGTTGATCCTCGGGATTTGAAACGGAATATTTGAATGTTTTCGATCGTGGAATTCAAAAGTGTCGTGCGTTTATAAGTGCGGGAGTGTCGTTTACCGTCGTGCGTGCGGGTTAAGGCATCCTGACGACCCTGACAACCCTGACAACCCTGAGAGGAGGAGCAGGCCTAGGAGGCATCAGGCGCCGAGGGAGCAACCTTAGGGTAAGTTATTATTTATATTTTATATTTCAATATTTTGTTGAGCGTACATATTTATTCCTATTTACTTGATTTCTATATTTGAATAATTTAGTAAGAATGAGAGAAAAAAAAACTTTTAAATATGATACCTTATAAAGTATGATACCTTAAAAAAACTTGTATTTAACAAACAATAGTTTAAGGAATTATGTAATTATTCATTAAATATCTGTTATTATGCCAAATTATATATATATATATATTATATTTATATATAAAGTTTGTAATATTAAATATCAAATTCGATACGTATAATAATAATTTTTTAATTATTTTAAGCACTGCTATTTGAGTGATCATTTTTTTTTATATTTGCATGTTGCAGATTAATCTAGTTTTTCAACATAATCTGCTGTTGCGCATCGTATCCGTGAGTAACAAACTTTTATAAAATTTGATAAAAAACTGCTAAGTACATATAAATAATGTCTTAATTTTTAAATTTTTATTCAGTTAATTTTTAATATTTTATTTAATTAATTGCATATTTCGTTACTTTTTAATGTATTTGGCATGTTTTTTTATCTTTTTCTAGAAATATTTTTTTTTCAAAATATAATTATTTATCTTGTGGCAATGCCATTCTGTTCAAGTAACGTTATTTTAAAAAGAAGCGTGCAATTATCGATACTCGCAAATAATAAAACTGTAGACAACAACTTTCTTCTTCACGCAATTCATACAATATTAGACAGAACATACATCTTGCGAGAATATCCGCTGCTCTCCAAAGTGGCAGACGGAAGCAAAATTAAGAGCCGCCGCGGCGATGGCAGACGATGGATGTAACTTCTTTCGATCGCCGTCTCGGCCTAATGATTTTGTTCCACGTTCCATCGCGAGTCGCGTCCACGTTTTTCTATCGCGGTCCCGATATTCCGCGATGCGCTGCACGCCGATACGCAGCACTCGAGTTCCGCATTCAGCGTAGCAGTAACACGTGTTTCCTGGTCTTAGATCTCTCCTACTATCTCTCTTTATTTATCGTTTCACGTAGTCCCCGCGGTTAGGTGGCTCGGGACTTTTCCGGGGCCCGTCTTAATGAGCCCCGGCAATCACCGTCGCTCGCGCATTCTTCGGGATCCCGGTACCCACGTTTCGTGACGCGACGCGTTCCGCTCGCATCCGCAACGAAAGTGCGCGCATTACTTTACACATGCTGGATATTAGACGATGCACCGTTTCAACTTCACCGTGACCACGACATTTTTGCCGTTGCATGCGCGTTATGCTATGTATTTACTATTTTCTTTAATTAAAATAGTACAGAATTTTTAATTAAAATAGTACGCAAATTTTTAATATTCTTCTTAAAATATGCAAAACTGCGCTCATATATTGTAGTATCTTTAACAAATAAGTAATGTATTTTTTAGACTTTCTCCGACATAAAAAATCGATATCTATGTTAGATTAATGTAATGTGAGAAGTCTTTTAAACAGAATTAAGTTTTAATATTATAAACAGCATATTAAATTATTTATTAGAATGCATTGATATACTATAACGTATGCTGAAAAATAATTAATATATAATAGCTTTAGCAACGTTTATAATTATTATAGGTATTATCGCAATTTTTTTGTTAACATTAACATTAAATAAAATAGCGTATTATAAATAGATTACACAATAAAAGATAGCATGCAGCACGAACTACGCGATGAACAAAAACATATGATATGATGCAAATTCTGTAAAAGCAATTCGAATTTGCCAGGCGAGAATTTAAATTACTTTTGAACAGTCTGAATTACAAGGCAACATCAAAATTGTCTTTGAGCAATTCACATCCGCGATTCGTGCAATAGAATTCATTTGAAGCGTGCACGATATTCGTCAAGGAATTTGAGCGCTGGCACGATAAAGGATACGATTAAAGTGCACAGTTAATGTGCTTACAATTTCGTCGTAGCTTTTACAATCTTGTCGTATGAAACAAGCAAACATTTCTTTTTGATCTTACCGTGAAAATAAAATAGAAATTGCGCATTGTTACTTTTTCGTTGATTAAATAATGAATAATATTATTTTACATAGTATGTATATATTTTTGTGAATATACATACGTATAGTTTTTTAATTCATTTTGATAAAAATTTAGCCTTAACATCAAATAAGAAAAACTATTCAAATTTGTTCGAAATATTTGATGATATAGTGATATTGATTAATTATTTCCATTGCCATAGATTATTTCAAAGGATAAGCAATTCAGAACTGTTACAAAATTAATGAGTGAGGTGATGTAAATGCGAATTCTCTATGAAGAGAGAAACCTGCATCATTTTCATACTAATTATAACAATTTACAGAGAAACTGCGTAGAAAATGAATATATAATGTCTACAACGAATAATGTCGTTAATTAAAAATTATATAATTGCAACAAAATTATTAGAGAGCTGCTAACTTTATTAATTAATACGACTATGTAAAACTAAATATACTACATCACAAATTCAGGTTAGGCGGATTTAAAGTTAAAATAATGCTTGTTAATAATTATTGAGAAAGTCGTGATTCCACTAACAGATTATTTATAAACTTTTAGTTATTGAAATAATTGATAGAGTATACGAGATGTAAGCAGTTATAAAAATCTTTCTATGAAAATATACATAAATGTCTTTTTTTTTTTGTTTTCATGTCTAAATAATTTACAGTTTTTGCATATTTAATTGCTACTTGTCCGCGAACATCACATAATTTGTATTTTTTATTATTCATAATTAGACACAACCTCACAATTTCTCTTTTTTCTCATAATCCTCTTTATATTTGTAAACACAAAAACTTAATCAACAAACATAAATTTTTTAAATATTTTTTTATTAAAATTTTTTGAAATGTTTGCTAAATAAAAATCAAAAATATACGCTACATTTTAGCTATATGTTATGTTCATTGCGTTTCTATCGGAACAAAATTTGTTTATTAGAACGAAACTTTTGGAAAATTCGTGCTAAAATTGAACGTATCAATGTAGCAGAGTGATTAATCATTACCACGGCAACGCGTGTCGTGCGAGAACTTTAATTGAAACGCAGTATGGTGGATTCTTTTTTTGTTTTGTTTGAGGCCACCCTGGAGCCGAAATCCGTGGACAGAGGAGAGTGAAAAAGAGAGACAACGATACACAGTGCGCTCTGACTGAGCAATTTGCTTGCTGGTAACATGACCGACGAATAACGTTTAATTGCCACGTGCGAAATTAGGACGACGCGACAGTTCGCCACGCGCTGCACCTAAACGCGATTGCTTTCGTTTCCGCTGTTGCGAGCGCCTTTTTCTGCGTTGGTCGTGCACACATTCCACAAATCGTGTTTTTTAATTAAATGTATATCTCTCCCAGCGCCGGGAAATCGTGAATAATCTAGCGCGAAAAATACACGAAACGGTGAAGTGTGGCAAAATTGTGTAAAATGCATGAACTAATATTATTTAGAATATTAATCGACAGTTTTGGATATGATTTTCATTATTATTTCAGAATTTCTAAAAAGTTCACTTTTAAATCTCTGGAAAGTTTATTTTAAAATGTTTAAAAAAGTCTATAATCTCTTTGAAACCTAATCTGAAAACGTTTACTAAAACTACTTGTTATAAAACTGCAATCTAGATTATGATATGAAAGATATCCGTAATCCTTAATTTGTTTTCTATAGAAAAATAAGAAAAATGCTCTCATCTTTAGATACATGCGAATTATAAGGGAGGAAAAATCAAATATAATTAGACCTCAGGTACAAATTATTGTACAAATACGGAATACAATAACTAACTCAAATATGTGAATATAACAACTAATTCAGAGTTTTATATTGCCAAGATTTATGTGTGAATGTGTGTGTGTGTTTTAAACAATTTTCTTTCTTAATAAAAATTTAACGTGAAAATATTGCCTTTTTTAAAACTCGTTTTATAGTTCTAAATAATATCTGTACATATTACATATAAATTAGATACAATCAAGGCTAAAAATATATTAGGAATTATACTGATAGCTATCGGAAATTCGTTAAATAAGATTTTATCTATTTGCTTAAAGTTTAATTTAATCTTTGATTGCTTATAACAAAAACTATTGTAGTAATGCTCCTTCAGTGAGATAAATAGAATCGTCCTAGTTTAGTTTTTAATATCTGTAATTGAAAAATATTTATTTTTATTCAAAAAAATGTGAACATCTATAGAAAAATAGCTTGAATAGAAACAATATATAGAATTAACACATTTCATCTTTCTATATATAAAAAAAGTGATATAATAAATAACGCGCGCGATTGTTCTTTATTATTTGATAAAGTAAAATATAAAAAGACTGTTTTATTCTAAATAAATATAATCGTGGAAGGTGGATTATAACATATGTATAATAAATATTTTTGCTGTAGCTGAGTTGCATAATTATCATTGATTTTTAACATTTGATCATTAAAAATTAAAAGTTAACTAAAGATTAAGATATATTTTTAATTTTTACTCCAAAATTTTCGCAAATTGTAATTATCATATTACAAGCTATTTTTCGATTCTGTTTACTTATTTATTCCTTTTTTTTAAAATATTATAGCAATTTAGTCAATTTAATTAATAACAAAGTTAGCTTTTTTTTCCTCAGAAATAAAGCAAATTATACTATATTTTCTCTATGTTAATTCAACTAATTAAAAACACTGTTGGTAGTTACTGTCTGGTTGTCTGTGCAGCTGGTATGCACGTTGTACAGAATTTCCGTTGTAACTTTGTTACAACAAGGAATGCATACCTTCTCCTTAATTCTCTACTACTTCTTTGAAATGGAGCCGTGGTGTCCGAGCGCATGATTGCATTCGTCGGTCGCGATTACATAACGAAGTAGACGAGTGCATGGCCGCGTATTGCGGAAGTTGCGGTATGAAGGTCGCAAGCTAACTATGTTTCTTCGCCACGCACTTTATGCGAACGTAGGTAACTATAAGTGCGAGGGCGAGGTACTTACGCGGCATGAGGAAATTGAAAATTGTCAGAACGAGTTTCGTTGGCGGCCTGAGCGTACGTAATTATATCGTAACCTTCCTCGTCGACGATATATGCGGTTACTAACTCTCCTTCTAGACGATTTTCTTTTCGCGAATATTATGATATGTATTTAGCTCTAAATGATATTTTATTGCATGAGACGCGGATATCATTTTCATTTTTGTCTCAACGTCATTAAAAAATTGGTTAAAATCAAATATTGTATGCTCAATGATGTTATATATTTATCTGCAGAATATGCTTTAAAAGAAATTTCCTAGAGCGTTTTGGTAACGCACTTTTTATCATTTCAAAAGACATTTCCGCTACACAATTACAAACAAATTGATTTCAGTAATAAAAATCGACTAAAATACAAGTTGCCTCTGTTCAGTATCAAACAAGTTCGGATAATATTAATTAAAATTAATATACTCATCTTTTCTTATTTTCCTTTTTGTTCGAGTCAAGCTACATTACTCATAGCATTACATCATATTATAGCAACATTTGCGTGTACAACACTTAGAAGTTTCCTTTCATCTTCAGAGTACACATGATAGCTGATTTCTACATTAAATCCGAGAGAAAAAAAGAAAAGAAGAGAGAAAGAGATCTATATTGTAATTATTTAAATTTTACTCTCTGTTGCATTGTTGCAAAACATCAATATCGCAAACTACAGATAAAGATATTTCGTAGTCACATCTGATTAACCGTCACTACCGTGTGCAAAACGCCGCGAAATAATGAAGTGTAAACAAGTAAAGAAAACTGGCTTCTTTTACCGCGGTCAAGTGCTTTATTACTCGCCGGGTCGAGTGAAGTACTGCCGTCTATATTCATCGCTTGTGTGCACATCCAGTAAACAGTAGAAAATTACGGGTAACACGTAATCGCGACTCGGCGTAGCAACAACGATGTTGCTTCTGCTGATGTTAGCGTTCTTGTTGGCATCGTAGCTTTTCAGCTTGGAGCACAGTCGATTCACTTTAGTCAAGTTTCATCTTTAAACTGCGCACCGTCTTATCCGTCGAGAACGTCGAGAATGAGAAAAGAACGGTGGCAGGATAAGAGGCTGGGTTGGCCGATAGTAGCAAGGGTGGATGATGACTTTTACTAGCAGCCCTCATCCTTACTCTTGTCCGTTATCCGTGGCTTGAAAATGGGCACGTCGAACATCTCGGTGAGGGCGATTTCGAGCGAACTCGAGAATGCATCGCCGACGTAGCGAAATTCTATTTTGTTTCCGTAGACAATGTCGAGACAAAGGTGCTCTCACTATAGTCTTTTGGATTGCACAGAGTGGACTGAAAACGAAATTTCTAGTCTTTCGAGATGAATTTTTGCACGTACCGTAGATACCAATAGTAACTGCTTTTATTACGATCAGTTGTGTCATCTCTTTCAAAAATGTTAAAGTTTACTCTCACCCGGTATTAAATATGTAAAAAACTGAAACGCGAGCGAGAAATAAATTCACACGCAATGTAAAGCCGTCTAAATTTATTTTAGCAAATAATGTTATACAAAATATTTGGGTTAGGAAAAAAAAATCTGCATTTTTTTATATCGATATAGGTTTAAAGAAACAAAAAAGAGATAAAAAATCGGATATATTTTATCCCAATGTATATATTGTTTTATCTTTTAAATTATTTTTTTAAAATTATAATTATCGATGAGAGAGAGAGAATAGAGAGCATGCAAAAAATATGACTACAAATCATGGATACACATCATGGATACACATCATGGATACACATCATGGATGCACATTGGAAAAATTTTGACGTTTATCATCAGAATGCTTTAGAACATTTCCTCTCGATAAAAACGTACTGTAACGCCTTGATAACGCTCTTTTTATCACTTCCGTACAGAAGGCAATATTTCCGCTGCACAATGGCAAACGAATTGGTTTCAGCAAATCAAATAACGGTTTGCTCAGGCTGTAGCGGTGTAGCTATTGTTCTAAGCGGAATATCACATGACACAGACAACTAAACCTGCATTGATAGTTTTTATCCACTTTTTCTTTCGATTTATTCTTTAGCAAACTGAAAAAATCTACTAGTAAAACATTATGCAGATAGTTGAAGCGAAAGTTAAAATTTTTAAATAATTTGTATAATAAACATTTTTTATTATATTACAAGTTACGATAATACAATAATGTTAGTTTTTACTATATATTTTAATTTTGTACTATAATAAAATAAAAAAGGGATTTTAATATTTAATATATTTAATATTTTTTATTATATAATTATGACTTAAAAGTAACTGTAAGTTCTTCTAATAAATCACAATGCAAATTAGACTTTTTTTTTATTCTGTGTTAAATTATTAATATAAGTTAATTGTTTTTGAAAGACAATAGTTATTTAGAAAAAATAATATATGAAAAACATAGAAAGAGGAACATCACATTAATTTAATAATTGTTTGAAAATTATTGCAAAGACAAAATTTTTTTTATGAAGACAATATTCTATTACACATATTATAAAAAACACAGAAAAAATATAGCTATAATTGTACAGCTTTTTCGGATTTAGTTTGTAAAAAGAAAAATGAGCTTTTCAATTTCAAATGATAAGCTCGGTTTGCTGAGTATCTTGAGAAGCGCAAGAGGCTGCGATTATTCAAGGCGGAAATGGGGACACTGGCTCGTGATGACTTTTACGAAGCGCCTGCAGCTAATTTCCATGGTTTGAAAATGGGAGGTTCGAACGACAAAGTCACGGCAGCGCTATTATGAGTCAACTGCAGGATGAAACGACGCTAATGCGTTCAATGAGACCGCATATTATGTCTTTAAAAAAATACTTAACACAAAAAAAATACTTAACAATAAGAAAAAAATAGAAAAAGGAAAATAATTATAGCTCTATAATTTGCTCGTTTGTTAAAACACAATATTTATAAACATACGTATGCATTTAATTAAGTACGTCTAAAAGAGAATATCTGACATTTTTGCCGACTTTTACTACAAAATATGTTTAAAATGTTATTAAAAAATTGTATAAAATACGTAATAGCTTGCTATTTGTGTGTTTATGTAGATAACTGGCAATATCTGGACGATATTTTTTCTTTATATAAAAAATTATTTATTTTAAATGCCGATAATTTTTACAATACTTCAGATTATCCTCATTTGTTGAATTTATTCACGGCGTATCATTCATAGGAATAAATGTGACACGTCGTGTTGTCGTAAATTTTTATCATCATCTTTCTACACATAGCGTCAATTATTTCTTTTTTTGGTAACACAAAAATTTAATTATTCTTACACACATTTTTCTTTACTATTAATCGTCATGCGTCATGCTTTACAAAATCGTGGCATTGCGAAAAAATCCCAAACGTAGCAGACTATTCATGAGTTTTCATCAACAACCTACAAGTTGGCGTTCGATCACTTTAATACGTCACCTTTCGCGATCATGCATCATATATTACGGAGCATACGAGAAGCGGAGGTGCTTACAAGTCCAGGAACTCGTTTCCGAGGATTAGTCCGCCGGAATTACCGATCTGCGGCTCATCATTCTTCGCTCAGCGCTGACTGCTTCGTCACGGAAATGTGAATTTACACGGGCCGACGTTGTACTTGAGCGAGAGAATTCGCACCCCGGCTTTCTTCTCAGGAAACATTATCTAATCTTTCATGCGCGATAACGTCTCCGCTTCCCGAAGATTACCACAAAGTACTACGAGTAATGCCAAGATTCTTGATCTTACGTAATTGGCTACTGCCCGGTTTTCAATGAATATATATGTTTATCGTTAATATATTTATATCGATTTTTTTTTTCTTTCATTGGAGGAAAAAAAAAGAAAAGCTGATTTATTCGACAAATACCAGTAGTTAGAAAGACCCTAAAGTAGATTTTCTCTTCTTTTCTTTCGTCCCGACTAGTTCCTAAGAGGATTATTCACTTTTTTCACGTTTACACATATCTCGCGTGCTACAGATGAAACTGCAGCCTTCGGTTTCGAAGTATCAATATATTCCAGAACCTGTGATAGAATCTACATCACGTATATTACATAACACGCGGACTTAAATAAATTGCCTTTCTTATCTTGCTATCGCGAAACCGTTACAAAGTTTTTACGCGTTAATAAAAAATGCAAGTCATACGTTACGCAACTTTCTAGAAATGTAATTATCTAATAATATAACTGAAAGCCTTTAAAGAAAAGAAAAAAATCGACACGAATCTATGACGTCTAATTATTAACACTTGCAAATTTGCTCTACGATTATTTGTGTTATTTATGACACACGATATATATTTTAAAGTAGAAGAGAAAATGGCGAGGTATAAAAGATACCAAACGATCACCGTATCTCTTGATTTTTGCCAAGAACCATTTCGATATCGATCCCGAGCACGTCTCGATTCGGCGCAACTCTCGGCGCAAAGTTTGACACCGTAAACTGGTTTAGCGAAAAATGGCTTAACTTGAAGTAGCCGGCTCCATAACGCCTCTTCCGCCGGCGGGCGCTATACAGCTACGATAGACTTGATTGTGATTTAGAGCGACGGCGGCTTTGATCCGGTAATTGAGTAACCGTTCTCACGTTCCTGCGAGCATGATATTTAGATGCCGGCCACAACTCGCTTCTAGCAATATCTTGACATTTAACTGACAATATGGATGTCATTACGTACGTGATTTTATATGAATCGTAAAATATCAGAATATATGAGATTATCTCCTATCAGAGACTTTAATTCCTTTTATTCGTAATATTAATTGACACATTTTTGGTTTCTTATTTCTTACTGACACTTTTTAACCATTTAAAACTAATTATTAACAATATTTTATATCTAATATTATTTATTATTTTTACTGTTTAAACGTGACAGTCAAAAATTTGAAGAACTTAGTTTTTAACGTAATGATGAAGAACTTTTTTAGGTTGACTTAATTTTTGATGTTTATACGCATATATAGAGTTACTATAATTTACATATAATAAGAGATTAATTAAATCTGACGATTGGAGCTGCAATTGCAGCTTAGAATTAATTTTTTAAAATATAAATTTTACGAGCTTAATCTGTATTGATCTGAAATCTCTATTGATTAACAGTCGTTTTATTAGTTTTTAATCGTTGTTAGCAACTCGCCACACACACGTGCGACAAAAATTGTGTAATCTTATCCGACAGCTGAAATATCGATATACACTGCCAACAGTAAACATAGTAATAACGTGTAAACACGAGCGAATGATTAACAGTGGAAATTTTCAGGTGTTTCCGTGTGCACGTTAAAGCAGGTGTGTAGCGCGAATGAAACATCCTATGTAACTTTATCTGCCGGTCCAATCCTCGGCATATACTGCTGCCAGTAAACTTATACGTCTCACCTCCTGCCGTAATTTAGCTTATCGGGTAGGTGTACACGCACATATAGGACCGACTTGAAATTCTAAACCGCCTGTATTTTATGTATACATCAAAAGTCACTGAAGCTTGCAAGTAGATTTCCTATATCATCATCTAGGAATCGAAATTTGAAACAAGGATTTGTGTCGTGAGAAATTTATGTAACTACATGAACCTGCATTGCGAGAGGCTCAGCGTTGATCGTAGATTGAGCTTACGTATGCAATGGGAGGCATTACGTTCCGTTGATGGACATTTGATAGATACGGAAGAGCTTACGTTCACACAAACGCATGAGCTTTCCTTCTGAATATTTCCTGGAAACGTATGTATGTCCATCAGACATCGGATATATGTACATATATGTATATAGCGAGCTACTGTAATATTATATCATCTATAAATAAGCCAATGTATAACATCTGATTATATATATTCGGACAGAATACGTGCTATTTTATATCATAACTACAACATAAATGATTGTTATTGATTGTTTGAAAAAATAATAGTTGTATAATAATAGTTAAAATTCATAAATGTTTAATGATGATAAAACATATTTAGAATATAGATTAGAAATTAATTTGTTGATTGTTTTTCATCAAAATTTAAAGTAATTTATACACATGAAATTGAAAACTTGTTAATGAGATGTTAACGTATAAATTTCATTTTTATATTTTTCAATTCTTTTGTAATTTATATTGTGTGTCAAACATTAAAATTCTGAGTGATATTTAGCGCAGTTAATAGATGTAATTATTGAAATTATAATGAAAAATTAAAATTTTAAATTTATAATTTCTCCAATTAATATGAAAATTATGAGCCGTTCTTACAAATCATCTATACTTGAAAGTATTTAAAACTTGAAATTTATGACATTTTTCAAATAAGATATATTTTAATAATTCTAAATAACTGATTTTTACATAAAATATAATTTTTCAGTTTCAATAATTCCAAATAGTTAACATTTTGATATTGCTTTTTTATATTTTGACTATGTATTGAATCATAATTGCAGAAAAAAATCTAAATATTATTTCACTGTATGTTATTATAAATTACAAATTATATATGAAAGTGTTTTTGGTTTAATGTCAATATTGTTAGATATTAAAAAAAGATAATCTTCTCAATAATGTTGTACAAGCATTTAAAGTGTTTCACTTGTGATCAATATTTAATAAATAATTTAGTTTTGATTAAGTTTACGTCAATCCCTTGTGACAATGTTCATCAAATATTGGTTAACCACGTCTTTAGGGATTGTTACATATTTAACGGTGATTACGGCGTAAGCTCATATACCGCTAGGGAGAAATTCATTTATTGATTATGTTACAAGGGAAAATGATTATCACATAGAATTTACAACATACATATAATTTATAGAATGATCTAATTTTAATAATATATAAATTTTTGACGTAAATATTTTATACATTTTTTTATAACACCACTTTCTCGGTTTATAATCTTTTATTAATTATGCTTCGCGGAGCGCGTAAAAAAATTTATTTTTAATTTCTACAAATCCAACTGACAATAATGAACGTCGATATATGTATAAATATCGATTCGTATAATTTACTACATTAGTAGCACCTATAAACCTGACAGTTAATTGGTTCGAAAGAATTATTACGTGTCATCAAAGAGATATATCAATATCAATGGTACGTCTAAAAATCTCGAATTTAATATCATGTTTATTAGATGTCAAAGGAAAACTGGCATCACGGTTAAACTCATAAACTTGAAATCTCACGATGTTACTAGCATCCCCGAAGAATCGTTACGTGACGTTGTCATAAAAATCGGGATATAACAGGGGATAGAATTCGAATATCACAAGCCGTGAAATAGTAATTTAATATTATAAAGAACATATAAAAAACTTTTATAATTAAACTTTTGCTTTTTTATGTTGAAATAAATGTGTGAAACTTTACGATATGTTTAACTATATTATACACATACATATACTCTACAAGAAAATTATTTTCTTTGCTTCTCGCAATAGTTTGACACAAAAGATATGTATTTAATTTACGTATCGAATTAACATATAACGATATAACATGCAATAACACACGTTATATTCATAAAATCAATTTCAATAGATGCTTTATTAAATTTATACATTGTTTTACAAAAAGAGACGTGTTTTTATTATTGAAAAACATGCACTGTGCATATAAGTAGTATTTATTTTATTTATTTTACGATTATAAAGAAACTATTTTATTGTACATAAAAAAACATGTGATATTTCAAAATTTCAGTGATTACATGACATTAAGATAATGATCGTATTTAGTACGTATTTATATATATGAATGAATATGAATATTTTTTGCAAATACATGCAGGTATATGCGTGTGTATCCTATTATTCTATTATATTCGACATTATTGGAATCTTATATTCTGCTTATGATATGAATCTTTTTGCATTTGCGAAGCTTCATATCCATAAGCTTTTCCCCTTGTATTATTTATACAATCTTTTATTTTAATTCTATCTTTTTTTTAACTTTCTTTTTTTTCTCTTTTTTTTATTTTTCTCCTACTTATTAAAAATACTTAAATTAAAAAATTACGTAAACATTCTTTTTTTCTGAATATATATTGTAAAAAAAACTGCGTTGCATATTTTCGATTTTTTTCCATAATTAACTTTTCCATAATTATTTTACCATAAAGCAATTATGTAGAATAACAAATTTAGGACATAAAACATTATCTCAACGTGAAATACACAAATGGATTTTTATATTAATATATATATGAAAATAGAAGTACACAAAATTGAGAATCAGCGGTATATCTATGAATTTATTCTTTACATCAAAGAATTTATTCTTTATATTTTTTCAGTCTCCTGAATGCGCAAATATTTCAAAACCATTTTTCTTATGATGTCAGTATTTATCGTTAATAAAGCGCAATATAGAGAAATTATGAGTACATATGACCGTGATTATGATACATATATATATATATGTATATAAAATGCACGTCCAATTTTTATTGATAAAACTAACGATAAATAAAACACGATCGTGAGATGAAAACGTCTCCGTGTTGTTCAATGTGGTCGTTGGATAGCAACTGCTGGCGATTCGTATGGTTCGCTGCGTGTCGTCGTAATCCGGTATCGATTTGCAATCAAGTAAATTTGACAATCGCGACAGACGGATTCCCCGACGATTCGATACAATGGCCGGTCGGAGAAGGAGGTAGCGGGGGAAGATAGAATAGGGGCGCGTTTCCTCTGTTACGCGATGAATGGAGATTTTGAGTTTTATCGCGGAACTAGGCGCCGGCGGGGGAATCGTCCTCGCGCTTCTCATCGTCGTTTGCGACCCCCGAGTTTAGAGCCGGGGAGGGGAGGGGAGGGAATGGGCGGAATTTATTTCAGCTGCATCGATTACCCGCGCGCGGAAATGCGTCCGATGACTCGAGAAAGAGCGCGACGTCGCATCGCTTAACGATGCGCGATGATGAGGCATTACCGGGCATTACCGAGTTGTGGTTCGCGATGGTTACATTAATACGTGACATTTTTTGTCTTTGAGATAGAAGAAAATGCTCACTGAAGAACGTTGCTCACCGTAGCTTAATTATTTTCATTATCTCGCTTGTCTCCCTTGACATTTAGATAATTTTAGATAACGATTCGAAAGAAAAAGAAGGAAAAAAAAAAGAGAGCTAAAAAGATAATCTAATCAGTAATCTTTTGTTACATTAACATTTTTAATATCCCTTGATGGTCGTGTAATATTTATCATGGAAAAGGAGTGCAGTAAAAAATATCTGATGACATGTTTTTTTTAATTTAGCATTTAGTTCAAATCCTCTTTTTTTATATGTAATAATATACAATTTAACGCGTTCTTCAATAAGCTTAATATTTTTTTTGTTTTTTTAATTATATACTTATCTACTTGTGATCACACATAATTTGACACTTGGAAAATATATGCTTCTATATTTCACTTTATACATTGTCATATTATTACGCGAAAAACTCGTTAATTTACTTGTATTTTTGTATGATTAATTAGAAAAGATATGCAAGTAAAGTGTAAAATATGTTCCAAACAATCAACATTTTCTTTCTTTACACGGGTTAACATAATGACTGAACATAAAAAAGGGCAATAGCGTAGCAAGAGAAACGTAAGGTTAAGCAAGATGGAACTGATAACATAAAGAGCAACTTGTGAAAAACGATGGTACCGCGCGCGTCTCAAGTTCCTCTCTCCCTCTTCCAGACAAACATCTTCTGTGTCAGATGCCGTTCAGTAGTTACCGCGCTTTTATTTTCTTGATGCTTTTTTCCGATCAGCATTTCCGCGTGTTCATCGTTTCTGCGATTTTTAATAACCATATCATTATAATGCGCGAGAATAATGCTAATGATTTTGCAACTTGTTTAATTGAACCAATCATGCATCATATTATTATTATTATTATTATGTTATTTTTTAATCAAACTTTAATTATATTTTGATCTAATTTCGATTATATATTCTGTTGCAATCTATATTATAATTTTGATATACATATTGAGTAAAAATTAGTTTCTTTAATAATAATCACATGCAGTATTATTGATTTAAATTAAAGGTTATTATAATACATTAACCATGTATTACTTTCGAAATATTTTTCTCAAGAAAGATAATTGATGAAATAATGATAAAAAGATTAAATATTTTTATTAAACGAAAATACGGAAAGTTGTAGCAAAAGAAAACTATATAATTCAATTTTTATAAAATAAATCATATGAAGAATCGTATCTCAAGTGAATAAATTATATAAATTATAGACTTATTCTTTATAATCAAAAATTTTTTAATATTTAATATATATATATATATATATATATATATATATATATATATATATATATATATATATATCAAATAATCTTGTTTTATATAATTTACTTATTATATTAATTTCAACATTTTTATTAAATTCATATATTGTTTAATTAAATTTATACATTATTTTATGAAAGGGTATAAAATTAATATATTTTTCTAATTATTAAAAAACATAATTTAGTATTTTATTCCACGGTTAAGTCGAGAAAAAAGTTTTATTATAACTTTTCAATTTTTATATTTATTTAATATTGTATATGCAGACATTTTTTGTGCTAGAGAAAATTGAGAATCTTTTAATCGCTATGTCGATTTGTATGTCAACTGTATGTATGTACACCATATCTGATATTTCATGTTGCACATACATACATACAACAAAAGCAAACATTTAAGCGGCATATGTTCTATTATTGCATCAATTATTCAAACTGTCATTAAAAGTAAAAAATGTTTAATCTACAATGGAAGATTTCAGAAAATTGGTTCTGTTAGTTTCGCAATAATCGATAAAGTTTTCTATGCTTTAAATGCTTTTTGCGCACAATTCATACACATAAATCTATTCATTGCATCTGCTTTGCATAAACATATTTCCAATATCGGATTATCTGTGATAAAGAATTATAATTTTTTAATCACGTCGAGTAATATTAATTTTCATATTATATCGCATGCGAATAAATGTCGAAGATAAGTGTTTTATTTAGTAACAAACAAAAACTCAACTCATATGCGTAATTGATAACTTTCGGAACTCTCTATCTAACTAGTCTATCGATTTTTAACCGCTTCATCTTCGCAAAATAGTTTACTGCAAATTGAAGTAGATTATTTGTAGACACAATTTTCATTTCAGTTTCTCCTCCTTCCATCTCTCTCTCTCTCTCTCTCTCTCTCTCTCTCTCTCTCTCTCTCTCTCTCTCTCTCTCTCTGACCTATGGGCAAAGGAGTGATATCGCTGTTTGGGAAAAGGATTTCAGCCGGAAGTAATGGTAATCCGGGCGATTCCCTTTCAAATGTGGCTAAAGTTCCGCAGGAATCAGCAACGGCTTATCGGGGTTATGACACTCGAAGTCGCTGTTACAATTCAGCTTCTCCTTCGACGTTCTCTTACTTATGACGTCTCTCACACTAGTAGGACGTTGTTGGTGATCCATTCCACCAGCCACTTATCGATTTGAAACGGTCGTGGTTTATATTTATTTATGAATTTCGGTTTTGCACGCCTCTATAGTGATAATAATATCATAACAGAGCCATCCAAATCTCACTAACAATAAAATATCGATATTCCCATGAGAGATGAAATATTCGACTACGAATGGCGATTAAACACATGCTCTAAATTATCTTGATTTTTTGAATTTTTATGATCTCAAAATATAAAAGAAGAATCTTCTTTACATGTAAATTTTTCGATTATCTTCTAACCAAATATTAATGAGATGGAGCAAGATATATATAAAGAACGTTTCATACAACGATAAATTGTTTCTTTCTCAAGAAGAATTTCACTTTTTCGTAAATGTGATTATTTCATAAATTATGTATTATTATTTCATGACATATCATTTCGGCGATATTTGGTACGAATGAAATATGTCGAATTAACTTTGAGGAGTTGTTCAACCTCGCAGACATATTGAAAAATCTGTCTCTTATTTTAAAGTATTCTATATATATATTCGAGACGTTTGTCACGAAATCGTGCAGGAACATTTTCTTATAAGAATAGCAGAAACCCTCTCTGTCGTGGCACGTTGGACGATTTGTTTGGATAGGCAGCGAGATCCTTTTCGACGGAGCGAATTGCTCGCGTCGGTCCCGTCGAGAGTACTGCGAGGCATTTTATCAAAAGTTTAATACAAACGCTAACTTTCTTCGTTATTCTCTTCCTTTCTTCCGTCAACGTTATTCTCGCATAATGAGGGTCGGGGGAGTATTATTTTACGAGAGACGCGCTCTTATCGCTGCGCTCGCGATAAATCGGCCCGAGCACATTGCGCTTCGCGCTGCGCCTGTATTTCGTTCGAGACGAGTCTAACCACTTCATCATCATCCATACATACATATACGTACAAAATTAAAATTGACGTCGGAGATAAAAATATAAAATAAATAAAAGTTTTGCGGAATCAAACAAAATACGCGTTGCGTTAGCAATGGAAATAAGTGTGAGAAATGGAAATGTGCGTAAGATAATTTAAACTCTCCGGCGAAATGTCAAAGGATTATAAAAAAAAGAATAGCTTCTATGTAAAATTACCGTGGTTTTAAAATTATACGACCGGAGAATGGGAAAAAATAGACTGTTAATCTCATATCCTATTTGCGAACTGGCACGCTAGCGGCAAGATAAAGAATATTTCTTACGTCATATAAATTCATAATTGGCGTTTGAAGCGCTTTTATGTCATAATTAAAGAAAAGTATTAAAATTTTTTTATTTACGTTATATGTATACTGTGACATTATTTAATAATGTGATTAATAATTACTAAAATTCTTTATCAAAATTATAAAATAAAAATAATGTTATTTCACATTACTCATTAAAGATAAATTGCTTAAATTATGTATCTACTGAAATATATATATATATATATATATAAGTTTGTAAATGTATATATTAAACTTCTGAGATAATATATGTGGCGTAAATTTATCTTCTACAATTAAACTCATAATTGACATTTAAAGTGCTTTCATGCGGTAATTAAGAAGACGTTAAGCGTTACTCGAGAAACTTATTAATAATCGTTTTAAAGTTTCGATAATCACAAGAATTTAATTACGACCATCCATTCAACGGACCTTTGCTTGAAACTTTCACTTTGTTCTTCCTCATTTTCTTCTCTTCCCTAATTTTTTCGTAAACTTGCTATGCACTTTGCACTCCTTCTGTTTCAATTCACTTGTTTTGCATAGTGCAGTAGTGCTGCGTCACGATATGCGTTATGTATGTAATCTAACCTAAAATTATTAATTGTTATGTTTTTGAGAGAAAGAGAGAAAGTTCAATGTAAACAATATTTGAGATATTTTAATTAAATCTTTAAATAATTTTCATAAAATAAATTAATTAATACTTTGACATACTTGCTTTTTCAAACTAAAAAGTATGTTAATTAGTTGTAGTAAACATAGCTTATTATTATAATTAAGATAATTAAGAATAACGAATTTTTATTTCGCATTTTCTTCGTCGACTTTATTCTCTATATTAAGCTCATTAGCGCGGTGTTTAATGCTTTTATGATATATATATATATATATACATTCATAATTGAAAAATAATATTAAACATTGTTCGAATTTTGAATAATCGAAGCTTTGATATTCTCTCAAGAATAATGTTCAATTATAATCATTCTTCCGACCTTGTCTTACACTATTCCTATTTCGCTAACGCTTTTTCTCTTTATTTTCTCATCAGCTTCCTATTCTGCGTTCCCTTGTTTCGTTCCTTATTCGCCTATGTAATATCGTAATAATCTCATTGAATGTTTTTTATCGTTGGAATAAGACAAAAAATGTGATTAAATATTCGTAGTAAACTTATCACTTCAATCAATCGAGCATCAACATAATAATATCAATGTGTTTTTATGTATTGTACAAACACGTGCGCAGATGTGCTTAAACTCATAATTGGCATTTAAAATATCTTGGCAGTAATTAAAGCAGACGTTAATTGTTGTTCGATAAATTTATTAATAGCCTTATTAGATTTCTAGTTATGATTGTATTCTCAATGAGATTTTTTTTTCTGAAACGTCTGAGTTGCTACTTTATTCTTTTCATTATTTTCGCTAGCGTCTTACATTCTGACGTATATGGCTTTGATTTTTATTGCGATATCATGATGACTATCTTATTAAACTTTTTAATAACTTTTGGTTTCAATTCTTATTTCCGATCATTAATTGCGAGACTAACTATGCCGCTTATTTATTGCCGATCAATTATTTTGATAAAACAAGAACTACAAGTAGTACATAATGTAGCATCTGCGAAAAATATGTGCTATAAATTATACCGTATGTCCATTTCATGAATGTTACGCTTTATTCACATTCAAATTGCTTCTATACGATAATTAAAACAGATACAATTGAACAGAAAAAAGTTTATTAAGTTTCTAATGGGCGAAATAATTCTTTGTTCGAGAAAAAACGGTACCACTGTTTAAACTTAATAAAAATGTAATAATTATAATAATAAAAAAATTAATTCAATTTTATCTCCTAACCGCAGAAAGTACATTTAATGATAATCACATTAGATCTCTCAAAACTATTGCAATGCGATGTATTTTTTCTACCTTTTTATTAATTTTTACACTCGCTTTATCACTGCTTTTTTCGGAATACTCCGCGTTTGCAGTTACGCGATATCTTAATAACGCAGGTGTACATCCTCTACTCACGGTTTCAGCGAAGCGAGTCTAGATCGGAAGACTAGAGTTGGCTGAACCTTGGATCTGCGAGTAGTAAAATACGCGGCTTAATTGCTTAATTTCTCACAGCTAAGCCCGCTCTCCCCCTCGCCTCGCTGCCTCCCCCCCCCCCGCCCTCGGCAACGTTGAAGAACAAAGGCATGCGCCCGTTACTTCGGTCTTCTTACTTTTACACCCCATCAACATTACTTCTCGCGTGACACTTTAATTATACTGCCACGAAAATCGGACAGGAGGCATAAGAGACGTGCCATGGTAAAGGAGAGTCTTTTTCATTCTGTGATCCAATTTTAATTATTAAACCGCGAAATTATCATCACGATTGCGACAAATTGATACGAATATGATGGAAAGCAAGTAAAATGGATTATTATCTTTTCAGTGCTGCACAAAGAATTTTCCAATATAAAAATTCATGAAATCAAAAACTAAAACATGAAAACGTCGTATCATATTTAAATTTCATGTATTTACGTTTTTTTTTTACAATTTCTTAATTACTTAGGTATTTACAGAGTGCATTTATCGTATATGCGCGCAGAAAAAGTTGCAATACATAATTGCATTCTTTAGAAAGAAATATTAAACTTGTGCAAAGTATTTTGAGTAAATCAATAAGCAGAGGCTATAATAAATTGAACATTAGTTAGATAATTACGATAATTTAAATAATTTACGAAATATAATATCTCTACTACAATATTGATTTATGTAAAGTGATAAATATTGATATAAAAATTTATAAATTAAATAATATATTTTCTAGAGTAACGAGAAGGAAATTATCTTAACATATATATCATAATAATAATAATAATAATTTAAGGTATTTGACAAAAATTTGGGTGAAAATGCATGTTGCATTTCTTGATATCAAAAAATCATAATTTATATTAAAAACACTGTTTATGCAAAAAATCACTAAAATAATTAACCTTAAATATATTTAAATGATTATTATTAAAAAATATCAAATTATTTTTGCTAATTGTGACGCAAAGTAATTTATCTCGGATAAAATTGTATAATTAAAATGCCTCTTTATGCATAAAGTTCTGCATATTCTGACATTTTAATGATAATATATTTAACGAACCATTTTCTCTGTTAGTTATATAAACGCTATTCCACATTTATAACGTTTATAAACAGTCATTACAACAATCGTTGCACTATTTTGCCAATCTGATCAACGCTAGACTGGTATTAAGCGATTAAATAAGATGATTTTACGATGACTTGACAATTATTATGGAAGCAATACTGTATTGTCGTATGTTTAGTAGCTTGTGCAATACTATAATAAGAGAATTAGCCATATAAATTTTATATATATCTAGTATCTCCACCGTAGGAGGATCGCTATAAACTTTAACTCGGATTCCTAGATAATTGTATAACAAAAATTTTCGTGCTAAATTAAAAGGAAAGTTAATAATTCATGGATATTAATAGCACTCAAACTGCATTGTAGATTGTGTAATTTTTAATGCGATTAGAACGCATATTTGTTACCATTTTGCGCGATGGGAAAATTGGCATAAAATATTCACGATAAAAATATTTTTCTTGAATTGCTCTTTTTTTTTATTGATAATTTTAAGTTATATAAATTTAAACGCGATGAATTGCAAATCTGCTTTCATTTTCTGCATAGGTTTTTCAATCGACGATTTTTTAATCGAATAATATACCTACTAGTAAAATGTAACATTTTATACTGCAAGGAAATAAAAAATAAAAAAAAAAGTTAAATTTCGATTAAATCCAATTTAACATTACGATATATTAATCGATTTGCAATGCATTGCAATTATCATAATTCTCATTTTTTCCAGCATTATTGATTCTTTTTACTCCTTATAATTGTGATTTACAAAATCATTTAGATTCATTGTATACTAATTGTAAGCGCATTTCTTTCCTTTCCATCGATTAAAGTATACGTAACAACGTTCGTACAGCTGATGATAATCATTGCTTCGAATCGAATTATGAAAATACTTGCTGGGAGTCCGTCGTCGAACATAATAGGAATATTAGATCGGAGTATCACGTAATAGATAAATAAATGCAAGATAACGGTAATTAGAGTAACCGTTTTTTTATTCGATCATTGATAGGCAATCTCGCTATGTATTTGCATATTAATACTTCATGGTCCCCGCACGCACATTTATACTATTAACTTTTTTCTGAGACGATATCCTTATCAAAACTGCTGGCACATTTCGAAATCAATATCGGATTCTTTTCACGGATCCGTGAATGCAGAGTTAATTTTCCAGCGCGTTTTCGAGGCAAATGGCGTGGATGAATAAACGGCTTGGTAATGATTTAGATCAAGTGGCACGCGTGCGTGATTCTTCGTTAATCTCTCTCAAACTACCGACTAAAAGAATTCAACCTCTCTCTGGCAAACAGTTAAATTTTCTTATATTCTCACGGTTCGGTACGGAAAACCGTTTTTCTCACGTGATTTCCTCCGATTTACATAAAGCTACAGAGCCGAAACGCGAGCAAAAACGTCCCAGCAAATAAATTTAAGGTAGACGATTTCTTTTTTATACGGAATAACTCGTAACGATTCGTGAAGATCGCGTGCAAGAAATGCAGTAAGTTTGCAGAGAATCATTTCTTCCGCATAGCTTAATAGTTCCGACGACTGTCACACTTCAACGGAATGGTTCCTGTGCGCCGGGTGTAGTTTGATTAACGTTTACTACATTACAAAGTTAGAATAGAAGTAAATTTTACGTATTTCCTTTGACTGCAATTTAAGTTTCTAGCTCTCATTACTTCACATATGAGCAATCGTTTGTCGTTTTCAATTATCTTTTTCTCCTTTAAGTTCAATTTTATTAAATTTCCCACTTTTAATTGTGATTAAAATATTAAAATCATTGATGTCTCGATTATTAAAATTAAACGATGATAAATGATATGTAATAAAAATATGACGTATGATAATATTGTAGCAATACGTAAAAATAGATAAATGTATATAAAATGAATTATTAAGATTTAAGAAAAAAAGAAAGAGAACTGTTAGAGGTTAATTCAATAATCATAAAAGAGTAGATTAATTCTAAGTATAAGACGTAAGAGAAAAACTCTATGAATGAATGATATAATTGTTGTGAATTTTTTCCCGTAAGCATTTTACCAAGTTTTATTCAAACTTACTTTTCCATCGACATCTTTCTACCAACACTTTAAAAACCAATTAAATTGCACTCATTTCAGTGTGCATTTAACGCATCATTCACCCCTCTCATTTATCTCTATTACATTGTGCTTTTTTTTTCCCAATTTTTGCAAAACTTTTTACAGAAATTCCTGATATGTGGTTTAATAAGTCGCGTCAAGATACAAAACACTCAGAGTCTTTGTTAATCACATATTGCTCCATTAGTCTTGGTTCTTGCTAACTCTCTATAACAGGCACAGATTTCATTGCCAGAAACGTACGCACGATGCGTATACTTGACACGTTTTGCCTTACTTTTCGTTTTGTCGGATATTTGCCATTCCATCTTGTTAAGATGATACAATAGACGTTCAAATTTTATCCGTCGATCAGTTTGCCGCGGACAAAAGGACGGAAATCGCTGTGACTCACTAGATCCGCCGTACCAATCTTTCGTCGTGGAAAGAGAGTTTGCTTCGGTAGTTTTTCTCATCCCGCGTATCGCACTGCCGCTACCTTGAAAGGATCGAACGGGAGGCGCGGTCATCGAACGAGGATCACCCTCGGTTACGCTCACGAAATCGAATGCGATCGGACGCGAGGAAGAAAAGTTTCCCCTCCTCTGTATTTCTTTCTATCCCAATTCCAGGAGGTAACTTTATGGAGTCTTCTTAAGTGAAGCGCGACTCCGCGGCTCAGACTCTATAACCGTTTTCCCAAAACTCCGACCCTTAGAACGATGATCTGGGCGTGTTTGGAGAACGGATCGAAACTGTCGTTTGCCTTGTTTAAAACACCGGAAAACTTGTTTCGAATCAACTTCTTTGACCCGCCCTACAATTTTGGTCGAGACGCGAAATAAAGACTTTTCTTCGAAGGTGCTTCTCTCGAACCGGACTTACAATACTACTCCTAAACATTCGATTTTTACGATTATATGTATCTGCTCTTTCCATTTGCGAAGGGAGGATGGAGCGCAATTGTTGAGAAAATGCGTATTTTACGATAAATCGAATTTTGTATTACATTCAAACTCGTAGAGTCACTGGAGTGAGATCATTGGCAACTGGTCCCTGTATAAAATCCGACATTGTCAATTTCCTACTTTCATATGTAAAACTGCCTTTCTTCTACTTTTCCAGACTTGGAATTAGATATCTTTTAGAGTTACCGGTTTCTTTTATTGCTCCCTAAATTTTTTTTCTGCATAACTGCGATTGTTTTTGTGACAGCAATATGTACATTTATAATCAATCAAATGTGCAATTACGTAATTACTGATTTGTTTTATTAGAACACGCAAATTTCTTTCGGTGTACCAAATGAAAGCATATTCCTTTCTTTAGCTATCATTTTTGAAACACATTTGACACGCAACACAATTACACTAGTTTATATCTGTAACTATATATCAGGGGAATTGAAAAATTTTCAATTTAAAATTAAGACAACGATTAAATCTCCACCGTATCTCACTTTACGCGACTCTACTTCTTACCGGTAACGGCGACAAGAAGAACGTAAAGAAGCGACGCGGAAAGGGTTGAACGCGCATCTCGATATCTCGCGACACTTCGCATGATGCTTGGATATGCTCTCGTCTCGATTACACACTCATGTACACGCGCGCGCGCTCATTCATCCGTCACAGATCTGCCTTCATATCGACACTTTCAGGCTCCGAGATCCGTCGACGGAAGACGATTCATTGATTCAGACACTGCACTATATATGTATTCCTCGATAGAGTCTGTTCCTTTAATTTTTTTTTTATGATTTTTCACGCTTAGTTTTTGTTGAATTGGGAACTGACGACGACAACTTTCGAAAAAAAAAAAAAAAGAATTGACACCGAACGATCGAGGGGGGTTGCAAAGTCCCCCTGCGATCCCTCGCCGACGATGGCGCGCTGCTCGTCCAAGGACGACGTAACGTGAAAAGCTTTCCGGTCGACGTACGAGCGGCTACTGAAGCTCCCGCCGCAAGCACGGCAAGCTTCCAGTGCGTCGACTCCGTCGTGCACCCGAAAGCTCATTCTCCAACTCACTCTCGCGTTCGGCCCCGCGGCATTCTTGCTCTGTCAGCCGCGGTACTCTCTCTCCCTCCAATTCAGGTAGTTGATCGATGCCTCTCTGTCGCACTCTGGTCATTCTCCCTCTTTTCTCTCTCTCTCTGTCTCTATCTCTCCCTCTTACCCGGATCCTCTCTTTACCTCCCTCACGGCCATTTTAGCGTCGTCGTCGCGATCAGGCGCGCCAGTGCGGGCTGCGCGCGCGAGGGAGCTTTCGCGTCCTAAAGCTGAACGGACGAAGGGCTGCGGGAAGGGAAGGAGTGATTGATTGGCGCTGAAACTTCGCGACTGATTGAATCTTTTTTACGTTTCAATATCGATATCCCAGGGCCGCCGCGTCGGAAGCGAGGAAAGAAAGCTCCGAGAGAGAGAGTGGATGCCTTACGTACACTATGTAACGCGAGCTTTCGCGAGCTAAGAATCGCTATGCATAACTTTACTTCATTTTCCATTTCATTCGCGATCAACGATCGATGTCGGACATATTCCCGAACTAAGAAAGCGCCTCTCTTCGTTTCGCGCACAATTCGGCACTTATGAAAAGACGATTGAGACTATAGAATGCGAGAAAGTTTGTATAATGACTCTAACGTGACGCTAAGAAATTGAACGCGAGCGATTTGGAGAACTATGCTCATCGTGGCAGATGTTACGGTTCAACTTGATGGATATTGATGACATTCTCTGCAGGTTCATGCAAACATGTAGAGATGGTCACGTGTATAAAAGCCATTTAAAAAACTAACGTGCTTAATTGAACCGTGAACGATGCGCTAATTACTGCAACTATTGGTCGATATCCTCGTGGCCCAATATTCCTCTCGATGATTTTGATCGATTATTCGAGTTCATATCTACAATACGTATTGTGTTGAAAATCATTATGCACATTAAGTTAAGCAAGATTGAATGTAACTTTTGTTATCAAACCGATTTCTATGAATACGAAATAAAGTAAAGGAGAAAATGATTTGCAAATATGGTTGATAAACAAGATTGAATTGGAATCGCGTGCTCTTGCTTACAAGCTTTATCATTCGAGTTTTTAGCAAACTCATCATCGGATACCACATAATGCGTTTACTTGTACCACGTTTAAGGGTGGAAAAAAAAGCGTATGCGAAATTACCTCGGGAGCTTCGTTTCCATTTCAAATGAGCACTCGATTCGCAAGAAAGCTCGACGATCATTTAATCCAGTTTGAAATAGATCAGATTCATTGGATATATAGTGTTGCGCTAATTAAAGTCAGACGAACGTATCCCAGTTGGGACGCTGAACTCTGATGTATAATTCGTTCTACCGCGGCATGTGCAATTAACTTTAGCTTATTGATCAGGTATGAATGACGAGCCGTGGATAATCGCAAGTAGCATGCGCAAGAAAATGGTAAAAGGAAATCCGGGAAGAAAAAAGATTCGTGGTGCGTGGTGGCCGCCCAGCGCGGAGGTTTGCAAAAAGCGACAGCCCGCTTTGTAATTAAAAATGTGTCGGACAAGAAAAATGGCCGATCGTTGTTCTGGTTTCACTCGACAAGCATATCTCCGCATAAATGGTGCGAGTGCAGAGTCGATCGCTGGTCATCAATATCTACCGGATATCGGATACTGTTACGATCATTAACACATTGTTGACGATGCGATCGCCTGTCAGTCATAACGTTACGTTTCCAATTTTATACATATAAACTGACTGACGCATGTGTGATAAACTTTTTCTATTTTTATGCGCGTATTCTCTTATTTACAGCAAATTCTGGGAATATACATACATATCGTCTCTCTTTTCTATATTCAAAGTTTCAAGCGCGTTTATTAATAGAATTCCAATAATTTATTAATATCAGGTATTGTGATAATTTTTATCTGATTTTGACACGTTCTATAACTATTCTTACTGAAACATTTAATATTGATAAAGTATGTCAATCGATATTACACGTGATACTTTTTGTCATTTTATAATAATGCGAATAGCGTTGCGCACGTCCATGTACTATTTAATCCTTGCATCACATTAAAAAATAACATTTAATATAATAAAATAATAAAAAATATTTAGAATTTAGTTAAAATTACTGTAACGTTTGTTTCGGATCTTTTACAGAAATTGAATAAAAATATAGTTTTAATTTGTGACTGTTATTTCATAATTTGCATAGAATAACGTTTTTACTTTTATGTTTTATGTTTCAACAAATAAATCTCAAGACTGAGAATTTCACTTAAGAAGCATTCATTATTCAAAATCTTTTTCTTTCGTCTCCAAACTTTGCCGACTCGGATATTGAACAAGTGATTATTATAATGTGACAAATAAAAAGATAAAATATTATAGTGATCATATAATTTTCTTAAGAGATTTTTTAAGTATTCAATTTTTCTCTTTTATTTTAAGCTTATTGTTAATCGAATCGATAGAAGATAAAAGAAAAAATCTGTCAATCACGATTCTTAGCTCAGAAACATCTGGATATCACGCATAGTTACGTTAATTGAGGATGAGTCGGCTCCAGATAAATATCCAATTCATTTGAAGTACGGTACAGTGATTGACGCATACCTCGAAAATTATCGATGAAACTTCGTTCCGCTTCATTTCCGCCGTTTCTCGACACATTAGCGTTCTAATTGGACACACCTCCGCGATTTTTTAATTTGCGCATTATATCATATTGACGTCTTCTCATGATGGAAGTAAAATTATGTTTCGCATCATTTTATTCAAATATAAATTATTCATTATTTTATTAAAACTGTTTCTAATATTATAAATATTTCATTATATACATAATATCTTATATACTTATGAAAAACATGTAAAAATCGCTTTTCGCATTTGATCGATTGCGAGGAGTCAAAGCGCTAAGCGTATACGATTTGATAAAATACATATATATATATATATATATATATATATATATATATATATATATATATATGTATATATATGCAGATGTGTTTTTTACGAAAAATGTTTCCCACATCGGAGGTTAAACATTTCGCTTAAACTTTGTACCGCCAGTACTTGCACGACAACCGGCATTTCCGTAAGATTTTCCACCTCTAGTGATATGCGGAGATCTATCTGCGAAGCGAAGGAAGGATTTGAATCTCACGGAAGTCAAGACGCGAGTTAATTTGTCACTCTCTCCACTCTCGTACACAATTTCCTCTTCTCGAGCTCTGCCAACATCTTCCTCATTATCTTTGAAATAAACGACCGAAATAACCGTTAATAGGGACGTTTGACGTTGGTTAGGCCCAAGAGTGAAGCAAACGTGCGGATTGTAATCGTAGAAACGGTACTTTTCTCGCAGGTATCAGCGTGAAATAAGGAAGCGAAACGCGATACCTAAATAAATGCGTTACAAAGATGTTGATTTTAGAAAGTAATGTTTTGTACTGTACGGATGATTACTTCCGGGAGCTACGAAAATATGATAATTCCTAATTTCTTTCCAATTGACTTAAACGCGCGAAAATTTGTTTGACCACGATAAAATTTCGTATCGATTGTAGAAAATTTTGATTTATTAATTCTTGTAAATAATTCGATACATTAATTATTCGAAAATAATTGTCGCAGACGACACTATTTGCGCGTAGGGAGCCTGTCAAACTTTTTAATTTGCGATATAAAACGAGATTGTTTTATCACTGTCGCACGTAACGGATTCGCAGTAATTCTCTTTGCACCGGGAATTCGCCGTCCGTAATAAAAACGTACTGAGACCGTGTACATGTTTTCGTAAAACATTTGGTGTACGCGCGTACATCACGACGGGGAAAAATTTTTGGCGGTCCCAGATGCGGCCGGCCGATCGAACTTTAACGTCGTTTGCAAGCGGCTTCTCTCGTACGGCCGAGCGGGCTGCCGCGTTCTCACGTTCCATTGCAAAACTGTCGAAACTGTCGAATCGCGGACAAAGGGTGTATAATACGAAAGTTACAAACAGAGAGAACGAGAGAGAGAGAGAGAGAGAGAGGGAGGGAGGGACAGAGGGGGAGAGAGAGAGAGAAAGGAGAGATAGACGTGTTGGCGCGAGCATGCGAGCCTCGATATGAGTACCGATGCAAGTTCTTGGAGCGTATAATATTCCACGTGCGAGTTGTCACTTCGTGACCGCATTTCAGTGACTAATGAGCGCTTTCGAAAGCACATTAGGTACTGTCAGATACACGGTTGCTGTGCAATGCCGCGGCAGGCTCCTGTGAGGGGGATCTCGTGATACACACACGCGTATATACATATGTATATATGCAAGTGTATATGCGTACGTACAGAGTGTATATTATACATACCACACCGTTTGTCGAAGAGATGGTAGAAGCGAAAACCAGGATTAGGGTGTGGTGAACAAGCTCACTTATCTCGAGTAAAAAGTAACAGAGAGTATAAAAAGTTGATCGAAATAGAATGAATCTACATAAAATTATTGATACCTTCGCGGCTATATTCCAAGCGTGAAATCATAAATCAATGATGTAGGAGAAGTGATTTTTACGATGCTTTAATTATATTTATATGACATTTCATTATTAAATAAGTAATTAATATTTTATCATTAAATAAGTAATTAGTAGGTGATGCGTCATTATTTTTATTTAGTACTTACCGTTGCTGATATATTTTTTTACTATCAAAAAGAATTTGATAAGTTTTGTAGTTTATAGATTGCTGAAATATATAAAAGTAAGAGTTAGAAGAATTTATTACGAATCAAAATTTATTAAGGTAATTAGGAATTCAAAGAACAAGTCGCATTTTTACAAAATACAAGAGGGAAACGTTTAATATATATTTACACATGTGAACAATATTTATAACATTTCTGTTAAGATTGTTGTTGTGTATAGAGAGGAAAAGAGAGTACAATATATATGACTTAATAATCAAATTAAAATGAGATGTAAATATACAATATTAAAATTATTACACAATACTTTGGACGCAATCAGTTGTTTGCTCGAAACACGAGTGGTAATTATTATCGTGTTAATAACGAAAAGAAGTGGTTATTTGTCATCATTAGGAAATAATGTTCAGCTTTCCTTAAAAAATGTATAACCAAGATCCTCAGATACTAAAAAATAAAATTTTTTATTTGTATATAAATACATATTATATGCAAACCAATGACCAATTCTTTATTTGATAATCAAAAAGCACGCGCTTCTAACAACTGACAAATAAGTATTGCATATAGAATGATGTAATTTTATATATATATATATATATATATATATATATATATATATATATATATATATATAATACATAAACGCGCAATGAAATAAATCTTTTAGAACTGATTCAATGCAATGTATAAATTTAAGAACAAAATCGCAAAATTCTTCTTTTTTTAAATTTTAATTACTGCAATTTTATGCAAATACATTCATAATAAATATCAAACGCACTGACCGAAGAGCTCTGTAAAAAGATAAAACAAAAAAGCACATTGCGAGTTAGAAATATATGTGTGATAATAAATATAAAATCGGATAGGTATACATTATTTCTGAATGATAGATGTAATAAAATATTATTATGCGCGATATGATAATACAAAATTTGTGATTGTCAAAAATGCTAAAAATTTAGCAAATTATCATTGCAAAAATCCAACTTATATTAGAACCCATTCGATCAGATAGTTATAATCTTCTCTAAGACTTAATATTAACTTATTTTAATAAATGTATGTAAATAATTTTAATTCATTATTATTTATCAGTAAAAATGGCTAAGTTATGTAAGTGTGTGTAACGTAATTAGTTAATATTAAGATCATACAATTATTGTACTTGTTTATTCAATCCGTATATTTCAGATTTCCATTCTATCAGACTTGTATAAACGAGTTTTTAACTGATGTTAAAGAATCTGATGACGAATTGAATTACAAGTGATGTCGTAAATTAGAGTGAGATTATGCCAGTGGAATTAATCTTACAAATTATAGGAACAAAGTTCTTTTTATTTGAGAGATTATTATCTATTAACTCTAAAATAATTTTCAATACGCCAGGAATATAATAATATAAACTAAGATTAATTGTTTCTGTAGACACGACATAGTTCTTAAATTGTTTTTCATAATAATGCTAATTAATTCTGAGGAAATAATCTCATTCAAATCTAGTGCATTTATATTAGTGTTTATATATTTACTTATCTCATTATATTTCAAAAAATATCATTTATCGTACTCAAATGTTGACAACATCCAGTTCTGCTAGAAAATATTTCAATAATTGACTTTCCGTTGAAAAAAAAAATAATTTTAAGGAGCATATATTTTATAATGGGTTAATATCCATTTGTGCAAAAAAATGTTCTACCGTAGCAACATGGATGTCACACATGTAGACTTTCGACCCCGAGAACGACCAGATTTGCCGATACAGACGATTGATACGCGACTGTACTTTCAAAGTTAGCAAAGAAAAGCGTATACCTAGCGAATCTCGAAACACCAGTAACTACGATAATCTCTTAAATTTCCTGTGGGCAGACGGCGCGGCGCGGCTATCTTTAGCTATATTCTAAAAAGGGAATCTTTACAACCTGGGCGTAACAATAAGTGCAATTTTATATACAATAGTCTCTACCGCTTCTGGATTTGTTCAGTGTGGTGTCTGCGCTTTACAGCCTCGAAACCTTACAAGGTCTTACAATCCGTGCGGCCAAATCGACCAACGATTTTGATTATCCTCCTGCTGGGCGTACGCTGGGTAATTTTCTCACTGTATTACTGACGTAAATTGCGAGCGCGTGCGCGGTCGCTTTGTTTTTTTTTCTGCGAGAAGCTCGAGAACGGCATGAAATCTTCATGCGTGAAACAATAATCGTCTGTCCCGGGATCACTCCTCCTGTCAAACGTGGTCGCCCCAAACTGTCACTGTCTTGGCGCGATCGACTGAGGCTAGGTACGTGCCGTGCGGGTGCCAAGCTACCGCAGTTACTGCTGCCCTGTATACATTCAAATGACAATAATAAATTAGTAGACGCTGTTAAGTCTTACCTTATTCCTTTTAGCATAGTGAACAATAATTTCTTCATAGCAAAAATTCTCGAAATGGAAAGGAAATTACAAACTATTAAGCAGTTTATCAAGTATTAATACGCATATACATAGTACAGAATCATTACGTGCATAAATGGTAGTAAATTAGATTTTATCAAGATTCCTCTCAAATATTTTATTCTGATAAACATTCACTTTTATCCATCAAAATATCGATACATTAGAGAGTCAAGTTTCTCAATGGTATGTGTATAAAAAAAAAAAAACATTCGTGCTCATCGGAAACTTTGAAGAGAGAGGAAATTAAAAGTGGTGCTTAATACTGACGATATCGAATAGATGAGATAAACTGATAGGAATTTACCTATCAATATCGGACATAATAACTTGTATCTGAACAAAGTTATTTGAAAATAAATTCGTTTTGATGTCGTTCAAAAGTTAAAATAATTTCAAATATAATAAATAGTAATCGTGTTATTTACAGAGATGATGAGATTACTGATGGTACAAATTGGACAAAAATGAGCAAAAATGTGACATAGGGCAAAAACGACATTAATCTGTTTGGTTTACGATCAGACAAAAGTAATTTTAGGTAGATTATGTAAAGATTGTATTTTGAATGGATTGCAGAATTAGTTGTAATCGCGCTAAAATAGTTACAAACATTAACATCACAAAACTACATCAATCATATATGTATATGTATATTCAAATAAACGCAAAATTAACCTGTATTCTCAAATCAAAAAGTTCAAATAATTAATTTTTTAATTAGAATTTCAATAATATTTTATAATTACTTCTCTTAATTTTTTCGTTCTTTTTTTCTCCATTAGAAAATATTTACAGATTTATTAAATATGTCAAATATCTTAAATTCATAAAATATTATATATAATATATTCTCAATACATAAGTTATTATAAATAAAACTATAAGTTATTATGAATAAATATAAAAAAAATATATCATTTTAAATTCCTCGATAACGATTGTGACAATTCAATTGTAAATGAAATATAATGCGTGCAAAGCTATGGTTTTGATTAGCATAACCGATTATTACTGACGTCCGATGCCTTGCGCGTAGAGACAGATGAAAATAAGAAAAAGGAAGGAGAAGAAACTGTAAGCCAATGGACCGATTTGTGCAAGCGGATTTGCGTCCCGTGAATCGGTGTATAGAGCGGGAACGCGCTTTAAACAGCTACATCCAAAAGCTTTCAGAACCAGCTTTTTCCATTTTCGTCTCCTAACTTCTGTTTGGTGCGAATCTAATTTTCTTACGGCGATCCGGAATTATTTCGCGCGCCGCCGCTGCAGCTGCGCGTGAGAGTCTTTCAATTATTTCGCTATCCTTACGGAAGTACCTTATACCGCGTAAAAGGCAAACAGGAAAACGCCCGAGAATGTGTTGCACATATATAACGAATTCTGAGTCTCATGCAATTTACTATTTTTTGCCTCTTTTTCTAGGGACCATAAAAAAAATTAAATAGAAAATGGAAATCATAGCGAATAGCAAATAGGTCAAATATAAATATGATTCACGTAACGGCTGAACATATTACCACGTAGGAAAATCTACGATTGCTTAAATCGTTTCGTTAAAGATTCCATTTGAACGTGGCGGAACACAGTGTCGCGTAATTTTCTGGTCCGAGCGGCTTCGCTCGTGCAGCAAAAGGTCTATAAAACCTGAATTCCCGAGAGTGATTCGCAGAGCTTGACGGCAGAATCGTAAAAGGGTGTTTCTATGCGAGGACAAACGTGCTGAAAATGGTGCGTCTCTCCCCCGCCTTTCCACTCTCCGTCATCGACAATACTGTTAAGGAATCCTTCACAAACGGACCTAGTGAATATTTTGCGCGAGGTCAAAGGTCAAACCTATGGAGGGTTGGAATAGCACCTCGGAGGAAAGATATCAACTATAAAACTACGATTACGTTTTTTATGAGCAATCGTAAGAGCAAAAAAGAGTGGACGCGCGTGACAAGCCTGTTCAAACTATACGATTTAGAATGTAAAATGATGTATCAAGCAATACTTTCGTAATCAGCAATGTTTCGTTACTTTAATTCTTTGAATTTTAAAATATATTACCATTGCGAGATATTTTTTATCCGTTAAATATTTTTGTTTTTAGAGAAACAATGTCACAGTATATTGCAGTATGAAATAAAATTTTGCTCTTTACAAAAATTCGACAACTGCATTAAATAATACAATAAATCAGGATTCTAGAGAATTGTTACTCTAGAGAATTCCCGAACAGTTTGCTTATAATAATACTATGAATAGTATAGCGCGTTTAGTAAAATCATAGCATAACTAATAATCGAATTGAATGAATAACATTTGCATGTCCATACATATAATTATTCATGAAATTACGCGCCGACTGTTACTTTTGGTGAACCTAATCATATATGAATTCTTTATGAGAAACTGACCCGACAACTCGTATAATCCATACGTTGGTATTATATTGAAAGACAATGTGATATTGATTGTTGATAAATTGATTGTTGAAAGACAATCTGATATTCTATCACGATTATTTAATCAACATCATTGTAATGAGAGATACATGATAATTCATTGCTATTATTTGATAAACTTGCAGACTAAACATATCGTTTATCTAATTTTCAAAATATGTGCTATTACTAAATATTCAATAAATTTTAATTGCTTGTTATATTTTGTACGAATATATATAGGACGTTCGCACATATATGTACTTCCAGACATCTTTACATTTTACATTGCGATCTTGCGATTAATAGGAGCGTAAATCCTACGTAACTGAGCGTAGAATTTCCCTCGGTCTAGTAAAAGTAACCGAGCAAATTGCACTCGTGAAACAGAATCGTGTCATTTGATTGCAACATGCTAAATGGGAGGATCTAAGAATACGGCCAAGATGTAAAAAAAGGGCATATCACTCCGTCACAGTTTGACTGGCGCGTTTACTCTCACGCAAAGCTTGTTACCGTGAGGCAAGCGAGCTTATATCGCGGTGAAACAACAATATGGGGCAAGAAAAAGCGTTACCCCACGAGTGCGTCGCGACGACCGCCCGTCGAGCGAGTCGACCGCCGTCGCCGCCGCCCGCCGTCAACGCCGTCGGCATCGTCGTCGTCGGTCGTCGGTCGTCGGCGTCGTCGCTTAGCGGGGACGATATTTCTAAAAGCAGCGTGCTTCGTATCCTGGATACCTTTGCGAGTAGCAGCTACCTTCGTCGTGTATATTGCGAGCGTGATAAAGGAGACCTATCCGTTCTTGCCGAAGGAGCGTGGAGAAATAAGCTTTCGCCAACGATGCGCTTCCGCTCTCCTTCGCCACCCCTTTGCGTCTCTCTCCCTACCATTTCATTCCGCCCACTCATTTTTTTTCATCTAGCCGCAAAGCTAACGTGAGAAACGGAGAGAATAAGAGAGAAAGAGAGAGAGAGAGAGAGAAATATTTTTACAAAAGAAGGAAAGACAAGGAGAGAGAAAGAATGCGTAAGAGCATGAGAAAGTGAATAGGTTGCGTGCATCCATGATGGCAAGAGATTGACGGACGCTACGAGTCTTTGAAATGTACGCCGCGAAAACATTTTTGTCTGTCGTTCTTGCAAATGACAGAGTTAACGTATAAACGCCGGTAAAGCCTTTCGTACTTTGTCGACGCGAGAATACATGAAGGGAAAAACGAGAAGAGAAACTGAAAAGGGTTTGAAGAGCGAAACGTATCTGAGTGAGAGAAAAGTCGAGAAGGATAGAGCTATGAAAAGTGAGAGGAGACGAGAGAGAGAGAGAGAGAGAGAAGGGAAGAGATAAAGAGAAAGAGGGAGAGATGGAGCGCTTGTGGATTTTAGATTTTAACCCGGAGCGATGGATTATGCGAAGCGTAAGGATAGTGAGAGGACGTCGGGAGGAAGGGGCTGAGAGGCGGAAATACCACTTAACGAAAGAAAAGCGACGGAGAGGAAGGAAGAAACGTTGTCCGCACCACCGTAAGGATGCAGCTCGTTTGTCGTCAAGAGCGCAGGGGATAATTAAAATAATTATCCTTCATTGTGGATGCATAACGCCGGTCGGCAATAATTAGATCGCGGCGACTTACCGATAATGAAATCGGGATGAGATCTCTCGTACAATTTCGCGTACAAAAACGCAATCGTGACACGCAAAAAGGCAGACGGTGCGAGAAGCAGTGAAATAATTATCAATGGAACGTAAAAATCCTGATCTTTGTGATTAAGCGTAACGACATTTTCGAAATATCTGAACTAAATATTCAATACATTTTAATTGCTTGTTATATTTTGTACGAATATATATAGAACGTTGGCACAGAGTTTGACATATAATATGATAACTTTAATATTTTATTAATGTTGATAATATATGTACAATATATGAAATCTATAAAATATATCTATAAAATAATATAATAATATTATGTAATTATGACGCATATATAATATATTGTGTTATTACATTGTGTTATTAAAAGTTTAATCAAACATTGTTAATTAAAGTTTTCTTTAAAATTACGCTATCAAGTAATATATATATGTATATATACATGTATATGATATGCATAAACATTATAACAAATTATTTTACTTTACGTTTAGGCGGAGTTAGTCAATGTTTAATGTAAAACACATCGTAATGTAAACACATCTTTAGAATTATCGAAACTGGGATTGCGAACATGATCGTAAATGTTGCAGTTTGATAGGCCGATATCTGGATAATGTATTCTTTATCACGTCCGTATATATACTTTGTACATACTTGGTAATATATCTGTGTAAAATGATGAGTACCACCTGTTGACATAGCGACGACGTAGACTCCGAGTGATAAATTCCGTGTGGGAACAACAAAATGGGGATCTTAACGCACGTATGACGCGGGATATAATAATCAGCCGCATGAGAATGTAGCAGGTAGGCTTGGAGGGCTCGAGATTTTCATGCAGGGAGGCAAACAGGAGCGAGGGGGAAAAAGGCTGTTGTGTTTGGAGGGATAAAACACGATGCAACGGGGAATTCCGCACGTTAATCCATCACTTACGAACTCGCGCTGGCAAAAAATGCCGCGAATGCGAGATGAGATAATTTTGCTTTGCACATGAAAAACGTAAGAGCTTTGCGCAACAGCGTTATGGTAAAGTAAAAACGGAAAATTTTATAAAATCACACGCTTAATTACGGTTGTAACCAGGAAAGGGATTAATAATCTAAAATTGTATTTAAAATTTCTGTACTATAGAAAACAATTGAAATGCAAATTCACAAATGCAACGCGCAATAAGTAAAGACCTAATGCATGCGATACGATACGCGATACAAAAAAAGAGGCAGAATGCTAAATGCTATATTCTTATAAATAAATAATAAAGAGGCAATATATTGTTTTATTATCAAAAGCAGCTTTCTATTACGTTATTATTACTCAATGTTTATTCACTTTGCCGAACTTACGATATGAAAAATTAATGGTTTATTAAACCATTAAATTACAAACGTATTATTGCCCGGCTACAATACTGGGCGGGATTATAAACTATATTAACCGCGTAAAATTTCCTCTTTTTTTCATCTTTGTTTTTCAATCATAAATACGCAACCGTGTAGCTGTAGAAAAAACGCAGCGAAAACGAAGTCACGTAGTTTCAAAGCGTTTGGCTTTATAAGACGCGCCAATCTCGCCTAATTATCCAAATGATCGTGAATCTACGTCATTAATCTACATGATCGCGAATACTCGTTCGACCGCGAACAGTGGCGCTTAATGGCGCACTCATTGGCGAGGTACAGCGATTCGTAATACGAGAACGAGAAGAGGAACGGCGAACGAGCGACAATATAGGCGACGATTAGATCGACGTTATTCTCATGGCAAATGACGCGAAACGACGACGACGGCGACGGCGACGGCGACGGCGACGGCGACGGCGACGGCGGCAGCAACGGCGAATGTAACTGCAGTTAAAGACTTTACGTTCGGTCACTGTCGCGGCCTTGTGGGAGCTAGCTCCTCGACAGCCTGGCTTTCGATGATTGCCAAGAACGCAGCATCGCGTGAAGAATGCCGGAAAGGCAGCGCGCAGCGGTGCATTAAACGTCATTAGCACTCGACGTCGCCTCATTGATATCACGAGAAATGTTACGGTACGCGGCCGTTGTGTTTTTAAACGTACGATAGAAACGGATATAAACAAAGATATTTACCGGACTCTGGCGTTTCCCACGTGTCCGTTTACTCTGCGATATAATAATCGCATGTCGAGACCACTCTCTTTTGTTAGATTTAGATTGTTGTTTTAGGTTCTCAGGTGCCGTTAGGTGCTTTACGTATATATTTTGAAATCATTAGAGGGCTGAAATATTTCCTTCAACCTGTCTAACTTGTAATCCTTGTTCTAATTGGTGAATTTAATTTGCTGTTTTATGGTTACAATTATTGATCGAATCAAATTCCTTGTTTTCAGAATTATCCTTTTGCGTGTTAAAGTTATAATAAATTGTTTCAATTCGCGTCATGCGCCGACACATACGTAAATAGATATTTCAAAAAACCATAACAATACTGGATTGACTAGTCGTATAATTGGCCATTGATGAACGCTATATATTCAGTCATAAATTTTAGGTGCACTGCCTAGCACAGGTAAAGCATGAAAACAACGTAAAATTTCAGAAGAAGCCGTAGCGTAATCGAATCCAGCGACAAATGGATTTATAATTGGTTGAAACGTGTGAAAGTTACGAAAAAAATTAGTTCCCATAAATTTTGCTGACATATTTGAATACGTGTACGTAGTTTCCAAAATCAAATTTAATGAGCTAAGAACAGTTATCGCAAATGCACTATATAATCCTCCCGAAGTCTCTTCTATTAATTGATATTATAAAAAATGCAATGTTACTCGAGCTGTATATACATATGCTAATATTATTTAATGTTATAAAATGTCAAATGTATTAATTTATGGATGAAAACGTTTTATATTTATTACATTTGAATAAATCTGTTAATATTTTATTTTTATTAATAAATGATAAGTATAAATTATGTTAATATACACGCATATACACATAGATTGAAAATAATTACGTTTGATAAATAAAAATTTATAATATTCTCTTTACGACAACAAGTAAAAATATTTATTTATAACATTTCATTATTGGATCGTACTTTCAAAGAAATTGCAGAAACATGATTAACGAAATACAAAACTGTAGTTGCGAAGAAAATGTAAAGTAGTTACGTCGTAAAATTATCTGACGGAAGTTTCTCCATTTAATACGTGTTCGTCGAGCGTTTCCAATTCATGTTTGACGTTCGACATCTTTGGAGAAGCATTCAAAAGCAGCGACTGTAGTGACACTAGCGAAATTCTCGGTAGTGCATCGTTCTAAGTTTGTATCCGTCATGTCTTGGTCCTAACTTCACTTTCACCCACAAAGTGAGGTACATGAATGCGCAATAGTTTAAACACTAGCGTTCTGGACTCTGTGAATAACTATTGCTATACGCTTTAACTCGCTCAAGTTCGTATTCTATTTCTATACACATTAGCAATTTGTGTTAACTTTGCATGTCGCTCTTGATAAGTTTTACTCTAATGAAGCAAAAGTAATACAATGTACCTCGCTTAACTGAAACTTATTGAAACTTACACGCATGCAGAAATAGAACATTACCATATATTGAAAAAAAAATTCGAATATTATGTAACAGCACTCTGTACTAACAAGCTAAATAATAATTCATGATGACGATTTCTATATTTCAATTTCTATTATTTTTACGAAAATTTTTTTTGATAAAATAATAGGAAAAAATTTTAACATAAATCTAAAAAATTCTAAAAGAAATGTATTACTAAAATGTAACTCCTCTCTCATTGAAATTTAATATTGTAACAGAATTATTAATGAAGAGTGAATAGTGATGAAACCATTATGCTTTTATATAAAATCATTTTATATAATATCAAAAATATGTATAAGGAGATGAGATTATTAAGTGATAATTACTATTTTCATTTGAACATCGATCCTCTTGAATGAAAAGTCCACTCGTATCTATACTTGCGTAATGAACAGCTCTATTTATTTCATTAATGTTTAAACGTTACATTGTGCATCAAGTGCTCCAATTTAATTCAAAGTGCTACAAAATAATACTACAGAGTAATAAGACACTTCATTACTTCTAGTGAGGGCAAATTGCTTCTCTAATATTTCTCTTTAATAATATATACGATATTTATTTTACATAATATTAATATGATACATATTGAATATTTCTTGAATATTTCATATGCAAATGTTATAACAAATTTTCAATAAAATTTATAAATATCCAATAACAATTATACAAATCTAAGTATTTATTTGTTTGTTATTGTACAAATATAAGTATTTGTAAAAAGTTGGAAAGAGAAACTTCTTGGTTAACAGATTAAAGCATCACTTATCAGCATTAATCTTGGGAGTTTGAAAGATTTCAAATTTCGAGTTTTAAATAATTACGGAGTACAATAGCGTCACTACAAAAAAAAGAGTAGCTTCCGACACCTATCGCGTGAGCCGAACAGTGTTTGTGTATAATATCACGTCGCTTGCACGTCTTAAATCGCGTGTGGCCTAAAGAGCGTAATCTTGCCGTTAAACGTTGAAAATGATGTGGCTAATAAGGCAAATTATCTAAAAAATTAAAGCTTGGGCGCTAGTTAAAATATTTGCATCATTAAAATTCGTACGAAATTGGATGTTCGCTTACAGATAAAATTGTTTCTGACGCGCCATACGCAAACAAAAATAACAATATCGTAAAATTTCAGAGGGATAATATCACCGTACCAGTATCGCGTAATATTTTTCGAGATAACGTAAAACTCATGCATATAATCTAACATTACTTTTCATTTAACGAATTATTTATTTAAACAACATAGATATATGTAATTATTATACACATATATTCGTAATAGCTTCCTCGCCGTGATAAATTCGCGAATAAATGTTTGTAATGGTTACATCTCTCGAGGAAATTATATGAAACTAAAAATTTTAAAATATTCATTCGAAGCAAATTATTTTTTTACAGACACAAATAATACTATTTTAACGAGTTAGATTGAGTGAAATAAATCATCGAGCTCATAAAATCATAAAATTATGCCATATTGAAATTTTGCCAATTTTCATCCAATATTTCATATTCAGACATATACAACTGCTTCATTGCAAAAAAGTAAGTTAATACAACTGTAAATTTTGAAATAATATAAAAATATTCCATTGTCCAAGTTTTATATAAAATAAAGCATTAATACTTTTAGATAACAATAAATCTACATATGTATGCATACGTGTTATCACAATCATAAAATAATGTTTACAGTTATATTGCAAAAGAGTCAATGTTGAAAGACGTGAAAAAGTAAATAATAAATAAATATATAAAAAATAATTGCACGACGTCAAATGACAAGAGACGGAAAAAAAAGATTTCAAGACGCAATAAAGAAATACACGACACGAACCAATTACAAAATTATACGCCAGAAGGCTATATGCAATAATGCCTTTTTTTTTTTCTTTTTGAATAATCAACGTGGCACACGCTAATACATAATATAGCTTGTTTTTCCTAACATCCACGTTCGCTTACTGTAAGCTAAAACTTGTTTATTTCATGGCAATTATAATATTATTTCGTAGAGCGATTCCATCGACCAATTTAGCAGGATAGTATGCGTGCTCATAATGGACACGTCGATGGATACGCGGAATTTATTAAGTATTAATATAGGCGGACTTCTTCGAAGGGGTACAACGCCGCGACGTCGCCGACTATGGCCAAGCGATGGATAATCCACGATAAGAGAGACTCGAAAATATTTATAGTTTACAAAAAAAATTCTTATTTACTGTTGGGCATTGATCGCATAAATTTGAAACAATGGCTAGAATTCTTTTAATTGCATCGGATTAATTGTATGCGTGCCGTCCCAGATAATACATATACGTTTAAAATCGTTATTTGCTATCTCTCATCGATAGGCTTCGCACAAACGTAGTGAGAGTTACATCGTTACATATACGAGTGGTAAATGATCAATTGCGCGGGAATTATACGTGTCACCGCATTCGCCGCGTTTGATTACAATCTCATCGTAGAGTCGCCACTAACAAAGCTTCCCGATTATCCGCATACTAATTCAGAAAGAAAATAAAGTCCACCACTATTTGATAGGATATAAAACAAAAAGATTTTTTACACTTCGGCTTTTTACTAAATCAATTATCTTGGATAGAAAATGTGTGATCAAGCTGTTAATTAATTTGTCAATCAAATAATTTATTTAAAATTTTTTCTAAATAATAGTGATTCTTAATAGGAATGTATTGTTAAATGCAAAATATTAGTAAAAAAGCTTTCAATTTGTGTAAAGCACACACACACACACACACACACATATTCTCTCTCTCTCTCTCTCTCTCTCTCTCTCTCTCTCTCACTCTCTCTTTCTTTTTTTTTCTCTTTCTTTATATTTAGCATTACATTGCATTTGTTTGATTATTATCTCAAATGTTACATTTAACGCAAGCTTATATAACATTTTAGAATTGTATAGCCCATTTAGCGCTACATATGCGATGAGATAATGGGATGTAGAGTGTTATCTGAGCTTTCAATAATGTGGCAAGCAATACCTCAACAATGGTTTATTATACAAAGCTTCCGATAGATGTATAGTATACCGAGATACATTTCACGAGTCTTACACAAGTTAATTTGTGATGAATAGATGATTATTTCTTTTTATTTTTACCGTAATTTTTTATCGTAATTTATGCTATCTATATGATTGTCGATGAAATATTAGTTGAAATCTTTGAAGCATCCTTTAGTACAAAGTTTCATAATATCCGAAATATTGTTGTCAATGCTATCAAAAATTTTGAAAAGAATTGATTCCTTGTTACACAGAATCGATGACAATTCAGCTGTCATTGCGGTTGGTCTTGTGCGATAAATGTCTAAATTAAAATATTTAAATCGCATCCTCCTGATTGTATTTTGCGATAACGTAAAAAAAAAATTTATATTTCCAATTTGATGGAAAGCTTTTATCAACTGGCCATTGACGGTGAGATGCTATGTCGCGAGAAAAGAAAAAGAAACGGAGGGATGGGAATGGGTGGTGGTGGTGGTGATGGTCGTGGGGATGAGAGACTCGACGTGTATATCCGTACCAACCACCGACCGGCTGGCACCGGTGCGCGGAGAGGGCGGCCGTTGGAATGGGAAAAACAGATAAAGATACCTCGGCACCGGTCGGCTCCCGAAGACACGACGAAGATAAATGACACAATATCGTGCTGGACCCAGCCGATCATTGCCGTAGAAGCGAAATCGAGTTAAGCGAGAAGAGAGCATCGCAGGACGATTGATCTCTCGCGATGGTTCGTTACGTCGAATTACGATAGCGACAATGAAAATTGGACCGATCTTCATCAAGAGAGAGAGAGAGAGAGAGAGAGAGAGAGAGAGAGAGAGAGAGAGAGAGAGAGAGAGAGAGAGAGAGAGAGAGAGAGAGAGAGAGAGAGAGAGAGAGAGAGAGAGAGAGAGAGAGAGAGAGAGAGAGAGAGAGAGAGAGAGAGAGAGAGAGAGAGAGAGAGAGAGAGAGAGAGAGAGAGAGAGAGAGAGAGAGAGAGAGAGAGAGAGAGAGAGAGAGAGAGAGAGAGAGAGAGAGAGAGAGAGAGAGAGAGAGAGAGAGAGAGAGAGAGAGAGAGAGAGAGAGAGAGAGAGAGAGAGAGAGAGAGAGAGAGAGAGAGAGAGAGAGAGAGAGAGAGAGAGAGAGAGAGAGATTGTTTCCTTGAATCCCATCTCGCGTGAGCGACGGTACACATTATACCTATGTCGATGGAAAGACGAAAAAGTGGATAATTTAATTCTTTTCGCTTGACATGTTTACTTCCGTTCTTTTACGCACTGCTTATTTCTATCTGGGAACAACGCTGAATTTTCATTACGCGTCTGTTCTATTCGTGGTAAAACGTACGCGAGCAAACTAACGTTTACATGTTAAACTTCGGGGTGGGTTGCGAGTTACTCGGGAAACAAATACATATGAAAAGTGCGCTGTAGTTACGGTGGATGTAAAATCATGCGAAAATAGAATCCCGGCCCCAGCGTGAGAATCGCGAAAAGAGAAGATCTAGACGCGGATCTAACGCGACAAGCGCGCGACACTCGAAGTTACGAGGATGTGCTTTAGGCATTAAAGGGATTACCTCGCAAAGCTGTGGCACGGCTGTAAAAACGCATGAAATATACTAATCGAGCTACTTTTCTAAAGGTTTTAGTTATGCTCTATAACCATCGTGGCAACCTCTCGTAAAATGCGAGGCAAAATCGCCATAAATGCACGCGTGACTGAAATATGGCGCAGTAATGTTTATGAGACGTTGTTACTTGTCAGTTACCACTGAGGAGAATAATGACCTCACCTCCACTGTTACCACACCCTGCTACACATTTATTTATCAATAACAAGCTTTACAAATCATGTGATCGCTATTCAATTGTGACATGATGGTGTTTATTAGTGCTGACACTATACAGAGGAAGATTTACGTTATTTCTTTTTGTAACTCTATAAAAATACAGTCTCAAACAAATGTCAACTTTCTAAAAAATTATGAAGGAAAGATGACAATTTTTATAAGCTATTAAGAATATATATATATATATATATACAGGGATGAGAATGTTACTTTTAATAAGTAACTAGTTACCGTTATCGTTACTTTTTTAATGTTAAAACAAGATCAAAAATTAAATAAAAATTATACTTTTGTAATATCTTTTATTAAAAAAAATTAATAAAATATCAATAAATTAAAAAAATTTTTTATTTTAAAGTAATACCATAAATCAGAGATGCGCAATTGACGGCCCGTAAGGCTTTTCAATCCGGTCCGCGACGTTCAAGCTGGACCCACAAAAAAAAATGAAAAATAACTGAATTATTAGTGCATAGGTGCATAGATGGAAGAGCAAAAAAAAACTTTTTCATTTAGCTGCTATGACCGACGGAATAATTTCAAATTTTGCATTTGGCTCGCCGTAAAATTTAGTTGCGCACCCCTGCTATAAGTAATAAGGAAAAAATTTTAAAACACTCAAAGTATAAATTAAAAAATTTTGGTTTGCATTAAATTTATAACTGTAGTCAAATACACGATATATTTTTTGTACTCTTATAATTATGGTCCGTATTTGGAACGCGTTTACAAAAATGTTAGCGCGTTCTAAATATGAACCTATATGAATATCTGTTAATAATTGAAGATTAAATATACGAAAATAGAAAATATAATATGTTATAAATAGGTTTCATATATGAAAAAAATAACGATAAAAGTAACTATTAAATTCGTTACCGTTACTAAAAAATGTAACTACGTTACAGTAACGCGTTACTTTCCAACCCTGTATATATTATACATATATCAAATTGATGACTCATTATTTATAATTCGCGCGTAACTAATATCTCTTTTTAGCACAATTTAAAATGCAATATATAAGTAGTAATCGCGATAGAATGAGACGAGATGAGCAGAAAATATCTCGCGGCTATACATTTATCCGCTCCTTTACGGAAAAGTTTCGAATACGAATATAATGAGGTCACTGATTCCGTAATGCGCTGAATCGAAAATTCTTTAACGAAACTGCACTTTAATCTTAAAGACCACCGCCCTCCACCGCCGCAGTATCCCAATTCCTCTCTCTCTCTCTCTCTCTCTCTCTCTGCCTTCCTAATTACCTGTTCTGCTATAATCGCGAAACACTATTTATTCGTCGGGCAAGATCCTCGTCGGGGATCGCGCAGTAAATTCCCGCCTTCCGACGTGTGTACCAGCGGATTCTGCCGGTTGATTGCAAATTAGAACACGAACGGGCGCGTAAGCTTATCGAGCAATACGAATGCACATCCGAGTCTAAGTGCTCACCAGAAGGAAGTTATGCCCTTCGATATGGAGCAATATCGAATAAACGGTGTAGTGAGTTTATTGATGCGTGCAAAGCTATATTTTTATGTACTTAAGTATATCATAACGAAAATTATGCGAGAAAATAAAAATAAAATATGAAATAATTAGTTGCTTCAAAAATATAAAATAAATCAGTGATGTGTATGTGCTCATACAAAATTAAATGTGAAATTTACATAAAATTTACATTCATCTTTTTGATTAATATTTTTTATTATTAAACGGGATTTTATTAAAACTTTGAAAATTGAAAATTTTATTAACAAATATCTCTATTACATGTTAGCTACTCATCTATCGTTGAAAAAATACAATAACTTTGTGATATCGTGTACAAATAAATATTTTTTTAATAATAATGTATAAGTAATAATTTTTTTGTATATTATTTTATATTCTATAAAAAGTAATGAGAGACTACAATATTATCAGTGGATATAATTATTTTAAGACGTTTTACTATTTTTACCTTTACGATAGGCTAATACTACTAATATCAGATTACATATAGTGGTAGAGTAAGAAAAAAGTTTAAAGCAAAGCTGAAACATAATAAAAAAGAAATGTTTACAAATATGGTCTGTTTTGTGTTAATAAATAGACCCCCTTACAACAAGTGTCTTCTTTACATTTATAATTTTACACGCAATATCTGTTTTATAAAACATTTCATTATTCCTCAAGTTCGTGATATTTATCGCGGCTTTGCGGCTTTTCGATCGTACAGCAGGAACCATAAAAACAAAAATTCTTTTACGATTATTACCTTAATTCGCACACTAGCGCGTTTCTAAAATAACATGTAAATTTAATAGCTCGTGTCATGACAGGTAGAGCTTAGAGCGCTACAAGAACCGCGCATTAAATACCTATGGAATCGTACAGCTTCTTGCGAAGCGTCGTAAGAGGACACGGACGGAGAAAAGAGGGTGAAAGGGCGAGGCGCTTATTAAGTTAGTCTCGGAGAATTCCTGAGCGAGCGCGTACGTACGAATTATACGATCTACCATCGTGCTATGGTACCAACAAAGTGGCGGCCGCCGCGAAGAGACGGAGGCGAAAACGAAGACGAAGTCACCGAAGACGAGACGAGACGAGACGAGACGAGACGAGACGAGACAAGACGACGACGACGACGACGACGACGACGACGATAGCGATGGCGACCGGGTACGAGAGCGAAGAGACGAAGGGGTGGGAAGCGAGGGGGCAGAGATTACGACGAAAGATGACGATGACCACGGATGAGCGGTCCGGTCAGGGTGAAAGTAATAACAGTGAAACACACGCGCGCACGCGTTGAAATCGCGCACACCGATGCCGAGCGACGTGTACGTGACTGGTGCTTAAGCCATTTTTCGATACGACCGGTACTTAGTTGCACGCCGGGCTTGAGCCGCCCGCTGGGCTCTCCCAGAGAAGCCACCACCAAAGATACCGCGTCCTTGAGAAACTCGAGGACGCCGAAGATGAGGGACGGTCGATCGCCGCGATGACAGAGAAGCACGCGGAGAGAAAGATAATTGGAACGATAATTGTAGAAATTGGATGTTTACGATCTCTCCCTCAGATTCGAAAACAATCGTCGGTGAGCTTCATATGGATGAAACAATACAATTAGAAACACAATCCGCCGCTTTTCTTTCGGAATTTACTTTCATTGCAGCCGCAGAGAACAATGACAATTTTGAAAGTATTTTTGTCTTATAATAAAATTGAAAAATAGATCCACTCACATATATAATTTAATAAATGAAAATTGATATATACATATATCTGGATAAAAAAAAATTTTTTAGAAATTGGTAAAACTTTCGATACTTCTCTAATGCAAAATATGAGAAACCATTATCAATCGTCTAAATTTGAAAATATATTAATGTTGGCGTATTCGCTGTCGTAATTATGAACTATTAAACCGTTTATGTTCGTAAACGTTCCAACATGAGCGTAATAACTAATTGCAGCTACCGATAGCAGGGAACGTGATAGTATGATTGGTACGAAGCACGATATGTTTCAATTGAGAATAATTAAACGTTATCGCCATTTAACGACCACGTAGGAATTATTTCTCGCCGATATCACGATTTTCATCCTTTTAATCTGACCGACAATGTTTTTTAGTCTATGGCCATTGATAAAGCATTAATGACAAATTGTTATTTCCTTCACAATTACATTAATATGCTAAAATAAACATAATTATATATCAATTCCACAAATTATACATACATATACATATATATATATATATATGTGTATACATTAAATTAAAATAAACAGCTTTCCGACAACAAATGTTGATGTTAAAATAATGTTAAATTTTTAAAATTGTGTTGATAAAATCTCTAACATAAAAAAGCTGACATTTTAATTGTTTACGAATTGTTAGCTATTATGAAGAGTTACATGAGATACCTGGAAATTGTTAACCGTGTTTGCTATTGTTTTACGAATAATATTATGTTTAACCATGCCTGCTTTGTAATAGTATAATTGACGTTTTTTAGTTTTCAAAACATATCGATTTTCTGCACCTCGACAGCAAAAACGATCCTTACACGCCCCCGCATTTCCCGTGAGATACCATACCACCGATTAACGCGTCCATCAACTACGTGGCTCGTGTAGGTGAAAGGGCGCTGAAAGCACGCGGACGAGATACGTTGCTGCCTACCTATGCTACTACTTTCATTTCTCGCTGCATCCGCGCCGCGGTTCTTTCTCTTTTCACGGATTTTCGTGTTCCCCCGAGAGGCGGTAAACGAGTCTTCGGTCATTCGGAGTGACATATTCAATGGCGAGAGTCGACGTAGATGCAGGCAAGAGTTGGAAGCATCTAGGGTGCCGTATAAATTCGCAATATCACAAAGTCTTCCGGCGATGTATAGATACGAGCGAATATGTGTACGTGAATATACAGCGCAAAAGTTGGAGCGGAAATCGGGTCACGTCGAAATATTTTCTTAGATCCCCTCTAGTCTCTCCCTGGTGCAAATTTTTTTTTGCAGTGTGCATGCTTGTACACGTGTATATATATATATATGTGTATGTGTATGTAATGTATGTATATATGTGGGTGTGTGCATACATGTGCTGCGTGTGGTGGACCAGAGGACCGAAGTACTTTAGGAACTTTTCGTGTCAGGTGGGTATGCAGAGCACTCGAAAGGTGCCTTCTAAAATTACGAGCGTTTTAGTGCTCTAGCGAGCGAATTTAAACGAGAAATTCGCATCCATCAAACGGGTCAAAACGTATTTTGTGATAAAAAATGGGACAGCGAGAAATAAATTATAACGACGATACACCAAAATAGAACGTGCGAAGGGCAACAGCGGGCTAACGGTATCGATTTTGTAACCGCAAATAAAGTCGCACGTTGGTGCGGTCGAGAAATGTCGTCGTACACATACACACACGCACACATACATACACACAAATGTGGTACCAGAATTACAAAAAAAATAACCTTTCGATCACCCCTGACCGTTCGTAGGATGACAATAGAAAATTAATAAAGCAATTGGACCATAAATTTAATTGTATACTTATACATGCAATAACTGCATGCATTTTAATATAATAATATATTATGAAGCAGATGCGAGTATAGATTATAAAGTAAAGAGACTGTAATAAAAAGATCACAATAAGATAAGATTTGCTTTATGAAGGTTTCGCGCAGCAGCTCCATCTTCAATATCTCGGATTAGTCTTTCGTATATATAAATCAATATTCGATATACTATAATATCGAGAACGTTATTTCACATTTTAATATACAAATTTTTTCGTCATTGGCAAACATACATTAAGTCATAAAAAATCTAATAGTTTTTTTTTTGGAATATCCATTTTATAATGGTCCGAACTTTAATATCGATATTGCACATTCCAATCTATATGAAAGAAAAGAATTGCGCGATTGTTTTATCTCTAGAGCAGAAATTAAATATTTGATCAAGAATATATAAATATGCAGAAATATGCATAAAAATAAACGATAAAGTTATCCCATACAGCACAAAAAGGTCAAGACATCTTAAGATGTTTGAAAGATAATAATACGCCATTTAGGGACATGCTACATAGGATATAACGTGGATACATTTGGCAAGTTAAATATTATAACATTAATAAACCGAATGTGAAAATATTTTTATGTTTTAACATTCAGCTGACATCCAATTATTATGTCTTCTTGTAAAGGATTATTGTATTATTGAATAGAAAAATATTTAACTTAATTTTTCCAACTTTAATTACGGATTAATGAATTAATAGGAAATCTTTACTTACGTATGTCCCTTTAGTATTGTTTCGATCATATTCGTCGCTATAGACCAGATAAAGACGGAACCGTCTGCGGAACCAACCGCTATGTACTGTCCGTCAGGACTGAAAGCAGCTCTTGTCCAATCGAATCCCACTTTGAAACCGTCGGCGCTGTAAAATAAAATAAAAATACAATGATTTACTACTTTTAATATTCTAGTCGCGTATACGATAAGTACACACACAACCCACCTGAACGACCCAACAATCTTCTTCATTCGTAGATCAATCAATTTCACCGTGTCATCCCTCACGCAACTCAAAAGGTAATTTGCGTCTGAAATCAAATAAATGCCTTTATGATCGTCTATGATTGAATAATATTTAAATTGTTTGCGTAAATGTTTGCGGAATTACAACTTTAGTCGAACAAATATTTCGTACATATCGGACATATTGTAATTATTCAATAAAGTGCATCTATGGAATGTAGCAATGCAACAATCTCTAGGCGCTAAAGTCTAGCACAGCGCAATAAACTTGTACGTGTTGTAGTTCATCGAAATAATCCGTTTTTTTGTAATAATCTTTTTTTATATCATATCGATTTGAAAAAGAATCTAATGCAAAAATATTTGGGCTCGTTCCAGAGTTTTCCAAATAACTGTATACTCAATAAACGACGAAAAATGACAGAGAGTGATATATTTGTTTAAGTGCGAAAATTAAAAATCAGGACAATACTATTTCATTTAAATTTATTGAATTTGCATTTTGGTGATATTAATGAAATGCAATAAAACAATACGTCTGTATGAAAAGCTCTTGAACAAAGTGCACTTGCACCTGATATAAGTGGTTAAGAGAATATTGCAGACTCGCGCACGAGCCAATTCATTCGCATCATTAGAATGTAACGATAAAAAGTAAAAACAAAATAGCATTGTTTGTGTAACGAAGCAGAATTCTCGAATATACAATGCCTTATGTGGCAGTTGTGAAATGCCAATTATCTTTTTCCGCATCATTAATTGTTGAACAAACAAGTACGTGTTACATAAATATCTTATAACAATATAAAATCTATCATTAATAAAAAAAGTAAAATTTTGATTTTCAATGTTTGAATTATTTATTATTTATTAAATTATGTCGTTCGTTTAATTTAATTTACTGAAATATAATAATTATAAACTTTACAAATGAAATCAAATGATTAAATTCTAATAGTCAAATGTAAAATTCTAATAAATATTTAAATTTTAAAATATGCCGTTTTTTTAATACTAATGAAAAATTATGTATACAAAAATCTATATTTTTGAAACTATGATATATTGGTTAGAAAAACATAAATAGAAATACAAATAAGTAATAATACAAAACATTATTAATCTAATTTAGTTAAAAATGTAATTCACGTTCTCTGCATAATAAAATAAGCATAATAATTTAAATAAAATATGATGTAATTTCCGATATTAACGCTTTCATGGCAATATTGGCGATATTTCTGTTAAATCGTATAAACGATTTAAATACCAATAATAAAAGAAAAAAGCCAGCTGTTTCTCTCCACATACATTTGACATACCTTAATCGATATTATAAAATGCACAAGCAATTTGTACATAGTTACATAATAAAGAATCAATATATTCTACTTCAATATTATTTACAGTGAACGTAATCTCGTATTACATTAATTACAGACAATTTGTATTAAATATCTTTACAGAATATGTAATATGTTACATATTTATTTCAATCTTGCTGATATTCGTTTAAATTCTGTAATAGAGTAAAAGTTAAAAAAATTGTTTTAAAGCATAAATATGTTCAATTAATATTTAATAAAATTTTTTATTGAGCTTGTTGGTGTTTTATATTTTTGTTGTAATTGTTTTTTTGCAATTATTTTCCCTTAATTTTGAGTACAATTAAAGTACAAACTTCATTTAATACAATAAATACTTACCGCGGGACAAATCTAAGGATGTAACTTTTCCTTCTAGTATGATGTCATTTGAACTGGATTCAGCTCTCGTATCCCAAAATCTGATTCTTTGATCAAAATGACCACTGATTATCGTTGAACCAGCACCGTCTGAAGTTACAAGATCATTGCAACTAGACCCAGCAAATTTTGTCTCTATACCTGCACAACATAAATTTTTTTTATTTTTAAAGGATGCATTACAGATAATTAGATTACATTTTCATCGTTCGATTATTTTGATACAATATATTTTATTAAACAGTAAGAGAGAGAGAAAGAGAAAAAGATTTTCTTAAAAAAAAAAAAAAATAATAATTTTTTTTTATTTAAATTAAAAGTCTCTTTTTCTTTTTAGAGATAATTTTATATATATGTTAAATGTATAAATTGTACAGATATTTCGTGGGCGTAGTTTCAATATATATATTGAAAAATAATCATCAACGAATACTGTAATAAATATCAATGATAAAATTTAGTATCTTTATATATATGTGATTATTATATAATTTAAATTATAATATTTTAAATAATAATTTATTATATAATAAAATAATAGTATATATTCATCATTTTTTTATTAATTATATTAAAATTATTTGTGTCTGATTATAAAAAAAATATCGGTGAATTTTTGTTCATACTAGATACAAATGTTTTAATGAGCAAACCTTCAGATGTAAAATTTGCCTTTCAAGAATAATAGCGTGATCGAATTAAATACATGCAGAAAGCTTTTTGCATTTAATTTGAGCATTCCACGGGAGTAATAGAATTACGTCCTCCCGAATTGCATATACGCGCTCCGACTTTAAGCGGAGCGAGTTAACAGTTGTATCGAATGTGAATCACGGCTGGTTTCCCCTTTCAAACTGTAGTTGTACCTAGCAGCAGCTCTCATCGATCTCTACGCTGAAATAAGCAGGATTTCAAACTTAATTTACGTCGGGAAATGACATTCGCGTCGCCATGTTTCCGCGAACCTCTTGGAAATCGCTAGCGCGCGACGCGGAAACGCCCGGCATCAAGACTGGAAACAGGATAAATTACGAGTTTTCCGCTTACGATCGTCTCTTACCCGCCCTTCTAGTCTACCTTTCCTTAACCTCGGCCTTTGTACGATTACGAATCCACGCGCCAGTTTCCAATTCTACTTTATCCTAGCTTCACGTTAAATCAAATGTGATTTACTGCTCGATCGATTAGTCCATTGAAGTTTCTACGGTGAAACGTCGAAGAACGGCTGGTGTCCACCGTGTCTATTCCGAAGGTGGTATTACGAGTTTCAATTACTTCACGACAGTGCAACATACTAGGATGTCTTCTTCATTCACAGACTTTATATGTTACAAGCGCGCGTATTCAATTACGATCGCGCGTTAAATTATCTTTTAATCGCGTCGCAGATTTCTGAATCAGTGAAAATGCAGTTATATTTAATTTTCATTGAAATTTTAAATATTTCATTTTGACAATTCTATGGAAAATTTTGATGACAATTTTGTTAATTATTTATTTTAACATCTGCAATATTCTTGTATCTATTTTATATGATAAGTCAAATAACATAATGGTTTTTTTTTTTTTTTTTTTTACGATCATTTATTTCAAGAAAATATATCAAATTCAATATATGTGATATAACTATATAACGCGGGTAATTTTCAAATTTTCAAATATATCATTATCCGAGATGCAATGTAATATATATATATATATTGCTTTTTTGACATTTCGTAAGCATTTTCTCCTTGTGGCATTGTTGTATATGCAGATAAAGATATATGTACAGCGATGTGATATTTGTGCGCGGTGTACACTCAATCCCCGTAGTTCGACATACAAGTTCTGCAGAAAGTACTTCACAAGCTTCAAACGCGGTGAGTAGGGCACTTCTCTGGAAGCAATAAAATTTCTTCCAAAGTGCATTCGTGCATAAAGAGAAATTTGTCGACAATTCCTACTTCACTTCAACATCGCACGGTTCACAACAGTCTTACTTCGCAACAAGTAACCGTACTGCACTGTATCCACACGCACAACGCACAACGCACTGTCTATCACGATTCAGTAAAATACCCGAGAGACGCATACGGCTAATAAACATCCATGTAAAATTATTAACATATAAACCATATCTCTCTTGTGTGAATGAGATATCGCGCGGTTAAATGCAACTTCTATTTTACTGGGCTCGGAATAATATGCGAATATTTCCATCTAATAACTTTAAATTTGAATTGTAATGATAATAATGACAAGACGGTAAAAAATGATTAGTCTAACTTAATCATTATTATGGAAATATTCTTACAATTACAAGAAAATGCTAATATTTTACTTATCTACTTAAACAATTTTTTTTTCTTTTTTTTAATGAAAATTTTCATGTAAAAAAATGACATTATAATTGTAGATAATAAAAATAATTCTTTCTGCAATTCTATTCTCTTTAATATGTAAGCGTTATATTTTAACATTTTTTTTTTCAATATTTAACATTCATTAATTTTAACATTTATTGTATTTTTACGATGATAATTTCGATTAATAACAGTATAAAGAAAAAAGATAAAATAATATGCAGAATAAATTATATTTTTTAAAAATATAGCTAGTTTATCATATACAACTTTAGTGTGTGTCATAAAATATAGGACGTCTCGTAATTTTATTGAAACGAACAATTTTATTTTTAGTTTAGCCTCTAGTGGTAATTTTGGGACGTCAATTTTTGCCACATGTCGCACAAAGTATATTCTCATCCATAATATAGTCTTTTATGTACTGGTCCTTAAGCCCAAATGTATTATTCAGATAAGTGCATAATATATATATGCTATTAACGTACATCTATCCCTCAAACGAGGCATAAAGGATTATCGGCTTTGCATGTAAGTCTTATTCAACAGTCAGCCATGATAAGAGCTTTCAGATAAGAGCTTCATGTTAATTTGCTTTTCCTCATGCTTTTCGCATTAATATGTATTCGTACTATGCATATTTACTTTATATACAGAGAGATGTCTGTTAAATTAAATATAATTATAAGTCGAGCGTACATATACCGAACAATCTTCCATTTATAAATTTTCAGCTATATTTTAGATTTAATTTTTAGAGAAAACTTAAGGAAATATCTTTTCGATAGTTTTTTTGTTAAATTACACTTCAATTATTTTGTAATTCCATTAAACATACATTAATAAAAATATAAGGAAGATTACTTGTTTCTGCGTACTTAATGTAATCAATATAAAGACGGTTAGAATAAAGATATATATAAAATATTTCAAAACACAATCTTGCGTATACTTAGTATATATGTTAAAGAAAAAAAAAATATTTTTAATAAGTGATAACGATTAATTTGTCGAAACGTTAGGGAACAGTTAATGCAATCTTTTCAGTCATCGGAACGAACGAAGGATGTTATTTCACATCGGTGCAGTGCGGTGCGGGATCCGTCTGTCCATAGCACCTGATTGTGTCCAGAAGAGAGTCGCTCGGGGCGTTCACGAAATTGCGCGACGTGGCGAGGTAGATAATAGCGCGATAGAAAACAGCTGATCCACTTTAAGCGTCCTTTTTGTCTTAAAGCGTCCGCGGGTAAACAATAATTCACGCTTAAACGCCCTTTCAGCGCCGCTTTTCCCATTGTGCGCACCTCGCGCGTTCAGAGATTTATTTGTGCGAAACTTTTGTAGAACCATCTCCCCTGCTCTGCCGGTCTTCCTTGATAGCGCGGTTTTCGCTATTTTGCTGTAGGATCACGGCTTACAACGAGAAACAAAAGCCGCGGCGAGGCTAAAACGGATGTCCTCGGAGTACCTGTGTATCCACGCAACACAGGTATCCGCGTGCGCACAATTAACTTAGACTCGGCTACTGGATGACCCGGCGAGACGACAGCTATAAATTACATGACGAAGTTAAGCCACAGGTTAATTACGTTCCACGCGCGCTCTGCGTTGTTATCTGCATTGCATAAAAAATAAGACAAATCCTCTCGCTCGTCCTTCGTAGTACACACGGTACACGGTACGTCCGCGGCGAAAAAGTTTTGTATTTATGTAGCAAGTTTGATGGGCCGGCCGCAAACTCAGTCGGGACAACGATTTGTGATGCCGCTCGACTTCTTACATTAATTATCGTTTCGCTACAACTCCGGTGCTGCATCACTTTACGCGACTTGATTTAAGGAGATACACTTTTCGAAATTGCGCTCTTCATGTTTCATAAGGGCCTGCATATCGCGAAGTAATACAGTTTTCTCGCCGTTTCCGTCCTAGGAAACTTTGTACTTTACGGTTCTTTACTTAATACGAGGGACATATAATTCTCAAATTTATGTCAAGGACAACTTAAGTATCATCAACTCGGTTTACATGCAATTGCATTATTAAAATAATTACAATAGTACTTAATATTGTGTATTTTATTTCTTAAAAATGTAGGCTAATATCAATAAAATGTATAAAATATATAAAAATATATCATGCATATAATTAAAATATGTAAAATGTAAAAAATGTATAAAAAACAAAGGTATAAACAAAGGCATAAAAAAAACGAGTCATTTTAAATATAACTGACATTTTATTCTGAAGCTAATAATCTGTCAGTTTATTGCAATAACCGCACATTTATCGAATTTATATCACTGAATGGATTTTTTTGTTTCAAGAGCATAAAATAATAGTAAATCAATACTAATCGATTTTTAAATTTGTATCGTCAGTACATCAATATTCAATAACTGAAATTAATTGTCATACATAAAATACACAGTCGCTAAATCATTGATTAACAAAGATGACATACAACTCGAAACAATATGTAATTTTTTTATTTCACATTTTAACTTTAGATATATATAATATCGTGTGTTTTTAAGGTAATCATATACTTCAATATCTGTTCGAGAACATATTATTGCATTTACCACGTATCTTACAGGTAGCCAAAGCACAATTTAGATAACTTTGTTTTCGTCATTAATTATAGGTACTTGAACTGAAAGATAACAATGGTCTTCGGATACAATACGATTTATCGAAATTCGAACATTCGTGTACGTTGGTTAATGGCGTAAATTATTATTACGCGGACTTTGTGAGCGAACTGTAACTAAAGGCAAGGTTTAAGGCGATTCTAGACCTGCAAATTAATTCTGTCTGTGTGCCGCGTCGTGTTAAGCAGTCCGCAGCTTTGTATCCTTTGTCAATACGATTCCTCCTCGGCTACCGGTCGCACATACCACAGAGTCCTGTAACGCTGTTGACCGAAGTGTAAATCGATATCACGAGCCGTTCTTCAGATAGAGCGCACCGTTTCACGAGATTAGTCCGGCGCCGAATGTAAATCCCGAATACATTTGCGGGAAATGAGATCCTCCGTAGCCGCTATCTGGCCACGTCCGGCCGCTTGCGTGCGACTTGTCCAATTTATTTTTCGTGCCACTTAAAGCCCCTACATTTCGCACGAAGGACGCGATCTGTGCTTTACCTCGAGAGAATGGCCACCTTCATCCGGCTGTAAATTATCACTTTCACCCCTGTCTTCGAAGCTGCGCGCTTATCGCGTACAGCCTCGCACTCGCCGACGAAAGTGGTGAAAGATTTCTCTATTTTACGGCCGAACGAACTACGATTCGATACGCCGAGATAATTCGCAATGGACAATGGAGAGCGAACGATCGGACGCCGCCGCTCTTCTTCCAAGTGCTCGACAATTAGCGTGATAAATCTCCCAATGGGTAATAGCATCGAGCATCCTTACGTTTCGCACGAGTGTTGGTCACGATGCCGCACATTCCAACTCGAAAACAATTTTCTCGGAAGGGGGAAATTACTTTTGCCCTTGAATGCATGGAATTATCGCATTACAGTGGCGATTTTCAATGACTCGAAAGCCGCGTCATTAGATCCATATATAGGCACGAGCATAACCGTCGTCCAACATCTGCCAGTCCAAGATCACAATAATGTTCGCGAGAGAAGGCTCGAATATCGCATTTGGCGTTTGTAGTCAACTGTCAGTTGTTTTGTGTGAAATTAGATCACGAAGCGCGAACTTTCTAGTACAAAAGGCTCTTCTAATGGTGACTATACGCGTTCGGACCGACCTAGTAGACGTGAATACACGTATTAAAGGATGTAATTTCCATATGGTTTATATTCAAACAGGTTCTATTTAGGCCAAGGAAAGGAGCTCTTTAGATAATAAATGTAATATATTTGTTAGAAAAATTAATACTTTTAGTTGATTATAATCTTTACGGTATTTTTACATTAATTAACTTGTAACATTTATTTTCACATCAATATTTTTCAATATTTATGCATATGTTATATATGTTTCTTTATTATTCGCGAATAAACTAGCCAGAAAAATAATGTTATGTGAAGAGAATTAGAGAATTAATTAAAATCAATATCGAAGTATGTATCTTTAATATTTTAATAACATTTTCTGTTTTTTGTTTCAAGACAAAAAAAAATCAATTTTAACTGGTGTAAAATAACGTTCATTAACCACTGATTAATGATGCGATGAAGAAGTCTGAGTAATATAACCGTCTTATACCATCTTATCCTGGATAAACCCGCGTCTTGGTTTAAGAGCTAATTAAGGTAGTACTCTTCCTGTGGGTAATGGATTTATGATTAATCTCACCTTTCTTTTCTGTGACAGATCATCCATTAGATTACATAAATTTATCTTTGTTATCATCAATTCACGCGCCACTTTTACCTTAAAGCCACGTAAGTCACAAAGAATCATTAAAGTTACCGGGTTAGTCGGCCAATCTCTTGAAAACTTTTTTTTATCTCTATACATATTTATTCAAGTATATTAAGTTGCAACCTTTTCCAAAACTCGCCTCATTATCCGAAGGGGTCGTCTATTAAAAACGTCAATATCCAGAGATAAAGAATTTTCTTCTATACACCGGTGAAGATCGTTTAGGACGAAACAAGTTAGGGGAGAATCTGTTCTTCCGTGGAAGGATCTTATCGATTTAATTAACCTTACGTACTTATACGATGACGCAACGAACCGTCTGTTAACCGGGAGGGTAGTTTTTTATTCAATCTTGGCCGTAATCGTTGATGCCAGTCTCGTACGAACGGCCAAGCCGCGGCATTACAAGCGTCATATTTTGCGTGGCAGTGCATTGTGCAGCCGCGCACGATGCGCAACAGAATATACATATGAATGATCATGCAGATTCGCCGTTTGTTTTATTATCTTGGAACGCTCGTAAGTATATTTGCATTATGCAACGACTAATAGGGATAATGGGCAACGTGATTACCGCTTTCTTTCTCTCTTTTCCTCTCGCTCTCTCTAACGCTGTATATTACTTTCAGCTCATATCTTCTGCACTTCCATTATGACTTACAAGAACGAATGCACCGCGTTAATGTTATGCAACCTGATATGTCAGTCGCGCAAAAAATTGTACTTACTTTTTTTGTTTATCTTAGAAATGTTTATGTTTGTTGTACACTACGAAAGACTATGGCTTTCGGAATTACCGAGCGAGAGATCTCGATTGTCAGTAAATATACGCAGATGAGATTCAGAATTGGTTTGCATAAATTAGTTTAATTAAAGCGTATTAAAATCATTCCGTAGAAATTTGGATCGAATCTTTACACTTTTGATTCTTCTTTTCGATTGAAGAAAGCATGCAATTCCTGGACTATTTTGCATAATTAATTGTTAGTAATTAATTGTTTAATACTTAACTGATTTATATATATATATATATATATATATATATATATATATATATATATATATATGTAGGTACACATATACATACACGTACACATGTATATTTTCCAATAGTCGTTATTAGTGGATGAAAAATGTCTATTTTTCGTTCTACAATATTAATCGATAGAATAACGTTTACTTACATGCTTTGCTGCGCAAATCCCAGATTTTTAACGTGCGATCATAACTTCCCGTAACTACTTTTGACGGTTCGCCAAGAAACTTCGCCGCCATCACCTTTGCGCAGTGGCCCGTGAGCGTGTGCTGAAACAGAAATACGAAGATTCGTTCATGTGAATCTATCTTGAGTGGCATAAGTAAAATACGGGTACAAATATAACAACGCATTGATAAATAAAATCGCAGACGTATCTTTCTCTCACTAGTTTAATTTTATATATATACATACGTATATTATATGCGTTTTCTATTAAAAAAACCAACATATTTAAAGATTTTTTAATTTATAAATTTATCTTAACATTTATATTCTCTTTCCCTCTCTCTCATTAATGTTTAAAAATGCTTAACAATAGAATAATATATAATATACATAGAGATATTGTTTCGTTTACTTTTAATAGTTGCACATTTTAAATGCAATAAACTTTAAACTTTAAAAAATTTCATATATTTTTTGGGAGATTATTTCTATATTATTTGTTTTAAAATATAAACATTTTAGTATTTACTTAAATATGCTTGCATTAAATAAATATTAAAATCAATTATTTGTTTGGTAATATTATTTCAACTACACACACAAAACGAGTTGTAATAAAAAATAATTACGTTATTATTTTAAATGTATAATATTTTAGACACACACACACACACACACACACACATATATATATATATATATATAAACTTTCCGTCACAAATTTGCCTACTTATAAACTATGTATTTTGTTTAAATACAATTTAGAAACGCCGGAGTCATTGGCACTCTGTAACTTAAGTTCTGAACTTTAAACAGAGACTTGTTAGATCGAGCACCGGCTTTCATAAGTTGATTTTCTCTCTTCTATTTTCGACTTCAGCTCTGCTCCGAGCATTCGACGTGTTCGAAATGAGAAATGAATGTAGCTGCAAGGGGCGGAAACAGACCGACAGAGTATAAAGCGTGCGTTTCCAGCGGAATAGTACGTCATCCTTTAACGGGGTAACAAGAAAAGAGTTCGATTTCATTATTACCCTCATATTGAGTTGAACAAGAAAACTCGATTGGTGCCGTAAAGTTCCTTTTTTATTCCCAATATTCGCTGATGAACATTCTCTGTGCACGCGCGAAAATTGCACAAATTTATCAAAAATTACATCAGCAGAGCCTTACACGCGCAACCATACATAATCGTCACATTTCACGTGTAATGCAAATATTACGACTGAAAATAGGATAGCCGATAGATATTTGTGTTGTCGTTGACATGATGTCAGCGACAGTTATTCCATTCCTATTTCGATGTCTACGCGAACAAACATTGAACCCGTACGTTGACATCCATGGCGGAGCATTTTATGAGCAATTTTTTTTCGATCGTGAGCTACCACCGATATTCTAGGGTTCTCTTATCGAACTTTTTGAAAACGATATACGTTCGATTATTCTATTTTTTACAATGCACAATCCAAAAAAAAACGTGAAAATTTTCATTTCAAAAACTATTTTCTTTTTATCCCTCTACTCATCCATCATGCCAAACATTCTTTTCTCTTTAATAGCACATTAATTGTAATGATCAGTTATGCATTATAATAAATAGAAAATATCAGAATATTCATAAAAACATAAAATTATTACGCCTATTATTTTAAAATTAAATACATTATTTATATTTTCCGACGATTATTTATCGATAAGGAATTTACAAGTGCTCGTATCGATACTGGCCGACACTTTACAAATGAATAAATTTTTCAGTGACAGCACATACCCTGTGTTATATATGTATATCGTATCTTAGATTAATAGCGGAAACCGTTAATAAAATTTCAAATATAATATACATAGTTCTTCTGAAGATTTAATAATCTTATAATCAAAGTTTTAACGATGGCAAAATTTACAAATGGTCAACAAACACTCGGACTAATGTCAGTTTGTGTTTTATGAGTTAATAAATTACTGAAGAACGTCCGACGTGTATTCGTTGCCTCGATGTCGACGCAATGGACTTGCACGAGCGAAATTACCTAGGCGTGTAATGAAATTATCAAGTGATATATGCAGCACTTATACGGTTATGTAAACACATTGTGTAAAAACGCCAGTATCGATGGGCCGCTTTACATATCAATCAAGCCGTTGCACGACGAACCTGTCACGAACATGATTTAATGACTGTCAGCGCCTTTAGCTCGCGCGCGTGGTCGTTAAATGAAATTCTGAAGTTATCTCATATATACGCTCCGTTCGTCCCTTCGTTCTTCCGTCGCGTCGTCGTTTAATGGTGAAGAATTCAAGCGTGACGTCGACAAGGGGGTGTGGGGAAGCGACTCGAGAGCTCTTTCTGTGTAAGAGAGGAGAACCGTTAAAAAGAGGAGTTTGCCAATTTTAAGGTGCGCGGCGCCAGGAGCTAGCACGCTCTTGAAAAATGTCCTAATGTAAATTAATGGCCCGGAAGTTTAGCTGGAAAGGCTATAACGTGAAAGAAACACAGGTAGAAGAGTGAAGCTCTCCTACCCCCAACCTTATACACAAGCGGCGGAAGAACTTTACTCTTTCGCGCGCAAAGACGTCGGTGGAAGAGGCCACCAACGAAAGTGCACTATAATGTAAGGTCTCGAGAACTTTGCCGAAAGTGCGACCAGTCTATTTCTTCACGCGAAACGTTAAACAGTTGAATGGACTTTGCTTTCAATCACCTTGTCTTGTCGAGAGTGATATCATTGATGCCGTAAGAATAAAAAAAAATGTTTTTCTAAAATGATAAAATATCAAAAATTATGGATATTGTACTGTACAGAAATTTAACATTTGGCATTATTAATATATCAAAATTTTAGAATATTTATAACGTTATAAAAATGATATATTTTAAAAGAGATTTTTAATTTCAATATTTCATATCCATACACCAAAAGGATCCTAACTTATCTGTAATTCCTTTTTATTTCTAAAACTCTATTATTAAATTTGAATAAATATTATTTTTTCGGAAATTTATAATCTTATTTTACACTGTATATTATAAAAAGTTTGGTTATCTTAATATACAAATTTACTTTTAAGATTTTTATGATATACACAACTTTTTACGAGTGAACTTCTGAAGAAGCGGTATAATTTATTGTATACTTCTAGCACACTCGTAATCTTTTACAACTGTGCTTCTTTCTTGCTCTTTTTGTACATTAAATACAAACTTCTTCAATATTTTGTAATTTTTAAACTCTTATATTATGTGCAACCAAGTCGCAAAAAATATAAATTTTTATTTAATATAAAATAAGAATCGACATTGTTTTAATCTTTCTATTTTTTAGTTGTTAATAAAAATAAAAAATAATAGTAGCTCTCTCGAGTTTTTAATGTAATCATACAATAGTTAACTACTCTTATATTAATAATATAATGTTGATTTTTTAAATTAAAATTTCATGGAAAATGAATCAGGAAAATTATTAAATAAACATTTCAATTTAATAATTCGGTAAAAAGGGACACATTAATTAAAAATATAATTTAAAAATTTTCTATATAATAAAGTGATATTAAAATATATTAATAAAAATAATAGTTTACATTAAAATTTTAACAAAAATCATTTTAATTTGTGTATTAATACTTAAAATGGAAATTATAATCAAAACGTAAATCGTAAAATGTAAACGTATTTTAAGATTTGTAACAACATAGAAATCTATTAATAAGTCTTATAATAAAGGCATGAGGAACTTTTTCTATGATTATAGAGATTATAATGAATGAAAAAGGAATAAAGTTTATTCGGATATTCTATAATTTTGATTAACAACTCAGTAACTCTGCTTTATATGTGAGCAGAGATAATTCGGTCACACACAGCAAAACACCAAGGATACAGCCGGGAGCGCGATTGAAAGTTTATTATTTCTATTTAACGTGAATATTCAGTGATCTCACACACGAATTATATTTTTCTGGCAACGAGTCCGAACAGTCGTAAAATCTCCCGCGAAAGATGAATTTGCTCAATTATATATTTACAATAATCCATGATATATATAACGTTTAATGTGTGGCACACAAATATATGTATATCCATCATGTAATAATATTATCATGCGACATAACATCTGCAAAGTACCCATATCAAAGAAGAAGCAATAGAGTGCTTCAGGAGCGTCAAACGCGAGTAAGGAAGCTCTAACAATCTTCGTGCAATGCGGCTTACGATAGCGTCTTCAGGAGTTCTTTTTGTCGTTGTATATAAACTTGAAAGATGTGAAATGACGTCAATCCTCTCAGATGTTAAATGTGGAACGTCCGTAAAGCTGACTGTAAAATCCAGTATTCGTTGGAGAAAAAAGTTCGTTAAAGAAGAATCGTAGAAAAAAATCATAATAATTCTTAAACTGTATACACGCACTATACTATACACTGACATATATTGATTAGGTATTTTAAAGTGACAGAAATGAATGTCTTTTCGCAAAAATTGAAAAATGGAAAAATTTTTATTCAGAAAAGATCAAGTCGCCAAAAAATCTACGATTAAGAAAGTTTAAGATATTAATTCTATAGTCTTTTTTAAGATTATTTTGAAAGATAGATCTAATAATAATGTATATAAACGACGATAAATTTTATCAATATATAAGCTAAAACATTAGAAACGCACGAATTATATTTTGCCATTATTGCCGCGGGGAGATCTTTATCTCTTACATCTTTGTAGCAAAAATCATCCTGAGATGAAAGTACCCACCATGAGGTTTGTGAAATCCACGAATATCTTCTTTTTACGATGCCTCGTCCGGGTTCCACCGGTGAGGTATGTACATACACTCGGTGGTGTGTATACATTCGGTCTGCATCTCTCTACGCAATAAAAGCATAAACTTCTTCATAGAGAAGTCGTCCTAGTGCTCCATCGAGGGCGAACAGTAATGCGGCCAGCGAAGAAAAAGAGCAGCAACGAGAGGAAAGATCCCTCAAGTTATACGCGAGCTTCAATTAAAGTCGGTAAAAAGTGCGATGGAAGGAGAAAGCCGGTAACCTTTTTTGAAGGCAACTAGCAATCTATGTTTTATGACCGTTGTACTCTCGCACCGTTTTTAAGTGCCGGGCGCGAACGATCTACCATCGAAAACGCTGTCAAGGGTAGGTCGAATGTGCGAGAGAGTGCTCGAATATGCGCTACCTTTATTGACTATCCCGAGTGACGGTGCTTTTGCTCCCTTCTTTTTGAATATGATATACTTGTTAATCTCACGCTTAATCTCTATTGCTGCTCGTTAATTTCAGTAACATAGTTATTACCAAGAGACGCTATGCTTGCTTCTATGTAAAAAGTTCTAACAGTTTAAATGAAGACGAAGAGTATACATATTCTTGTGTAATTATGATGAATATCTTCTTCAAGAAATTCATGCAAAAAATAGGCGTCAGCTAGAAAAATTATAGTATAATATCAGATTTAGTAAATTAAAAAGCACGTCAATGTATATAAAAAAATAATACAATAAATATATTTTAAAGTCACACATACACGCAGATATATAATAAGGCCGTGTTGTAAGCGACTTTTCACACGACAGTGTTTAATATTATAAATATTCTCGTGATCGGAAGTTACATATTTCTTGTTAATATCCTTTAGAAAAGTAATTTTAAAAAAATATGTACTAGTACATGTATTTCTCATAAATCAACACCAACTAACTCGCTGTCGCCTGTGGCAACTCATGATCCGGTCAGACACTTTATCTCTTAGTATCTCGTAGCAGCCAGCTTTTCTGCGGTAAAGAAACGATGACTAGATAAACATATCTAGACAAAAGGAAAACTTACGAGAGTTTTTCCTACATTATTTTAATTACTCCAGATTGTATAATACAAATATATCAGTTTTAAATATTTTTCACTCTGTGCTTAATTTAATTTTTTTTTATTTTCTAAGCTTAAAAAAATCTATTATTTCTAATTTAATAAGAAAAATTAATAGACATTTAAAATATTTCGTAAAGCAAAATATATAAAATAATATTTTGAATTTTTTGAAAGAATGAAGAGGATCAAAGTACAGAGAGATAGGAAAAAGCGGTCTGCCTTCGTTCCCAAGTGATGCAGTTGTTTCATTCAAGCGTTCGCACTTGAATTCATGCATGCACTTCGGTGCACTTTGCAGTAGTTCAAAAAGGGAAAGCGTTACATGAGCGACCGAGATATGAGGTAATCCATCCGTGAGTATGAAAAAGTTAATTTAATTGGTCGTGGTAAAACAAAAAACTAAGAAAGAAGAAGAAAAAAGTTTTTTATGAAATATACAACGCGCGCATAATCTCATGTGTATATATGTATATATTAGATATTATAAAATGCGAGTTAATTGTCAGATTATATCAGATATAACATTTACATTCGACAAAACCAAAAAGTATTTTTGCAAAGTCAACTACTAACGCACATTATATTTAAATTGTTATATATATCTAATAAAAATCGATATTTCATTTTGTATACAATGACGAAATACCATTGCTTTTGTATCTGTCAACAAATCAATAAGAATCCTTATGATTCAACTGACTATTTCAATTTTTGTTGCATATTGAAATCTTACAACAAAGTAATATATTATTGTGAGTATATATATTTTATAATACAATTTTCATATTTCTGTAGTTCTGTACTATATGTATATCGTATATTCTCGAAATAAATCGTACGCTTTATTTTCTATATAGCAAATTAACTGCACATTTGTCGATTTTCGTATATATCGCAATTAATTTATTAGTTTTGAATAAGAACTTTTTTGCATAAAATATCACTTAGCACATTGCTAATATAAATATTAATGTTCAGGTCACATTTCCTACTTGCATCTTATGCAGATATTGTTTACTAATGTCAAACTCTTTTCCAGTGCAGTGCTGTCCAGTTTCACAGCGATCTTGCGATTTATATAACAATATCGCATTCTATTTATACTAGTGTAAACAAGCATTATACAAGACCGGGTTCGTAGTATCGTAATAGTTAAGGCGCATGCACTTGGCGGCTACTATGTGTCCCCGAAGAAACATGTTAAACTCACATATGAAAACACACAACACATCGCGGCAGAGTTAAGCAAATCAGGAGTCGTCCCCTTCCTAGCAAACATTTACCGATACCTTCGTGGAAAGCGTCTCGCATGGCGGGACATGAGAAACTTATATGCCTTGCTCTAAGCACTGTTTACACATAGTAGAATGCTTGCACGCGAGTCGAGCACGTCAGCTATATAGCGTTCTCATCGTTCTTCACTGCCACTTCGTTAGTACAGGCTCGGGCTGGCGCGTGTGTTTCCGCGAAGCAAAGTATGCCCTCGTCTTATCGTTGTACCATAATTACGTCCATCTGTGACGACGATTCTGATTTGCAGCAGACGACCTTGCCGGTTCGATGAAAAACTAGAAAATCACCCCGTCTACCGACTGCAAAAAATGCCTACCCTGCACGGCACTCAGTAATATTCTATATATTAGTAGAAAGCACGTGGAATCTAACGGACGGTATATTAGTATGGGAAATTTCGAAATTATCAAAATATTTACGTTGAATACACTCTTCAAGTTTTGATAGAAACTGTACGGATGACAGAATGATTTCGATAATAACCAGATGATTAGGATTATTATAACTGCATATAATCTAACGACCTATTAAATATTATTATTAATTATAGGGATATTTTAGAGATTCTTTTCCCGAGAATAAAATAAATTGCACGTGTGTGGCTAATTATAATTTGTACACTAATTAGGCGATTGAAAATAGCAGTATCTTGTAATATATCCCACAATTATTACATAATATTACATTTTTTACTAAATATACAATAATTATTTTCTTAGACATTGTCGGTATTATTACTTTAAACCGGTATTTTCTCGATATTCTCATATACTCGATATTAAACAAAAGATAGAGTAGAAAAATAAAAAGTAAGAGACATTTTACAAGAGTAAAAGTAAAATATGCTTATTATAGATTTGTTGCGTAGCAAATGTGCGATAAACTTGATAGCTAACGCACGATTGATATCTACGCACATGTGTTACCTGACATGTATTTGCACATTTAGGTAACTGCGACTGCACGAGAAAATGCGATGGCGATGCGATGCTCATCATGATTTAATGCGAACCGGGCACGGCAAGTTTTTGCACCGCAACTTGGTGTTACTAGTCGTGCGCGCGCGCGAATCCTGCAACTGCAATTGCGGCTAAACTAGTAACAGCACTTAGCCATGTATTTTCATATCTGCTTTTGGACGACATTATTCGTCGTACTTTTTTCAAATGAGAATGAAAATTAGTAGGTTATTATGCATTCGTATTATTTTGAATCCATTACGTCACACAGATATTTTTGCTTAATAAGCGTTACACAATACATATATATATATATATATATTTTATATAAATAGAATAGAGCTCGCAAATTGAAAAATATTACCGCACAAATTTTCATTGCCGTTACTCGGCAGCTCCTTAAGTTGAAATTAAACCTTTTTACGTTTAACAACGGTACGGCACGGCGATATGTTGCAATGGCGATTCTTTTCGCGATGTAATTACAGATGGCGGCGAAGAATAATTTTCGACGCTAAATATCAGCACGAAACGTCGAAGGGTCAAAGCCAAAGTCCAATTAACCCTGGCCGCGCCGTTTGTGTTAACGCTATTTGATTTCTACGGGTATAAATGCCGTTAGTCCGTTAAACGCGGGTTCTGAATATGTATTTATATCCCGCGGCTATATATGCGCGCGCGCCCGCGCGCGAGGAAACGGAAGGTACGTTACTCGGGATCATAACTACGTAGACTGGAATTTTAGACTTCCGGATCGACTTTTATCGCGGAAGTCCGACGGTGCTTGTACAGTACTTTGACCTTGGGACCGCTAGGCAACGTGCTAGAAACCGTATCGGCGAGCATTCCTGACCTGCGCGAAAGAATTCGGAGGTATGCCGCAGAGATTGATCATAATCTTGTACGTATGAACGCAACATGTTGTGCACATTGAATATTAATGGACCTATCGGATTCTAATAGCTGGATGTTTAAGAGAATGCACATAGCATTACGCACGATATGTTAATAATTCATAATACCCAGACACGCATTGCCATGTTTTATACCATTGTATTTTCTTACGTCGAGCTGTATACGTTACACGTTAATGTAAACCACTTTAGTGCTGTCATATAGTAACGACAGGAGGAATGATGAATTGATAAAAGCGCGCAGGTTATACCGCAGCTTTACAGTGATTGCCGGCAAAACTCGTCCCGAATGACTAGCTCACGGTACATAATAACCATTTTATCGTAATAGATGTAAATCGATTATGCTTCTTCCTAACGTCCTAACCAGAAAATTGCGCGACAGTGTCATTAATCAAATTAGTCACTTTAGAATCTCAACTATTCAAAAAACACCCACGTCTGTTCCTACAATTAGCTTTGAAGGTGATCACGTTACTCCGACTTTTATAAGTATATAATAAAATTCATATCAATATTGTTAACATGAGATGAAAGTCAAACAACTCCATTAAACATTCAAATGGGTGCAATAAAAAAAAATACAGGTTGCCATAAAAAAAAACCCTAATTAGTAAACTCAAGGGTGTGAAAATTCTCAAGTGCCCAATGAGAGGTACCACTTCCTGTAATATTATTCTTTTAATTTGCATTTTATGACCGTTAAATTGGTATTATTTCTGCCTTAAGTATATCTTGTTGAGTTAAAAAAAAAAATATATATTTATTTTGATCTGTATTTGAAAATTTTGTAAGGTAGGACGAGATTTTACTATGTAAAGGACTATGTTCAGAAAGTTTTACATCGACCTTCAAATCACATGTTGTGTGCAGAACGTTTATCAATGTTTATATAAATTTTTTGCGTGTTGAAACAAACCATATATACATGCATGAAACGAGAAAGATGAAGCTCGTGCTACGCGACACACAACGATAACATAAAGGCATCTGAAGACTTTTATCGAAGAATATTTGAACGCGATCCAAGTGTTCAACCACTCTCGGCTCCGTCTTTACCTACTCTATAGTCAACCTATATTTTCAAAGCTGCATCGCGAAAAAGACGAAAAAGGCCATTTCCTACCGCGACGTTCTTTTGCATTGCCTTTTTTCTCTTGCACCTGTGAATGCGCGCGTGCGGAAACATGTGGACCACCCACAAACTTTGTCGAATTCGCAATTCTCGTGGTTACGCGCTTTCAAAGATTTATCGGCGATATACATAAAATGTGGAATTTTTCTAACTCCGAGAGCAGAAACGACATTACGCGAGTAAGGACGAAAATGAAATACCGCGTTTGCGTGCGCGATTCGATTAATCACGGATTCACATAAGCGCTATTTACAGGAGTTGGCGGACCATGATGTTATACGATAATTGACAGATCGTAATTCAATTCGAACGCGCTACCGTACGATCACTTTCGCGAAACGAGTTTTCTCTGCCGCATCCCACGATGGTACGCGCGAAACGTTCACCAGCACTTGACTAGCTAGCTTTATGATATAATGAGTTCGAAAGAACGCGAAATAAGTTTTCGTAGCTGATCAACGCGAAATCAAATGGAGAATTTAAAAGTTTATACTTTTTTTTTTCTTTCGGAAAGTAAAATATCCCTCTAAAAATAATTTACACGACATGATAGGGAATATTTTATGTATTTTGACGCATATATATATATATATATATATATATATATATATATATATATATATCGTGTAAATTATTTTTAGAGGGATATTTTACTTTCCGAAAGAAAAAAAAGGTATAAACTTTTAAATTCTCCATTTGATTTCGCGTTGATCAGCTACGAAAACTATATATATATATATATATATAGAGAGAGAGAGAGAAAGAGAGAGAGATTTGCACTTTTACAATAAAATTTCATATGCTATCTTAAAGTTGGTTGTGTGTGCTTTACAATGTAGAGGTAGAGGAAGAGGACTTGCGAATGAGTACAGATAAGTACAAATTACTAACGAGATTATTTGATCTTCGCTTCCGCGAAGCGCATATATGTTGATTTGAACGAGAATGTTTCTCATTAAACTGTAGATATTAATTTTGAATTCAATTTAAATGAGATCTTCGTACGGATGCCTTCACATATATTTCAAAATATATATTCCAACCACATACGCTATATATCGTCATTACGTAACACATTAGATTGTATTGCCCAATGATAAATAACGACGTACAATGTGAGTGATCGCGGGTGATGTATTTAGAAAGGAAGCGACTATCGGAAGATTAAATGTTCCGAGCCTGTTTTCCATGTAACCTATTTGTGTCCGCTAGTAACATCTACATGTAACGCTCCGGGCTAACCTGGGGATTGGGGATTTGAACCTAAATCAACAATGCATTATTCTCTGCGACGGAAGAGTCTGCTGCGATTTATACGGGTGCACGCAGCGGGGAGGGGGCATAACGTCCTGAATTTACGCAAGATTAAGTTCTATATTACTCTGCTACCGCAATTATGCGCATATAATACTACGCGTATATTCAATGTGTCACGATGAATCGGCTCTCTAATCTCCGTAATGACATAAACATTTATAATTGCAGATACGCGGGGGCTCGTTTCGCGGCCTCGGGGCAGTTAAACCGAGAACGTTCTTCTCGAATGTGATCACGCCTGCACGATCTGTAAGCAAGAAGAGCCCGAGATCAGCCTTGCGTGCGCTTACGTCACCGAACCCCGCAGGGTTCATGTACAAAGGCACGTAACAATACAGTTACGCAAAAAAAGATTTTAGTACATCTTCTATATTAAAAATGATGAGATGTATTTCTGATTCTCTTTCCGATATAGGCGATCCCATCCGTACTCTTTATAAAAGTTCGTCATTTCTTTTCTTTATAAAACTATCCTACTTTTCTCTCGTGATAGTACCGAAATAAATACCGTTGAGTTGAATTACTAGTTTCAGAGATAAAAAGAAACCACATGGCATCAAAGCTGACTTGCCGTTTCAAATTCTCGATGAAAAAATTCTTTCTTCTTGAAAAAAAAAAACAAAAAAAAAACATAAGTTAATAATATCCTAGTAAAAACTGGCCAACAGTCAGAAATAGATATTTGAAGTTTTCTTATAGACGATCTTTGTGACGGTTATTGGCAATTGAAACTATAATAATTGCACGAAATACTGTGCATAATAATAAAACTCTTTTCTTTGAAAAAAATAATATTTCAATATTTTTTAATATATAATGTACATAATTAGCAAGGTAACAGAAAATCAATACTAATAGTTACGATCATTATAAATAACAATATAATCCTGAAACTAATTAGACGAGTAATTATAACGACACATTTATCATTTCAGTGACATACTTGTGATCCTGATAATGATAAATTTTTATTAAACCAGTAGCATGTTGGAACGCACATATATCTTGAAGGAAATTACCTTTTCTGCTATCAATTCAAGTCGACTAATGATAAATTGACGGAGAAGGGCTATAACTTGAAGAGCTCACTGCAGAAATAGCTCAAGTATGTCATTGTTGCATATAAAATGGGATACCTCTAGGTATTGTTGAAAATTCATGTTTCACAGCTCAGTAATGATTCAGGACCATATTATTTCTTTTGTCTATCAGTCTTAGTCAGCGAGACTAGTTTACTGACGAGTCAACGAACACATTGTAAAGTACAACATGTTCAGGAGAGAAATAGAATAGATACGAGACTCCATAAATACTAAAAAAGATGCATATTTTTTATTTTATATAAGATAAAACACAATATTGTTCTATTTTCATTGCTATATCATTAATTGTATTTTGCAATAATAATTATAGATTAATCGAGAATGATTAAATTCAAGCGCAAGTTTTCTTCAAACGAGTCGTCATGAGCTTGGTCGAGAGCTTCTACCTCGAATCATTCTATTAATAATATAATAACCGAGAAATGTATAATTTAAGAGAACTCGGCGGCTAATTAAGTGCGAGCAATGTAAAAGAGAGCGCATTAAAAGAGCCCGGACCTTATTCTCTCGTCGGTTATATATTTTACGCGCAATAAAAGTTGTACAATCCGCACACAATAAAGGCAACACATTCTTCTCTTTATTTGTCCGATACGTCGGTTAACAAAACATGATCCGTTGTAACGATAATAATCAATTGTACGGTCGAGGATTCTAACAGCGCGCAACGAAGTAATTCGACGAACGCGGAACCAATTAAGAGCAAGTAATATGGCAGTGCATTAGAGACGCCGGCGCCACTTCGCTAGGCATTAAGCACCCGCACGACCCGCCTCGCAGCACGAATCAAATGCACTGAATCAGCGGAAACGCCGAGCATCAGTACCCGAGGAGAGAGATTCCATAGCGTATCCTCGACACCTCCTCGCGCATCGGGTGGAGACGGGACGAGCGCCCCGGGGCTCTATATCAAAAGGCGTCTGATACGAAATTACGTGCTTCTATCGCTGGTATTCTTCCTAATTATTGGACCGGCGACTATCAGAGACGGCCGATATGACAGACAAGCAAGGTCCCCGGCGCTCGCGAACGATACACGCTCTCGGCTACGCCGGAAGGATGCTGAAGCAAATAGGACGACGGGCCGGAGCCTAGCGGAGATGGTGGGTGAAAAATGTAGGCAGCGGTTATTTAGTAGGAGATAGTGGAGTCTATCTGTGCGAACGCGCTCGTTGGCGCGGCATGCTTACTCCGTAAGGGCGGCGAGGAGGAAGAGGAACTGAACTAGGAAGAACACGGAGAAGCAGGAGGAGAAGGGTAGGAAGAAGCGGATGACCGAGAAGATGGATCAGGAAAGAGGTGGAGAGGCAGGAGAGGCAGGAGAGGAAAGACTCTCGGCTGCCAGGCTGCCAGGCTGCCAGGCTGCCAGGCTGCCAGGCGCTTCACTCGAGGCGCGTATATACAACGTGGGCGCCCACAGCCACAGGCCGCCACTGCCGTCGCTGCGGTGGAATACACCGCGAAAGCAACACCGACTCAACGGATGAACGGTAGGCAGAGAGGGGTTTCTCTACGTACGTACGTACGCAGGTAACATAGCTAGTACGTACGTGCAGTCCGCGCTCGATGTCGGTGGAGGTTCGTTGACCGCTGTGTGACTCTCATCTATCTCTTCCTCTCTCTCTCTCTTTAGCTCTCCCGCTATTTCTATCCTTACTCTTTCCCCCTCCTCTTTCTCACCGCTTCTACCTTATAACGCTACGTGTATCTCGTTCCGTCTCTTACGCTCCCGCCGCTCCCCCTCTAGTCCCGTCTCGCCCCTTCCGCCGATCCTCCACGGCCTTGGCGATTCAATGCCCGCACCAGATAACTCCCCATCCAGATAATAGATTATTTCATACGTGTAACTAGTCGTTGGTAGTAGCGAAGGCCCCCGTACTCCACTCGCCGTCAGCGCATCACCCGCCTCTCTCTACCATTTCGCTCCGTCTCGCTCCGTCAGCGGGGCTCTCGCACGAAGCGCAACCATGTCCGTATGCCACATTACCCTGTCGGTTATACATACGACGTTACTCAGAATGATCCTCTTATCGGGCGCGTACACGTACACGCGTACTTGCGCGAGAAGATGCGGCGAACGCCCTTGAGGATTCGTAAGTCCGTGCGAGTTCGAGGTCGTTGCGTTTCAAAGCTGCTGCTCTCGCGACGCGAACGGTGGTTGCAGCGCGATGAAATTGACAATGGCGAACGCGAATGGATGATGCACGGTCGGGATGATTTTCAGAATGGTTTTACTTTCCGATCGAAAAAAAAAAAAAAAAAAACGGAGCGCGGAAAATGCGCGTGAATCGCTGTTCCCGAGAGATTTCAGACAGGTGTTATGCTTTCAACGGGGCTGTTAAATTAGTCACGAACAGGCTAACTCTCGTTGAATTTATCGAATCGAGTCAAATATGCGAGTTTTGTAAATTGGACCAAACGGCTATTTATTAAACAATTAGAAAATAGTTACGTATACAGGAGTTTCGTATGCTAAATGATGAATTGAATTTCTCTTCCAACTAAATCCGTGTAACAATATTGAAGCAATTTTTTTATTTTAATAGTTTACACGCTATTATAATGATTAAAAGTCGTTAAGTACTCGTGTAAAAAATGTAGAATTTATTAATTTTTATTCCATAAAAACAGGAATTTACGTAGTATATGCGCTATCGAGTTTTCTTTGAAATGGTCAGTATATATCAGCGTAGCTAAATAACTACTTGTACTTAGGGAAGTATAAATTATGTCATGCACGCATCCATATATATCTTCTATTTTGTGCGTAAAACTTGTCATTTTTTTTAAAACCCTATATATGTGTATATGTAGCAAAAACTAAAATATTTTCTGAGAACATACAATTTTTGCAGTATGTAATTTTTCATTCGTTAAGTATTATTTTTCCGCACCGATGTTTTCTCTTACGTAAGTGCATTAACTTTCTATGCCATTTTTATTTATGAACAAATAAAAAATGATTCTATAATCTATTCGCACAATACAAAAAATTAATCAAGTATGCTTCATGAGCATTTTATATATATATATATATATATATATATATATATATATATTGGCAAATTTATGAAATATTTATTACTAAAAGATTAAAAAAAATAATTGGAATACATGTATGTATTAGAATCGAAAGCGCGAATTTTTTTAAATATTGATATAATATAATTTTTAAAATAATTATAAAGTAAGATTTATATATATATTTTTTAACAAATTGTAGCAAAATTGTTCTTTTATTATGACAAATCGACCAATATCATATGTATAAATGCAATAACGGAATAACAGATGTCAGTCATTCATACAGCATTGCGTAATCAAAAGCGTCGACATTGCCTCTAACGGGAATAGTGGAATATTAAAAACAAAATGTTCTCTTCAACAGTATTTTTGTGAGGCTGAATAGAGAAATAATGTGACCCGTTTAACACAAATCGACCTTGGAAGAAACTTAATTCGTCACGTTGAAAAGTCTATATACTTCAACAGACCAATTAGGATTCCATCGCAGATGCTTTCGCCTTCTTTCACCTTCTCGTAGCATATAATTAGTCACCGGACATCGATGTCGCGAGGCATTTCTCGCGCGGAAATCGCGAACTATAAGCGTGATTGCCCGCGGGGAAAAACGTGGCAACGCGGAAAAGCATCGCACCGTCAGGACGACAAGGAAGTCCTGTATACGCCGATCTTAATGCAAATCCACTCCTGTGGCGGGCCCCCTTCCCGTATTCTCGTCCTCCCCTCATACCTGGTCGTTCGACCAGAAGTCACACGACGAAACTGATCGCGCGCTGCGGCAACCAGAACGCGCACTTCTTCCTAAGCAAGAGGATGAGAACGCAATTGAACGAGACCGGATTCGTGTGAGGCTTCTTTTGCTTTTCCTTTCGCTGTCGATTCTCGTGTTTCCGAGAATTCTATTTATATGCGTACGCACACATATATACTGCCTACCCTCACAATCAGATATGTTCGTTCATACTTTTTCACGGTATGGATGGTAATAGAATGTTGAGCGATTTTGCGATGTCGCCAGACATCGTTAAATAGAAATTCGCATTTTTACGAAACCCTCGCAATAAATTATCGCTTAAAATTAAGAAAAGAATTAATAGTTATAACGCATATATAACCTTAATAACATAAATATCACAATGACACATACCGCATAAATTTCTGTTTGATTAAAATGATAATATGTTGGAGATAACATATCTGAAACTAATGAAGATGATAGTGTTCGTATATAACTTTTACATGCATACCTTGTTTTGTCTTTCTCTTATTTTTCAACGTGCCGATCACGCTATCGTATATATAAGTCGTATCAATATACATAGCAAAGAGATGCTTTCCATACTTGTCTTGTATAAGTTTCGCATACTCGTCTGCATTAGGTGTTATATATGCCACGTCGTCGATTAAATAAGTTATAGACTGCAAATGGGAAGTATCGGATGTTAATGGACGTAATTATCTCCGCGTGCACGCTTGTTTCTCGTTTCTGATTCTCTCTGATGTATACGTGCGAATTACACAACAAATCAAACGGCGAAACAAATTACATATCACGCTAGATGAAAGTGGATTCGAATCAGGTTTTTAATGGTCGAGTTGCAGACTGTTCTCCCGGTAACTTTACATTCATGAAATGGGAGCATGGGGACTATCCATGTCCTCGTAAAAAGAAAAAAAAAAAAAAAAAAAGAGTTTCGCATTTTGTGACCAAAAAATAACTTTAGGTCGGTCAATGCTCGACGATGTCAGCAGTTACGCATACTTTTGTACCCGCTTCCCTTAATGGTGGGATTCTTTACGAGCGAAGTGTGAGCTGACTACTCTGCAAGTATTCCCAAGTTAGTAATGCGCTCAGATATAAACCGGAAAATCTTATCGCGCATTGGCTACTAATTGGATTGCATAAAGCGACTATATCTTATACTTTAATTAGATCTTTCCACTCAAATATTACATAATGACGTATTATACTGTGAGTAGTTTATAAAAGTACGTAATAATTTGTATCTTGAAATTTTGACGACTTTTAAGCAATTAAAAAAAAAAAGGAAACTTTTAATTAAATAATTAGATACAATAGGTAGCACCGACCGTAACGGAAAGTTGCAAAGTGCTTTATTAATAAAGATAACGTTCATATTTCATATATTCTTTCATTGTTCATACGTGAAAGCAAAATATTTCTCGCTCGAATCTGTTTCTTATTAACTAATTAATTAAAAAAAAATTAATGAAATACAATGGCAAAATGGTGCAACTGTTGTCGCAAATCGAAAATTTCGCGTTATAAAACGGTAAATTTTGATATTGAATCTCATATCGAATGAATAAGAAGTATTTTCCTGCCGGCAGTACCGTTTAAGTCTCATGTGTATTCACACTCTATACAGATGTTCGCATTTAGTTATCGGGCACTGTTACCTTCGCCGCTCTTTTCCTTAGATGCAATGCTTGCCTACTCGTATCTTATCCAACTAAGTTTAAATACATATGGAAAGTTTTCAATCCCATTTAATTCGATATACTTTGCATGGATTATAACTTTTAAGCGATTTTATGTGTGTTAAAACAAGAACTGCCGTGCGAAAATATCGACTGCATATATTCTATATGATTTCGCGAATAAAATATGTCATAGTGCGTAAATAAGAAATATTTTCGGCCGAGTCTCACATTATTATTTTCCGTTTAAATTGATTTAACGACACTTAAGTAGTGTGATTTAGCTGCGAAATGTTTCACATTCAGAATGCTCGCGTGAACCAAAGAAAGATTTAAATTCGAATACAGACAATTGTACCTCGATATTCTATCCAAAAGAAACAATATGTTCTCGTTTACAGTTTCACTTGGTTTACGCTGCAAGCTAGAAAACACAATACACGAATTCTTTTGATCGAGAGAACGTCTGTTTTGCAACATGGACCGCAACAACGTGCAAATTGTTTCCGATTGAAGAAATGTTAGAAAGAGATATACCTGTAGGAGTGCAAAGCTGGGATATTTGCATTCGGTCTTCGACATATCGTCGAACGAATATGCAGGAACGAATATGAATGATAATTGCATATAGAAGAAATATATGTATACACTGTGTTTTACATATGTGTATACTGAGATAAAAATATATTTCTATATAAATATCGATATTATACATGCATAATCGCAAACATATTTACGTGTGATATGAAACGAAAAATACCTATTGAAAAACAACAAAATATAGCACGTATGTGAATTTACATTATGTATAAATTCGCACATGTATGTATTTTTTTTTTTTTTTTCGTGCATTCTTTATCATTTCCTGTTATCTCTCGCAGACGATGCGGGTGCGGTCGCACGTTTTTGCACGGAAGTTTTTACTCGTCTATAGATGTACGGAGCAAACACGCGTTCAAGTTTATTCGCTCTTGTAGCTGCGGAGCTGTTAAGCCTTTTATATTCTTCCGATGCGACTGCAATGGAACGCAGGTAGACTGTAGCCAAATGTCTATCCACCTAGACACGGCTGCGGATAACTGTTCCGCATCATTTCAGAATGGACGCGGCGGCCTTTACGGCCGGGACGCATTTCCCCCCCCCCCCCCTCTCCGTCTGATTGGAATGCGTCGCCGGTCGGTGCGAGGCACCCCGCGATCGCATAATAAATTGTCCGTGTAACAATTCGGTAACCCGAATGGGGGTCAATAGTGTAACCGTGACTCGACACGTGCCGTTATGCTTCTTCTTGGCTTCTTACGTCAACCTCGCTACCGCTTTCGTCCACGAAAACCAGTCGTTGCCTTTAAAAGCTAGTCGCATGTATCGTATGTATTCGACACCCGTGACTAATGGCTGAAAGGGCACGAGCCTTCAGGCTACCAACTCAACTATCAACTTTTTTAAATTGATTTTGCATGGTTATCTATGGTGAATATACCGCAAGATAGTGATATGTTGAGGGTAACTCGACTCGGTTTATTGCAAACTTGTCAATCAAATTTACATTACGCGCGCGCGCGCACACACACACACACACACACACACACACACACACACACACAATTCAATAATGTACCATGATTGATATGTTTCAATGTAATACAAGTGCCATGACTTGCCGCAAGAAATATATGGCGATTTTTTTTTTTAATAATTTATTAAATATTCTCTTTGAACATTAAATCTTTTGCTAAATATTTCTTATATATAAATGCTCTCTATATAAAATGCGAAGGACTTTCGATAGATTGTATGTAATATTTTGATAATATTTATATGTCAAATAGAAAGTAAAATTCGTTTCTAAATAATACTGAGAATTTATTTTATTGAATGCTTCAAAGGCACTTTATCAATGAATTCCATTATGTGTTAATGAAAATCATGATATTAACTAGCGCATCCTTGAGAAGAATGCGGACGCATAAAGATATAGATTTTCATCTACGTACTTGAAAGCACATTGACTTGCACTTAAACCGCACGGTGCGGTAACGAGCAGTGCGCTAATATTGTAATAATCGCATAACTTTAACAAAGTTATATACTCTTCCCTTTCGTTAAGACCCTCGTTCGCAATTAGATAGTTATCATAATAATGTTGAAATTTTGACACAGAGTGCTCAAGGTCGGATTCTTCAGCACCGACAGTACTTGTATATCCTATCGAGTACATCACACGATCGAGGAAAAAGAAGAGAAGGTGTAGCGCGTGAGACGGGAACGAGGCAAAAATATAAAATTTACATTGAATATAGGTATGAGTTGTTCATATCCGCGAATAGTCGCGGCGTCGACAAAAATTATTCCAACGCTGTTACCAGCGGCATAAAGGCCATTACAAGTTAGCAACTTGTACCGCTCTGCGCGACGTATCCGCGAGGCACTTACATAACTCGGAAACATGTTCGTAGCTTTATTAGTCTTGGGTGCGAATGTGTTACTTAATGATCGCAACATCTCCGATAATTGAACGATTAACCCTCTGATTAACCCTACTCAAATAATCTTCTATAGACTCTTGCACAAAGAATACTACATTTCCAGAAAGAGAAAGAGAAACAATTTTCATCCAGCAAACAATTATATAAATATACTTTTATTATTTCATTATTTCGACTGATTTTTGTACGGCAAAGAAATATATAGTGAAAAAAGATAAAGATGTTTGATGATTTTTAGAGAAGCTTTTTTTATTGATATATATATTAATTTTTTTCTAACAATCTATCTCTATTTCAAGCTTTTATCTTGGTTCTTGAAAATGGCATCTCAGCATTAGATGATTAAGGAAAAGCGGAAGCTTATAGTTACGCAACAGGATCGTATCATGTGTAACAGCGCATCGATTGTAATAAAGATCTGACAGAACGGGCTGTAACAGTACGCGGTGCAGCGGATACGAGTTTGAATTTCTAATACCTATCCTCAGCTTACGGCGCGCGCTTAGAGAGCAGCGGTTTCTCTCTTCCGCAAAGGTACGAAAAGAATAAAGGGGTTAGCCGTAGAGAGCCGTGTGCGCCGGCACCATGCATCAGGCTGTCTTTTCTGGGAACGTACGAGGTATACGAGCGTATACGAGGTATATATACGCGGGCATAATTTGTTTCGATACCTGGGCGAGTCGAGCGCGGCGAGGACGTGGGCGATCTCGAAACGGACCTTGAAGCGACGCGCCGCGATAATACAGGCGATATTGGCTGCCGTCGATGAGCTGCCGCATCGCGGCACCGCTGCTATTGCGAGTTCTCTCCCGGTGAAGAACTTGCCGTCGATCGGCCAGGAAATGTTCGTCGAGAAATTGATTTGTCATTACCTCGCCTATAAAGCAAAGCGATTACGCGTCGTAGATGTTGCGCTCGGTATTTATACGTGTTATAAGCGCGCACCTTTGAGAGATTTTTGAGAGTCGTGTCCTCGGGCGGACATGCGTTATGCGCCGTACGCAGAAAGAGAGAGAGAGAGAGAGAGAGAGAAGAGGGGAAGATATATATATATACACATGTGCTCTCGCATGCACAAGTCGTGCTTTCTCTCCTACCAACCTAGCAACGCGCCGGGCAAGTAGTGCGTCTACGAAGCACGTGATAAATCGATGCCATTGAAGCTTGATGCGGGAACGGAATAAGAATGTACCACAGGGCTCAGATTATCCTCGGAGATTCCTTTCACGAAGGAAGATAGGACTTTCTCTCTCCATCTCTCTCATCGCTTCCAGGAAAACGCACTTGAAGAGAGAAGTAGGGTTTCACCGGGATTATCGCGCGCGCGGAGGGTTCATTATACTCCAACACGCTCGCTACTCCGCCCGCACGTACACTCGGGCCGCGAGTCTTACGTAAATCCCCGTACCATCTCGCATTCATCGCGTGCGTGTCACCGGGAAGATGAAGGGGAATTTATTTAGTGTGCGCCGGCATAAAGTTTCGCGATGACAATGCGCGAGAGTGAGGCGCCATGTCGCGCGTGTATAGGAAGTAGATATTAAACTAAAAACGCAGACACGCTATACAGATAGAATTGATAGACAACGCTAGAAATTAAGTCTTCCCATCCTTTCCTTGAGAAGACAAGGTTTTGTCGCGCGGCCTTGTTCTTGCGTAAAGATGACACGCTTTAGTCGCGCTCTCGGTGAGAAATTTTATTAAGCCGCTTTTGCAACTTGCAGCGTTTCTTTCGCAAAAGACCCCGAGCTCATTATTCGAGTTTGTACACGCGAATGCTCGCGACACTAGCTTCCAAACCGGAACTTTCAGACGCATCAGTCTCTCCACAACTAACCAAGTTTCGCTGCGACACGCGAACATTAATCCTCCTTGATTCCTAACGAGCTTGGTAAGTCGCAGGAAATAAAGGATAGGTCTCTTCAAAGTCCCGTCACGGTATAGATGACGATAAGCGACGCAAAAATAACTCATAATGAAGCGCATAACTCAATAATGAAGCATCGGCGGCTGCGCTGGAAAAATACTCGCGTCTTCCTGTTCAATACATGTATATTTATTCTATTTTCTCCTAAACGCGTTACACTCTATAGATGTAATGTCCATGGCGGCGCGCGTTCTTGATGCTTAGATAAATCTGACGACACATCGAGGGATAAGATCTCCGTCGCGGTGGCAGGAAGAGATGCCAGAGGAACTATGCGAATTTTTGCTTGGCGCGTCTTGAACGTCCGCCTTCTCTTCTTCTATCTCGGTAAAGCTTATCACCGAGGACACGGTGTTTGCTGGCACCGGAACTGATGAGGTCTTTAGCTGCCGCTCTCGGTTGATGGATGGAGGGGTTTATGCTGCGCCTGTAAACCTTCCCTTTCATAAAGATCCATAAGCAGGATTACAAACAGACTCAATTAGGCCGCAACACCTCACGAGACAGAGTGAGGCCGCGAAAGCCCATAAGCGATTACTTTCCTTACTGCCGGCGCGGCACGCCGGAATATCGCTTTTTGTTCGGAAGTGACGGAAGTCGGAGAAAAAAAGGGAGAGAGATAGAATAAGAAAAAGTAAGAGAAAGAGAAAATACAAGAACGAGAGCGATAGAAAACGAAAGGAAGTTGAGCGGGAAAAGCTTTTTGTGTTCCTGATGTCTTGTTGTAGCAAAGATTAACAAAAGGGTGAGAAAGGATAGAGAGGGGTCTCTTGACGTAAAGTTGGTTGAAAATGGACGATCGCAACTTACATTTATAAGTTGCAACGTAATACGGCCATTAATCGCTTTTCACCTGTCATAAAGTTACTGGCTACCGAGACGAGGTAATTTATCGAGAACGCCAGTAAACGTGTAATTACTCATAAACAGCAGCTTTGTGACGAGCTACGAAGGCGAGGCGCTCACGGTGTGAGGAACGTACGTTTGACAGGCATCAAAAACCTATCCGGACGTGTGAGAACCGAACGATCGTTTGAGTCGATTAATCGATAACGGACAGACAGGAATTACTTTGTAAATGCAGCAGCGAGTGTATTACGTGATCCACGCGACCGGAACCTCACTCGACTCATTGACGCGATGAAAATGTATATGAGAGTAGATGAGAGTTACTTTACGCTAAAATATCCAGAGACAGTGATTGTACGATTCATCTCATGCACTTATATGTGTAATATGTATAAACAAACACTTTCTTCCGATAAAAACATGCCATAATTTGCATCAGAGAGTGCCATCAGAATTTAAATATTTCATTAATACCTCTTGTTTTAGTTTCAATTCAGTATCAATTTGACATTTAATTAATATTTACATTAAGAACCTAGAAAGAGAATACATAAAAAAATGTATATGTTTTAATTTATCCATCACGTATGAAATCCGTTTAATAAACATGACATGAATGGTAAACAGCTATTCTGAATGGTAGACTTGTTACAAAATTTTCCAATTATACATCTTAATGAAAAATATATATTTTAGATAATTTTTTTCATCTTTCTCTCTCTCTCTCTCTCTCTCTCTCTCTCTTTCCACATTATTTTTTTTTATACCTCAAGTTTTTTCATAATTTTAAAAACATTATTTTAAAAATATCTTTGTAATTAAACATATGAGAAAAACATTGAGAAAAGGCTCAAATGTCGCTTATTCCTGGCAATTCTTTTTATTACTTAAAATTTTTATTTCATTTTCTACAAAACACGTGCAAAAATATTACATTTTATATACTATTTTTTTATGAACCTTGTGCATTTACAAACCTTCTGCATCAAAATACAAAAAAAAGGAAAAAATCGGCACGACATCGCTTGCAAATATCCGAAAGCTCTCTAATACCGCAAACTTCCTGATTCCTGGCTTTGATCAATTACACACGTAAAACACGCTATGTCCCTTCCCTACGTAAACACAACCATCCAGCATACGTCAAAAACGGCTATACAAAAACAGGGACCACTGGGACACTGCAACGAATCAATATTGTGTCCGCGCGTCACAATGGAATCGACAAGTACACACAATCTGACGAGTCGCTATGTATCAGCAGACTGCTGAAACAGGGAGATTGACAGTTAGATGAAATTTAATGATTTTATAAATCTTTTGAGAGAGATCTCGTTAACAAACATTGTTTTTCCCCGAAACGAATGATTAACGTTTGGGAATCCTATATGCATTTCGAATAAAAAACAAGCAATGGAGAGATATAAAATTTAAATTTAAAATTAAATATGGTACGCAATGGGAAAAAGAGAATTGGAAATAAATCTTTTTGTTTATACAGCTTTAATATTTTTTGCAAAATATATATGAAGATTGAGTTAATTTGCAAAAATGTAAAAATCAATAGATGAATCAAAACATGTTAATAATATAATAATGTAAAACACAATTATTTTAAAGAGTTTTATTTATTCATTTAAAAACCAGAAAAGAACATAAGATAATTATCTAACAAAATAAAGAGAAAAATTAAGATTTTTCTACGTTTAAATTCTTAAAAATAGAGTATATAAATATTTTGCCATCTGAGAGACCTAAATATAAATAGCACTTATAGTACTGATAACTGATAAGCGACCATGGCGAATTAATGACATGCTGCTATATGCACTTTCTGACATCTCGTTACATCTACTATCGCCTCTCCCTAGTTAATCGTTATAGGGTATAAACCTATCACAGGATACTTGACGATCTAGAAACAGGATAAATATCGTGTTTGTAGTAGTGTAATATCTTATTTGGGTTATCCGAAATAGGTAGAGATATACTCATATTGCATTTATATTTTTACAAATTTCACTTTATACTGTTAGTTATACATATATGTATATATGCGCATTCGACATAAATGTCATTACGTGATTTTTATAAAAATGCAAAATTTGTGAAATTTTTTTGGTAATCTAACTACTTTGAGATTTACAAATATACTGTTGCAATTCATCAACATTTTTTATTTATCGACAACTTGATTAATTATGATTTAAATTATGCTCTTTTTTAATAATCCTTTGCATGTCGACTAGTAATATGTTGTTTATTTTTATACTGATAATTGTATAATTTTCATAAAACAATATTGTTTAATAATAGTGTTCGTTATTCGATTGCGTATAATTTGCATAACAAAATTGGCGTAACCAAAAACAAAGAGATATAAATTGATAACATTTTATACCGTGTACTCTATATATTCGGTAAATATAAACTGACAATACGAGAAAGATACAAAAATAAATTGATTAAATAAAATTTTTAAATAAATAGAGAAAATATTATTGTATATTTATAAAAAAATATTTTTTCTACATTGTAAAGATTACAATATTAATTAATAAAATATTTAAAAAATGATAAAAAATGTTAATATAAAATATAATAGTGTGGTATTTTATTGTGAAGAATTTGTTTAATTGTAAGAGTGTTTGTGCGTATAACCATATCATTTTGTTCCATTATTGTACTTATTACTGGAAAAGGAATACATTTACGGCATCCTGTTATAACGCAGTACAATAATTTGTTATTTGTACCTACTATTATATTAGAATGTATCATTTTCTCTAAAGTTAAAACTCTTTGCCCTGTTATTTTAAAATTTCCTAGTATCAATTTTTTAATTGCATTATTGTCAACAATTATAGTACAAGCTTAGTATCAGGTCTATAATATTATATTTAAAGTAAATGTATAATTCAGTCGTAAATATAAAAAACAGATTGCTGATGACCGATTTCAGAACGCAACTAAGTGCAAGAACGAAAGCACACAAAGAACAATATTAACAAGTTTCGTCTTACGCTATAAAACAAAAGTTGTTAATGTAAATTTGTTAAGCTCTCTGAATATTTCACAAAATTTCTGAACAAATATTTTTGCTATAAATTGGCTATTCGAAAAGAAAAATTAGTTAGCAAGAATTTTTATTAAAAATAATTTATATGTAGAAACACAAACTAACAAGTATATAACAAAAGTGCAAATTTAAACTTTATATAAATCGTCTATTATATTAATAATTAATTTTAGTCTTACATATCCATATATGTATTATCTCATACGTAGCGTAAAAGTAAACTTCCAGTGTTTGCAGTGACAAAACTCTGTGGTTATATGAGCCGGAACGTTCTCGGAATATCTAAACGATTAGAGAGAAAGACGAGGAGCAACAAAATGTAAAGCAAATCGTTGTCGTTTACTTATCCATGTAAAGGCCTCTGCACATCCACAAGAAATAACAGCAGGCGGATTGCATATCAGCTATTTAACTTTGTTGGATATTTTATGCTGATTAGAAACATGAGATATGATCTATTTCACATGATTGATTATAATATTAACTCTTAAAGCATAGTATTATCTTAGCGTCGATTTTGAGATATTAAAATATTGTGGTGCGTACGACTAAATTTTCTTTTTGATGTGAATAAATAGGATAACAGGATAAATATGAGAAAATCGGTGTATACAATATTAATAAAATATCCATAAATGTTTCAGAATTTAAAAAATACAGCTTTACGGATATTACATTTATACGTATTTTTTTACTGGATTATTCATTTTTTATTTTAGATATCGGTTTACCGCAATCGATATACCGTTGAATAACGTTTTCAATATTTTAGAAAAACCGGAGTCACTGCTTTTGCAGAGAATTATAAAAAATCTATTCACCCGTTTTATTAATTTAAAACGTTGTTTCTTTTCGTAAACAACTTCAATTCATTATATCAATAAGTTTCGAAAATTCGGAAAATTTTGACATATATTGAGTTGGCCAAAAAGTAATACCGTTTTTTTTTTGCAATAGACGATGTTTTTGTGTTTTCCAATACAAAGCACTGTTTCTAAGCTATAAAATACATAAATATTCTAAAAGCTGACTTCAACGCGTAAATTAAAAATAAAATCATTACGTTTGATAAAATTTTCTTTATTGACCTTATTTTGAAAATAAGTGACAAGGGAAGATATATTTTCGAGCAATTATTTTTTCTTAGACAAGTACAAACACGTTGTCTATTACAAAAAAAAAGGCATTACTTTTTGGCCAACCTAATATACATAGACAACAGCACATTCATACATATAAACTGCATATGCGCGAGCTGCATTTATTCGCTTCCCAAAATTACAGTCATACCCCGAGGGGTCCGTGCCGCGTATAAATATGTTAATTCTACCGCGAAATAACTAAACGAGTTCGTCCAGGGTCCACTGATTGCAACAAGAAAATTCGTCGTGTGTGCGGTCGCGCGGCAGCTTCGTGATCCATCAAACAAGACGCGCCGCGCGAAAGGTAACCGTGAAACAGTGCTGTGTCGCGCGAAATCATCGCCTTAAGCGTTTGCGGAATATCATTTTCCGCATGTACTCGTTCAGTGTAAATTGTAAAATGGAGACGAGATTTAATATAGAGAAGTTTGAACATCGCGATATACATGTGCACTCAAGCCGCGATACTAATTCACATCCATCCATTTGCAAACGCGCAAATTTAATAGTCAATTTCACACCAAGTGATTCGTAAATGTATATTTTAATAAAAAAATAACTGCAATAATTTATTACGCAATTATTTTAATACTTGATATTATCTACTCATTAGATTTCAATTTTTGGAAAACAAAAAAGTCTTACGATTAAAAGTAATTTAATGTTCGACGCGTGTAATAAAAATCCATACTGATTCAAAATAAAAACATAAATAAACGGAAAAAATTCAACCAATTGTAAGTTGATTCTCTTTTCTTCGTAATATAATAATTCTCTCAATACAACTTGAATATATTTATCTGTTGAAAAAGATCATGTCTCAGAACGTTTGAGTTTTTATTTATAAACGTACTTATAAATCTTGAAAACAAGCTTTGCTAATGCCTTTGACATTAATGACCGAGTAGGCTTTGAAAAGTGATATCGGAAAATTTTTGTCTGCGTCGCGATTATAAATATCCCGTCATATCGCGACTTCGATGACAGGCCGTTTGTCCTACTTACTCGTTCATCCAGTCCCGGACAGTTCTCAGGCTATTAAGCCACTAAGCGAGTTAGCGCAACTGGATTACAATAAGTTACGGGGTTAACGACGACAACACACGGTGACGACCACGAGTCACATATACGCGCGAAGTCGCGAATCAACGGCTACGTGTCGCGAAAAGCTTTCGAGCAGCTTGTCGAGAATGAGAATCGCGCAGACAACGACCGCGGGTCGGATTTCAATGCGACGTAGTACTACGCGACTCAATGTAGCGCAAAGTAGCTCGGGAATTTACGACATCCGTTTTAATACGCTTTAATGCGGCGCATTCGCACGATTTAAAGAACGGGATCGTATCTGTTGACGGCAATTTATAAAACCGTCATTTCTCGTTGCGGCGATAACGTCAACGAGAAATTCCGGAACCCTGCTAATATCACGATACTGCACCGTGCGTATCTTGAGAAACGCAACAATTTCGCGCAGATTGCTGTACAATTATAATCTTAATCCAGAAACGAGAAAGGTTAGGCTAGCAATAGCAAACGAGTTATTGGACTGAAAGTATTATATGATATAGGTCAATATTTTTCAATTTGATTTATGCACAAATTCGTCGAAAAACTCTGAACTTTTTAATGATACATTCTGATTTCCCTCGTCTGGAAATAATTCGAAATTATGTGAGAAAGAAGGAGCAAATAATAAAAATCGCGTTATCTCTCGCGGAAACCTCATTTTCACTCTATCGTGATTTGAGCATCATCTGAAAAACACTAGTCTGGAAAATGTTATAGCTTTAGACATAATGGCTCTTATCGAAAACTCGGAACAAATTTTTCAAGTCTGGCTCTCTGTGCGTGTAAGGTATATTGAAATAGCGGTTCTCGATTTTATGCGTTAAAAAGAGAAAAACGCTAATTGTAGGTTGAATCTAAATGGGTATTCATTAGCAGTTCGTCGTCGTCATAATTCGTCCGTCTTGTAATGCAGCATTCTTCAAGCAAACTCGCAAGTAATATGAATCTTCGAGTATGATAATCAATGTTCAAATAGGTGCTGTTCAATTACACTATTGAAATGAGATAAGCAGTGTATTCCGGTTAAATAAACGTCCCGTAGCTCTTTTCCGAGAACATGCGTTTATAATTGAAGTACTCGGTGTTTTCCAAGTGGAAATTTTATATTCGGCATGCAATGAGAATTGCATTTCCTGTCTCACGGCACTCTCGCGTATTTGATGTAATGAATTATACTATCTGAAAATCAAATAAATTATATTTTTTACGAATGTTACGGAGTTACAGAATTTAAAATATTAATTATATATTCATTAAAATTACATAAAAATATACTTAAATAAAACACTGACATAATTAATTTAATATTTTTATTTTCTCTTCCTCTCTCTTTGATAAGTTAATAAGTTTAATAAATATTATTTTTCTCGCACATCTCTCTCGTGAATAAATTTCTTTTTAAACATGGCTCTCCGCGTGCACGCATAGAAGATATATCGAGATAGCAATTTCCAATAATATAAAAAGAGAATCAAATATCAAAGAATATAATATTAGAATAAATATAGGATAAAATGTATGTCATAAATTAGAGACTAATAGTTTTACTTTATTATAAATATTAGATTTGTACAAATTATATTATATAATATATTAAATGTATAAAATTATTAATAAAAATATTTTAATTTTGCGCAAAATAATGATGAGTACATGAAACCGCTATTATGGAGAAATAACCGTGCACAATGACTTCTTTCTTGTTATTGGTAACAAATTGTCATGAAATGATGGCGGAATAGTACAGCGAAGCCTTAGACACGTGAATGCATATGTCGCGCGCGATTGCACATGGTGTGTGTATTCATATTTACAACTGTGAATGAATATGATTGCAACATCTCGTTTTTAGCACGCGCTCGATGCTAACCATCGATGAAAATGAATGAGCAATAGCATAATTGAAATTTCAGATCGCGTCGTTGATGAATAAAAGAGTATCGCAGCTTCACCGTTGAATGTCGACATTATACACTCATCGCACGCATGTGATATGTCGTACGCGCACAATCTTACTATATCATAAAATTTAAACCCGCTACTTCAAATCACGTCGTTTAATAGTAATAAAGTTTGTACCTATGTATGCTATTAAGTCGAGGTACGAGTCTAATTTTACAGTTTCGTTCGTTAAGCATATGTACATTATTGAAGAATATGAAAATAATAGAGACGGAAGTAATTAGTTTATAGAATGCTTCCATTAATTTACGATTTTGGTGTAAGCGTCATCTGCACTATCACTTCACACTAACTCGACGAATTTAACACCTAATACGTTACCAGTTGATTTCTTTAATATATTGCTGAAATTTATGTCCAATAAAAACTATTATAAAAATTTCATGATTGAAAATGATTTCAAAGGATATTCCAAGCAATAATATACCTATATAGAGTCCAAAATGTTATGGTTATTGATATCATTTTATATTGACAACAAATTAGTGTACGTTAAATACAAAGTAATGTAACATTAATCCGAATTAAAAAAAAAAAATCGTAAGACGTACGCGGCATCCGCGAGTATCCAGGTTTGCGAGAGAGCTTTAAGCTCGTGCGCGGGGTCAGAAATCGGAAGGTACGTCCCGCGGAACCGTGGAACCGCGGAAGCGTGGAGCCGGTGAACGTACTTGAAATCACACGGTGGATCGTCCGAATCGCAGGGCTCCGTACCTTCCTCCTTCTGCATGTATCCCTTTCCCCACTCTTTTATCGCCACCTCCACCACCATCGTCTCTTCTTCTTGCCCCTGTCCCCCTCTCCTCCGGAGGCGTCCCGTCGCACTAATAATTCGTGAGTACGTTGCGGTGATGTTGAGCATTCCACCTGCCAACAGCAACCGGGCACATCCCCCCACCTGGTGGTACCGGCAGGAAAAGTGGCCGCACGCCTTGCAATCCCAGCATTTCTGTGTTGGTTGTGGCCGTGAACGGGGCTCAAGTCCAAGGACACGCGGGAGCGAGAGAGAGCGCCTCTTCGAGTGCCTAGGAGAAACTTCCCTGCGTGCGCGATCCGCCACGTTTCGCCGCAGAATTACTCTGGTTTCTACCGGCGCGAGCCACCGCAATCGTCCAGGTACGTGATCCGACGAAAAGACACATCTCTATGGCCGGCACCTACTCTCGCGCTGGATCCTCTGACCCGCTGAGGTGCGCGAAGATGATAAACAGTGTATCGAGCGGCTCGTATATCAGTGAAATCGTAAAGTTCGACGCGGCCGTCCACGACTGCAAGTCTCTCGGAGATCGACGAGATTCCACCGGACGGCGATTTCGATCATTTTCCTGTCGCCTCGGAACGGGTTACGAAGTAGACGTCGCCGAGATATCCGTTCGATGGGATGCTGTCGCACGGACCACACCGACGTAACGCGAATAAAAACGGGCAACGATCTATCTTGCGCGTCATCCCGGTGCGCGCGAACAGGAACGGATATTTCACCGGATAGTGTGAGCTTCTCGTCAATGTTCCTAAAGGTCTTCTTCTTCCTAGGGCGTTCTTCGTAGCGCGTTCGCAATGCGGGACCGCAGTGCGACCCCGAAAATTCGGGAATAGGAACGGATCGGAATCGTCGACCGGGATAGGCTGGTGATAGGGAGAGGGCAGGAGGATTCAAAATCGCATCCTCTTGTCTCTTTTTTCAATTAAAAGCAAAAATTTCGTTCATCTCCACGCTGTGTCGTGCGCGCCGAGTTCAGGTTCGAGTTTTTCCATTTCGCGTTTTCACGTCTCGCCGGCTGCTGGACGACGTGTATGCCCCAATCCACTGACGATGCGCGTTGTATTTCCGATGAAATCGATAAAGTTCCATCCGCGGCGGCAGTTATAGCGACGTAACGTACAGCTACGTACGGCGAATCGCGGAAAAACAATTTTCCGTCTCGGCGATTTCGCACACTCGAGAGAAATTCTGATCTTCCGCCTTCGATGGCGATCCGGAATAATTGATTGGTCCCTCGAATCAACTCACGTGCAAATGTCATCGTTGCATAATCGCGCTGCGTCGGGTCGCAAGGACGTCCTACAATTTTCTTGGCCTCTTGGCTCCCGTATCGCGCGATGCTACGCGGTAGAATGAAACGGAATTATGAGATGACGACGTTTGAAAAATCTCCTTCCTTTTCAATAACCGTACGATTACTTTCGCGGATATATTCAGTGAAGTTGACTTCTGACATAATTGAAACAAAGATTGTTTTGGAATTCTCATATAACGTAAGAAGGCGAAAAGATGTAACCATTGTAACTTTGCATCTCATCCTTTATAAAACCTCGTTGAATGCCTCGAAGAATATCCGTATAGTGCCAATTGAACTGTGCGTGACGTATAATAGTATGAGAGAAACATCAAGTTTTATATATATATATATATATATATATATATATATATATATATATATAGTGTTTTATATATATATATATATATATATATATATTGTGGCTTTTTCATCGTGAACACGGAGTAGAATTCTGCGTGAGTAGAAACGGTATTGCATAAAGAAGGTAACGGTTTTCACTGGTAGCGTAATCTTACCTGCACCGATAGAAGAGTTTCCGACACACACTTAATGAGGGTCGTATATAATAGAACGATCCTTCGAATCAGCAGCTTGTACGTGATAAGTGTACGTCTACACTCGCGTATGCTATCGATCTCACGCTTGATTAAGAATCGAATATAATACTTGTTACTTTTTTTACTTTTACACATCTTCTCGGAAACAAAATGGAGAGTGCGCGCAATATACGCTACTCCCTACCGATAAATCGCAAGATTTTCCTCTTATATGGGATATTTATTTTATTATTGGAAACACATGTATATAGACGTATATCGCAAGTGTTGCATGGTGTAAAAAGTGAACTAAAAATCATACATAATAAAAGATTGATAACGTGCGGAAACGTCTCGTACGTGTTAATGCGAATATCATTCAATATCATTTTTCATACGTCAGATTCTGGCTGTTATAATGTGTCGGCTCGCCTTTACAAGATTCTGACAAATCACTTTTTATTCCAATTCGTAAGTTTTGAGAATAAAGTATGTTTTTCTCTCCGCGGTTTCAAAGAATGACAGATGCCTGTCCAACTATAAAAGTATTTCTAAATTTTTATATAAAGTAAAATATTCGTATCGTGATATATGCTCAATTTTTATCCGACACATTAAAAGAGATATCAAATCAAATTAAAAATAAAATCAAGATATGACGGTAAATCCGATCGAAACTATATGCAAAAAACATTTTACTAACTGTGATACGATCATTAATATAATTCTACAGTCTTTACATGGAATAAAAAAGTCAAGTTATAACGCAATTTCCATGTTTAGATGATACAAAGCTAAGAGCAGCATAGTTCCTTTAGACGTGTAACGTCGATGTAAGCGTCGATGCGTATCCCGCTGGATTAGCAGCTGACGTTAATATATAAGCTCCTTGATTAGATTCGGAATTTAATCCCGATGTTTATAGCTTCAGATATTGACCGAGATGAAGTAATTGATGAAGCACAGGATCGTAGATAATTTAAGAGCTCATCGGACCTACCGTTATTCGTCACGCAGGACGTTTTGGAGTAGTATTTCGCGTCGGAAAACTTTATACATGTATACTCTATGCCAAGTGCACCAGCATTCAATTCTTACCCGCGCCCAGACATTCGCGGGAAAATCGGTTCCTGTAATTACCTTAATGAATGGCAACAAAGGCAGGGGAGCCTTGTACCAGGCGATATTATGTTCTCTGCGCGATGTTCTCCTTCGCGCGATTCACTCCCCCTTATCTCACCCCTCTCCCCTTCTCTTACACTATCTTCCTCCCGCCGCTCTATCTCGAGACCTTTCGCTACTAAGACCGTTTCCTTCGCCATTACATTGTGGCGAACTGTTCGACTAACTTTGAAATAATTAGTCTGGATAATGAAGTTCGGCTGCACAATGGCCTTAGCAGCGAAGGGTAATGAGATTCGCCCTAACAGCGCACACTGACATTTCGGTGCGATATTGATTATTTTAAACGCTTCAATGGTCTTATCAGGAATAAATGAGGAATTGGAATCCGATGAGCAGTTGTTGAATTGGGACAGCTTGGGACGTTATTGACAATTTGGTGTGTCGTAAGGAAATTGGGATCGTTTTCGATATACCGTAACGAACAGTATAAACACATTTTATGTTTCTTTTTATCAATATCATTTTATTTTTATATAGTGTGTATATATATATATATATATATATATATATATATATATATATATATATACATATATACACGCAGAGTAGATTACATACACACACATTGAGAATTATCCGCGAGTTAATTTTAATAAAAATGTTATAGAAAAAGTATGCGCAGTAAAAATATACAGAGCAACAATTTTAGCTGAATAACGGAATAATTTTTAGTTTAAAGAGCCAAAGTAAACGCGATGACCTTGACCGAGAAAAAAAATGGTGGCACACTCAGACTAATACCTCTGCCCTGATTCCGTAACCAATCGAGCATGCATGGATAGAAAGACGATCGCGATAAATACCTACTTGCAGCGAATCTTGGTTTACCTTTTCTCATGCCATCAGGATGGCAACGAATTATCAACACGGTACATTGCTACGAAGAAATTCCCCGTAATGTTTAATAGCCCGTACAAGTTACACAAATAATTTTCCATCGTCAGGCGAGAGAGAGGTTGCGTTTCTTTAGACGCCCCCGATTGCCGACGCGACTCGCGCAATGGAACACGCACGAATTTTCTCAGCCGTGACCAAGCGATAAATCATCATTGCCGGTAAAACTGAACATATCGCGTACGTTCTGGTTTTGACGTTAATCGAATGTCGATGAAATATTAACGAGTGGATAATTTCGACACGACATTTACCGCGACAGCGGGGCCATCGATAAGCCAGCCCAACGTCACACACGGAGAATATTAACGCGGTGCGTAACAAGCCACCGCGAGTCGCTAATGACACTATTTTCTTCCGAACGAATTGTATAGTATGCATAGAGAAAGAATGAGTGACATCGATGTGTATGCGTGCGTATACAATCTTATCCTTGAGCGAATGCAAAAAATGCCGACACAGACGAGAGAGCCGCGAAAGCTACGATGTGCATTCAAGTCTTTTTAATACATGTATTAGTGAAAATTGTATAAAAGAAATAACGACCAGCTCTATTCCCGATCTATCCATTCCTGCATAACGGACTGTTCAAAAAGTATATGTCTTACGAGATGACGCGAACGCGATTAATGGACGCTAAACGCATCTCCGGCTACGTTCGTCTATTTGTGGAAACTCAACCTTAACGAGCATCAAGCTCAAACGACAGCTTTTCACATGAATTCCCTTCATGTGTATCAATAAATCCGTTAGAGCATACACGCACACACACATATGCGTACAACGCATGTACACGCGTACACATATATTAATTTCCTATATCCGTCGAATATCTATCAGCACATGATTGACTACATACTTCCGGGCCGCCGTGCTGAAGATAACAGATAATCAATGAAGTTTTACCGCAATCGAGATGGTAATGAGTTTTCGTAAACGAGCGACAGCGGGTGGCGAAGAAGTTACCAAGAAGACGAGCTGTGCCTAGTGTATACGAGATACCTATTTGCCTACTCGTAAATAATTAAAATAGTTTCGCGAAAAACCAAGCGTCCTTATGTATATATCAGGTTCTTTATCATGTCTCTTAAGATTTTCTTAGAAAAGAAGCAGGCAGGTCCAATTATTAAAACTGCTATTTTTTAAATTTTATTACATGCTATATTTTAATGCTGCCATTAAAATTCTTACAAATAGGAGATTAAAGTCTCAATTAGTATATGCTTGATAATTTTTGAGTAACTGTGACTTCTATTATCGCTGAACTGTAAAAGATAGTAAATTATTGTATTGTGTATTGTCAACGATACGTCATCGACATGACGGCGACTGTTATGTGTACATGTTTGTAATCCACTGATTAAATGGTATTCACTTTGAATATTCATCAAGAAAGGCTTTCAAAATTTATACGATTAGATTTATTAAACATATTATTTTTTTCATTATTAGAATTATAATCAAATTTATTCCTTATGCGATTGTTGCATCAGTTCTATTTTAATTTTAAATAACAGTTCTTGATAGTTGCAGCTGAATTTAAATTAATACCATAAATTCCTCGGTAAACTCTATTCTAATTTCATTCTTTGAAATATTGCGTAAATTTAATTTTTCGATTTTCTTTAGTAAAAAATTATTGTATGTAAACATATTTTTCAATTATATTGCAGAAGTAAATACATTGCATGTAAACATTTTACAAGCATGACCTGCATCTAACTTAAGTATGCATAACTTTTGTCATTATCTAGTATCGATTTGGAATTATAGAGCATATGCTCGGGGTTTTCAACAGCATACACGATCGAAAAAGAATATACTACACGAGCGTGAATTTTTATTTTTATAAGTTTTTCGATATATTGCGGTGATTGTAAATTTACACACAAAGGGGAGCACACCTGCATTCGCTAAAGCAGGCTTTAAAAGTCACATGATCAAGCGTCCGGGAACTTTGACCGCTAGCCGTTTGAGAGTTACAAATTGTAACGTCAGATAGCTGTTCGCAAATCAAATTACTAAAACACGAAAATTTAACTTTCTGTTTTAAAACATAACGTGCCAATAAAAACTGTAGTGTGTAACTCTTTGCATATATCAATTTTATCACTATATACATATGCTATAGAATATGTATAATAAAAAAAAAAAAAAAAAAAACATTTTCTACACACGAAATAATAAACTACTTAGCTTACATTAAACATTATTTAAAAACAAACTTTTTTCTAATGAGAAATAACGTTTACATTTTTCTCAAGTCATATATTTTATGACAAAAGTAACTATTATTGGATAAAATAAAAACAAAACGTTATTACGAATGTGTTCTTTGATAGAGCAAATATGTTTCTCCCTAATGTTTTGAACTGTATCCTGTTAGAAGGGAGGCTTAACGAGCGCTCGTGTATTTAATCCCCCCCCCCCTCCCTCGGGAAAGCGGTGAGGGTATATAATTTGTTTTCTTATAAATGCAATCTCTTGGAAATACAATTTCCCTGAAAAGATGATCGATGAAATGCGAGGATAAAGTATATACCCCCCTGAACTGCGGCACTCGCAGCCAGCTGCGAGGATTAACAGCCGCCTCGCTGTTATAACGGTACACACCCGCACGCGTATGTACTTACAAGGCGACTGCTATGTGCGAAGCGAAATCAGAATACTATGTTGGTTCCTCTTCCCTGCTCCTCCCCCGCCCCCCTCCTAACTCATCGCGTCATCTCGTGCGGAAATCCTCCACGTCTAAAAGTTATCGGTGCGGGAGGAAGTGACGGTGCTCATTCAAGTGTACGTTTGCGAGAAGTCGTAAAACTCTGAGAGGCATAGTTCGATCCTGCCCTTCCCCCCCCCCTCCCCCCTCTCACATCACCGAGGAAGAAACTCATCATTACCGCGTGAGAAAGTAACAGATCAACCGTTGCATCTAGCACGATCGTTCTTAAATTTCTTTCCAAATGAAGCACGAATGCCTGGTATCGCGCACTCAACACGCGTGTACATAAGTATCGCGCTCATCAGTATATCATGCTGATGGCGTTGAACGCGCGTCCTTCATCTTGATAACTATCTAACGTCCGGTCACGCGTACGTTTTTTGGTAACGGCTTATAATTCGTACACATTTTACACATGCACGATCGGCTTGAGGCGAATTTCGAGATTCGACCGCGTTGGCAGTAGAATGCTTTCATTTCCCGTTAGCGTGAAGAAACGGTTACGAAAGGATGTCGTCATCTAACTAGTTCATTATTCAACTATACCTTAGAGCTTCCAAAGCTGATTTTCAGATATTTAAATAAACGTGAAATTTTCAACATTTTAATTCGACAATTGATTGAATATATTAATTCAGTCATGGAAAAGAGGTTTTTATTTTTTTATATTCTCTATGCTTAAAATGTAACAAATGTACATATAATACAGTCTAGAAAGAAATAAGAAACAAACCAATGTCTCATTAAAATTACTTAGACTTAGAATGTTAAATTATTTCTTTTATAAACACAGTTGCACTATTTCTTTCCTCCATAAAAAGTTTTAGCAATCAATATTGGCGTTTGTTTAGATAATGTGTAATGATTCAATTAAAAGATACATTACATGAAAATCCTATGCAAATTCAGAAAAAATATTTCGTGATTTCTCTGTTTGATTTGTCAGTAAAAAAAAAGTGCAACAAATAGAATGTATCAAAGAGATAGCGTGATAATATCCCTTCTGTTCTTGCGTCATGGATAACGCCCGCATTTTTCTTTTGCGACAAAGCACACTTTATATATTTCCCAATATTAAAAAAAAAATACATATATATATACCTATACATACAAACAATGTAAAACATATAAATGATCAAAGAGGACACACGTTACAGATGTACATGCGCGCAATAATATTTTTATATTAAAAAAAAAATACGTGAGCATTATATTAATATTAATATTGTTGCTAAAATTAGTTTGTTTTGATACGAGTAACTCGTGATTTTCAATATGTAGGATGAAATAATAAGGAGAGTGTGCAAGGTAATGAATACTGCGAATCGCCAATATATCATCATAGATCTTAATCCAAGAACCTTTTCTGGTATGTAAGAGATTAACTAGTTGCCGCTGGCGATATTTCCAGTTGGTATTACACGATAATCGTAACAACCGTGCCATCCATTTCAGAATTATTCCAATACTAACCGCGAATGCGGCATCTCGTTGTACAAGCCGCTCAATTAGGAGGATTCTCAAAAGAGAACGAGAGCTCTCCCTTTCTCCTGCCCTCCCTTCTGTCACTTATTTCCGAATGCCGCTCTTTCTTTCTCTTATCCCTATTATCTGTATCCTCGTCGTTTTATGTCTCTGTCTTCGTCCTCTGTCTAGACTAGAATTCTGATAAGACGACGCTGCGGCGGGGAGAGCGCAGCCACTTCCGCTTCTAGATCATTGTTTGCGAACGGTTAATAGCCCCCTGGGTACACCTACCCGACTGTCTGAAGTCTGGTCGCTCTCATGGAAGCGCAAACCATCTTCTATCTCCTCCGCCTTTGCCTCTCTCTCTCTCTCTCTCTCTCTCTCTCTCTCTCTCTCTCTCTCTCTCTCTCTCTCTCTCTCTCTCTCTCTCTCTCTTTCTCCTCCCCTTTCTATACTCCTTCTCTCTCCCTGTTTTGGTCTCTATTTTGCGGAGCACGCGGGATGCTTCTTCTCTCTCGTTTCTTTCTTCTTCACACAAATACACACACAGAGAAACAGACACACAGACACACTTACATTGCGCTACGTTCTTCTTCACCTTCCGTCTCTTCCGTACTCCCAGTCGCTGATTCTTTCTGGCTGACTTCCTTTCTCGTTTCCTTCTTACCGTTCTCCGTCAGTTCCCTCGGAAAATTATGCGCTCTCAGAGGTGAACATCCGTTTTACACGAATAGAGCAGAACGCGAGCGCATAGCGCGTACGTCGAGTGTGTGAGTATGCGTTCTCTCTCTTTTTTTTTTCCAGTTTCGCGCTCATACACTCGTCGTATATGTATACGTCTGATTTTTTTCTTTATTTATATGTGAGCAAGCCGCTCACCACGAACGGTAATTGAAGACTTCGGGCGTGAATGGGAGTGCCACGTGGACGAGTGAAATTAATTGCTGCCGGCACCGTTAGCCTCATAGATCGTAGGCGGCTCGCGGAGGTACGTATACGGTCGTCTTCGCCGTCGAGAGAGAGAGACCTGCGCAAGTCTCGTCCGCGAAGTGAGATTATCCGAAAAAGTTCTACGCGCGGCAAAGAGACGCGCAGAAACAACGTTCGTGACCCGAACGAATGCGAGCGGGAGGAGGGAATCTACGTATAATCGGTCATTGACTACCAGCCTAAGGTCAAAGGGCTCCGTTCGTTTAAACCCGGAAAACAGGGTTACGCTTGCCATTTAGGATAACCTTGTGAATTGAAGAGAGAACAGAAGAATGTGTATTTTCGCGATTATTCGTTAACAGCACGTCTCTTTCTTCCTTTGCGCAGTGTTACATCTTACAGATTTATTTATTTATTTATTTTTTTTTTTTTTTTTTGTTTACTTAAATAATTCTCAATTTCTTTTATAAAAATGTTTAATATGCGTAATTTTTTTGTATTACGAGTATATTTCACAAACAGTCAATTATTACATATTAATTGTAAATTAATATGATCTTCTATACACATTAGTTGCTATTTAGCCTCTACAAGAAAACAATCCCAAAGAAGACGATGTCGATTTTACGCCATGCCCTTATACAGGACACGTATGATTCATTCACATTGTATATAACCACGAGGTTACGCAATTTTTAAGTGAAGGGAGAGATGTTAATAGCCCGGGGGAGGAGGGTAGGCCAGCGTTCATCACCTCGGTCGAAAAAAAGGTAACACACATCCATACACTCATGCCAACCGTCCGTAAGCCACCTTCGCGAGGTTAACGGTGCAAGGCAAGATGGTCCGCACTCAGTCGGATCGCTCAATTCCCTCCAACATATGCGTGGGACTCGAGGCTCGAGTGCCCTCGGAAGAATTAACGGTTACCTCGGCGGCGATGCGGGCGACGAGGAAGAGGGATGATGACTCGTACGAACTGGGGAGGGAGGAGACACACTCGAGGATTGCACTCGCGATTAAGGAGAGCATGGCCCGTTTGGACGCGGCGAAACACACTAAACACACGTTCCTGAGTTAAAAATAATTGGCCGCCCGAGGCCCTTCCGGAGATACCAGATGTATCGCGGAGAGGAAGACCGCCCTGGCCGTCGCGAAGCGGTACTCGGGTTGACCGGTATTCGGCCAAATCGACGATCTCAGAAACAAGAGACGAGACGGGACCACCAGCAGATGTTGGTTATATGACGCGGGGTAGAAAGTCCATTATTACGGGCACGAAAACGTTTAGTAGAGATGAATGGCTCCAGGGAAAAGCGGCTTTAACAAATTGGGCTGACCTAACAGGGGCAAGAAGTAATAATAATACATAGTAGAAGAGGATAGAGAGAAGACGAAATCACAGGCAGAGAAATGGGTGGATCCCGAAACATTTCACTAAATTTTATCTCCATGGGCGGTTTATTTAATAAAGTAATTAATCGGGTGTCTCATCTGGCTTCCTGAATTGATTAGCCTTTCGTAGCTCCACCGAAATTTTAGTTCAACATGGGCGGACTGCATGCTATATTTTAATCGTGTGGGCGTTTTAATCGCGATAACGACATGAACAATGTCCGGAAGTTTCGGCGATAAGAAGAATTTAGAATGTGAAATATCGTGAGAAGATTATAGGAGCAAATTTAAAAGCATGCCAATTTAAGTTATTTCCTTATATATTAATAAATGCACGTCGAGAGAGAGAGAGAGAGAGAGAAAAGATGTGTGTGAAACAAAAAAAACCTTAAATTAAAAATTAAGATTAAGAACATCGATGCTATATAAATGTAGATATATGTTAATAATACAGTGAATATTTATTAATGAGATGTAATGATGATGACGATAATTATTGCTACACAGATTCTATGGAAGACAATAGTACAAAAAACGGCGTGTTTCGCATTCTCTCTCTCACTCTTCTTATCCAAATCCATCATAAAATCTGCCAACAAAATTAATTGCGCGCTACACGTTGCAGAATTATTTCCCAAAGAAAGGAGATGAATTAAAACTGGAATAATTGGCAGTAGGGCGGCGCGATTACGAGGTAATGACGGAGATTTCGTACAAACGTAAAGTACCGTGATAATGAATCTCTTAAATCTAACTTTTTATAGATCCCATTACGGGACTAATTGTGCCAAAAAAAAAAAACAAGAAAAATTGACCGTATCACGCGTTACTCGAGCATTTCGGAGGATCTACGGGCAAATAATCACGGCAAAAAGAAACGATAATCGACATGAGGAAGAAGAAAGGTCATTAAATTCAATTATAATTTGTCGTACAAATACCCGCGATAAAAAAGGAGATGGAAAGCGGCGGAAAGATTAGGAAGAAAAAAAAAAGTGGGACTCGCGAGCACAGGAAGAAGAGCCGAGGAAGAAGGAGAGACTCGCGCGCGTTATAGCGAAGCAGCGTTTCCGTCCCCCAGAGGTTTAACCAAAGTCCGGCGCTCGTTACGGGACTCCCGCCTCTCGATTACACGTCCGGCGCGGTGGAGATGTGAACAACCTTCGCGTATTGGAGATGACGTAAATATTACAGACTCGTTAGCGGGCGAGTACGTACGCGCAGGTGCACGATGCGTCGTATTGCTGCGTATAGATCGGCCTGAGACCCCGTAATGGAAGCAAATGCCTCACTTTGGACTTATGAAGCATCGTTTACTATCAACTGCACTAGTACAGTAGTGCTAACAATAAGTACCAGATGCAATAATGCCGAATTATTAGCTTTCTCTCTCTCTCTCTCTCTCTCTCTTTCTAAGTTTATGATTTGTCACATAGTCTATACGATATAATAAACGCTGATGTAATCATATGTCGTATTTGCATACATGGTTTTATGAAAAAAATGTTTGTCCAAAACTAATGAATATGTTTAACGCGATTATTTTTATTCGCGTACGTTTATATACGTAATACAGTATAACATTCTGTATATTTATTTGGTGACATGTATCATATATAAATCGTACAATATTGATAACTTTGATATATTTATATCGATCATTTCGCGCAAAAAAAGCTCATCTAAAATTGATCAATAATGGATATGTTTAACGCGATCATTTATTCGTACACACACGTTTATATACGTAAAATAATATAACATATTCTGTGTATTATTCAAGTGACATGTATTATATAGATTGTCAACTTTGATGTTTTTATTGAAACTATTAAAATTAGTCAAAGTATTATATAAAATTAGAGAACAGATATAATTTATCTTATACACAAAAGATTGTTGATTGAATTCATGGAATGTTCTTCTGTCAAAAAGTATCAATTTACAAATTTGCGATCATTATATGAAATATTGTTGTACTCCAAGTTATACACGTTGCACGAAAGTTTTCGCGATATTGATTTCTATAAACTGTGTTATCGTATGCGAATATATCCCGTGGTAAAGCGCAAACACTAAAGTTGTCTACGGGCTTTTTACAGTAAGTAGGAGATTTAATGTGACGTTACGGACGCGTGACGCGACTTCGAAACTAAGTTCCTGGCCGGTGTCGTAAACGTCAGAAAACATTCTTCCGCAAGCCGGCTGTAAGAAACGTAATTCGAACGTTTAGCAGGACCGAAGCCCGTGCAATGAGGTTCCTCTTTGAAACAAAGAGATTATAGCGTTATAAAATTTCCCAACGACTTTAATAACGTTATTCTCACGCCTAAAATTTCTCTCAACTGTTACATCAGTGGTCGGTGAACCGTTAGATGTTGTAACTACTTCATTATTCATCGGAGATATTCCTTCATAGAACACATTCTTTCTCTCTTTCTCTCTCTCTCTCTCTCTCTCTCTCTCTCTCTCTCTCTCTTTTTCTCAATGCATTTGAAGACTTTCTGAGACGCCCGATAACACCGATTCGCTCGCCGGACCTCTTTCTGTAGCAACAGCTGCCGCGCTAAACCAGCGTCAGTGTCGCGAATTGCAAATCACTGCCGAGGAAGGCCGAACAAGATCCAAATGCCTCCAGGTACAACGCGCCACTTCCGGGAGACACGAGCTGGTCGAGGAGGATTACAAGCAAAGCTAGAGTTCGGTAGCGAATTGTATCTTGGGTAATCCAGGAAGATACCATGTGCCCGAGAACGCGAGTAGTCTCGGAATATCGAATTAAATGTCAAATTTAATGTACGGAACGTTCCATAAACGGCGGCCCACTCAACGCGCTGCATAATTAAAGCCGATGTCGCTCTACAGTTACTCAATAGTTTTATAAATCGAAATAAAGGAGAGAAAGAGAGAGAGAGAGAGAGAGAGAGAGAGAGAGAGAGAGAGAGAGAGAGAGAGAGAAAAGAAATATAGTTATTCCTGCAATCTGGTCTCTGAGCAAAAAATTTTGTCCCAATCAAGCCTGGCTTCCGGTGTGTAATTAAAGACGCTCGGATTACTAGCCAACGATAACAAGGTGGAAAACGGACAGCCCCGACTCAACGAGGCGAATGAATCCAAGAAGCGTGACCAACAACTTCATAGATTCGCCGACCTTCGCTTTCAGATGGTCGCCGCCGCCGCCGCCGCCGTCGTCGCCATCAGCGCGCTGCTTTCTGTACATGCATACACGATAGCGTGCACAAAATGCATCCACAGCATTTCGAATTATTCTCTTTATGTCATATCCACTCTGTGCAGTCTCGTTACGTATATCTCGTTAAATATACGGTTATGAGATTGTCGTGTTACGTAGAATGAAGATGGGGAAAAAGCGTCAGTGGGTGGAGCGGCACGCTACGTATCATCGGACGTAACTTGCGCGGCAGCAATTACTTGCGACGATGCCACGCTCGCGATTGTTTAACGCGGTTAAACCGCGCGGGATACGTAAGTTTGCGGCTTAATTAGAACTCTGGTCGTAACACGCGAAAGCACCTCTTCTCTCGCTCGTGGCTGTCTTAAATTACGTGGCGTCGTGGTAACGCGCAAGATGTAATTTTTTTTGTAGGTTTCCGAACGTCATACACACACACACACACACACATACACACGCATGGCACAGAAGCGATATTACGTAATGTCTCATTCCGGGCAGATCTCATTCTTCTCGTCAAGTCGGAGGCGTGTTGTCGTTAAAGAGAAAAAGGCGATGGTGAACGTGACACTCGAATATTATCATGCGTGAGCACAACAGATTCCATGTCTTTTCAAAAGGGAGAAGATGAAATTTTAACTGGCTTTTTTGGCCGGGTAGTCCCGTTACTCCCACGTAGCTGCCTCACCGACCTCGCGACAATTTCACAGGCAGAGTGGAAGTGACGTCAGCCAGTATATTACAGATCTTTTTAACCTCCAGGCCCGCCTTGCGCGCTTTGCAAATATTCAAATGGCTCCGCTAATGGAGCTCTCCTTCCACCGCCATACCTCGACCGGTCTTGCATCAAAGTGGTACAACGGGAGTGAGCGTAGCAAAAGGGACATCCATCTTCCCCTGACCCACTCGATGTAACGGTGGAACCTCGAAAATTACGGACTAACCGAAAATCACACTTCTCTCTCTCTCTCTCTCTCTCGCTCGCTCTCTCTCTCGCTCTCTCTCTCTCTCTCTCTCTCTCTCTCTCTCTCTCTCTCTCTCTCTGTCTCTGTCTCTCTTTTGCTTTCCCGTTCAGTTTCCCTGTACTTCTTACTCTTTCAGTTCTGGTCATTGACTTCTCCGCAGCGCCGAGTATTTCGCGTCTCGTGCCAACGTGCTTTGTATTCGCTAAAATTTCTGTCAAATTTTTCTTGCGAATAAATTACATTATTAGCACTTTTGAAATGTTCTTACACAAATTGGACAATTATGTATTCTATAAAATGTATTTACGCAAAACAAAAATTGCTTACTTGATTGTAAGAATATGAAATAATTATTTAATTTTTTTATTAAAATGTAAAAATTAAGATATAATAATAATTATTCTCTTAAGAATTGTAATAACCAACTTTTGAAAATACAATACGCATATTCTCTTTATGCAAAGTGTTTTTACAGCATTCTATAATTTTTCGAGAAACTCTTAAAAAATGGTGACGGCAATTGCAGTTGAAAGCAGCAAAATGCTACGAGGAAAAACTAATTAATACGTTTGCGAACTTTTATCTGGCACTCGTGAGACAGTCCAAGTTTTTGTTTCATCGCAAACTTTTAACACATATATTGCGAGTTTACTCGTTTCCACCGACACCAAGAAAGCGAAATTTTGCGAAAGTGCACGCGGACCCACAGCTGCTGAGTAACAAACTTGCCCTAAGGCATTTAACGAAGTCGTCGAACTCTCCGTAGGAGTTTCATCGCCACTAGCATTAAACACACACACACACACACACAAACACACAAATTTGTACCTCGGTCTTTTCACGCGATAAGAATAACATCCGAAGCGTGTTGAACTAATGTAAAACGGGATATCGCCTACGGAAATGCAAAGAATGACTTGCAAATCTGATTAAGAACTTGCAAGGATCTTTTATGAATGAATTTTTAATTTCTTCACTTTGATGTTGCCGCGTTATTTTGTAGTAAAGATTAATAATTTGACACTAAGTATGAGCAATTTTTCTTCGCTGAATTATTATCATAATTTGCATACATACTGTAAAAACTATATCATTTTATAATACGAATGATTTTTTTTGTTTTAATTCATGTAAAATTATATAATTAACACAATTTAATTATGTTATTTCCACAAAAGAGACCTGTAATTTCGCATTACGATGATACTTTCGAGTTAAACTTGATATGCGTTACATTTTTATTTCATTTTTAATCTTATTGCAAATCTTAATAATATAAATATCATTTTTAATATCAGTTTGAAAGAAGATGCTGAGAGATTTGTTAATCAATATTAAATTTCATTCAAATTGACAGTATCTTTTTAAATGAATTACCGCGAGTATCGTTTGCGAATTTGAAAGATACGTGATATTTATTAACGACACAATCGTTTCCGCGTGTCATTCTTTTCCCTTTGGCGCATAATCGTGGACAGAAAGGAATTAGCCGCGCGAAAATTATCTCAGCCCGATACCGTTATATACCGCTTTCGTGCACCGAAAATGGTTCCGTTTCGGTTACCACTAAAACGATGAGAATTTTGCATTATAAGCGTGTCTACGCAAAAAAGGCGCGGCAGGAAAGAAATGGAAAGAACAGACCGCGTTGTTGCTTCTGCGGTAACAGCACTTACAGCGATAATTTTACTTTATGTCGGCAATAAATGCGCTCCGCTCACGCACGCTTCCGCAATAGTACTCGCTATCCGACTGTATCTTCTTCTTTATCCTTTCATCCTCTTCTCTCTCTCTTTCTCTTCCTCTGCATTTCTCTTGTTATTTCTCTCTCTTTCTTTGGCAGGCTACCCTTATCTTGTTCTCTATGTCTCTCTTACGTGTGCTGCTATACTGCAGCGGCACGAGTCTCACGTGGAGAAAAAAATCGGGATTGCATGCCATATCCTGACACGTATTACGCACGCGACGAGTATATTGAAAGCGGGGTGGTCCAATCTCATCTTGACTCGAATATTAACTTTGCAATTCGTATTAGTGTGCAGTCATCTAGTGAGCGAGGGGAGATCAGAGCTAGTTATCACACGTCAAGTTGTCAAAATGCGATTTCTTCGTAATTTAACAAGGCCAAAAATAACGATGTCTACTCAATGGTTCGTTACGTATAACAAGAAGATTTGAAAAAAAGGAAAAAAAATCTTGAAGAGATTGTGTACGTTAATTCTTATGCATAAGCTAAATAACTTTTCATTTTGTAAAAATTTCGCGTTAACAGCTTCCCAGACTTGGTACGCGCCAACAAAAATTGCTTCCAGAGCTTTTTATATTGTTCGTGACATTCCAATAAGCAAAGTCGCGGAATTTCGTGCCGTCCTTCTCCGTCGTTTACATAACGATGACGGCGAGAAAAATTGCTGTGGCGCTCGCCGTCGCAAACGCGGCTGCAAACTCGTAAACGCGCCACTGATAACAAAATAGCGTTTACGCTTCGATCACGGAGTTCACGATTCGTTACCTGCAAATTGGTTTGTATTTACGATGGCCGTCACTATATATGTTGCCCGGATCGCTTGTGCGACTCGAATAGTTAAATCGTGCATTTCAAACGAGCGCGCCGAACAGATTGTACTTCAAATGCCAGGCTATGTACATAATTGATTGGCGTATGTGAACAAAGCTGGAACGTTACGAGCCAGTTTTGCAGAGCGTAGGAGGGCCCTCTTTCGTCGACCGCTGCCGGTATGTAGCCGGATGAAATCACTCGACTAACGGCTCGGACTAAATTACCACAGAATTAGGCGGAGCGATTACATTGCGCGACGCACAGCTGTTATGCGCGCGCGTATCGTGCCCGCCCGCGTTGCCGGCTGCCAGGAATGCGTAGCCTACATGATTTAACGGCGAGCCTCTACAGCGAGAGGATTATACGCGCGTTGACAAAATGACAGACAGCTCGCGGCACAAATCGGGCTTAATTCCGGAACGCCTTATCGAGAGAGAGAGAGAGAGAGAGAGAGAGACGATTATAGATACGCGCGCCGCGGAATCACCGCTTGTTCATTCATGTAATGAGTACCTTCGTCGTTACCTTGCGATTTCATTAAATACATACGTAGTGTACTATATCGCCTACCGATCCGACATCTTCGTCGGATTAAGCGCGATGAGGAAACAAGAGAGACGAGATATTAAGCTATTAGTGCTGATGTCGGAATGGATTACGTCTGATTGCACCAGCTATACGGATCCGCCATAATAGAAGCAGTTATTGACTCTGTCGGATACGAACGTCGACGCATCGGTCACCTTTGGGAACGGTAGAAATCGAATTGTATTACGCGCATGTTCGCAACATGACAGACAAATCGCTGTACTATCGGATCTAAGGCTTTCATATACGTATATATGATGCACGCATCTCTTGCAGGCTCATAGATAACATAGCGCATGTTCTTTACATACGAACTGCTTCATATTTCATGCTTCGTTCCTATATTTCATATGTCTCGCATGTTTGATTATATCCTCGACTGGGAAGGAAAATATCACGTATTCCTGCTCTATATCGGCATACAGGCCGTCTTTTTGTCGGCTTTGCGCGCTCGTAATTGTGAGTACTAATTAACACGATCAATTAAATTCCCTTGCCGCTATATCTACTCGCGTGTTCAGATATAACGATTATCTAAAAAGAAATAAGAAATTACTATATAAGTCAAGTTAGTTAATCAAGATCGTCGAATGCAATGGAGTTCAATTTTATCTTATGGGAAATTACTACATTGAAACTTAGACTAAATTGCGCACCGACAATTCGAATTAATTAATCCTGATAATACAGATAGAAGAAATATATTTTATTCGTCGAGATTAATGCTAATTGGCGTTGGTACGAGCGGCCCTTAAGATTCGTCCGCGATCTCGTGTTCTAATTATGAAGTGTCGGCATTAACGAACTTGAGAAAAAGCAAAGAACGATAAAGCAGAGGTAAAGGGTCGCGTTAAAACGATGAAATGTCGTTGTCGCGACCGCGGGCTGCTTGGTCGCGATGAAACCGGGTGATGACGACGCGTAATTGCTTTCCCGGATAAACAGGCCCGCCGTTGAAGTTCTGTGACGAGCGAGGCAACTCCTAGTTTCGCACGCATACGCGATACAAGAGTAGAGATTTGCGATCAGAGAACGAGGCAGAGATAGAGAAGGGATGGAGGAATACACGTACAAAGGTAAGCGATATGGTTCAAGGGATCGCGCACGCGTATCAAACTTTGTTTTGTCACGAGGTATCATTTGCCGCCCGACGTAACTTATCGTTGTGTTTACTAAATATAATTATATACGCACCGTGGCACCCGTGTAACTCGCGTCGCAAGGACGCGGCGCATCCCTGAGCGCATCCCTTTCAACGACATCGCTTACTCAGGGGCACTTTATCCTCGGCGCGCACGCCATTAATTCTCTCGCACTCACACACGTCTCTCTTCGCCGAAACGCGTTTTCCGAGGGTGAATGGGTGGGTGGAAACAGAAATTTCAGATGTCTCTTTGTACGCGGACGACGAACACCCTCTCTACCCTCCATTTACTCGCTTCCATCAGCGCGAGAGCACACAGTGCTTGCGGTGTCGCGACGTCGCGCCATCGTTGACAGCGCGTAGACAAGTGTGCTTGGAAATTGTGCGCGATGTGAAAAGAGAGCTTACGTGGAGCTTGAGCGAGTAAAGAATCGAGAGATGGCCAGAGGAGAAGAGAGAAAGAGAGAGAAAGTGCGCGCGAGATGTGGTCAATCGCGAAATAAAAGTCGCTGGCAAAACCCATGAAACTCTTTCTACGGCATTGACTCATCGGTAACTTGTAAGAATTCAAGAAAGAAACATGTATTTAGTTGTCGTATATAATTATCAATTATTATGATTATTATGAAAAATGGAAGCATAATATTTTATAATATCTCGTATCGTCAATATTAAATAAAATTACTTAAAAATTGTTTCTCATAGAGAACGTTTAATATATATATATATATATATATATATATATATATATATATATATATATATATATATATATATGTATATCATATCGTATACGTATGCAGTGATTATAATGAAACGAATAGATACCGAGAACTATTTGAGGAAAATTTGTGTTTCTAGTGTTAAAAACGCCGACAAAATAGTGAAGGGAGTTTTCATTACTTCACGCGAAACTGGTATAACAGTATTTCGCAAATCATCCGACTAGCGTGAAACGTTGCAAGATAGCTATGTACTTTGCAGGGAAGGAGATTCACGCCGATGTAACAGGTTTAAAGTTGTCGCCATTAACCGAAGTAGTTGGTAACATTCCCACGTTTTGACCCACGGTACTGCGAGTACGTACCAGCTACAACGTGGATAATACAGTCGACTTATTTCGACTATATTTCCGCGATATGGCGTCTTGCCGTGACTATGTTACGAGTGACACATAAGTATGTTACCGAGTAGGGCGATAAGAGAGAAACGCGAGAAGCATCTTCAAAGATGCTTCTCGCACGGCCTCTCAAGCGCGGAGAATTGTTTATGAGTGTTGTAGAACACGCGCCACATGATCCGCGATTGGGCCACCTGATTGTACATATATCGCCAAGATATATGAATAACCAGCGCGAGATATGCGTCAAGAGGCGCGTAGAACTTCATTCTAAGAGCTCACATGCCGCGCGCGGTCAAAAGTACGAGGACTTTTAATATGCAAACTGGGCGTTTATCGCGCGTCAAGTCGTTGTACAAAGAAGATTACAACCTTTCGCAATCTCATGGATATCACAACGATAATTCAGCCGTCTTGTCGGTGGCAGATTAGGTGGAGGAGGAGGTCGGGCAAAAGGTGACGTGTAAGAAAAAGTCCACTCTGTATCTGAAATGCCTAATGCAATATGTGCCGTTGATAGAACCGGATTCGTCGAGGTATGTTGTCGGGAATTACATTTTCGCGCAGCTACTGTGTACACGAGTGGCAAACCAGCGTAAATCCGGGTCGCCTGTGTTTCCCTGCGTGTCGAGTTCCGTGCAGTTCTGTCGGTCAAGGTACGAGAATGTCGCTTAACCATGACTGGCCGTGTAACATTCCTTCGCGCTAACTACTAATCATGAGATTATATGTCCGCTTTAGCCAAAGAAATAGCAACAGAACGGTACAGCTATGAAGTCCATATCAGAGTTCTATCATGTGTACCTGCTTATCTACCCCATCTTTCGCGCGTTAAAATAGGTGTCGCGGAATAGTCTATCGCGAGAAACGAGGCAAGAAATCAATCGGTCAACGCGACGACGGGGATAGATACGAAATTTTCCGCCACAGCGAATAACCACGCGCGTAATACACACATACGTACACATGTGCGCGTATCAATTTTCACGCCCTCGCGCTGACGCTATTACGGTGAAATCTGAAACGGTGTGACAACGTGCTGACGCGATAGCGGCGCTCCGCGTTGCGGAATCCTCAACGCGCTGAATATGGATGACTATTCTCTCCTGCATTGCGCGCGCGGTAGCTATTTGTGGTACATTGAGCTGTCACATGGCATGCGGAATTACGAGAGCTTCCAATGATAACCCGTTAAACGAACGTACGGATGGACGAAGCAGCTAACAGACACGCAATGTGATAGCTGCTGCTCATGGCCGTCGAGCGTCTCCTATCTTTCATCAAAAGAGAACGTGCATTGATGGTAAAACAATCGTTAAACGTGTCGATTGCAAATTATACGAGCGAAAAATATTTAAACTATTACATCAGCACTAGTAAACAAAGACGAGAAATAGTTGCTATTTATTGTCCATGTATTTCGATTATAAGTAAAGATAAATTGAAAAAATATACATACATGTATTACTATTATTAAAGCTTCAAATTATTGTAGAAAATTTTACATCAATTTCACCTGCGTTTATATTTGATTTATCCATTTTTGCACGATAATAAGTAGCATAAATATTCTATGAATTTTATAATGTCTAATATTAAAAAAATAATATTGAAAGATACAGTACGTGCGACTTGGATCGCGTTTATTTTATCACGAACATATATACACGTGGGGGTACGGATAAATCTAGAATCGCGATAAGAAAGGTCATTTACAAGCGGGTTAACAATCTGCAACGGCGAGACTTATCGGCGAAATCATGAATCATTCGGGCAATTCGCCGGTGGCGAATAAGGCTACGGCGGCGGCGGCGGCGGCGGCGGCGGCGGCGCGGCAGTTCGGCATGTGTCCCGTTTCGCAATGCCCACGCTTCAGGAATGCGTCACGCACCTCGTCCCACATACGTATCGCTATACCGTTGCTGCTTCGAAGCGCGAATCGTCAAACAAGTGGTATATTCGACTTGCAATAGATAGGAGATTAAATGATTATTTCGCTTTTCCAATAAAACGTGTTTTACCAGTTTTAGTTACGTGGGATAGCGTAATAACAATCTTAATAAATCACACATTCCCAAATGTGCCAACGAACAAAAAGATATTTTGCGGTAATAAATATAAGCGAACACGCGAAATCCGTTTGTCAAATGATATATATAACAATGTCATACATATGGTAGAGTACGTACATGATTTACGGGACAAGTTACAATACGTTTGCAGTGAACATCTGAATTCATGACTGTCCCAAATTATACGCGTCTAATTTATTACGCGAAATTTAAAAAATGTAAAGACTTGTAATAAACGATTGAAGAACAATCGAGCAATTAAGTTTCTACAGACTAGTCTATATCCAACTGTACATTGCTGCGTTGTGCATTGCTCATCTTCTCCTGATGTTACAAAGATCACTTGTGTTTGATTTACACGGTAGATTTACACGAGAGTTAATTTACACCTACAAGAAAGCACCAACGTACGAAGTGTATCATGTATAACAGCAACTGTTTCGCAACTAAATTAACGGTTATAGTATTATTGCGTGTAGCAGCGCAATATACACTTGAATTAAAATCTTCCATCTCAAATAAACATATGATTTTGCTTATTACGATCGTTAAACTCGTGTATTCTCATTTGCGCAAATATTTCTTATCGTATTCCGATTAAAGTAAATTGATAAATAATTTAACGTAGAATTTATAAATTGGAATAAAACCTCGTATACAAATTATACTTTTTTTCCCAGTCTCGGAACTTTTTTCACGAACTTAAAATCAACTTCTTTTCTGCAAAACCTTTGATACAAGATTAACTTAACTTGGCACAAATTTTGGTATTGAATAATTTGATAATGAAAGTTTATAAGTTAGTTTTGAAATTTCTTTTAAATTAACTAAAGTACATATATATTGCAAAATTGATATTGATGTATGTACAATGTCGAAGTTTAAGTAACGTTTTTATCTATAATGTTAAGTAACTTTGAGATCAAGTGCTGCGTGAAAATTTTATCAATGAAAAATCGATTCTCAATTTATTATATTGTAGAATCGATAAATGGAAGCAAGCGAATACGTTTTGCCTGAAAGTTTCGATTAATTTTTAACGCAATATTCTACCTCAGCAACGATTCAATAAATAACCAAGTCATTGAAATCGATGATGCATCAAGAGAAAATAGATGGTACTTTGTCGATCGCACAAAAAATAAAGCTAAAAGGTATTTTTGAGCGGCGAGTTAAGCCGATGCACATATCGTTACCAGACGAGGATACCTTAATTTTTGATCGTGGCGTGCATGACATGTGAGCGCGGTACCGTTTCACCGAAGGAGACTTCCTCGCGTGATGTCGTGCCAAACCTGTCTGACAGTCTGACTCATCTGCATCACGTGCGGCGTCAGCCGACTCGTGTCGGCGCGTCGCGAAACGACGACGAGGTGACCGAAGCTCGGCCGCGAAACACGCATCGCGTCGTAATAGAAACCAGACATATGCGGGCTCTTTGCCGGCGCGTGTGAATTTCATGTGCGCATGATATTAAAGACCTTAATGGACGGCCATTAATTACCGTGGTCGAGCTTTAGCTGCTCCGCGAGAAACCGCATAGTCCGGTAGTCGGGCATTCGTCTTGGAGAATTCCTCTCCCACACGAAGCTTCGAAGAGAGACCGACCAGATCCGCGCGCACGAGTAAAGGGAGGGTTGGTGAGGGAGGACGGGAGGGAAGAGAGGCGCGGTGTTGCGGGGTCGCGAAAGAGTTTACCGCACGTATATCTCAGGAATATGGTATCTCGGTACCGCACGTTCGAATTCCCGGAACAATCGCTCCTGTACCGTATCGCGAACACATTCGCGGACGTGTACAATTATCCCCTCGCGCCGGCGGCTCAATTAACCATCGCCGTCCGCGGGGATTTATTCCGTCCAAGTTGGCGCGCGCGCGCCCGCTCCCCATCATCATATTTTCCCGCGATAAGCATCGAATGGCTTTCGTACGGTTTTCCGCGATGTGACTCTGTGCCATTTCCACATCTTATAACGTTTCCTATCCGATTAGTACTTGGTAAATACTTTTTATCTAACAGAATTATTTCTTCTCGAAAAGACGCGCTTCTTCCAGCCGTTAAGCGAGTTACAAGTAGATTCTTGTTCTTTGCTAGTTATATATCTCACTCTGTTTTTTATATGGCACGATCGATGAGCAACATAATATGTTGGTACATGTGCAACGCGGCTGGAAGATGCGCCCGGAGCGTCGCATTCTTCCTTATAGAATAGCGAAGCAATGCGAAACGCGAGACGTGCTATCGCGAAATAAAGCGCAAACTCGTCTACCGACTTTGGTATAGATTCGCAGATCGTCTCTCTCGGAACGGAAACGCTCGCCAACGGCAAGAATTCCAACGCTCGTGCCGAACGAGAAACTCGTGCCGGCACCCGGCACCTTCCTTAGGCCGCGGGCTGCGATATACGCGCGCCAATAGAAGAGAGGGAAAGAGAGAGAAGGAGGTCATCGCCCCAGGAAAATCTCGCGGGTCGCAAATCCTTCCGTGCGGTTGAGAAGCGACGTTTGGCCGGCGTGAAACGTCGTTAATCACGGCGGGATTCGGTATCGAGTTTCATCCCCTGCCCCTCGAGGCGAGTATCTCTCGCCGAAGGCGCGTACCCTACGTTTGAGACGTGCGCCGCACTATCAGCAAACACACCTGACGACGTCGACCTCCGCGTGAAGTGACGTCGGCCTTCGCGCTAGTCCGGCCTTGCATTCGTAGCTAACAATAAGATTTACTCAAGTTGGAATTTTCCTGCGAATGTGCGATCGACGCATTATCACCGCCTCTGTGCATTTACTCTGTGCATCAATCCCGTCCTTGTATATAATTAAACGAGATTTTTAAAAAGAGAGAATATATTTGCAAATTTGCACCAAGTGCGCTCATTCGCATATCCAAAATTTCTCCGCATATTTTTCCGTGAGAAATGAGATGGATTATAAACGTTATATATAAATTATATTATATTAACGTTATATATAAATTATATATAATTATATTATACACTTGAAATAATCTCGGTAATAAGATTACTATTTTTTTTCTATGAGTAATGATATAATTATAGTTCTTATTATCGCGTGTGTTGCAAACCAACATTAATTTCTCATTTATATCATATGTAAAGGAAGAAATTATGGCAATTAAGACTGAACAAAATGGTGTGTAAAAGTATTTAAAATTGCGCGATTTTTGTTGACGGACGAAAAAATGCAAATATTTTGCGAGAATTAAATCTCTAAAGCCTTACACTCTATAGAATGAGAAATTAATACCCGTCAGACACAGGATAGAGGATGTGTAACGACGTAAGCAATCAGTTTCAACACAAAATTATTGCTTAATTAATTGTGCGGAATATTTTAAATGTTTTTTTTGTTGTTTGCTAATAAGTATTGATATCCTAAAAAACATTGACATATATATATATATATATATATATATATATATAATATAATTTTATTACGTACTATATACTGGTTTGAGCAAAGAGGTAATAGACATCTTGTTGCATCGAACAGCTGCAACCTGTAATAAACGGTTGTCAATACGTTGGACGTCTCAAGCAATTTCTACGTTAATTTCTCGGTAATTTGATTTTCGTCGGGTGCAAATTACACGATGGTATAACACGAGACGGATTTGATCGCGGAGTAAATAACCTGTATCGCCGGAGTAGAGACATCGTAACGCGTTTGCAATGCGATTGCAAAACTGCAGACGCGACGAAACACGCGGATAAAATTGTGTCATTATTTTTACGCGCATATCTTTACATCTGTCTTTTTACAAGTTTTAATTGCGATTACAGTTGCGCGAGATCCATGCGTAGCTTTTGTCAGCATCCGGTTTCTTCTTATCATCCGGAGCAACATGATAAACGTCTACTATTTACGTTGATAGTTTTATATCTCGCTCTATTTAGCATTCAATTCAGTCAATCGTATCTAGAAAATCTTAAAGATGGGAAACAAGATTGTACATCTAAGATTGTATGTATGCTCATTTGATAACATCGATAAACCTACAATATATGATGAGCACGCGTCGCGTACACATTCATGGATTCGCACAGGACAGGTATGCTTTGATATCTGGAATTTCAAATGAGATCCGCGCTACATATCACGCGTAATTTGTACGAACGGTAATGTATATTACCGTACGTCGGATGATATATATATATATATATATATATATACATATATCACAAATGTATATTAACATATATATTATAGACAAGGCCCATTTGGTAACATCAATTATTCTGCGATCTTCTTATATTTCCGTCTTCTATATATAGAGCGAAACACGAAAAATCAATTTCAGCACTACTGATAGCTATTGATACGAAGCGATTACATTCATGGTATCGTACGTGTGGAATATTACGTACCAATATTACGCGTACGTTCCTCATTGATTTTATATAACATTTTATGCATTTTTTAAATTCTTTTCGCGTAGTATGTATTATATATTATTATTATATGTTTACATGTTTTATTATTACATATTATTATATATTTTCTAACGATATAAAAACTTACTTTTTATCAACAAATAAAGCATCTTAAATTTTACGTTTTTGATCAATAATACACATTTGTTTCTAATTATTATTTTAAATTATTACGTATGGAAATGTTTGAGATATTAGTGCCTTTTAGTCGGCAAACCGACTATGATGCACACAAGAATCTGATTTCGCCTATCATCGCATCAGTCAGCATCTATGTGTGTCGGTTTCGCGTTGATTTTACCGTACGATGCGTCACGTCGCTGTTTCGGACAACTTCTCATAAGTAGAGCAGTAGAATGTCCCAGTTGCCTTTTAACCACAGTTTTTCTGATCAATATGAAATGAATATTTTCTTAATGAAAATGTCACAAATTGGTCATATTTACGCTATATTTACAAGATTCAAGTTGATTTACTTAAAAGGAAAGTACACGTCACCGCTGCGTGTAAAGTAAACTTACTCGCCGATAATCAGCGACGCTGACTAAAACCGAAGTTTTGCGAAGATAGGAAAAGCCAAGTTTCCTCTCTCGAGTACGCGAAATTCGGAGGTTTCGTCGTTGAATAGCGTCTAATTGGCTCTAATAGAGAACGTAGTTTCGCCCGCGGACCGAACTCCGTCATTTTTAGCCGTACTTCAATACTCGGTTATGGAGCGCGAGCACTGCGAAAGTTCCCTGTCCGTCATCAATTATTTCCAAACTCGAGGGCATTCACGGGATGATTATAGAGGCTCTCATGCGAAATCGACCGAAGTGCCTCTTGGCCGAATGTTCGATCGATCGGGTCCTAAAAGCGCGCGCGGAGATACACTTTCGCAAAACATATGTGAGACTGTGTGCGCGATTGTGTAACACGTACAAAATGTGGAGCCTGCATCTCCGCATTTACGTTCCGCTAAGTGGACGACATAATCCCGAGGATTACCGCCCCGCTTTCTCGTCCGGTCCGATACCGTCCGTACCGTCGGACCGTTCCTTTTACTACAGGTTTTCGTACGGTGTTCAGGATATCAGCGCACAAAGTCGCTTAATTTTCGACTGATCTTGACGCGATCGCGCGCTGCGAATTTTCGTCTGATGCATGTTCCTTTTATTAATGCTTACCACATGCGCGCATTCGCGGTAAAAGCGGATATTTCTTAATCTCCTTGTCTGTCTCGTTTGCTATCTCTGCATCTCACTTTTTTTGATCTTATTCTAATGAACCGTTATCCCTCGTATCTTTATTAGCATATGTAAGATATTTCACCTAGTTTTCCTTAATTATAATCTATTAAATTTTAGATAGGAAAATTATATATTTTAATTTCAAGTTTTAACCAAAAGAGAGAAGAAAAAAGTTTAAATAAATTTCTCTGCAGAAATTCTCTTTTTGAAAACAAATTTTTGCAACATTACTCATATTTATATGATGTTTAAAACTTATAACTTTATTTTGAATGACTCATTAGTTTTATAACCATACATCGATATAACGGTTATTTTCTTTAATCCGTGGTCTAAGTCGGGATAGAGATAATACGCGTAAATTCTGGGACACGCATACGCGTGCACATGCATCGAATTCACAGGATTCAAGCCGGGAAGCTGACGACTAACGCCCTGAAGATACCATCGTGGCAGACAGGCAGTCAGACAGCGCCGTAATAAATTGCTATAAATTGTATTAATGACGTTCCGGCACACACCGAGGGTAGGTCGTGACATCCTTTCGAGCTCCCCGACTCGTGTGCACGCTATACCTTCTTGTCTTGCGGTCATGTTTCTCGAGGATGAACCGCGCGAAGTGATAATCAAAAGCCCGCGATTAATTTCGGTAATTTTGCTCTGTTGTATTGCGTTATTATTTCTCACGTATAAATGCATTCGTTCCATCCGCATGACATAATAATATACTCAGGTTCGCTTAGCTTATCGAAAATTTAAAACAAAAATTATCATACATGTGCAACTTGCAGTTTACATTCGCAATAAAAATGGAAATATTATTGGTTGCGCTGTTTCCATATGTGTATTAATTATACATTTTGCATGCTTTTTATCGAAAAATATATCTATCGATTCTCCCCTGGAATAAATTAATTAAATATTATTGCTGAACAGCCAGTTCACAATTATTACATAACTCTAAATACGCGCGAACGTGAACATATAACTCTGCAGAATAGATCGATATGTATTTCCAAGGTGCGGTTGCGTGGGAAGCAAGCGTGGTATAGAGCGGCGAGCGGATTCGCTAGAGAGACAATCTACTAGGTTACAAGTTCTCGTGCCGATAGAACGTTTAGAAAAATGATTTGATTCCTGGTAGGGGCCCTCGGGTGCGCGTGATTTGTGTTCGAGCTCGACGCCATTTGTCATTGCCGGCACCGTTACGTCCCACGGGCCCCTCGGGACCTGAGGTCGAAAAGCCGAAGTTAAATTTAACAAGCTTAACCGATAACTCCCGCACGGATCGACACGGATCGTTCCTATACACACAGACACAAATATTTTCTCTCTCTCTCTCTCTCTCTCTCTCTTTGCCAATAGGATCTATGCAACTATGGCAATATCGAAATCACGGCGCGGAGCATTCGCGTGCATCAACCAATCGCGGATATACCACAGAGATTTGGAAATAGTGATCTCGCGTGTCAACCGGCATATTAAATCGCGATAGTGTATGTTTCATTCCCGAACGACTCGTCGCCTCGCGTTGCATCGCGTTGCATCGCGTTGCATCGCGTTGCATCGCATGCGTCGCCTCGCGTTTGCATCGTCCCTCGGGCACCGCCCGTTCGTGTGTCGGGATTTGGGCGAGAGCCCGAAGGGGGGGGGGAGGGAGAGGAAGAAGGGGGACGCGACCTCGTCCCACGTGAGAAAGCTCCCTGGCAATCCTCTAATTCCGCATGAACGGCCCGCGCGCGAACGGAACGCGCCGATATTACGGTTATTTTTCAAGCCGACTGACCCGCTATTACTGCGGATGCGATTCATTACCGCCGGCCGACTAAAGTGTATTGTATTACGTTATGATTGATAGTGCACCGCGCGCGATCCACTGAGCACAAGCGTGTCCCGTCTGTCACCAATAAATATCCAATTTCAAGTTAGAATGATATATAAGACATTTTAACGTCGCGTTTTTAGCGACGTTGCCGTCGCGCCGTGTAATAGGATCATTTATTAAGAAAATTGGCTGTTGGGATATTCATCGTAATCTTCGTCGTCGTGGTCTTGCTTGCTCGTCGTCACGTCTTTGCCGACACGGAGGACGATGCGTTACCCCACGCGACATTCCAGAGGGGAAGAACAGCCGAGGGATCCTCAGGAACCCCGGATGTCTCTCACGCCGCGTTAATATTATCCGCCTACCAGATGGATAGAGTACATAACATTTTTCACGGGGATCCTCACCGACGCAAAACGAGTAGATTTGTTAGACGGCATGATATGTACACCAAGATACGTTGTTTGTCGATATGTTACGTGGATTTAAAAATGAAATAGCTTGAAGAAAATTACCTCGAGTTACGTTAAGCTTGATTTATTGCCATTTTTCGGCTGACTGATTGTTACACGAGCACTACAAGTGATAAGATCAAGTCTTTAAAAGAATTAATTTTTTTTCCAAATCGTAATTAATACGTACACATTTGTGTGTCGCTACACGCTTTATAAAAATTTTTAATTATTTTTGCGCAGATGTTATCAATACATGTAAATATTTTCTAAACAAGTTTTCGTTTTAGTTTCTAATTACGTGTCAAGTCATGCAATTCGATATCCGCAAATCTTTCCGAGGAGTCTCTAAATGGAGAGACTATCCGTCATACTTGAGCTCGCAGGGAAGCTTGACCCACTTATGTCACGCAGCCACGAAACATTGATAATCAATGCACTCAATGGAGTGTCAGGGAGTATTAGAGATAACTTCCGAAAGCACAGAGATAATTAATGCTGACTGAGAAGCGATCGTTTCACATAAGCGTTTGGTTACATTACATGTATATGTATATACGTGTATACATCCGTGTATTATTAACATGTTCGCATGCTATTTATGACAGCTTATGCAATACATTCGACGTTCTTATTAATGTTACATATGTCATGTAAAATATAAAATTTCAATAATAACGGAATCGATATTAATCCTGCATACCTGAGAATTTTTATTAAAAAGATGAAAGGAATTCCATGTTACTTCGATAATACAGTTATCGTAAATAGTTTATATATAATATCGTAAGTTTTCGCCCCCCCCCCGCCTCCCCTCTCTTCGTAGAGTGGCTAGTTACACGAGCAATGTATATACTTTGCTTGCCCGACGTATACTATAGATCATTTCGCGTGATCAGAGATATGTTTATTATTTAACGATACTTTTCGTAAATCTAAAACGATATTTTCCGTACATTATAGAAGAGTTAATCAAAACGGGAATACATGGTTGTCGATCGCAGAGACGAGATCATAAAGCGCCACGTTATTGCTACAGAATATGGAATATACGAGCTTTCAGTCTGTCTGTCTGTAAAGTTCCAGATCGAAAATTCTTTTGTCGTCGAGAGCGAGCGAATAAAGCGTCGGGGAAGGTGGGGGGAGGGGGGAGGGGAGAAAGGAAAGATCGATTCTACCGAAGGAACATCGGTAGTATATGCGGCAAAGGTTTCCCTCTTATGTCACCAATACACTCGCACCTTTTACGCGCACGTATACGGAAGTAGGTAGATGTACCGGCGTACCTCCGTTTCGACGTCGCGAAAACAGAAGAGGCGAGTACGAGCGGTGATCACAATACTTTCTCGATGCTCTTGAGATTTATATTTATGGTTGAGGGTAGGTAACGGAAGGGGAGGGGGGGGGAGATCGAACGACAAGAGCGAGTGGATAGCTCGGGGACTCGACGAACGGAGAAAAAGGGGCGAAACGAGAGCGATACGTTCAAGTTGCTCTCCGCGTAAGTTCTCCCTCTCTCTTTCTTCAGCTCGTTTTCCTCACCTTCTCGCGCCTTCTCGCGCCTTCTCGCGCCTTCTCGCACGCGCGTGCAAGCACACACTTTGTCACGGTCGCGGTCCCGGCAAGCGGAAGAGATGAGGAAAGGAAACAAAGAAAGCCGCGAAGATCATTATTAAGGTGTAATGAATAATACCGGAAAGAGATTCAAAGCGTGTAAGAGAGTACGACCTCGGCTGGGTATAATTCTCGGCGATGGCGTCATTAACTCCGCGCGGTGCGGCATACGATGGGGAAGATGGAAAACGGTGGGATACATCGTGAGGATAGATCGTAAGGTGTACGCGATGCTCCTTTGCGGAAGGCTAAACGCGAGTTGTTACATCGTAATGTTACCTTGCAATAATGCCGGCATTATTTATTGATTTATACGAGCGCGCTCTCCGCGGCAGTTGCCACGGTATCGCCTAGCGCGCCGTTATATTCGCGGAAAGACGGGAAAACATATACGCAGGATTAATATTTTTATTTCATGCATAAACCACGGCTTTCTCCCGTCGACGTTCGAAGTTTTGTTAAATATAGACGTCCAACCTTCTCCTAGTTATACAAGTTGCGCATAAATCTGAATTAAATTTCAAAATAACATGTATACGCGAAAGAAAGAAGTGCCGTCCTCTCTAATATTTACGATTATTTAAACATCGACTTAAAATCGATCCTTTTCTTGAAAAATTGTAGAAAGATGAGACGTTTATCTCTTTTATATTTCTTTTCACGATTTTTGCGACGAATTACTCCTGTTTGACTGTTCTTCTCCTTATTCAACCTCCCCCCCCCTCTCTCTCTCTCTCTCTCTCTCTCTCTCTCTCTCTCTCTCTCTCTCGCAGTGGAATTTTATTAATATAATAGTTTGCGTGTTCTTGGTACCTTGGTCCTTTACAATGATTCCATCCGGTTCCTTCGCTGATAACATTTGCTCGTGAACTCTGCGCTAGTTAGTAATTTCTAGATATCCCATCCTACACAGTTCACAACGTACATACCTCCACCTTGGACTATGGAAGCTGCATCGCGGTCTGTAATGCCGGATTATCTATCGATTTATTTGGAGCGGAGAAGGAGAGTCGGGCACGTAGAGCGCACGTAGGGTCGACGTAGTTTCGAAGTACGATGCACGAGAGCGGGTACCTTGTCGCCTTGCATGCGAGATACGAAATTATCGCGACGATTCGGAACAGTTAGGTTCGTCTACCGGTCGGGAATGGCACACGCTGCAAAGAGAGAGAGAGAGAGAGAGAGAGAGAGAGACAGACAGAGAGAGAGAGAGAAGTAAAGAAAACGGAACTGCTTTGCGGAGCAAATGTATGCGCACTCGCGGAGATAACGCGAACGCGAGGCGGGCTCTCTCTCTCTCTTTCTCTTTCCTCCTTTCACATCGTCTTACTCTCCTCCTCTTTTTCATTTTCTCTCCTATTCGCATTAACGTGCTGATGCGGTCTCGAGCCGAGACTAGAGGTTAACTCTCGTGTCCATCTTCGGTCTACACGATGGATAATTCAGCGTACCTTAACCGTCCCGTGCGCCGCGGAAGAAACTGCGCGGACGCAGCGTGTAAATCGTTTCAGAGAGATGAAGCATCGTCTGTTTGTGTCCCAGGACGATTTTCTTGGAGTGCTTCCTTCCCTGACACTGCAAACTTCGTGGGATCTTGTTTGCGTATGATCGCGGGAATCCCATTTGCAAACAGTAATGGGAAGAGATTGGGGGCGGACTGGGGTGAGGAAAGGGGAAAGGGGGGAGGGAAACATTGTTGGGACATTGGTATGATGTCAAAAAATGGATTTCATCAGTCACGCGCCGAAAGAAGCGCCAAGAATACTTTCACTTGCTCAACAATGTGAAGTATTTCCAAGAACTTTTCGTTTCAGAAATCGTATAAAAATAATAGACTTATTCTCTAAGCTAATATTATATTCAAATAAAAGCAGAGTTATATTTAAAAAAAAAAAAATTATAATCAGTAATAATAAGAATATTTTTCATTTTAATGAAATACATTCGCAGCTTACATTTTTCTATAATGATATACATAAAAACATTTCTCTTATTCAGTGCAGACAAAAGTAAATTTCTCAATGTGCTAGCCGATTTTTTTTTCGCCTATTGTAATTCGCAGATAATAATTTTATGATAAATGACGATAGAGGAATCCAGCCTACTATACTTCATTCGTGTCTATTGATCAGTGAGGATGTTTCAGAGATGTTCAATCTGTCGACTCGCACTCAAGGCCAGGGGATAATAAATCGTATAAGACGCGCCGAGCGGTGAGTCGTGGAGGGATTAATCACGGGCGCATAAACGACCGAGAGACTTTAATTCCGTTCCACCACGTTGAATTTGATTAGCGCGTGGCGATAAAGAGCTCGTGACTGCTGCCTGTCGCACCGTTGAACAAGGGACTCGAGCTCGCGCTCGCGCGCTGCACTTCTTCCTCTTGAAAGAGTATAACAAAGAGGTCGGGGACACGTTCCGGCTTTGTCTCGAGAGACAAATCAGAATGGCGTAATGAGACTGGGGGAGAATGGGAGAAGGAAGAAGGGAGAAGGAGGAAGGTGTCGCGAACGGTAGGACGCTCTCATCCTGTAGAACAAGTGTAGTGGCCGTATCATCGCCGTCGCTGACATTCTCATTTGTGACGAATGACAGTAAGGTAAACGGCTAAGCGAGCCACGCTCGAGGGATCTGGCTGCGGAAAAAGTGCTTCGTATTTCCCACGTTTCCGATGCATGGCTGCTCTGGAACACGCGTTTGTTCATACACACACCTGTGCTCCTTTTTCCCTCGGCATTCCCCGCTATAATTTTATGTCCATTATACCTCTCTTCCGTGTTATCTTTCGTTTTACTTCGTCCGTTTCACAGTTGATTCCGTATAAAAGTCAATATTTGTTCACACACGTTGGTCGAGATACCGTCTGATTTTACTCACGAAAACCTGCCAGATTGGCCTTCACATGGTAAATGCGCCTTTGTATCGAATTCTATTCATGTCATTTTATCATATCATAGAAGTATGATTAAATACGAAAATAAAAATTTTATTTAATATTCGTATATGAAAAATGTGTCAATATTAATCGTTTATTAAAGAACAAAAAATTTTTATTTATTACAGATTGATATAGATTGCTATTCCTTTTAATTTTTTATTTTTAGTTTAATATTTTTTCAAGAAATTGCCACCTCTATGCTATATCTCTTTTTCGCACCAAATGCAACATGTATATCATTGATCAATACATAAAAGCACATGTATAAGAATACATGATAAGAGCTGCATTTAGAAAACGGGACAGCTCATCTCATTCGTGACTTCCATTAAACTACGAACAGAACTGATTTGTCGATCAGCACGACATAAAGATAGCAAAGAACACAGGCGAATACGTCTTATCGATCGCGTTATTGTACGAAAGGAGAATAAAATCGATTTACTGTTATTTGAAGACCACCCCGACACGATCTCGTATGCCAGAGCTATAGAAGAGAGCTATATCTCTTGCATCTTGAGCCTGGCATTCCTGGATAAGACCCGCATTAAATCTCGTCCGCGGATTCGTCCGGTCGCCATTCTTGCTCCTAATACCCGATCCCGTAGCCCGTAGTCCCGTAGAAGGTCCGCGACCTACCGTGGGCCGCTCGCGATCCACAGAAAATCATGATAATTATTACGTTAGAGCTAACTGCGCTCTTCCTATCGATAGAAGGTTGGGCCTTACACGATCCCTGCGCGCTATCGCGATACCACGGTCACTGTAACATTCGATGAACGCGCGATAGGTGCATACTACGTACGTGAAACGGGATGGTTAGATATGTAATGTATCGTGATATAATATAGATATATATATATAACGCGCTCGCACACGGCGACGAGGACGGCGGCTATCTCGACAACGATGACGGCTAGACCATACCGTACGGTCGTTTTGCGCGCTATGCGCACCAAAGTAACGGACTGCAATGGACTGATAATTATTTCGATGCCAGGGGTTCATCGTGTATAATTGAGAACGTGAGTAAACACTTAAGTGACTTTAATTCAATTTTCTACCTGTACACCCGCTGTATATTATCACGTGGCAAAGGTCTCGCTGGCAATACTTTATACCGACGATGGTTGTATACGTAGCACGTGTTAAAAGACCGTTGATTCTAATCTCGGACGCAAATCAACTATATATAATATAATGCGGTATTGCGTGAATGGGTTTAATTGGCTGGCGTATATAATAATCGCGCCGAAATTATAATGTGCGTAAAATAACACCTGAGAAGTGATTAAAATAATTGAGGAGTAAAAGTATATAGATATAAGTGCTTTCCACCGTCTTTTCTTATACAAATCAGGGATATATTATAATGCGTGCGTGCGTGCGTGCGTGCGTGCGTGCATGCGTGCGTGTGTGTGTGTGTGTGTGTGTGTGTGTATTGGATTTATTAAACATAGACATTTTCATTCATCGATCGCCAAGTCGTTGCGGCAAAATGTCGTTATGAGTTAGGAACATCGCCAAAAGGAAATAAGCGCGCGCGTTTTGCACGTGCGTCTATTGTGCATACGGCTTTGAATGAAAGGAACTTAGAACCCTTTGTCTCGATAACGACAGGGCTCGCGAGAATATCCACATCGTTTGCAAGCGGACCCGCATAATTGCAGTTGCAATTCACCTCTGTTGTGTACATTCAGGTCGGGTCACAGACGACGGCAACGCACGGATGTGGACTAAGAGGTAGCAGGCGACAACGTACAGATACGGCGCGGCGCGGTGCAACGGTATAGATACGAGGTTAACGGGAGAGGAAATTGGAGGCTGGACACACCGGTTGGTGCCGCACTTCTCACTCCTCTCTTCTCTCTCGGAGAGAATCACCTTGCCAAGTATATCGTTCGATACTAATTGGTTCTACGTTACGGCTGACATATTAAGGAAATTAAAGTTCTCGAGATATCGTCGCTCGAACGGCGTGGAGTTTTCCTGTTCGTCTAGTTTCTCATAAATGTCCTGCTATCGATCGTTACATGTTTATTTTCGTTGTAGCTTGTCGCTCTCAAACGAGATTATAACATCCGCTCCTTTCCTCTCGAAAGGATAGTTTCATATAGGACATAGCTTCACGAACGAGACTCCTGCATCCTTTCAATAATCTTGATACGCGATGCTACTTGTGAATTAATCTCATGTGAACGCGCAGGTTTATCGTATACGGATAACTTGTTTGGATGTGTGCGAGACGTGGCTCTTGTCACGCGGCGAGAATATTCTCGTGACTCTCCGCGTTATGCTAAAAGTAACGACTAAGCTACCATAGAGATAGTTCCAATCTGGAGGGTACCGTTAAACGCTATACGGCGTTTACCGGTGGCGGCGTATGCATACTGCGCCATAAACAAAACAACGAGTGAGCTCCTTTTGCTGCCTGCCCCGGCAGTCTTGTATCTGTGACAAGAAAGTGGGACGCGTGAAATATGCGTCTGGTTACGGCAGGCGCCAAAATAACACGTAACGCCTCGCGCGGTACACTCGCTCCTGCGGACGGGGATGCATTCGTCGTAAATGCAACGTGTGTGTGTATATATATATATATAAGCCACGTGACCGATATAAACGGAATCGCCTGTATAAAAAAATGGGTCACTTTTCACGACCGTTATTCACCTTCGTTCTCGCATGCGTGAATCCTACATTATTAACGTATGTGAAAAGAATAATTTCACGCAAACAGATTATTTATTCATCGATATGTCAGATTAAAACGCTACTTTATATCATGCAAAAGTATCATCTTAATTATTCATTGAAGTGATGTTAAGCGACATTTCATTAGTTAAATCAAAATAGCCAACAAGATTACGGTGCAAAAAGGAACGAACGGATTGTGTCATGCAAAATTTCTTCTCGCACACGTGTCGCTACGTCATCGCGTGTGGACATATATATTGTACATTCACATATGAATACACATGCCACGTATAGTCATATTTCTCTTGCACGTTTCGTGTAAGTGTAACAGTGATTTCGATTTCGGATAACTTTCTGCGATTAATCGGAATCTCTACATTTTTCTTCGATGCATATCTCTCTCTCTCTCTCTCTCTCTCTCTCTCTCTTTCTATATATAATTATTCCTTTTCTGCTTCGTTCCCACCCGGTACATGCCCATCAGTCGGCAATTTATGTAAGCTACTTATGTAACGAGCTCAGGCTGCTTTCTGGGTAGGTCAATGAATAGGGCTATTGCTTACACACCGCACTCTGCATACCAACTCCGACCGCGTTCTTTACGACGTGCGGTTTGTGGTTAATTAATATTTTTGCTGCGTGGTCACTATACGGCCGGCCGTTACATTAATATCATTTAGGTCTGTAGATCACAAATGCTTCGGCCTAATAGCTGTGATATATGAACCGGAATGCTGCTTTACGCTTCTATGCGTGCATGATTCCACTTGGTTATTATATAGCTTTTATTATTATTGCATTCAGAGGGATGTAAATTTTCTGTTCGTAAAGTGTATGATGTATATCCGATGTAATATTCATGTTAGTGAATATTACGTCGATATATATTTCACAATCTTAACTGAAATTTATATTTTCAAGATTACACATAAATATGATAAATTATAGAGAGATATGTTATTACTCTCCATCAGGATGTCCCATAATAACCGTATCATTTCTAGAGATTATTACCGGACATTCTGTATATATTTTATTTGTTGTATAATATTATATATGATATACATACATAAAATATAGTATTATATACAATATTCTCATGCTTCTTTTGAAGGCAAAATTTTGTATAAAAATTTTATAATTTTATATAAATATTAATAGTTATATTAATTATGTTACTGTAACTGAAAATGTCTCACTTTGAGATCAGTTATATTATATGCCTCATAATATGCAACACTAACCAACGGGACATAGTTCAAAGAAATTCTTACGATCGTTGGGATTCTACACGCGTCGTCGTATTTTTGTAAATGCCGTGGAATTTGCGGAATCGTCCGTCGCGGAAATGGTCACGGTTATGTCCGGTCCACGAGGCCACCGGTTCGATTGCGGCAAAATCAAGACTCAGACGATAAAACGTGAGGGAATTCAGGTGAATATTCGACAAGAACGTGATTCCTGGATGGAGCTAGGGCGAACGATTGCATGTAACTCATTCTATCGTCGCAGCAGGTGCATATTATTCAACCGAGTAGATCTCGCGCGAATTCATAAAGCGGCCCTCTGTACGGATATTTTACATGGTCCACGGTCTTTTATGGAAATTTTTGCGCCAATGTTCGCCTTATGATTGATCTAAAAATGATCAGATGGAAGAGAGAGGAAAAAGAGCATATATATATATATATATATATATATATATATATATATATACACCATAGCGAATACGTTCAAAATTTCTCACAGAGCATTTAAAATGTACCTAAGGCTGCCGTGTCTTTCTGAAAATCTTTTTCTGTCGTTTTAACACTCTCTTGTTAATCCGTCGGATATCGCGGCTTATTCCTTAATCGTGTTAAATAAACGACAACGCTGCAGATTTTTCAACGATCAATGTGTAATCGTTAAAGCGTTTGTACTCGTTAATGGCAAATCAGGAGAGAAAAATGAGACACCGTTCGATTCCTCGCAGCTAGAGTAATTCGAACAATGTAATCTGCCTACCGGTATTAAACGCTTGTCTATCTCTGTTTTCCAGCTTGAAAATTTAATCAAAAGTCCTGCGACGTAATTTTGCTGTTATACGTGAAGCAGATTCAGTTTTACTCGAAGCCACGTTACCAAGATGTTCCACTAATTTTACGGTCAACCGCCGATGTATACTTCCTTTGACAGTATTGAGCTCTCGGTAGGAACAAAGCATCTACTTAGTGCACTTCCGACCGATAACGTGGCTGGGTAAGGTGCTTCCCAGGAATCACATGACATTAATTATCTACAAACTACTTGCAAACTGCGATGGCACAACGCGGCATATCTGTGCGTGTTTCGCACGATCAATTTACGCCAAATTCCGCGCACGTTGCAGTTTGCATGAAAAGTTCGTTCGTAATCCGGGCGAACGAATTAAAACGGTAAAGCACCGGTAAACAGCCATGTAATTACGAGTTCGCATAATCGGAGGACTCTAATCAACGTGCTAATAAGCGATCGCCGGACGTTACGTGCGATTTTTAACGCGAGTAAAATAACAAAGTGGTATTATCTCTATTAGCTGGAAAATCTAATTAAAAGAGAATCGCGCGCGGGAAAAGAGCCCACGGATAATCGCGGCCCGTAATTATCACGTGCGAAATCACATTTACGGGTTTTATAATGTTATATTTCACAGTACAGTTTCTCTTTCCTTTCCGTCGCGTCTCTCTCTTCTAACCAACCGCCAATATATATAATATATGTATATATTGTGTCATAGACGTTATATCTATATATATTATATCTATTTATATATATATATATGTACTTATATATTTACTTGTGTGTGTATGTGTGTATGTGTATAAAATGCTAGACCATCTAACAATGCGCTTGTCGCGCGCGCGCGCGCGCGCTCCTTTAATTTACTCGCGCCGCCCATAAGCCTCCGCATCGCGCAGCGATAGACCGTATCAGCGAGGAGAGAGGGGTTAAAACTTCTTCCGCCTGCTCGTCGATAGATACCAGGGGCCACCGCACACGGCCGTCCGTCCGTCGAATATACGAGCCACTTACGCGGCGCAACCTCCCATATGCGCATTCCTGCCCTTCGCGCGCAAAAGGGAAAGAGATACAGGCTCCGGTGTTCTTTAATATGCGACAGACAAGCTGACCTCGCCCTTTTCGTGGCGGTACTTGTTTCAGACTATTATATCCAAGTACGTAGAGAGCTCTCTCTACGTGGCTACCTACCTACTCTCCGCGCTCTTACTCCCAGAGAATTTATAATAACCGCGCGCTTCTCTCGACTTGGAGTTACCGCGGAAGCGTGCCATACCGTTCGTCGCGCACGACCACGCCGTGAACCACGGCGCGCCACGTTGTACCTACGACACGACGAGAAAGGGTCGTGTACAACGACCGTATAATAGATCGAAAGGAACGAGGCGCGATGTCTGACGGTCAAGTTCCGTCTCTCCTATCCTTTCCTTCCCTCCTCGCCTCCCTCTCCCGTTCTCTTTGTTGCTTTTCTTTTCCGGTCCTGCTGTGAGACGTGCCAATCTAACGTCATATAACGAGCAGATAAAGGAGATCAAACAGGATGTACTTGAATTTGTTTTACAACCGTGAAATATATAATAATTTCAATTAGTTAATTAATGACTACCGGTGAGATGTAACCTAACGTATCGCACAAAGTGTTGTCGCGCTCGGCAACTCGTACGAATAATCAGAGATCGAATGCTTTTTCTACGCATGTTAAACGGTTAAATCGTTAAAGTCGAGGCGTCGATAATTTATATAGCATGCCGTTGGAGATATCGAACGGCACGCGAAAAAATAAAGAGTTTAGACGATATTGAAAAGCCGCCAAAGAGGCGCGGTAGCCTCGACAACACCGACGTCGGAGAAGAATAAAGACACCGGTGGAATGTCGTTGAAAGTACGCTTGAACGACAACAACGACGAAGACGCCGACAATGATGACGTTGTATCAACCAATCACTCGTTGATGCGATCGTGATAGATTTTATATCCTCCGCTGTCGTATGGACGTTTAAGCGACCTCTCCTTCCGAGCATACGTCACTCAGCAAATGGCAGCGCCAAGCTGCTCGCTGCATTTCGTGCTATAAAATATAGTCTGTAATACCTCTCTTATTCTGCGTCCGTCACCTTCTCTCCTTCGATCGTTTTCTTCGCTCTCGTCTCATCTTGGTCCACCAACGATCTAACGATCGCGGCTGCTCCACGAGTCGCTGAATTCCCAGAAAGGTTTGTCGGGTAGCAATTGGATATAGTTACGCAGCGAATGACGATATGCAGAGCCGATGCGCAGAGAGCCGGCGCTATCTCTTGGACCATCTCCATTCCCGCGCCCGATTCCCGCGAGAGGAAACTGAATCCAGGATACGTTTTCCCTCGGAAAGCATTGTCCGCAAAATGTACGCGGTCAGCAATCGGCTGAAACTACTTGCGAATCTGACCGCATCGCGCCGCTGCATTTCTGCGTCCTTCACTATGGCACGACCGTGTACGTGCCACCGCTCGCGTAGCGAAGTCGAAACGAGAATGAGAGAGAGTCGTTCGGCGGCCCCAATGCGATTTCATTGACATTTCAAGATATCTACTCGTCGCTTCGATTTGCTTCGTGAAATTCAAAAAGTCGTATAAAAGGTAGTTGTCGAAGATCAATCTGGACAGGGGTAGCTACAATCAACGTGCAACTCGTGCAGTGAGAAACGTTTCTAAATTTAGAAAGAAAAAAGACAAGTACTCATAATATACAAATCAAATATTCCAAAAGATTTTCCATAATTCGATTTCCACAATATCGGGCATATTTTACGTACTTTATTGAAATTTGAATTTCTAAAGTTTGCGCGTCATGCCATTTTTTTTTTTTTTTGCTAAATCATCAGTACTCTTGTACATCGAAGGTAAATCGATTCATTTTTTCGCGAACATTTCTTCTCGATTATTTCATTGTCTACTGTTCTTCTCTCGCTAGAAATAAGACCGCGCACGTTGTCCGCGGCCTACCCCGATTTAACAATCCACCCTCGTGCGCGTTGTTAACCCGACCACGCGTGCCCCGCCATTTCTTCCATTACCGACTCACGGGACGGAAATTTATTCGTCTCCGTACCTTCCTACCTACCACTCTCATGGGTCCGTTACTACTACGTACTCGGAATATGAGTAGCACATACTACTCTCGCGCTACTTCTTACGTTGGCGAGTGAGAGAGAAAGAACTGGAATTAATATTTCTCTCTGCAGTCGCACACCTTACTCCCAGTTTCCACCGCTCGTTTTCTAAGGTGGATTCTCGGAGAAACTGCGAAAAGAATTTAAATTCGGTATCCCGCGCGTTCCCGTACGACTAGGGAGGGTGTGAGGAGATTATATGTCATATTACATAGTTCACCAGCAGTGGCACACCGACGTCACTTATTCCTTTACTTTGATAAGGCAAAATTTGAATTTTTACGCGTTCGCCGGTTGAATATTTTCAAATGCAAACGCGCGGATATACGTGCGAGGAGAAATGGAAATTTCTATTTCAATTGAGTTTAAATTTTACAACATTAGTCATCCGATATGCACGCACCATAAACAGTCGTCCGATACTTGTTGTAAACACAAGATAAATGTTTAAAAAGTTGCTCCGTTGTGTATAAAATGTGAAGTAAAACTTCTTTGTCCATATATCTTCTAACGAAAAACTTGTTTTCTTGTTACAGGACGTAGGAGCCTCAGCGAGGGTCGAACGTTACAACAGCAACAGCGGTAAGTGTTGCATAAGTATTTTTAATACCAAATATGTCGGCCAACTTTTCGTCTAAGGAAGATACCGAACACTTTCCGTAGCGCGTAATGGCACGACGGCGGGTTAATGAGAATCGTTCTAGGTACAGATAAGGTAACATTACTCGAGTTCACCCGAGCAAGTTTACGATTGCTCTTTGTAATCCGGGATTTTACTCGATCCTAGATATTTTGCAAATTTATTATCAGTACGCCTAACAATCACCCCTCGATGCAATAAAGATGCTAGATCAAGATTTTTGATATTATTCGAGATACTACTTGTCTCTTTTCGAGATTAGTATTTTTGCATTATTATTGATACAATCAAGAGAGGAACGTGAACACTTTTGTAATCGTGAAAATGTACAGACGTTTCAAATTCGACTGATCGAAGGGAATTTCAGTCAGTCAAACCGACAATACTTGCTGAAATCGCCGTAAAAGGAGGGAAGAAAGAGAAGACAGTAGAAGTTCTATATTCTTCTTAGCGGTAAAATGCTTCGACACCCGCTGCACAATTCTTTTCCATCGAGTGAATCTGTCACTAGTTATTTTCCCGTTCGATGGTTTGCTATTTCTCTCATGTATTGGCTGTCGCTAGGACGTCGCGTAGTCCAAGTTAAATTAATTCGCGTCATACGTTTTTTTTTTTTTTTTTTTTAAATCGTAATTTCAAAGAATAATAGTGTCTAAAACTCGCTCGCGTGTTACTTAACGATCGTGTAAAATTACCGTGGTGCAACCATTGGTTAAAATAATGTAGCTGAAAATATTCGATTACGCGGAATACAGAATATCCATTTATGGAATCGTGCTATACGTATAATCCGGCAGGCGTCTCGTTAGAGCCTGCAAATTATCAATTCCTCGCGTATCTCCGTACTGGGCCTAGGTGCGGAATATGCTCGCATCATACGCGCACGCTACATCTCGTGTACAGCTCTAGGTTTATAATTGAAACACAGATTACCTATTCCGCACAGGCACTAGAATCAAGCCAATTGACGCACAGAATGTGTTTATAACAGTGCTGCAGCCTTAGACGAGATGTAAGTTAGTTCGGCATTGAAGCGCGGAAATAGGTAACTCTATGCGTCTTGGGACCGAACGCGCGAGATGCGTATCCATTCACAATTCTTGGATATTGCATGGAACGTACGCGCGCATTTTTCCTTGGCTCAGAAAGATATAATATATCTTTAGAAAGAATATGAAAAGAAATGTGGTACTGAAAATTCATATAGGATACTTGAGAGCGTGAGAAAGACAAAAGACTTGAAGAGAGAAATGTAAAATAAAAAAATATTAGAGTAATATCTTCTTATCGAATTTAAAAAGGCAATTTCTTTCCCGTGAGAATTTTCCCCGATGATATACTTAGCAATTTGTTTAATCCTTGTATAAGTTACACTATTTTTTTTTTTTTTTTTTTTTTTTTTTTTTTTTTTTTTAATCTGTCCCTGACCACATATAGGTCACAATGTCTTGTCACAGTTTTAGTTGTCTCAAAATACTTGAAAAAAAAACTATAAAAATATATATGTATAAATAAAAAAATGATTACGTACAACAAAAGTTAAAGATAACTTTTAAACATTTTTTTATCGATTAAGATCGGATTATTTGGGATATTCTATAGTTAAAATATCGACAGAATCAAAATGATTTATAATCTTTAAGGTTTAATAATAAAGGCTCAATAAAAATTAAAGTTATTGCCACGACGAATGATGAGTAAACTTGAGATATGTATTATTTATTCGTATCTATAACTATCCCGGGCTCTATCCATCGTTGTAGAACGTCGAATACCGGTTTAAAGGTGTCGTTCGAAACGGTTATATGTTCGATGTTACAGACGATTTCTCATATTACCGCGGCGCATCTGTCTTCCTTCTATCTGCAACGGTGCGAGGATCGATAGATCGCGCGCCGGCGGCGAGTTTGAACAAACGTTGGAATTCGATCTTATATTTGCGTCTCGCGATAAAGGGTTGCGATCCTGAGAAGGGAAAACTGTCGGTGGGAGCGGGAACGATGTAGCGGGTAGGTGGGCGGAAGAGAGGCGGAAGAGAGGCGGAAGAGAGGCAGAAGAGAGACAGAGAAAGGAGAGAAAGAGAGAGATATCGAGTTGACGATTCTCCCCGTCTTTGTTCTACAGCGAGAGATATCTCGAGTGCCAGTGTAACGCGGTAGGACGATACGTAATTAACGCCTCGTGTAGATGCTATCGCTGTGTCGTGGACGATACGCGAGGGGAGTCCGCGTGACGATCGCTGATGTACGGTCTTGCTGCTGTAATGGAATATTATTATCGAGCCAGCATCGAGAGAGGCTCTCTCGTCGTGGTTAGGGTTTGCTTGATGCTGCTTGTGGGTCGACGCGACGCGGCGATGGTCCATGACGACGCTCGTTTCTCCGCATATATAACTGTCCGGCGCCGTTTCGTAATCGGCGAGTTATGCGTCCGTGCATCGCGTCGCGTCGCGTTGCATCGCATCGCATCGGGACGATGCGACGAGAGATATTTCTCGCTAAGTTGCGCGCGAAAGATGTACCGGTTTATCTCGGTGCTTTTACGGCCCGCGCTAACCGCGAGTCGCGAGCGAGACATGTGAAATTATCGTGTGGAATAAAAGAAGAACCGTGCGAGGTTTATATGCGCTTTTAACGCGGATAATGTGCGTTTTAGAGCGTGAGAAGTGTTTGTGGGCGCGTTTCGTAACAAGTCAACGAGATATAGCTGTCTGCGTTTACCGACTATTTAAAATACGGTGGAGTAAGTGCAACTTTAGATGTACATCAATCAAGTAAGAGTTGTAGAGTCTTGCTTGGATATAATAGCATCAGTTTTATGAATCCTGTATGAAAATTGATAGAAGCAATTAGATAGAAAGATAGATCGTATATCATCTATGTTTATCAAGTATATAATTAATAATTTATACAAATATTAACTTATGAACATGAAAGTTTTGATTATGATATATTGAAGAATATGATGTAAAAACTATATATATATATATATATATATATATATATATATATATATATATATCATAAACAATATATATGTATATATATATATATATATATATTTATCTGTAAAAATTGTACAAAATATAATCATAAAAATTCTTAATAAAAACGTCTGCATAATCAAAGTTTGGTATCACGTTAAAAACTCACATTGCGTAAACTTTCTTGTCTAAATCATCAAAATACAAACTACAATGTTTCGAGTTTTTCACAGTTGTCGATCAACGATATCAAGATATTTTTTACATAAATTTCGAGTTTTAATTCAGAATATATACTTTGGAAACTTACTTTTTTATCATTTGGATTTTTTTTAAAGACACAGAAATAAAAGATTCAACATATAGCGCGAAAAGTTTGTTTTAGTATCTAACTTTGACGTTCTATCATGTTGGACTAATTCGAGAGTCAGAACGTATACTTGCTCCTCTTAATGAAATTAAACATCGAAACTTAATTACGTTCGCGCCGCAGTAATAAAACAGTTTAACGAGCGTTTCAAAAAACTTTATTGAGGATAATCGGCATAAAGGATTTGGTGTCGACCGGTCGTATTTACTTGGATGCCGCGGACACCCGACGATGCGCAAAGACAATGCCCGGAACGGAAGGAATGGGAGAACCGAGGAAAGGAGGCGGGTACGATTGCAAAGAGCCATTGTGCGAAACTCGCTGTCGAACTTTGTTGTGACTTTCTAAAAAGTCGTAAAAGACGCTTGGCGGAAAGGTAATGCATCCACAGCTGACGGGACGTCCTTTCAACGTTTCGTTCTCCTCCGCCTTCCCTGTACCGAATTGACTTCGAGGGCGTTTTTCCACGCTTGTTTGCACGATGATGTGTGACGCGCGTCTTCACCCGTCCTTCCGCTCTTCCGTCCCGTATCCTGTCAAGCAGCAAGAGCTTGCCGCTACTCTTTCATCTCTATGCGATTCGAGTTTTTATTCTATCACTATCTCTCATATACAGATAAATATAATAAAAATGCTTTTTGTACGATAATAATTATATCGAAAATGTTTAAAAAAAAAAAAAAAATATTTTACTTTATATTACTAAAGTATGTGATATATTCCCGTTTTAATTACGTTAATAAAATCAAATACTCATGTCTCGATGAGAGATAGTTACAATTTCATAATATTTTGCGAACGAGCTTTTTATTATACTGTTCATTTCGACGATCCTTCTTTCGGTTAAGGAGATCATAATCCATCGCACAAGTGTGGAAGATTGCCGTCGGTATGGTTAGACATCATTTAATAAAGCACGTAAAAGGGAAAGAAGGGAGAAAGTAATGTGCAAAGTACGAAATAATGGCGAGACGGCAGGATATACGCGATTAAATGTAGAGGTAGTGCATATCGAAGAAAATCGAGGAGGGAAAGAGAAAAGAGGAAAAGGAGCACGAAGCATGAACGTTCCTTTCAAAGTGAAAATTGAGTCGCGATTATGTATTTTATAGTTCCGACAATTTTCGAGAAATATTACTCGACGTCAAGATATAACAGCGAGATCGTAAAATCAGCATATTTCCGTAGGAATTCGGTATTACGAATTTTCGGAATTTTCTCTTTGGAAAAGAAAGCAGCGGCTCTGCAAAACGAGAATGTTCAAGGGCAAAGTTTATTTATCAAGTTTACGTGCTGGACCGAACGGATGAATCTCCCTTTCATCTGTATTCCGCTCTTCCAGCGTGGTAAACGTAGCTACGTGATTACCCCGACGAAACCACGAGAAGCGATTCGAGAAGTACGTCGATCTGTGATACAATCAAGAGTTAACCATCTTGCGAATTATGGCTTGACCGTTCTCGACGGACGACGACTGATTATACAGGAATGAGGAGAAAAAGCTTTGCTTTTAAAGGAATCATTCCGAAAACATGATCGTTCTCGACGCGATGATTCCTTGCGATGCGGAAATGCTTTCTACTTCATTCAGGACTCTACTAAACGTTTCATTTTAAACATAATTTGGAAGAAACGTGTATCTCTTTATCCAACTATAGTTACGATAAATACATATATCTCGTCGCGTAGATTTTTCGTCACGGTGTCTTTTTTTTTTCTCAACACCCGATCAGTTTACATCGCCATGGTGACGACAATCATGCCCTCCGTACATGTTACACATTTGTCCGCGCTCGTTGTGTGTTGCTACGCGCTCTCGCATCCGGGGGAACCCCGTGATCCCCATTCAAAGCAGGTTCCCTACCCACGCCGTAACTCATATAACGGTTCGCGCAGAAATTGTGGCATATCGAAAGCGCGAATTGCATCGACGGTACCGTGAAATTACACCGTGTATCGGCGGTACCGAGCGAGTTCTCCAGCGTCTCGCGCTGCTGCCGGCACTTTAAGCACGCAGGAAATACGGCAAAACGGTCGTTAATATGATCGGTGCGTAACTATGCTAAAATCTCAAAGATTGATTTATGCTCGCCATTCGGGGAATAATCAGGCAAATTGCAGTGGCTATTAAACGCGTTTAATCAAACTGATGTCAGCGTCACACACAATAAAAATAAACCATAAAATATATCATATTAATCTCAAAGAATCGAATAAATATGAAAAAAAATTGTAATTAGAAAAGATTGTTTACACACAGAATTAAATTTTACCTTTTATTAACTTTTTTACATGACGCTAGCTATTGGCTTTTACAAAAGGATTTGTATATACGTATAATCATTCAATGTGAATAACAACGAAGAAATATAGCTGATTTGCCTTCGGCGCACGTCAACCAATTAGACTATGCTATCATCTATTCACCGAAGTTAGATTACAAACGTGTTTCAATATGTATACAAGATAGTTGTATTTTATGCAATATTATCAACATATATCCATATCAAATATCTGTATCCCGAACTGAAACAATTTTTAGTTATCGTCATCAGTCTATATTGTATTATACAAGTATAAATGCACAATGAGAGACTAGCTATTTTCTCCATCTACTACATCATGTCAATTGATTTAATGTATGTATGCTAACAAAATCTATAGACTCGATCTCATTAGTTGTAAAGTTCGTGTTGTTGCTTTCGATTTTTCTTCGTAGTTTTTACTAACAGTTACTCATTCAAAGACTGTAACTTTCAAAAGAGAAACCGCGTATATTTTATTAAAGAAGCATGCGCCAAAGGCAAATCAGCTACATTTTTTCGCTGTTATTTACATTGAATGATAACGATTACATGCATACACAATAAGATCCTCTAGTACCAAAGTCAATATCTTATCGTGTACTTTATTAAAGAAAGAGAAATGATAAAAGAAGCAAAATATACTTTTCGCCTCAACATTATTTATAAAAATAGACAATCATCGAAAAATGAAAAAAATACACGGTGTAAAGAGTTACTGATGACAAACGCGATAATAGATTTTCTCGAGATATCATTAAATAACATCGAAGAAATATATTCATAGAAGACACGTTCATATATGTAAGTCTTTTATTACGATGAAGAAGGTAATACACGAAATGAATCTCAGCGTAGTTGAAGTACATAAAAAATGCCATTCTTGTAGAATGAACAAGTATAAAGAGAAGATAGTTCCTGTAGATTCTGGGGACAGGAAGGCACCCGTCTCTCTATCTTCTGTTCCTTATCTTATTCCTTTTGGCCTTTACTCTACTCAAGGAACGGCCACATCGAGTAGTAAAAGAACCTTTTCAACAAAGGGACGAGAGATTAATCCTGGATTCGAACGGATAAAAGGAAACGACAGGCACAATAATCGTACGTTACCGGTTGTCCTTCTACGTCTTTGTATTATTATCCACTACTACATTCACTAAACAAACTCGTAGACACTTAGCGTAATTTTCAACTATATAATATATATGATAAGCGACTTTGTTATTTCTTTTTTTTTTATTATAAAAAGAGATTCAAGAAATAAGAAAGTTTCTCTTTCCCAAGCGTTACTCTTGCAACCGTCTTATCTGATAATTTATAAATCGATGCAAAACGAGAGCAAAAAATTTGCAAGACGCGATGTAAAATCCTCCGCTAAATTCTCTGGCCAGTTTAATTAACCAACGCGATCCTTCTTCTGCTGCCTATATACGAAATTCTTGGCCAAATTGGACCTTCCCTCCTGATTGTTACCCAAGTTGACACGAACCATGTGATTATCCCCTCCCTCCCCCTTCGATCTGCCTTGTCGTCCATCTATCCCGCCTCCGTTAAGTTTGCACAGGTATTCGATCTTCCGAGATCGGAATAAGAGGATCGAGGGCGAAGGTAGCTAAGGGGGAGAGACGAGGGGGTTTGTAGGAACAAGCGCCGAGATACGAAGTGGCTCGATGGAGGCGAGAAGAAGCGCTGTACCGAAGTATCGAAGGGGAGACAACGAAGAGGAAAGGGGAGAAGGCGCCCGCATTCCTTCACGCTTATTGGTTTCATCAGATTGCTTTGCTTCTATTAGGTGGTGGTGTCTATACGGATACCACGTATCGCCGGCACGTTCTCTAATACCCCGGAGGAACACCAAACAAATGAAACGGCGTATTCCGTCCTTCGTCCTCCTTACCACCCGTCCTCCGTATCCAGGATTGTACCGCTCTATCTCCCTTTGCTACGTTCAGGCGGATCGTTCAATACGATTTGTGCAATATAGGGGCGAGAAACCGCGTCTACATACATACACATACGAAGCGCGCGTATTGATATACCCACACACCAAATGTTTACAACGTTACATTCTTAGTACGCCTTCCGATAACTTGGATGATTTACCGTTCAGAAGCTATACAACGTCGAATACGAAGGCTTCTCGTTGATCACTTAATTTCATATCATCTGAGATTTTAAACGGAACATTCAGATTCATGTAGTCAGGGTGAACGTCGTGCCATCGGAAGAATGGCAAGGAATGAAGATAGATGATAAAACGAATACAGAGATCCAGAAGAGATTTCGCCACAGGCCAATACTAACAAACCTTGAAATGCAATAAAAGCCGCAATTCCATCGCGGAATTCCAGCTGGGTGTACGCGGTGGGAGTGTGTATTTTCTTTACCGTTGGGACCGTTCACCATTGACTCGGCTCCGTCTATCGCGAAATAAGTATCGTGAGAGGAGCAAGAATCTAAGAAAGTGGCGAGAGGTAAAAATCAGCAGCGAAAGCATAGACGGGTATATACAATAGCAATCGAAGCGTACAGAGGTTGCCCTTTCCCTCTCCCTCTGCCCCTCCCCCTCCCCCTCCCCCTCCCCCTGTACATACATAACATGCACATTTATTGTTAGATACGCTGCCGTATATAGCGTACCCTCCGGCACATTGGAGACATTCGCTCTCTGGTTATCGATCACCATTCAACTTCGCGAGTAATGCCGCGGGTAAGAGGTCGATGGTGAATGACAACTGTAGTAAAGTCGCCCATTGTATCGCGCACCGTCATTTGCCAGAAATATTATCGAGCAAAGAAATATATATCCGGTTGCTTGCGCCTTGACTCTTGCTTACGTCATCGTCCTCTACTTGGGCGCGCGAGAAACGAGTAGCCGCGCACGGTCGCAATTATGATGTTATCTCTAACGACGACAAAACGATAATAATCGCGAAATGAGAATGGCGGCCTAAGTGACGCGCGTCGTCGTTAGCGCGCGCGAATCACGCGTGCCGGGACGCATCCGGTTTGCCCCGCGGCGCGTATGCATTCCTACGTGTCGCGCCCGTTCGGAATGATGCAATACGTCAAGGCAAGACATCGCTCCCGGCCTTTTTCCATTTCCCGTTTTCCCCTCGGAAGTCGTTTTTGTTCACGTTTCCAGTCGGCTCCTTAGTCCTTAATCTTAAGGCCGTATACCGCCACCCTTAATTCGCGCGTGCTGCGATTGCACGTTTTACGCCAGCGTTTTATCAGCACCGTAGTGTTTCGCAAATATCACGTCGTTCTTGAGTGACTCCAACGAGTGGCTACCGTTCGTCTGATTTGTAACGACGATAAAACACGCGTCACGCGTTAGGTGGATTCGTTGAAGGTTTCCTCGCGCTTTGTATGTCGCCGCCTTTTTATCCTCATAAATGTCATTAACGTCGTTGAAACTTAAATCAATCTAATAATAATTTCGCTACATGTCAGCGGTACGAGATAATGATACGTTTGTTTTTAACTTCTGCAGTCATTTCATATGCACATTTTATTCATAATAACGAAATTGATTATGAAAATTACGACTAAATTTGTTTTATTAATTTTATCTCTCTACATCATATTTTACTTTCAAAGAAAAATTTTCTACAAAGAGAGAGAGAGAGAGAGAGAGAGAGAGAGAGAACATGGGGAAATTTATTTTATAAAAATATAATATGATATGAATAATTCTTTTAATAAATACATTATACATTCTTTTTTTTCTCTGCAATTTTTCTGTATTCTATCAACTATAAAATTCGCAAAGTTAAATAAAATAAGTTAATATAAAATTTTCCATTTTCCATGAAAAACGTTTTATAATGTGTCTAGGTGGTACTCATTATCATCCTAATCATGAAGGCAATGCAAGTAAACGACGTAAGAAACTGTAGAGAAACTTTAACACCTTCGTAAAGTCACGTCTTGTTCAGAATCCAAGAATACGATATCACACGTTTCCGCTTGTTGGCAGAAACCGCGAGCAGAATACTTAGCGATAGGGTATAACGTCTGGTTAACGGTATAAAAACGTACGTGTGTATGTCTATACATTTTCATCTTCCGCAACGGTGACCACTATGAAAACGTATGCGATATAAATTTACCGTGATATACCATCGCTAATTGTGCTCTTACAATTTGTGTTTTATGATTTGTTCGAGTACATTACGCCTGTATTTATACATTTCTAAGAAGGAACGAAGGAGGGAACGAGGAAGCTATTTTCAGAAGCGCGGTTACGAGCATGTATGTAATGTTCCGTTCTTACGCGATGAACGTCGACGATGACTGTACGAACATGTTGAACACGTGAGCGTGAGCGAGCACGGCATTGTCCTTTCCACGGCCCTTCATCGGTCTTGTTATCGTGTAGTCATAGTTGTAATAAAGCGCACGTTATTACCATATAATTATGAGTACAGTTGGGCCTATACAAGGCGAGGAACGTCGTGGCTTTTCACCAGAGATATCCCGCGTGTTACATAACGAGATAAATATTTTCTCCTATAACGGAGATACATTAGACGCTCTGGAGGGGGGCAACACAACGTCCACGTAACACTCGCATCGCCGTTATTGCCCGTCGTTACGATCCTCGCACCTTGATCATAAGTTTTCGCCAACATAGTTTTTCACTACGGTGACCGTAAAGGTTGTTGATACGCAAAAGAAATTTCGGTGCCAGAGATAAGGGCCCATCGGCAAAGAGAGAAAAAAGGGGAGGAGGAGAAAAATATCGAAACCTATATCGTTAATCAGGCAAAAATTTTCGCGGTTACGCTGGCACGAACGATGAAAGCAACTTTGGGCAAGAGCCAATCTGCCATTGAGGTGCAAATCCACGGCCAACAGATCTAGGAATTGTGGTAACGTTGCATTTTCCCGAGAACAGACGACAGACCAGAAATTTTTGTATTTTTATACAGCATATTCCGAAAGTTCTTTTTCGTTTTAGATTATTTATATTTTTTTTTTTTTTATTTCTCTGTATATCTGTTTTTCTTTACGAAACCGTGAAAAATCGTATTATCGCATTTTTTTTTTAATCTTCGCGGTTTGTTAATTTTTTTCTGTCATCCTTTTGTCCGTACCCATAATTTTCTGCTTCGTGGCAGAGATGCTTCGCCAAAGCCGCAAAGGGTAACCTGTCCGGTCGCGGTGCGGCGTGGGTAATACGATCGCGATTTTCCGCCTTCGATTAGACGGTTCTCTCGTGTCCCGAGCTACGAAGCGCTTCTTCTCGTGCACCATCTCTCCTCTGCATGCATCATCCGTTCAGAGGAGAGCCGTGCGCGGCGGAAGGGGAAGATCCGCCAAGCCCTTCGGGAAGAAAGTGAAATACGTTACGATCTGTCTTGCGCCGGCTCTTCCGCGGACGATATGTCGTGACTGCTCTCGATAATGGGAATCCTCGCGGTGGGTGGAATATAATACCTGGCAGAGCGTGGGGCGGCGAGGGGAGGAAGAGAGGAACGGGAAGGTAACGGGAGCGAAAATGACGAAGACGAAGGGAGATGAGACCGAGGGACTCTTTCTGTGAGTCCCGTTATTTCGTACAAGTTTTTATTTACCTTGCATCCCTTCGCTCGTTCAATCTCCACCACAGATGCCGTATATTTTTGGGCGCGGAGCTCGATACTGACCTATCCACTTCGTAATAGAGTGACCGAGCTCTACGGCGAGCCGTCGTGCGCGCTATTCGGGGACACTATTGTGAATATTTTTTGACTTCATATCAGTATCTGCGACATACAGCTGTTTCCGATGTAGACCCGCTCGATATAGTGAATAAAAAATTGATAAAAAGAGACTCTTCGAACAAAACTGATTTATATCGATAATATAGTGATTCCGAAAGAATCGGTTATTTTAGTATAAAAGTTTTTGCGTGAAAAATTTTTATACTAAAACGCGTCTTTTGTTATTGCATTCTTTTTTGTTAGCTACAATAACTACGTTGATATATATATTGATATAGCAATATAATTTTATGCATTATAATTATCGCTACATCAACATATTTTTGACAATTTAAATTATTTTTTTTACTCTCTTACTCGAAAAAACTTTTCTCATCTGCTTTCTAGAATATAAAATATTTGCATTGCGCGATTAATGGCAGCTATATTCATGTACATGAGAAGTTCCTGTCATGAGCATGCACGAAGAAAATTGATCGTCAACCTGAAGTTTAAAGTGTACGTCGAAGTATGTATTATGTCAAGATTAATAATAGGAGATGATTGAATTTTAAGGATGTGGGATAGACATGCACAGATATCGGTGGTAGATTCGTAGCTGGAGTTGAGAGGTTTGATGTTGTTGCATCGAATAATCAGTTCGGGAAGTAAAGTGGGTCTGCGCATTCACGCATATTCAGCGGCATGTGTGCGAGGATGCATGCAACGCATAAGGCAATTATGCTAAGAGAATTAGCGTGCACCGGAGAACTATGCCCCGTAGGCTAGATTAGGCACCAGGTTAGACTAGGCATATTCAAAACGCGAACAATACACGTAACGTCGGAATCAGCTGTGCAAGGGACGTCTGTCCCTTGTCAGAATAGCAAAGTAATTTTACCATTTCGAAATAACCTCCCGGTGACCCGGATAGGTGGAAAGCCAGCGAAGTCGGTTTGGCTTGGCAAGAACCTTGGCTCCGCGTTGATTTGAAATGCTCGTAAACCACCGCTCCGTGGCTCGAGAAACCTACATGGTAACTTCCGCCGATCCGCGAATATCCTGAATTTGCAAAGCTCGCCAGCTGCGCGCTAGTTACTAGCCGAATGTATACGAGCCTTTACCTCTCCTCCTTCCGTCGCTCTTCGTCTAGATATCATGCGCGGCCAAATACCGAATATTCAGATGAGGATTCGGTCTCTTTGTATCCGCTCTAGGTCGTTTAGTATGCCAACAATCGTAACGGGAATGGCATGACACACGCGACAATTCGATACAACACACAAATATATTATAGCTATTCGCCGCCAAAATACGTTCAACGTCGTATAGATTGTATCGAGATGAAATTACGAACAAGTGAAAGTGTTATACTGTTAGTGTTCAATCATTTTTTTTTTTTTTTTTGAAACAGTGTTTAAATTTTCAACGGTGATTAATTTTTTTCATTAAAATATAAACCATGACAAAATTTATTATATAAATAATTTTTTTCACTTTTTATCTATAAATTATGTCGTGATTTCATTATGTTTTTCTTTTGAATTGTTATTGAATTTGTGTGTCTTCTGCTCCATCATTGTTGAATAATGTGACGATAAAGTCAAGTTTTACATTGTTCATCATGTTATTCTCAGATAGCTAGAGAACAAACTCGTGTCTAAGGGCATTAAAGTTCATCTCCTTTATCCTCTATATTGAGCCGAGTATAAATTTCACTTTACTGCGAAATATCTGTTTTTAACGTAATCTGCGATGTGATAAATTATGATGAATGCACTTTTTATGAGTCAAGACTTGCCCTTGATAAACATTTATTCTCACCATGTTAACGCAACAACAACAACAAGTATGAGTCTCTATTAAAGACAAGTTCGAAACATTGCATCAGCTGCATAAATCATATTATTTCGTTATGAAACATACAACAGATGGTGTTTCGGGTCAACTTCCCTCCGCTGATCGATGCGGTCTAAACAATATCATGCAACCGAACGAAATTGTAAACGAGAAAGGATTAAAGTAAAGTTTAAATGTTGGCGCGAGACCGAGTGAGAGAAAGTGTGGTATATCCGCAGCAGCTGGTAATCTACTTTGAGAGAAAGAGAAAGAGAGAGAGAGAGAGAGAGAGAGAGAGAGAGAGAGAGAGAGAGAGAGAGAGAGAGAGAGTCTGAAATATAAAACATAAATTCCGGGTAGTATCAAAGGCTGGGGCGGGAAAATTTAATGCTCCGATAAATTAGCATACTAACGAGAGACACAGAGAGCATCCAGCCCACCAGCTTGGCCTCAGCCGGGTCGATCGAGCAGCTTTTCCTGTGATGGTAATCGAGCAAAATATTGTGGCAATGGCCGCAGGCACTTTCGCCAAGGTTCTTGACTCTTTAGAGACCTGGTAGGTCCGTCGCAGTGGTATCTCGGAAGATTACCGGACTCTTCTCCCGCTTCTCTCCTCTTTCTTTACTTATCCCCTTCATCCGCCTCCTCTCTTTCCCATTTTTTTATTCTTTCCATCTCTGAAGATGGGCTAAGCCGCGAAAACCTTGGCACTTTCGTTACTTGCGGCAGAGGTTGCGGAGCGGAAGTAGGAACGCATCGACTGACAGAGAGAAACGAGCAAAAATGCACGGTCCCGCAGGAAACGGTGGAGAGTTGAGAAGTATAGAGAGGCGGGAGGTAAAGTGAAGTTAATGTGGAAGAAGAAAGGAGAAGAAAGATGAAGCGAGAAGGTCAGCTGTGGGTATCCGATTTCGTGCTACCGAGCCAACTACCACGGCCCAAGTGTGGCTAAAAGTTGGGAGAAACTTCCTAATGTATGTGAGAGAGTCGTTCGGGCGCTGGCTTGCATTCGTTCTATGACCGGACGGTCCAGGTCGTGACCTGCCAATTCCCCCGCTTCCGCTTACATCCCCAAGTCTCTTCGATGGATTTTATCGCTCACCTATTCGCTTCTCTCGCTCGCGTTCGCGCTCCCGCTCCCGCTCCCGCTCCCGCTCGCATTCGGGTGAGTACCGATTTCTGTTGGACCAGAATAAACGCGCGAGTCCGTATCCTATCCATGTCTCGTTTCGTTTCCGATACCAACGACCGTATATCCCTACGCGAAATCCGGCTGTTTGGTCGCTATCGGGAACGGGAGAAGCGGCGGCATCGCGAGGTAGATAACGCGCGAGGTAATATAGTTGCGAGATATGTATCCGTGCGGATTCCTTCCTTAACATTATCAACCGTATTAGATCTACGGATGGTCTATGCCGGCACTCAATCTTTCTCTCACTGATGGTGTGATAATATGTATAGAAGATCCGTTAATATACCACTCTGATTTCGCTTGTTCTTTCCGACGCACGTATATCGCGGAACACAGAATCTTATGTATAAGGATAATAACGAGTTATTAACTTTTCAAATTTGAAACCAAAATTACGCATAGTTGAAGTTATGCATGATTGATTAAATATTTTTCTTTTTGTATTGCTAACGATTTGAAAAAGAGCGCGACGAATAAACGAATTTCTACGCGATTTTTATTATTTTATAATATTATTTTACAAAATGTAATTCTTCTCTCAAAATGGAAAGTGTGAACAGGAAAAGACCGATGGATGGTGTAAAAACCTTTCTTGCGAATCTTTCGGTGATCTACTACTATCCTTGCTATCGAAGAATTCTTTTCTCTCGCTAGGTAATCCGACCAGAGGAGAGATTCCTCTTCCGTCTCTTTCCTCCCGTTACAAAGAAAAAGATTTCAGATTTTATTTTATTTCTTCTCATCTATCTCTCTCTCTCTCTCTCTCTCTCTCTCTCTCTCTCTCTCTCTCTCTCTCTCTCTCTCTCTCTCTCTCTCTCTTTAAATTTCTTTGATAAATACAGATATAAATTCTATTAAAATTATAATGTTTGTCGTTTATACGAATAGATATTATATAATTTATCAAAATAATTCAGATATTTAGTAATAATAAATATTAAGTTGCATTATTATCAACTTATGTATTTTTTTAATCATTGCTTGTAAAGCATTGTATTTGTTGTTTTGAAATTTTTAAGACAAATTAAATCAGTTTATCATTCAATTCTTGAGCATTAATAAAATAAAAAAATACTCGCGATATATAGAAACATAAGTTACAAAGTTTAAGTTATCTTACGGATTTGCAATTATTATTTTATATACAATGTTTTTCTTTTCTTGTCGTATTTTCATAAAATACTTCAGTTTGTACATACGTTTACAAATGTATATGTTGGAATAAAAACTTACATGTATTGTTTAGTAGAGCTCATAGTCCGTAAAAGTTGAAAAGTGCTTACCTGTAACAAATAAATAATGAAACATTTAGAATAAAAATTATATATGTCAAATCATAATATGTGAAACAATACTGATGTCTCTTCGTGTATCTGTATTACATTCAATTACTTAGAATATTGTTTATATATAACCATATTAATTTTCTAACTTATAAAATATTTTGTACTAAAAATTTAAAATACATAAAATTAAAATTATGAAAAATGAAAAAAAAATTGTTTCCTAAGCTACATTTTTCATTATTTATATTTCTTCTGATAAGAGTACTAGATTAAAGCAGGTTAATTTATATGAAAAGTTTGGAGATTTACACGTGTATACATATTGAAGAATCTTGAATGAATTTTAACTTGCAAAATCTCTATAAACTTTCCTAAATATGAAATATAAAACAAATACGCATACTTCGTTTTATGTAGTGTAGGTGTGATTTATTTGATGAAGCAACGCCCTTCAAAAGATACAGTTGAAAATGTACACGAAATATTTTGCAAGTAATGCTGCAAATAGCCTTAGCTGGTAGAATTAAATGAACCGAAGTGACAGGAAGAAAGATAAACAAGCCAGAGAGACACGGGGAAGAGTCTGTTTGTCGATGTCAAAAATCAACACAAATTGAAATCAGCGATGGTCCTATCTCCGTGTTGACTGTAGAAAATCGAACTTTTACTTTTTGATATTTGCGAGAATTACGGATTTACTGCTGCTGTATTTTTCAAATTGGACTAAATTTACATAAATTCGCGCTTGACAAAATCCACAACATACCGTTAAGCGTGTGTAATCACTGTTTTATAAAAATAAACGATTTCAATAAATATATATAATTTCACTTTTTCTGTTTGAAAAAAAGCTGGAAAAAGAAGATGATTGAACGGTTACATCTACTAATAATAAATGTAAAATTTTTTTATAATTAATCGGTGATTATACAAAAAAAAAATATTAATAATATGCAGCATACTTGGCAAATCTCTTATCGAGCAAGTATAGAGCAATTATTTTGATGTAATTCTAACATAATGGCGGTATGTCGATCATAATACGGCTCAAATGCTATCTCGGGGATAGAAGAGGGTTATTGGTTTAGGGAAAGGGGAGAAGCTTGCTTCGTCATCCCGCAGCAATTCCCGAAACCCCGAGTCCCTTGTCGACCTCGAGCTCCCAGTTTCCTCTCCAGTGAGCAGAGTCAATTAGAGAGTCGACTGGAGATTTTCAATCTCCAGTCAAGGTTACGGCACTATGTAAGCGGAATGTGCGGAACAGGTGGAGAGATCCGGAACGTAACAAAAACATTGGATTGTAAATCAAATCGCTTTCCGACAGAAGTGTTCGTCTCTAATGCGTATTTCTAATGGCTCATCTGCGTTTCTTCCGTTATGTGTATAGGTACGCTCCGAGAATTTATATAAATTATCATTACGCTACTTCGTGTAGCTCTCGACTGAAAACTTTGCTCGGTTCGCATGGAATTAATCGCTTAATGCGGAGGAGAAATTTTGCGTCAATAATTCAAGGATAACGTATAGCCTGAGTATTTGTCTAATATTCCAGCCGGCCAATAATTTCCAATAAGTACCTTTTCATACAAGATATATTACGCATCGATGTAACTTGTACATTATAGAATATCGTTCTCTACGATCAGAATCTTTTCTCCATTTAAATAAACATATGCCTTACAATTAGCGTACATATATTATATTTATAGTCATTAAAGTTTCTGTAACTTTTTCAACGTTTCTCCATTTCCTAAATCGCATATATTCTTTAAATCTCATAAAATAATATGATATGATATGATAATCAAATGAACGGAATATGATGTAATTAAATTTTCATGAATAACACATCGCGCATTACTGCGGCCGATATTTTATCGGGACATACGGCGCAAGAATTTAAATGATATTATCGATGTAGTCAATCAATTAGCAAAATGCAATTTCAATATATGTATATGTATCTATTTCTTATCGCACGCAATCTCGCAGCACGTGATTACAGGAGCTATTAATTTCTTACTAATCTGCCCAGAGTGCGCGAAGTGTATCGAATATAATTTCCCGATGAAGAGCCTGTGTCGCGTAAGAAACCGAATTAAATTAAATTATACGAGTATATCCGACAGCCACAATTACCTATATCAAATACCGGAAGTGGAAAGAACTTATTTACGTTCTTTTTGTCCGTCGCGAGTTTATCGACCTCGTGCGTAAATACGATAAATATTGACTTATCCGCGAAAAGTAATTCGCAAAGAGTAGGAACTAATAAACTAGTAAGAACGATAATTGCCCTCGTATTTTCATCAGAAGATCCTGGCGATCTTTATGGTACATGAACGCCGTCGTGAGTAATTAGAAAAAGTAAGTAATCGGCAAATTGGCCTCGACCAAAGCTGTCGAGTATATCGCAGGGAGAAGTTTTCGCGGCTTCGGTACGACTTTAGGATCCGATTAGACTTGTATGCTTCGATTTCTAATCCGACCGGGTGTAATGTCGCCCGTAATTAATACAAGTTGCAATCCCGCGGCGGTATTCCGGTTTTGCGCCGGACAAGATATTAGTTGCGCGGTAGTTGCGCCACTCGCAACGGCCTGCACGTAGATAGAGATCGGCATTAGATAGGCCGCCTAGTCTTCTCGGTATCTGCCTTACTACTCCTCCGCTACCTATCCTTTCCATTTCCTGTTACAGTTAATGGAAATTCAGAAGCGTATGTTTCCTAATCTAAGCAATTTTGCCGTTCAAATAGGCTCCTTCGTGGCTGTTGCGAACCTAATAGCCGAGCGCACTCGCGATTCTGCACGTATAAAGGTAGGCATCCACCGAGCGAATATCCTCACTCGTCATTCTTTTTGAATAAATGATAAAGGTTTGCGGCATTCATGCGTAGGAAGGATAAACGAATACAAAGTATGCGAATAAGAATATACACGAGTACGAGAATGATCGCAATCGCTGTCCGCTTGTGTTCTTCGACAGTTTGTGTACAACCATTTTAATGCTCGCGTGCATACGTGTAATGCGTGGCTGACGGGATTAAGTAAAGCTTACGCATAATCGATGATGACGCGAAACGTTATCGCTCGGAATGCATTTCCGCTTTACGTATTGCCCGCTTCGCCTCCATCAACCTAGCATTCCTACGACAAATCAACTTTGAATGTATAGCGTAATTAAATATTGATTTGGTGCTAATTTATTGCATTAATCTCAAATTTATTGTTTTTTTTATATCAATAGCAGGAGATTAATATTAAAGATAAAAATAATTATTATTTTACATTATGCTCAAACATTGTTTTTTCAAAAACATTTATATTGAATCGTAAGAAAATAAATATACCAGACTTAATTGCTAATTAATTGCTCAACGTCATTGCAAGTAGATCACAAAAATATTGAATTTTTACACAATACACAATACTATAACAATAAGTAATAAAAAAATAAAAAGTTAACGATATGAGCTTGATACATATATATAGCAAATTATTACTCGAATTGAAAACAACTACTACCGCAATATTTTAGTTTCGAATTTATTGCTCGCAAAATAATAGTTAATTTAATAAATATAAAATATTCCAACACCCATATCGCTACAAAAAATGATTTATTAGTGTAAATATATTGCTCATTTAATTTTAATTCACATGTTTCCTCAATTATTTTCTCTCAAGATATATCAATGCCGAATTTATGTTCTTCGCTTAATTCAGAAAGCTGTTAAATCATGGTTCCGATTAATATCAATTCCTTGCTAATTAGTAGACACAATAAATTCCAAGATAAGAGCAACAAATTAGCAATAAATTACCGTTGAATTATGGCATCTGAATTTGTCATGTGAGAGTATCAGAAACAGAGATGACTGCTATCCGGTTAATAAAATTTTAGTGCCGCACGCGTACGCAATTCTTCACGTAACAAGCGCATTCGCGACCGAGGTCGATTCCTTGACGAGCATAAATATGGATTAGGTTCAATTATGAGTCAATTACAGCATTTTCAAGCTATTATTTGCAGCGCATACAACATAGCGATAAGTTTTAATTTGTTTCTTAATTAGTTATCCCATAACGGATGTTATGAATCGTACACTTTTAACGAAACATTCGCAAGAAAACTCGTACTTTGTGAGAATTAATCAAATTGCTAATAAAGTTGCAAGATGTTTCGCACTAAGTATGATTATTGATTAATAAATTCTACTGAAATCACTTCATACAATGAGTCGTCTGATTATGTATCAAAAATGTCTATTCTTCAAAATAATATAACAATGATCCATATCATTTTCCATGCATTTTTATTCAAAGAAAAACTTTTTTCAGTAAAAACAACCAAGTATTAGATCACGCAATGAAAATGATGACTGTCCTAAAAATAACTTGACGCACTTTTGTTATGAAAATAGTTGACATTTTCAGGAGATTTAAATATAAAGTAACTATGTACAATTTCAAGAGCACGATCTAAATTATATCTCAACAACGTAAATTGGTGAGCGGACTAGCTAATCTCCAGTGGTTTAATAGTTCCACAAAGTGTCTTCATTGATTGTACAATACGCGCTCTCGTAATTGCCCTAAGGACAAGCGCTATCTGATCTTTAACCGAAAATTGAAACAACGGTCGCGTTATTGTCTCTTCGCGATAAAACGCAATTTGGTGGCAACCGCGATCCGATCGAGCCATTTATCTAACACATGGCGAGATTTATATTTCACTATAGACATTCTATGGTTTTTCAATACTTCTTATTTTCCTTGCGCCAACTTTTTATTCGCGCAGCGGTGGTCTATCTTTTAAATCGTGATTGGTAAGGTTGTTTTGTCTTGACGGTTAGTGGCACGAGACGCGTTTAAAGCAAGATAGCGGGTTTAGAAGAGAGCTGAAAGAAGAAGAAGATAAAAAAAAAAAAAAAAAAAAGAATCAGGCAGCAAAGTAATGTCGCTGTTATAACTGCGGTATACGAACCGTCGTCGCGTTTCCGCGTGTTTCTTACTACTTGGTGTTCTGCAAGTCCTTTATCCTCAGTGACGACGCGAGTCGTCATGTTCGTCATTGTTCATCGTCGTATGCAACGTACATACGAACCGTTATAGGTCTTTTCTTCTTCTTCTTTCCAACACTCATCTTCTCTTTCATCTCTATCTCGACGATGAACAACAATCGCGGTACGTAAAGTTGTATTGTAGGAATATACGCTGGAAGCGTGTCCCATTGATCTATGACCATGGGCGTGCGTTGTCTCGACCACCATGGTTTTTCGCGGTGGTACACGTGTGCGCGGCCAAGCGTGTATCGTAATACCGACATCGCTCGTGCAGTTGCAGGTGCATACAGAAAGAGAGCCCGGTAGAGCGCTTCCAACCAGCGCGCAGAGTACGCGCGGGAGATACGTCTACCTTGCTTATTACGACATTACTCGCGCTCAGCGTCCCTCGCGCTATGATTATGCTCGGCAAGAGAGAGAAAGAGAGAGAGGGAGAGAAGAAGACCCACTTCTGCAACGCACGGTCGCAATTCCGAGGTGTATTTTAATTTACGCTCCGCGGCGTGAGCGCGTCCTTTTATTCCCTTCCGGCGAATTTACGGCGCACGCTGCGTAGTAAATGAACGTTTTACGTTTAATGTAATTAGCGTGCGTGGCGCGTAAATGGCTGCGCGGAAAACTGGGATATTGTGATGGAAACGAGTGCGAGTTCAATGACACTTTTGTGGTGTTTCCTCAGAATTAAGAAAAAGTGCTTGAACGGATCTCGAAGAAAAGTATTGGAATCGATCGAGTTTCTGAAACATGAAATTCTTTTTCCAATTTAGATCCTAAAATATACGTGCTATTTATATACATATTGCATTTCTGTGCGTATCACTTTATCTTACAAGTACATCGTATGGATATTGGATAATTGGTTGAGTAATTTTAAATTACAGTGAGAAGTGAGTGATTTTTAATTTATGGTGTCATTTACACTTTGCACATCTCGTTTACGTATTCCGTTATTACATAATTATTATCATCAGCTTGAAGCATGATATTTTGCAGATTTATAGATTGTAAAGTTGTACAAAGAGAGAGAGAGAGAGAGAGAGAGAGAGATGGTCTATATATTCGTTAGTAATTACTACTACATATATATTGAGGTTCTGACAAGCATGTATGCCACATATGGCAACAGGTATTTTAATGGTTCTGATGAAACAGATATTCGTATCCGTTTACACACTTCTCCATCATTTAACCCGTCATACTAGTCTCTACAAACTAACTAGATTTTTAAGATATAGCTTTTGCATTTAATGATGTATCGAGCATCGGGATTCGATTGTGGAAAGATTTCTAAATGATAAATTCAATATATAAAGTAAATAAAAATTGAGGTGTACCTAAAGAAGGAAGAACATAAAAATATATTCACATTAAAACAAAATGAATATATCTATAAACGGATATCAAATCTTTATATTGCTTTTAAAGCCGACATATATTTTTATTTAAAAGTCCTTAGCCGTTACGACAAACTATCTATGTCGATAGAAAAACTCGTTACAAAAAACCACGGTCGTTACGGCTCCGTCTTTGGCGGATCACGTGAAAGTCGTAAAAGTTCCCATAATGCCAGATTAAGTCGAAGAAACTTTACGTAAGATTTATTATGCATCCACAGTAACGTAGTATTCTGCTGTAGATAGGAAGGGAAGGACTTGGAATTTTTTCTTTACATAACAACGCATAGTGCAGCGTCCGATAGAACGAGTCCGATACAATTCTGATGCAATCCGAAGTAGCCCTGGCCTGATCTTGTTACATTATTCCGCAAATAATCTTGTTGAAAGACTAGCTCGCGGCTCGCGAAGCGAGGAAAGATGAGGCAAAGGGTCTGTTCGCCATCTCGGTGAATACATCGTCGTAAGTACTAGTCCCAGCCGATTATTATCACCTGCTTATATTCTTTGTATAATATACGGTACACATCTTCAGGGGTCTCGGAAGGACCGGGGAAGATAACCTTTTCTCTTCACATTTAAAAAAAAAAAAAAAAAAGAAAAAAGAAACTATCGAGCCCTTTCGACTTTGGGATGTCACGATGTGATCTCCGGTCTCGTCAACTCATTCATAACTCGATAACAACGGCACGCATCTGCCGACTCGCTCACGTGCCGCTTTCTTTCTATCTTGTCGAGGCTCGCTCTCGAGTCTCGCACTCGTCCGATCGATTTAATGCCACCTTTAGATATCTGTAGCGGTTTCACGACCGGCCACGGAGCCCTCCTTCTCCCTACCGACAACGAGTCGTCCAGAACGCAGCCTGAATATCGGATGGATATCGACGTTGTCCAGAATAGCGGTACCCGGTGCTCGGCTAGTGCCGCGTCTCATTCGCTATAACTCGTTCGTATAGGCGGACAGGTCGAAAGAAACGAAGAGACAACAAAGTATCGGTTTAAAGGAGATCGAGACCGGCTCAGGTGGCGAACGAAGGGTGTCGCAATATCAATATTGAAAGAGGAAATAATACTTGGCTACAAGATAACCGCATTATCCGCGCGCTCGTCTCTGTCGGCGTCTTTGCTCGGCTTCGATGGTAGATGCGACGAATACTAATCTTAAAGGTGAAATTGGCATTCCTCCGTTACCCCCCCCCCCCCCCACTCTTCTCTTTTACTTCGGTATTGTGTCGAATTGATAAGTAAAATACGTGCCGCCCCCGTCGTTGGGCAAGAACGATGAGAAAGAAGATGCGGTCTTATTCTTGTCGTTCTCGCTGTATATATAGTATATATATATATCTCTCGAGTAATACGATAGCTGGTTGCGTTTCACGATCAGCATCGTCCGTAACGGGAATCGTTATGATCTTTGTTCAAATACTTCCCTGCTGTATCGGTGATATACGACGCATAGTGACCATTGATGGGCTTGTTATCCGCGGATTTCCTCGTGCATATATTGAATGCGGTAACGTGAAGAAGTCTAGAGTCGTATAAATTTATGAAGAAGAAAATGTAGAAATTTCTATCATCGTTTTCGACAGTCTCGGAGCAGTATTCTTAGATTGAAACGAGTATTGTAGAACGGTACTTGTAAAGAATCGATTGTATGCTAGCTTAACTCTGTTGTATTGTATATATTGTTAATTTTTTCTTATTTAAAGAACTGTATTTAAAAAAAGTAATGTAAATATTTTTTAAAAAAGTCTCACGCAAAAATCAAAATTTCTCTGCTGTAGAGATAATAAATTTATTAAATGGTTTTTTTATTAAATATTTACAATATATAAAATCACTTGATCACGATAACGTCACAATTATCTGATTTCTATCTTAGAAGAGTGTGTGATATTCGTAAAAAATAGGTTTTATCTTAATAACTATTAATTAATTGAATCCCGAATTATTAATTAAGTTTGTAGTTTCAATGAGGAAAGAGTATCTTATAACACGTAATCATCCTCAAAAGATCATGATAGAATTATACTAGTCGTTTTACCGCGGTGCGCAAGCACTACGTGAAAGATCATCGAGCTGTTTCACGTGGCAAGAGGGGAAAGAGGGGGGTCAGAGGCCAATAATTTCGCCCGCACGTTGTACCGCACATTATCGCGTTGGTATCGTACGCTTCGTGATAAACGCGAATGGTGAATTCAGTCGTTACCGAGAAGGGATCCACGTATAGGTGTGTACCATCCGTATGCTTCCCTTCGCGTCACCTACCTCCGCGAACGCCCTTTCTATCTCCTCCTATTCTCGCGGCACACCGCATCGTTGGCTGGCTACCACACAAGATGAATCATTGGAAATGCAACGCGCCATAAGATCTCTCGGATGTGCCTGTGGTAGATAACTAGGTATGCCGCCGTCGTTGGCCACAGCGGTGGCGGCGACGCGGCGACACGACGACGACGACGACGACGACGACAACGACGACGACGACGACGACGACGACGACGACGACGACAAAGACGACAACAACGTCGACGACAACGACGACGACAAGGACGAAGAAAGACCTAACCACGACGAAGACGCGCGAGACACACGATGTGGTGGTACACGCACGTATCGTCGACTGAACGAGATATACCCGCCCGTAGCCACGTACCGATCTAACGAGGGCGATTGTCCCGCGTGTATCGAGAACGATTTTCAGGTGCCTCGAGTCTATGAGGAAAGCCCGCAGAGTTAATGGCACAGATGAGGGTAACATTTACAAGAACGGCGATACGGCCGTCGGTCGTGTAAACGCGGCTCCGCGCCCATATAGCCTAATGTATCGGCCACTCTGCCGTGAAGATGCCAGCATCAGTTAAGAATCGCCAGGTATTAACTCGCGCGTGGAGCTTTAACGGTTCGATACGTCGGGGAAAGATTATTCGCGGTAAACCGCGAGAATCACCCGCGCAAAATGACGACGGTCTATGCCTGGAAGAAAAAGCTTGACAATATCGTCGGGTACTTTTTTAGCCAGCTTTCAGCGTATTAATCATATTTTATAGCTATCATCGCATAGTATAATATGTGTATATAGAAGAGCTAGACTGACGGCATCAGCGGGGGTAGTAATTACCGTACGGAAGAACGAAATAATCATCGCGGCGCAACTTGGAGTAAATTGCTGGATAAACACTTTCCGTATAACTCATCCGCGGTGGCGCGCAAGCGCGAGAAATAACAGTGGTAAGTGTTATTAATGTATGAAGTGTGTCGTTGAACCGAAGATCACACGGAGAATGCCGACGACGTATTATAGTACCCAACGAAGATCGCAGTCGAAGTAGGAAATGTTGCTCTTTTGGTGATGCATAGTGACTGACGTAGTCGCGACGCAACGCGATGTGAGAGAAATTCCGCGGAGAGGATGGCAAAGGAGAAGACTGCAATATAATGGTGAGATAGCTCGACGATAGGAAAGGAGCAACCACGTAAAAGAGCCGAGGGACCGCGATGCGAGAGGAGGCGGAATGCAAAAAAAAAAAAAAAAAAGAAAAGAGAGAGAAAGATAGTCTGTCTTTCGCAAGAGAGCGGATTGCGAGCGAGGGGGTGGTTAGCCTCTCGGAACGAAAGGAGATAGAGGTAGGTTTATAGCAAGAGGATTTAGATGCGAATGAACGTTTCGAGGCATTGTTCGATATAAGACACGACTTCATTAAGTATTCAAGTAATGTTCAAACGTTGTACATTGAATTGTACTTGCGTCCTTTCGTTTGCCGCGCCCCATCGTTCCCGCTATCATCTAGGATGATTTCCCGCATCCCCGCCATCTGCAAGCGTCTACCCCGTGTCTCTCTCGCTGAAGACCTACCGTGTATTGCCGTGTGTTGGCGGTACGGCGTACAATGAGAATATCGTCTCGGGGGAACTCGTGATGCCGCAATATCGAATAATGTATAACTATATCATAGTCAGAGAGAGAGAGAGAGAGAGAGAGAGAGAGAGAGAGAGAGAGAGAGAGAGAGAGGGGGGGATAGTAAAAGGAATAGATGGGAGCGAGGTAAGACGACGGTGAAGGAGAGAACGAGCTTTTCGTGGTATGGTGAGGCATAGTGTCGGAGGACTGAGATAACCCGATATATCTAGATGTCTGCGCGCGCACGGAATACATCACCATATAAGTAAAAGCCCCATGGCCTCCGAGATCACCGAGACGAGTGCGCCGCGTTGGTTGCGGCGGTTGATTCATGGTAGGCGAAGAAGAAGCCGCCGCGTTTTGATACCGCCACTATTTTACGTCTTTTAACGATATTTGCGTGTCTGAATCATTTCTCGAAATTCCTGTGGTTCCTTTCTTTTTTGTGTCTTCATCTCCTCGTTCGCAACCGACTCTCGTCGTTAACTCTTTAACGTCTTGGAAAGTCGCTTGCAAACATTACTCTGTGTAACGACTCTTTTACACAGTAAGGCAAACAACCGTGTAAGCGCGCAAGTATTAAGGAGATATAGCACCGTAAAAATAAAGATCGAATTTTCAGTGGAGAAGGGTCAAAAAATTTTGAACATAAATACGTTTCATATTTCCCTCCATTTCGTGAAAATCGAAAAGAAATGACATCGGGTGGACACATAAAATAAGAGTGTCATCACACACATAGAAATCTACGATTTTCTTGGATAAAGTTAATCGGATTCTTATGTCGTCCACGCACGTTCCGCAGCTGCGCTATGCCATTTCCGCAAAAAAATAAAAGTGAAGTCACCAAGACCATTTCTCAAAGAGCTTAGAACGTCCGCTCGCACGAGTCCGAAAGGTCCAGATGATTTACTTTTCCGGGATAAAGACGCACAGTTAGGCTCGATATGTAATCTATATTGTAATCTCTATTGTAACTCTTGTTTCGTAAACGATTTAATTAGATCAAACATAAATAAATAAAGTGTAGATTTTTATCTCTTTTGCATTATTAAGGACTATTACGTTCAATTAATGTAATTTTTTTTGCTATCAATTCACATGAATATAAAAAGATTTAGAAATATAGAATGATTGTAATTTGTGTGAATGCACAGGTACGTACATCTTTTTTCAAGATCACGTATTATTAATTTGCTAAAATATGCATAAAGATACACGTGGCAAAGTGTTCTTGCGATGACGCGAGCTATATTTCGTGTCTTTCGTTTTGATCACGTACAAGCTCCGCAAAATAAGAGCTTTTTCGCAGCGGTATTTCATAAAAAGGTCCTATGGGTTATGAGGCACGTTTTAAGATCGCGGAAGTACTCGGTTTATGCATGTACAAAGTTGTATGGGCCCCGATGGATTCTGCTACGACAGCATAAAATTTATACCCGGCACCTTTAGTAATACGCGTATCTTTTACATTCGCGTATAGTTTCAGTCCCGTCGCACGTGAGATAGGCGATCGCAATTTCGACACAGATTGTAGAATCGATATTTCGTGCTTCGTATATCTTGTTTTTCAAGTTTTAAACGTCTAGCGCCAGCAGGAGGTGTTTTCTTTTATCGTAAAAAAATGCATACAATATACTTTATGCAGACATAAAAAAATTTGTTCGTCAGATTACAGTGGTATTTTATATTTTTATTTCCTGTGATATAAGACATTTTATTTATCAAAATTATTGTTTTAATTATCAGAACAATTTTTAATATTCAAAAATTTTTAATTTTAATGAATAAATTAATTTTCATAATTTTATGTTTTTCTACTAAATTTTATAATTGAATATATGTTCTTTTTCTTATTTTCTCTTTCGTTCTCTAAAGTTCTCAATATATATTATAGCTTATAATGCGAATAATATACACAGATATGGTTTCAACTCTCGTATATAGGTTCAATCCGCAGTTAATTTTACTCGCGCATTTCTAAGTAAGTTATCACTATATGAGCTCGTTTGAAACTCGTAAAAATGGCGATGCGAAATTTTGCATCTCATAAAATATGAACATCTTTTTAAACAATCTATATTAATATCCCATTGATATTCGATCTATTCGGATTATATGTATGTGAGATTTTGTGTGAATATACCACGCGATATTCTCTGACGATATTAGATAACGAAAAGATAAAAGCTAGATTGGCTAGAAAAAAAAAAGTACAACGGTGATAAGATTTACGGCTTCCTATACGCGGGAAATTTTCACAATGCAAGAGAAAGGAGATCATCTTATCGATATCGACGGTGCGGACGAGCAGAAATCGCGTAAAGGGAGCACGACAATAGTCGCGACGTGATTGTATCAAGTGTGAATGGCTAGTCTGTTTCCGTGAACGCGTCTCCACGAATCGCGCGATGCCATTGCTGCAACGTCTCGATACCTTTACACATCGCAGATATATTGAGTTTAAATGCATTCTGCGTAATTGAAGGCACGGCACCGCAGAAACGTTTCAGCGGGTGCGGTAATAATATCTGTCTCGCGAAGAATTGTGACTGCAATTTTCGAGTACCAGCCGCCGCGCCGCTTCTCCACCTGCCCTTTCCCACTTCCCCTCTCCTCCCTTGTCTCTTTCGCTTCCCCTTTCGACTATCATTGGGCCTCGAGCACGGCGCGGGAAAGAGGAAATAAAAAATATGACACTTCTACCATGGAGTAACGTGAACCTTAATGGCATTGTTAACATAATTCTCGCGCGATGCGCACGAGCGGCCGCATAACTTACCGTCGAGCGACGACGACGAATTATTTCGAAGAAGATACGAGGGTATATAGCCCCCGAATACATCATACGATATAGTACATGTGGAGAACCGCGATTTAATGGATTTTCATCCGCAACATGAATAATTAAAAGATTCATGCAGCATATATTAGTATATGAGATAGTCTACTTGCTGGATTCTGTTAATCTATTTATACAAATGAATTTGCACAAAGAAATTTTCATTAAAAAATCCACACGCATATACATATTATATTATAAGATGCATTATTTAATATTCAGCGTAATCCGTTAATATCCGTCCGATTTACGAACAGGAATGATTTAAAATGTGAAGCGTGTTTTTTAACATTTATTATAATTAGTACGTGCTAATAAATGTGAAAATTTATTACAGATGTTCGAGAGCGAAATAATTAGTCTGTACTATATCAGAATTTTGTTCATTATGATAATCTGTACGGTCATTCGGTGGAACGTAAGCTTACCACAAGCCTACATTACGCGAATCTGATGTTTTTTTACCACGTTTAACGACGATACTCATCGCCCTTATTAAGCTACTGACAGCCGTAATTGTTGTCATATTTTTTCCGTAATGAGTACTCTTCCAGTTGTGATAAATCTGGTTTTTAATAGCCCAACGTACCACTTTCCTGCTACTTGTCTCTTGATTTATAAGGACTCAATTCTCTATAAAGTGTTTTCTTCACTGTATATACGCCCTTTGCTTTTTTTTTTTTTTTTTTACATCGATTTAATAACAAATTCTCGATTTATTACTCATGAGCATCTAGCTTTAAAGTCAGGAATGTATCGACTAACAATATATCGCAAGAGTACGGGATACCATTCATTAACAACGCGAGCTAATTGGGCCGACGGTAGGTTGGAACCTGACAGCACTGATAATCGACTCGAATGAGCTAACGGATATTCGAATCAAATGTACTCTGTCTTCATTTCTCGAACGAGTTTGTCTGTTTGGGAATGATTACGAAAACTACTCTCGTTACTACACAACTGACCGTGGCGTAACGAAGACGAAGACGAAGAGCAAGACAGATTCCACGTTGTAAAAAAAGCCATTCTACAGGTAAAGAGTGGCACGTCGAAAAGAGAGGCGTACGCGTATCATTAGCCACGCACTTTTACGGCATCATCAGTTGGCAATAAAAAGGCGCTACGCAACCGGTTGATACACACATAGTTTGGGCATAGACTCAACTATAACCTTGTATAAGGCGATCGGGCGATTAATAGTTGAACGTGGCAAGTATGAGTGTGTATGTACAATATATGGATATGTATAGACGCGCGCACGAGACAGGCAGTCGTAATCGTCAATAAAGCGTATATGTTGAAGCGCGTATAACGAGACGTACGTCGCTTTCGCTGAGCAGAAATTCCACAGGCGAAGGCTGTTATCGAATAAATTGGTATATATCGGTCGTTGACCATCGCCAAGCAACATATGACGCATGTCCTCTCGTATACTAATCCTATTAAATCCCATTACGAATAATTTCGGGGCCCACGAAAGAGCAGACAGCAGCTCGATATCACGGATATCGAATAGTGAACACGGGATGGCGTTTACGCGCGTAAGCGATATTATAGTTTCGAACACAACGTGCTAAAAACAATGCTGTTACGGAGATGAATTTGAATCACGCCAATCACTGAAACAATCCTGTAATGTAAATCGATACGAGATAATGCGTGACAGTAGGCTAACCTGATATGATGCCATCGATATTGATTCACTCTAGTTATACAATTGTTTATTCGCTTTTATTTCTCAGAATATTAATAGACCCTATACATTGACCATTGTGAAAGTTTCAAAAAGAGATTTACGAGATATCTCGTTGAATTGGCTAACGCCCCTAATACAAACGCGAATGCAAATAATATGCACATAATTGCATTATTTGATAAATTTATATGATTCAGCCGCAAAATTTCATGAGCGCATAAATTTGCACCTCGCAATGTGTCATGGTTGTTTAGGGGAACGGGAGACAAGAGACCGCTATTTATCACAAGAGTTGAAATCCCACTGTTTTGCTTCAAGCATTAAATCTCTACTGTTGCGTTGCATTCATCTACGGATTATTTTTCATCGAGTCTCAGAATCGTAATGTGATAAACGCATATCAAAATAATAGAACGCGTAAATCATTTATCAATTTATCAAACTTAGATATTGAAATTTTATAGAAAATTAACAAAATAATTAAAAACTACAGTGTAGCGAAATATTCCTACCGTTCAAAAACCTACTATTATTACGAAAATATGAAGAATGTAAGTATGAATATATTATTGAAAAAAATATCTTTTGTATGTATAATATTTTGAAATACAAATAAAAAAATAAAGATAAAAATTACGAGACATAATAATATCTAAACATATATCTTAAGCTTGCCAAGCAATGTATTTTTATAGAAAGAAAATTTTGAGAACGAATCGGCTACATCTTTGAAATAAGATGATAATAGGAAAAAATCGAGCATAATTGAAGAACATACGAACGTAATGATTAATAGCTAACACAATGGTTTCGCGTACTAGTAAAACATTCTTTCGACGAGCGTACAGCGCATATTAGATTTTTGATGGACGGCGACGTGGGTAGAGTAGATGTCCGCGTTCAGCGCGTGGAATGTGGAACAAATACCGATTTCATCAAAAACCGATATCTGCCTCTGTCTGTCTCTCTCTCTCTCTTTCTCTGTCTCTACATGCGGTACCATGCGAATTCCAAACGTTGCAACCATCGCTACCATCGTTCGCTTGTTGTTTCGTTCAACTTGCGTTGACAATACAGATAGAAAAACGAAGCTGCGACAAACCTACAAACACGCTACTCCACCATGATCCGAATTTCAATGGACAATTCTAATTTTAGTTGCGATTAAATATCTTATTTTCAAACCTATCATCTAGATTTTTAAAAATCACTAAAAAAATACACACAATAATTTTAGAAATGTCCTCTCGTAATATATTAAAAATTCTTTCAAATTAGTCATCAGACGTACAAAGTTGTAAATTTTTTTACATCAATTATTTCCTATTATTCTGTTCGTTTAGCATATTTTACGACATGCAGCTATTATAATTGAGGTGAAACATCTGGCGTCGTATTTTCTAACGTTTGTCTTGTAAACATCGATGCTTAATCAAGATCATATCGCTGTATAACCTTGCGTATAGCTATCCATCATCCCTGCGAGAGAATCACGACTCACCGGAATACACTAACGCATTAATATACATCGGCAAATATACGAATGGGGATAAGCAATTGATTGGGTTACGTCACGCGTCATTGGTCACGTACTTGCAAAGGTAAATGCAATGCGTCATTTTGACAGACACTATGGTATATCGTTTAACATCCCGGTGGACGCGCTGAATAGAAAGGACGCAGGCGACGACGCAGCACGCTTCACTTTCGCACGCGAGATGTGTCGAACGGTCGTTTCTCTTGATTAACAATTTTACTTACTGACAAAGAGGATGATTCGTGAACGAGAATGACAAATCACTGCGGCAATTCAACGCGCGCGCGCGCGCGCGTTTCGAAAGGGTCACCAAGTAATCAGGCGCGGTCATCGTCGGATTAACGCCACGGGACAGCTACGGTAAATACCGTCGCGCCGGCTAAAAGCGCTGTAATCTCTGCGGCGATAATAAAGTTGCTCCAAACATTTTTCCTCTATGCAAAAACGAAGCGCACTATCTGCCCAGAAAACTGCCTCGCCTCAATCGCGCGGGATGCAAAAACGCGGAGCGTCACAAACGATCTCCTTCGCTGAGAGCCGACGCGTAAGAGCCTCTACACGCAATGTCCGTTAACCCCTTTTTCATCGTTTTTTGCGCACGCAACAAAAATGAATGCCCTATCTACTCTACGCGCGCACAAAGGCTTATCTCTGGTATATGTGATACTAGCGTAGGGGAAGCGCTAGGGTCCGAACGCGTGCTCGATCCTGTGTGTCGTCCGTGCACGGTGCTCTCATTAAACGAGTTCAGCCTCGTTTTTCATTTTCACCGCGTTCGCGACAAGCGCGAAAAAACGTTCGCTCATAAAGCGGAGAATCGTCGTGCATGGCGCATGTAAAGTCAGAACTCTCTCTTCCTCTCTCTCTCTCTCTCTACGTAGATTGTTCTTACCGTCCCCGAAAAGCCCACGAGTTGTACGGGTGATGTTGAGTGCCGCGTGTCAACGCGCTGTCGCATCGTCGCCGAAAGATAACACCGCACACCGCGCCTCCTCCTCTTGGCGATGCCTGATTAGTTTGAAAACAGCTCGTCGTTCCTGACAACTACGACTATGCTGACATCGCTCGTCGACTCACCCTCGCTTAGTCGGTAGCGCCGGCGCGCCGCTGATGAAGCTATCGCGCATTGTTGTGCAACCGGCAGAAGAGAATCACGCGGTAACACATGTAAACGAGCCATGTAGATGTGCTATAGGTTGTACAAGTGCTATGTACCGGTTTGCCACATCTACATAAACGCACACTTCCCTGTACGGCGTACACGTGCACACCTGCCAAACGTGCAGAATGACCGACCGCGTTCGGTGTCAACATGCGAGCTTTACCGTCGCGAAAAATCGCGCTGTTGTTCGGCTTGCCAGCTAGCAAATATCTATTTCACCGCCATGCTATCAATAATAGGATATTATCCAGTTTTATCACAAATGAAGAGTATGGATGTTAATGAATAAGAGATGTATGGAAAGTTCTGAACGGGAGAAATATTCACTATTCACATCTCATGATACCGGTCGCCGAAATAAAAATAACTATAATTATTAATAAAAATAATTATAACTATATATGAAACTGTATTTTTAGTAATTTGCAGAAAATAAAATATCAAAACTTAAAAGCGTGAGAGGTAGAAAAAGAAGAGAATAGGAGGCAGAGAGAAGCCGAGTAAAGAAGAGAAACGATGCCGAAGAGTAGATGGAAAGTACTAGGCGGTAATGTAATATGCAATCGCGATGACGACAACGACGACGACGACGACGACGACGACGACGACGACGACGACGACAAATCTGTCGACTAGGAGAGCCTTCATGGCAACAACCGTAGGTGGAATGTGGCCTTTTATGTCTGTTCCTCTCTTTCAACCCTCGCTCCGTCGACTTCCGCCGTCGCGGTTTCACTTCCTTCTGTGGCCCACCGTTCTTTGACCGGGAGTACATAATGCACATTGGCGTTCCTAAGCGTTTTAACACGTTTTACACCGACAAACGCACACCAACTTCTGCCCAACTTTGCCGACACCGGTATCACCTGTGCAGGCAGGTAAAGCGACGAGACGCCGCTGCATCAGCCCGAAGGGAATGTAGCGACACAGCGGTAGATTATGCGGTACCGACGTAAAAGTTGTTTGTACGCGGATAAGAGGGGTCAGGTCTAGTGTCGTCCATTTTTCACAACTTTCCTCTCGCCACGAAGGCTCTCGTTCTATCTCATCCCGTTGCTCACGATCGTTACCTTCCCTCTCGCCATTCGCCTACTCGCTCGCTTCTATATTCCCTGTTTACCTCCGTTTCTCTTTCCCTCTCTCTTTTGCGGATCTATTAACGAATAGTCGCGTTTGTTACGGTTCTGCCGTCGCGTCCTCTCAGCGTATATGCCTCGGAAAATCGTGGTGTCCAGGAGGAGGAGGAGGAGGAGGAGGAGGAAGAGAGGATGATCGATATCTCGACCGTGTGACCGCGCCGAAAGTATCCACCGGCCATTATTCTTCGCTCGTGAGCTCGCTCGTTACTGTCGGTTAAAATTTTTACGCGATGAAAACAAGTTCTCCTGCGATAGGAACTGCGCGAAAGTGAAATGATTCGCTGTACTGACGCGACGATAATTCTTGTCGATATCACGACGGGATGCACGGTATATTTTGCGCATGGAACCGCGTGCGATAACAACATTCACTGAATTCGTGAGTTTCGACGCGTGTTTCCACGCGGACGGTGCAACTTTTGCCCGGCAATGACGCAAGAGGAACGAACTTTTCCTGGAATGGTGAGAACGGTTATTCGGGAGAGCTTGGAAACGTAACTTCATACCAAAGTTCCAACGATATTATTTCCCTGATAAAAGTTTCTCAAGGTGTCAGTGGAATCGAGGCCAATGTACAACCGGATATTACGTTTCTTAGAGGCTATATGAAACGGTACTTATTCCGGAGAATGATAGAGGAAGGTTACGCTGTTTTGTGAAATGTAGATGTAAATCAGAAAAGTTGATGATATTCAACGACTTGATATAAAATATTTCTAAAATAAAGAGATAGTATATAGTATAAGTTATATCAGATCTAAAAGAAGAACTTATATACTAATGATTCATGATTTAATTTCCAATTATTAATTATATTATTATAATCGTAATTAATTATATTATTATATTGTTATAATTATATTATTATGACAATAGAATTAGATATATAATTTATTAATTAATTTATATTTTCTTATAAATAAAAAATATAATCTGTTATATTGAATAAGTTTAGTTTTAATTAATACTTCTAATTATATTAAAATAGAATTGTCTGTTTTAAAATGACAAATTTATTGCAGAAATTAAATTTCTAATTATTAATTAACTTGTATATGTTTTGAGAAAAACCTGCCTTCAAAGGAAAATTCAAAATAATCTTCGAGGTTATTAAGAAAAGTTATAAAAGAGACTGAAATTGACTTTAAAACGTTCCTTAAAGAGTGTAGGAAAAAAAAGTCATCATTTCTTACTACGTTTCAAAGAAAAATAAAAAGAGATCTTATTTGAACAAAATTAGAATTTTTCAATAGTTAAGAAAAATAAATAACCTCAGTATTTATATATTAGCAGCATTTATATTAGAATTGCTACGCTATCATGAGATTCCGTCGAGTTTGCCGGCGATCCTTGAAAACCATGATATATTTTTCTCTCATTCCGCATGATACGCGTATACATAGGTATATGCAAGACTTTTGAACAACTGTGCAAAGTACTTAGAAACCGTATGCGCGCGCAGTATAAAGTATGCTTTGAGCGACCAAACAACTTTTTTCTAAGAATTATTGCAAATGTAATTTCTCAATTCTTTTAATTACATCTGCAAAAACGTGCAACAAAAGGCCAGAATTGACATGCTCAATCAGTCATCACTTTACTTCTAGTAAAGCTAACTTTTGTTACACATATACAACCACGTCAATATTACAACTGGTATCACAATTTATTAAAGGTAGAAATAATTTCATGATTCTGGACCACATATCAAGACCATAAAATAGATGTCTGCAACATTTTATTGTTAACTCTTACTAAACGACAAACGGGAGCAGCGAGAAATAACTGAGTCGATCCGTCGCAAAAATGAGCGAAATTAACCCTCTTGCCCAAATCATAAATATCAGAATAACAGGACAGAATGTAAGGTACTTTATATTGGAGATATGAAGCTGGAAATGGAGCAAGAAAAGCGTGTTACCAGTCGGACATTTCGAACAATCGCGATTCTGCCTTTCTCTTCTCTAAATCTCCTCTAAATATTATTAAATATTTTGCGCATTAATCTCTTATTAAAGTTATACAGAAAAATACAACACAACTCTTTGCATTACGAGGTATAAACAACAGCCGATCATCTTAAAAATAAATTGTACAATATTAAAGTTGATCTTCATTGCAGACTTCTCTGCACGTTGTATTTCGCGTTGTCATATTCATATATTTGTGGTATGTACATTTCGAAAACAAACAATCGCCGAAAATGCATAACGAATGAGCCCTCAGTTTTCGGCTACAAACTTTGCTTCCGTGTAACGGGATACGCAAAACGATAATCTGCAGCCCGCGCCATCGTGACTGTGTGAGAACGCGCGACACAATTTATGTGAATTCACGAATGGCTACGTGCAACAATGCATAAGTACGTATCTGTATGCGCGTGTACGCCCGATCCATTAATTTTCGTCCAAGCTGCTTCCTCGCCGCGTCAGAAACAGCTATATAGCCGTGAACGGTAGAAAAGTTGGTCGATTAAACCAGCAATAGCGGTGTCCCTATCCGTATAATCTATAATAAAGCAGCGGTGCTCCAGCTGCGACGTCACATGTAGGTTAAAATAATTTAAGGCTTATACTATTACTATTACTACTCTTTATCGTCCCCTGTCTTCACCTTGTTATTAATCATCATAACTATATAAATCGATTCACAAAAAAAGCTTTATATTATCAGGGTGTCTACTCAAAGCTTGTAAACAAAATTCCCTAAAATTGTCTGATTTTTCCAGATACAAAAGAAATCGCTGAAAATTTCAGGTTTTCTATGTTTTTTTACGCAGTAGACACCTTGATTACTTTAATTTACTACATGTGACCATCACAAGAGCAAGCGCTCATTAGAAATGAGCGCTGTTTCCGTATATATGTATATATTATACGTAGATTGCTGCATCTAAAAAATTGCATTATCATTAATGCCGTATAACGCTCTGATAAAGTGCAAACTCATGTTTATGACATTTAAAAGTCACCTATCCCATAATCGTAATCTTCAATTTCACGCATTATACGGATTTGAATTGTGAATGTTGAATAGCAATTTCAATAACACCTATGAATTCATGGGACATTCAAAAGAATATATTTCAGTTTATAATCTACAAGAGCCTCGCGTCGGCATTAACGTATCTCTAAATTTAACTGTAGGTTCTTATGCGAGTCTCCGAGTGTGTTTAGAGTTTAGATGATAACATACATACGAATAGATGCGCTAATAAAATTCTTTTAGAATATTATTCTCACAAGTAGGCTTGCATAATTTATAATAAATGCGTTTTTATCGCAACATTATGTACCATTTTTATCCGATAATGTGTGTTTTACCGCGCGCTCTAAAACATTTTAATTACAATAATTTATACACACGCCTAATAATATACACATTAAATAGATGCTCATATTATATCGATGCTATACATATATTCTCTGCTAATTTGCAATATATTTATGTATTTTAATATATTAAAATATTAGATATATTATAGTTCTGAAATATTTTAAAATACTTTGTCTATAGAACTCTCTCTTTTATCATTGTTTAGATTATCACAAAAAAAAAATCGAATCTTTTAGATAAAGTCCAACCACTGGCCGTACTAGTGTTAATATTTCTGTTTCGACTGCTTTTATGCGTAAAGGCTATACGTTTTTTTGAAACACTAACCATGGTAAGCGCGGCCAGAAGCCGAGCAGAGCACGTGTACACGATACGCGCGGAATATCACGAGTACGGAAAGAAAACTCTCTACGGGACTCCATTGTACACACGTAGATGCATTCGGATACATGTTATGTGTACGAGCGAACACTATCTCTCGCGTGAGTTTACAGTCCTCGGCCTCGAGAGCAGGCAAACGTAATCCGCGTTTCGGATCTACCTATCGGCGACAAAGAGTCAGGCCGCGTCGGTGAGAAATATACGAAAGCGACCTATTCATAACGCTTCGATTGCAATCGACATTCGCGAGTTCAGCCGAGATCACGGAAGTAACATCACGAAGTAACGCAGACCAAGTGCTGCGACCAAGACTGGTTTTATAAGTAATAGTAGTAGTAGAAGTAGTAGCGAGGATATGATTCCGAGTACGATTCCAGTTAATGCGAAAATTATGAATTTTCGAAGTCTTAATTAAGCTTCTTAGATGAGAACACATTCCTATTTATGCAAATCGGATTCCGTTTTCAAAAGCTGTTTTGCAAGAGAAGTGTTTTGCGTTTGAAGAAGGTATAATATACATATAAGATGACCCAGGCAAACTAATTTCCATTCCAATCTTCTCAAATTAATTTGAGAACAATTTTTACCAAAATTTCATTAGATATCTTTTCTCATGCTGTCTCTTCTAGTCTCCAATGATAAATAACTTTATATAATTAAGATTTTAATTTTAAAAAATCTGTTAAAACAAAGTCTATCTAAATAAAAAACTAAATAAAATAAAATAAATAAAAAAGGGAGTTGAAATTATAAGCTAAGATTATAATCGAATATCTGAGCACAGAGATTAACGTGCCACATCTGCGATTGCGATATACTATACATTTGCACGTGAGATGCAAAATCTTAAGTAGTCTCACACGTAACTAAGCCTACAATTAAATAATATTCTATTAAAATAAAGTCTATCTCTGGAATTGATTAGAAAAAAGAAATTGGAGTTAAAATATAATTAAATATCCGCACAGATATCAGTGTACCATATCTGTGTGCATGATCGTGTAATATCATCCTTTTTTTTTCTTATTAAATTAATATCGTGCCTTTGGACACACAATATCGCGAATATCAGTCCGGTCTTTCAGCTCGTCAATCTATATACACGCGAAGTACCGGTTCGAGTCGCTCTCGGGTCTGGGCTCTTGGAAAACCGGTCGATCGAACGCTGCTACTTTTTTCATCGACGACATTAATGATTGCCCGTTGCATTCTTGTCTTATTGCAATCTTTATATCGTACTTCATTGATTTAGGAGTGCGCTAAACGGAAAATTTAACAGTGTAAAACGGTTGTTTTGTTTCGCGATCCTGCTTCTCTGTATATATATGTGTGCTTGTATGAAATTCAATCGTTTTATGCTCTCTAGCGTAAGTCTGAACGAGTCCTCCTTTTGCGAATCTGGCTAGTCATATAACCCGTTTTGTATCTATGTGACGCGCTGTGGGCTAGTAACGATGTTATCTACTCGGACACCATCATTGATGCAAGAAGAACGTTCACTGCAATCAAATAGATTACGCGTGTTTTATCGCGATATAAATTATTCTGGCGTTATGACACTAGATAGCGAACGTTGCTGACTTTGCGTATAACAATGAATCACATCGTATGTAAACGAGCTGTTACAAGTTAATAGTCAATCTTTGACTGTCTTGCTGTCAATTATACATGCAACATCTAAATCTTATAATTTTGCATCATATTAAATACATCCTTGATTCATTTAAGCACTTAATATTCAAGAATATAATCCTTAGCATATATGTATAATAATACGTCATTTACACTTACAAGTTGTTTTGAGAGAGGAAGTGAGATTCTTAGAATAACGAATTAATTAATCATATGCAAATGAATGAGATGCATTTAATTATATGTCTAACAGTTGAAAGATTGAATTCACAAATAAGACTAAAAGACTAGAAAACTGTTCTATGAAAGAATGCACTCACAAAACCTGTTCTGTTATTCGAAGGTCTTATTCCGAGAGGTCGTGGACTAACGGAACGAGCGCGCCTCTGATCGCGCGGGATTTAGGGTACATCGCACCGATTTTTCATGCAAACGATAGCGCGGGCACGTCTGGACGCGTCGCGAGGCACGATTTCTTCGGCCGGTGCATCCGTCAACGTCGCGCCGTCGAGTCGTAGAAATTTAACCCGCCAGAAAAATGGACGGCTTCGTGGCGCGCTTCGTTCACGATCAGGAGAATGGTTGGATCCACCATCACGCGGACACACCGAGCGTTCGTGAAAAATCCTCCATTTGTATTCACGCCGTGACATCGTAGATGAAAGGAACGATCATTTTTTGCAGTTTACCGTTTTCGACTGGAATCATACTCTACGTCGACATAGTAATTTTTATTGTCGCAAAATCTCTTCGTGTTCGATTCAGCGAAAATTCAGTAAGAATAAAAAATATTGTATTATGAATAAACTCACGTCATATTGTGAATAAAATATATAGAAATCTTGTAATCATTGCATAAAAATTTAAAATCCAAAATCAATAATATTGTAAAAATATACAGGTAAAAATATGTGCAAAAAACATGAACTTGTACGCTGACGTAAAACAAATCGAAAAGTTGTCGTGTCTACATTTCAACAGATGCAGTAGATTAACTTGCATTATTTTAAAATATTAAAAATTAAAAATAATAATAAATATTAATAAAAAATAGATTGAAATTTTTTTATAATAACTTTATTTCTAATATAATATTTTTGTATATATGTATAATATATACAAACAATATATAGATTTATGTAAATCCTATAAAAAAAACTGAAAATATTTTTTTATTTTGTATAAATCGGTAATTGAAAAATGATATGCAATCTTTAATTATCGACAAATTTATTACGTCACCGAAATGTGTATATGTGAATAATCCATCTCTCGATGCAATGAAATAATTGTAACAAAAGTAATTTCGATTCGCTGTTCCATCGTTGGATGCGTAATATGTGTATATATTCTGTTAAACTTTTGCACGATAAAATAAGCTACTAAAGCTTACTAGAACGCACGATTCAATGTTTGAAATGTGCCGAGTCCGTTAGTTATAGCGTTTCACGATGGATACAATTAAAAGTTGCATCGAACGTTCGCAGAGAGTTGTGTCGTGCATTTTGCAATTACGCGTCTGAAACAAGATGCGCCTGTAGCATGTGTGCAGCCGTCACTGAGCCTCGAGACGTACTCTCACCGCCGCTCTTTCCAGTGGCTTTAATTTCGTTTCAACAAGCAAGGAATGTCAGCTCGAGACCGAAAGTACGAAGGATGGTGGAGAAAAAAAAAGAGAAAAAAAAAAAACGACGGAATCAAGAGCATTCTTCGTTCCATCCTCGGCGGTTTCGGTGCTTGCAACCATCGTGACGGCGGTAGCAACTCTAAAGGTCGAATTAGATTACCACCGACTCGATTAAACTACCGTCGTCCGAGAACCCGTGCGAGATAACCTCGGACGTTGCATTCTCAGTGTGCACGTTCTGACCGCTTTCGACATTTATGAAGGAGCAACGTGATTTTATGTAGGCGTCATTATGCATTAAAATATACACTAACGATGTAAAATTCACATCTACAGAGAGATACACACACACATAATAAATGCAAAAAGGTGTGACAATAAAGAACTTTGCCTTTGATATTAAAAGATAAAATGTCTCTTAATATTAAAGACCAAGTTCTTTACTGTCACAATCTTTTGCATTTATTTTGTGCGCATCTCCAAATAATGTGATATTTATTTTTGTGCTATTACATGTGAAATTTTTATAAAGTTACGAGGAGTATATTTCCAGAGCATTATGTTCCGTACAATCATACAATATATGTTATTCGCTTCATTCATTCTATAATTCGGCGATTTGGTTATCGTTCGGTAAATACAACCTTTATACAATTTGATTTAATATAAAGACTGAATCATATCAAGAATAACACATTTCGCCTGCCATTGAGATAAAATATATCGATGGTTCTTAGATGCACCAATTTCTTCGGTATCGTGCCAAAATGCGGTACGTGCTGCATTTTCGATAGAAGAAATCTCATGAAATAAGTTCTGAAAGCTCTCGCGGCCATTTCACCGGCAATTCCAGGGGTCCAACGCGACTTCCGCGTGGGCTGGGAAACATGGCGCGATATCGAGTCGTGATAAAGTTGTATGCACGCCGTATCGACGAATCTTAAATTCGTAAAAGACTCTTTCTCTCTTTCTTTCTCTCTTTCTCTCTACCCTTAGGCTCTCGCTATCCTGCGCTTTTCCAGCATCCTCGCGTGCGCGTTATATCGTGCCGAATTGCAATACGTGCGATACGCCAGATCGCCAGGAGAAATCCCAGCGGCGCACGCGATGCAACGCGTTTCGGTGCGACCGTAACCGTTAATTGAATGCGCTAATTCACTCTCTAATCTTGCGTAACCGTATTTACGCGTAATAGGACAAAATGCATGGCCACGCGCTATCGCTTGCGGCGAAGCCCGCGAAGGTCGGCGCGATGAACGGTGTCGGTGCGAGGACACACGGCGAGGCTATTTGGAGAAAGCGAGGCTATTTACGGGAATACTAATTTGCGTTGGCTTCGTCTCGCAAATTGTTATTGCCATCGTGGCAAATACTCCGCGAACGTCAAGCACGGCACGTAACACGAGGTATTCCGCTCCCTAGAATCCTAGCGCGGCGCCCTTCGATTAATCCCCACCTATCGCGATAAAGAAGATTTTGCGCGTTACGGAAACACGACGTAACTTTCGATCGGACGGGGTAAGTCAGCGAACCATTTTCTCCGCCGTGATATACGACTTGACACATACGACGCGGAACACCGATGCGAATTTCTGCCACACATTTCTATGCTTGATCGATTTTGTTGGATAGTCTCTGGGAAACTTTTATTTTATTTTGAATAAACCATGGACTCGTCCAAGTTTGATAAATGTTAAAAAGCCAATCTATTTCATCGAATTTCTTTCGATTTCACAACTAAATGTATAAAATATTCAAACACGTATTTGTCAAATGAATCTAATAAATCTAATAACGTAATTTATGTTTTTTTTCATAACTAAACTATTTAAATGACTTTTTAATATAGAGATGAAATATATATAAAATACTGTAATTAATTTCTCATTGTATATGTGTAATACCGCTGTGAGTTCTATATACTCGAGAACACATTAATATAATTTAAAACACCATCAAACGTAAACCAACGGATTTAAAATCTTTGATGTCGATACGGTAATTTCGGAAAAAAATATTGAAAGTAGAAGGGATATGCACAGAGATTATATACATATATATATGTGTTTGTGTGTGTTATTTATCGGTATCGCAGATTATTTATTATTTCACATGTGGCGACTTTCAAGAACCGAGAAATTATACTTTTTTGAATGCAATATGCACATATATACGATATATAATTTTCATTTGTTAAATAATAATACCATCAACAAAAGAAAAACTAGTAAAAACAAAAGAGAAAAAAAAGAAAAAAGCAAATCTATCATCAAACCTGTGCGTTTTAAAATTAAATTGCCGATTAATGATAAAAGCGATGATAAACTCGAATCGTTTCACCGAAATTGATCCATAACGTTCGAAAGTTTCGATGCGTGCGTAACAGAGGTTTCGATTTAAATCGCTAATTGAACACAACCCTTCGTTCGCGTTTCAATTTAATGAAACAGTCGTTCTTTTGGAAAAGAGATTTTAAAGTATTAATTTTTTTTTCCCAAATAAATCCATAGTGCCAAAATAAGTTGAATTATTAGCGTCCATCTTCGTCGCACCCGGAGAATCGTGGCAAAGAGGTCGAGAGGAGGAGAAGGGAAAGTTTCGACGAAGGCAGCCGACGACCTGGACAGACGAGCAAGAAAGGTTGATTAATATCCGAGGTATTGTTTTATGGAAATTTCCGGCCGTCAGAGCGCTTTTTATCTTGGTTCACCCCTCTCTCGTCACCGCCATGTAACCCATTAAGGGCGAGCCTGTCGTATTGTCATGCTAAGACGTTGATTTCTTCGGTCCTCATTATCAGTCTTAGTCTCTCAGAGAGAAGTTTGTGAGAAAGAGAGAGATCCTCTCTGGCGAAGAATGGTTACTACATCTCAGAGAATTGAGGATGAATTGGACGTCCGTGAGGATCGTGGAAAAACTCTCAGGTCGCGGTTTGAATATCGTGAAAGGAGATGGAGGGTACATTTGAGCAGACGGAAGTGCATTCGTTCTAAGAGGATGAGATCGTTCTTTAGAGGATACGCATTATCCATCGTAACAACTGATAGCATTATATTCTGTTTTTTTTTTTTTTTATAGTATTCTTTGACAATGTGTATCAGCAATCACGCGAATTCCGTATAAGCGAGATGACGTACCGATAATCTTCGATGAATTACGTAAACTCCAAATTTGGGAACGTGCTTGTTCGTAGTGGCACATAAAGAGAATAAACAAGATAAAACGGAATAGAATAGAATGGAATAAACTGAACACAACAGTAGTGTAGTATATAGAAGAAACAGTACCATATATGTAAGCAAGAATGGGCTATTAGAAGATAGTAATCGCGCGTTTACGTAAATTGGTCCCTCGCTCTTTCTCCATCTTCTTTATTTTTCCGTTCAATCTACTGCCATGTGATTATGTCACGCTAAACTAGCGAGCATTCTTTTCATGGTTAAGGCTTCAGCATTGCTACGGTAAATTCCGTACATTGGATCGCTATTGTACCGTCATCAGTTTACTATAAACTTGGATATTTGTGATCTTATGCAACAGGATTCTATATTGTCATAGAATTTTATTGACCTTTTCTTTCCATTTGTAACAATATTTTGCAATATTATATTTCCGCGATATTATCATGATATTATCACCACGCAACGCTCAATTGCACGAAATTTTAATACGGTTACTCTCGTGATTTTGTACAGACTTTACAGACTCATTTACGCAAAACACGTTTAATCGCCTTTTTCTATTATCGCGCTAGTTGCATTGGTATCGAATCGAGATTCGCTAGCTAGGATAACGCGAGCAATGAACTCGATTCTGTAGTGTCGCGTATTTCGTCGTGGATAAAGATACATGAAGAATTGTCATCGAAATAAGTCGAAGCAACAATCTGCCAGTGAAAATCTGTGACGTCGATTAGGCGTACGTGATAATCGTTGATTGTCGATGCTAATTCGATGCTCTCGCCTCGCTTCGTAACAAGAAAATCCAGCTGTCTCGGTGCATCGGCAAGAAATTGTGATCAGGGACGTCGGTGGGTAACAAAACGACCGATATTACGGATAATCTTGTTCAAATAATAAAACATGTGACCTAATTAATCCAAGTTGAGAAGTAAGTGTAAAACATACGGATATTTTAGATAGATATCAGCAGCACTGACATACCTGGAATTACTGCATAATTCTCGTAAAAACAAGACGTAACGTGAGAACGGGTAAGTAGGTCTACTGTTAAAAAATGTTGTTTGCACGCAATAAGACGATAAGACTGGTTTGTACAGGATGACGCGAATAACTGCAGCGGTTTTGAAAAAGAATTCGAACGCGCTATCATGTTGATCTCGATACCGAGAAAACGGTACCATTCGCGAGCTTTGAAACCGCTTCGGTTACTTGCAATAAGGAAGCCGACAAATTTACCGTCATAAAATTCATCATTTTTGCCAGACCATGCATTTTTGCAACCATTCAATGCTATAAAATGTCGAAACTAAATGCGAATTTCATAAAAAATTCAAATACCCGATGCATTTTTTAAATTCATTAACCTTATCTGAAAAATACAAAATCAACGCGGTGCGTTTGATCGCCAAAAAATCAATTTCATCGATACAGAGCTCGCAAACCAGAAAAACGTATCACGTTTCACGTACCTACATCTCCACGAATCATTAATTTATGCGTCAAGTGGAAATAGCTGATCAAAAAGAAATCAACGCCGTCGTTGTAATTCGATGTAATTTGCGCATCTCAAGGATCTATCTATATATAAAGCTGAGTTGAAAGCGTCGCGTAATTGGCATCGTTCTGCTTATAATTAAATCTCCGTTACCGCGCTTAACGAGATTTCGAAAATGCCATGAGAAGCAGGCGTGCTGGGTTTCTGTGGATGACGTCACGAAGAAACCGCCGGAATTGCTTTCAAGAAGCAAGAGAACGAGATCTCGATCGTTAATTTAATAGATTCCGCGTTGCGATAAAGGTCGACGCGCGGCAATGAAATGGTAATTTACCTAGATAGTCTCGCATAATTATGTTTGTATACGTATACCTATATATGTATACAAGACGAAGTCCAAGTATCCTTTCGAGTAATACACGGCTACGCCGAGTAATAGAGACAGATCCCCGCGAGTTTCTCATAGCGGACATTATATTTTCTCGCTGGACGCGCTGCAGAGCATCGGCTAACAACGCCTCGTAATTTAGCCCGTCGCAACGCTGGGCGTTCACACGCTCACGCGTGTCGGTTTCTGCAAGTACGATTGGCGGCCGTGAGTAATTTCCATTGCTGTTACCTCAGTAATATATCATTCTCGCAAAAGTTTTATGGTACCTATGGTGATGACAGATTACCGATTGTACTGACGCGTTTTACTTTCACACGAAGAGCACTATTACTTTCGTGGGCTTGACCAAGAAGCGACTGTCACGATTGATCGATGTAGGAAATTAAATAATTTTATTCAATCTTTCGCATTATACCTTCATCGTCCTCTCAATCTATTATTATGTATTTTTTTTTTTTTTTTTTTTTTTTTTTTTTTACAAAATATATCTTTTATATTTTTTTCAATTAAAATTGCGTTTATACTTTATTTATAATATATGATGCGAATATTATAACTTTATAATTTCGTAATTTTACATTTACCTAACTCATTTCAATGAAGTTTAATGTATAATTTTCTTATGCAATTTCGTTGCGTAATATGACATAAAAGTCATTATGTCATTATGTAACAGTTCTAAGGAAAGGCATGAATCTCTGAGAGATAAAGATACAGACAGTTCGAAATGAATAGGTAATCGAAGCAACGTTACGGTTTTATTCGATTTGATTCTAGACGTATTCAGTCGTGTATTCAGAACACGTCATTAGTGTTAACACTGATCTCTCGTTTCTGATTTTTTCCAAGAGTCAATTATACCGTTTACTCGAGTCTGAGAAAACGATAAAAAAGATGCCGTCAAGGTTAACACCAGTATCTAGACGGCCTGGCATATTCCGTATATTTAACTACAGCTCGCACGGATACCTGTTTAGTAGAACGACTATGTAAGAGCAAAAACTGCGTGACGCGATATACATGTGCGGGATTTTGCAAAATTAAATTAACGTTGGCAAAAAACGGCAACGACCTAAAGCCGGTCGGAGCGGTAAGCCGGGCGAAAGGAGAATACGAAATTTTATGATTATTACATCCCGCATTCAAGATCGTAATGTCTCGGAATCAATCTCACATCCCGAACTCTTCCGTGGTATTCGCCGCGCGCTCGTGGAACGATGGACCATCGATCTCGCGGTCGGAGTTCGCGTACGGCGTTATATAATGGCGCCTGGTCGTTTTTGCTCGGTGAAAATCTCTCGAAGCACCGACACGGTCGATTAACTACCGGGAATATATTGTGCGTAACGCCATGGCCTTATGTGTACGCGTAATTAGCCGGTCTTACCGCGCGACCGGCGCTAATGAAGGATATACAGACGTACGTATATGCGCGTACGATGTGTGTATATAAAGCCCCCGCTACTAAGTATCCACGGATGACTAATCTCCGCTTGTGCCTAGTTGACCGATCGTTATGGCCCGGGTAACGACACACACACACACACACACACACATACACACACACACACACACACACACACACGCGCGTACGGCGTGCCTTCTTGTACCCTAACGAAGAAGAAAACGGCGAGCGCGAGAAAGGAGGGAAGGATGCCGAACCAAGACGCATCCTCTCTTGCACACCCCTGGGAAACGTTTAACCCCGTGCGATCGTATGATAGAACTAATCGCGTCCGCATGCCGGTAGAATCGATGAAGCAACGATGATGATCGACGATCGATCGTCAGCCCTTAATCACCGTCGGTGAATCACGAGTGACGCCGGTCGCTGCGAAATCCGACGGTCTAGAGATCATCGTTTCTTCCCCTTCTCTCAATTCACGCCCTTCCTCGCGGAAAGTTCGCGGGAGGGTCAATGAGCGAGATAAATCTGATCGAGCGGAGACATTGATAATCATTTTACCGCTTATCTACGAGAACGCGTATCGTCGATTTGCCACAACTTCCATTGCTCGCTCATAAAAACATCGATTACGATAACGGATTACGTATGTGCGACCCTCGATAGGATGAAACGATAAGAGCCATAACTACGAGAAGGCTCGAATCGTATTTCGTAATGCCGTCGTAAGCATTCAACAAATACATATTATTGACGATATTATACGCATACGCTTCAGTACGAATCGCCGAGTATTCCTTATCATTCGATAGACATCATAAAAATAAGAACGTCGCGTTTTATCGCAACACCGGGAGCATTTGAATATCGCAAATCGTATCGAAAAAGAGTTACGCGCGACGTGGATTTCCCACGGGAGATATAATTATCGTTATCGATAAAGAGAGGCAAGCTGTCGCGCATTACGATGATGCGCTTATCGAGAAAATAATTGAGCCGCTGATACCAGAGTGAGAAATGTCGTCGAGAAGTTTAAGGATTTCATTAAAGTAGAAGACAACGTTAAGCGCGACTCTTTCTCTCTCTCTCTCTCTCTCTCTCAAGCATACTGTGGAGAGAAGGGAGAGATGAAAGTAATACCGTATAATATCATCCGGCAATCGACCGCTCGTTGCCCTGGAAGTAGCGGTGCGAGGTGGATAACACTCGAGGATCACCTTGACCAAGACGGAAGAAAGGCAGCAGCGTGCTAGGTGAATGAGACCCGTGGTTGAAATTGTTATAAATCATTGCGGACAGTGGCCGCTAGCTACCGCGTAAGCCCGTTCGTTACCGACGCGTTGCGTACGCGCGCATATGGGAAAATAATTTATTATTATGAGCGATGATGCGCGCGGGAGGGAAGGTGAGCTTTTACAACGTACTGCGCCGCCACCCGCGAGAACCGTAACATATTTGCTGAAATACAATTTCGCGCGACGGATAATTTCTACGGGTCCAACGACCTTGCCGCCAAGGGTGATGGATATATTTGTAAAAGTGCGACGTAACGGTGAAGCGTTTTACGGCGGCGCAATAATTTGCGTGAGTCTAAGTGGCAAATATTAGCTAACTTTAGAATATGTAATCGAGATATAATTTGATTGCCTCAAGGCTATGTGGAAACATACGGATTTAGATGTTATGCTCTATAACCAGTTGTACCTTGCATGCGTTCGATTATTGGTGGAATAAAATATGATTATTAAAATATCGCCGGTTAAAAATAACGGTATATGGTATATACGGCTCGCGCAACATTTTATACGCTATTTAACTAGTGTCATATACGGGATATAGGCGTATCTTGACACTACTTTATATTCTCAATTTAAATATTTTTTTCACGCACTACTTGGTAATTAATACGAAGGTTTGACCACTTGTCTTATAAAGAATATTACTTTCTTTTTAGAGATAAATATCGCGATATGCACTTTCCTACATGTTTTAATTAAATTAAATTATAAAATTATTATTATTTGTTTTACGAGATATCAAACAGGAGATAGAAAATGTTACAGACTCTTACAGATTACTTCCAATCTCACTATCAGAAACAAGAGAGGCAAAATACATTCCGAGAAGATTGATCTGATCAAGTTTTCTCACCTAACTGGCTATTCAAACTGGGTTAAGCTCGTGAAAGCTTTCGCGAGGTAAAGAAAAATTCGCATGCACGATTTCGAAGCGCAAACAAATAAGAGCGCCGCGTTTATTTCTGCATGACGTCACTCGAGAGCGCTTGGTAAACGTGAAATTTTACGGAGCCGCTTAAATCGCGAACGCGTCTCTACTCTCGACGATTTGCTCTCTCGCAACGTATCGACGAAAGGGTGCAGAATTTTGTAGAGGAGCAAACTTGGCGTAAGAGAGAGAGTGGAACAGAAAGATGTGTGCGCGCTACCGTTATGAAAAGAGAAGGGGGAGAAATTCCATTCGTGTTTATCAAGTAAAATTGAACTTGCCAATATATAATCTAACCAAAGAGAAGAAAAAGGGGGGATTAATAAGCGATGTATTCGAAGCAGAACGATCACGGCAAACTGCCGTGCATAGTTTCACATGTATTTTCAAGTAACTTTTGACATCTAAGACTGTATCGATGAATCTACGTGATAATACATAAATATTAAAATAAATTCAATATCTACATATCTCGTTTGTGCAATCGTAATATAGAAGTTGTATTATTACATTGTGCTGCATTGAATCATTATAATTTCAGATGAAGGACAAATTAGAATCTTTAAAATGGATAAATATATCATATTGCACATTGTGCAACAAGCATTAACAATGCGCATAGGTATTATGTAAATGGAGATGTATTATTTAACCATTGTTAGCAAATTTGCGAGGCAACTAGCACATGTACTTTGCCATGTACAACGTTCATTACATAAACAGATCGAACATCCCAGCTAATGCATTACATAAAGCTGTAATATATTATATACGGTTATCCAATGTAAATTATTGTCTCATTTACTATAATTTCTCTGTGTGATGTAAAGTAACATCGTATTACAAGGTTGGAGAATATTGCATATTAAAACGGTTTAATATTACGAAAGAATAAACTACATTTTAATTAAATTTTAATAAATAAGTAATTTTAATTACCAATTAGTAATTTTGGAAAAACAAAAATAATTAATGGCCTTGTAGATTACAAATTAAGATTGAGAGAACATGTAACGGTACATTTTGCAAATGATATAAAGTCCGATAATGACGTATACACATAGCACGTAAATGATATTTCACATTACTACACAGTAATATCGATATTATAATCCGCTTAATCTTTTAAATGCAAAATTACAAAATAACTCTCAGCTATGAGAATTTGAAACTAGATAGTGTGCAGTTAAAACACTAATTATCGATAAAGTGTCAGCGATGATTTCTGCCGATAAATATTTCATCTTTAAACGTTACACATTCATCGATAACGATCAGAGAAGGATAGCGTTTCTCTGCAATCGCTGTTACTTCTTATCCTAAGAATGTGAGTCGTGGAGAAGCTTTCAAAGGCAGAGAGTCCTCGAGGAAAGTCTCGGAGCGTCATAGGCTAGTGGATCGATTCCCTTAGAAGAGTCAGTCAAGCGCCGCTTAACTAAGATACGGGCGGAACGACTGAACGATTCGGTAAATCGAGCGTAGTCTTGAACTTATGTTCTGCACGATCGAGAAAGTAGTTGTCGTTGCGGTCGTTGTCGTCAAGATTTACTCCCGACGATCCAACAGCTTTCGTCGCGGTTATCGATCGTACACGGGAGGGAAGGGTGAGTTAATTGCTACCGGCTGTCACTTCCGTCTTCCCTCCGTCTCTTTCGCATCTCCCCGCTTCTCGTAGCGATGCGAATCCATTCTGTCGCATCCACAAGCATCGTTAATTAGCCTTCTATTACGACAGTAAGTAACGTGACTCTTCGAGAGACACAATAGTTCTTTGATACATTGCCGCGCAATGCGTAAGAAATATTACGTTATGTCACGCTGTTAAAACTGAAGAAGGTGGATCATCATATACGCGGGGAATCGCGTCAAACTACATTTCTCGGCGATTTATCTTCAAACAACGTTTTCCCCATGCCGAGCGCGAATCGTCGAGTGCAGTAAACCCGCGCAACCGCGCGTGTGCAACTGTGCGAAGGTGATGAGCGCGGAAAGCAACGGTAATGACAATCAGAGAGCGGTAGTTCTATTATGCGCGCGTAACCGTCGATTCACTCGCAGGCAAACTCGCAGGTGTCTCACGACCTTGCGCGAATGCGTCTGTCTAGCGGCGGTATATTTCTACTCTCTCGTCTCTGTTCCGCGAGACACCCGTATTATTTAACATCGATAGAAGATACGTCTTTTTTTTTTATTCAACATTTTGAGACGCCCGATTTTGTGTACGTATATATATATATATATGGAAAATACGTATCGGATCGATTTCATCCCAACCTCAGCGTCGATACTCACGGGGCCGCGACAATTCATGCAGTAGAAAATTCAATGAGATACATTTTCGCGGGATACACTCACTTCACCCGAAATTCAGCTATGCTTTCTATAATGGATGTTCGTCATTTGAGTGAAGGATTCGATAACACGCTATTCAAAAGAAAGACAAGTGCATTGACACACAAATGTATACAATTTCTGCGTATAGCGCAAAAAGGTCTTCGTCGCATACGTTTCGAATACTAGATTGAGACTAGTATTACTATGCCAGTCAGTCCGTATCCCACAAGAGAGATAGAAGGAAAAAGAAGAAATAATAAAAAAGTTGCGAGAAGCCACCACCCCGACGCATTAGCCTTTATGCAAATAAACTGCTTCACGCAATGAGCGAGCGAGCGAATGCAATATAGACTCGAGCTTGCGGATCGTAATGCCGCTCCCAGCCTCGTGACAAGATCTTTTATCGCGATTGAACGCACGAGTCGCAACACGCCACCTTCCCTGCGCCGTCGCGATAAGAGAACCACCAGAGAGAGGATAGAACCAGGAAAGGCACGACACGTCGTGGAAATCAAGCGCAACACGTTAGAGGCCTAAGGCAACGCGGGTCGAAGAGAAAGAGAGAGAGAGAGAGAGAGAGAGAGAGAGAGAGAGAGAGAGAGAGAGAGAGAAGAAGGAGAAGGAGAGAGGAATGAGAGGGGTTACCGCGTTGGGCCACCATCAATCTCTCGGCGACACTTCGCTGAAACGTTCTCGCGCGCTCGAGCGGGAACAAGTTTGAGGTGCAGAGAATGGAGCGAGATACTGGCGTAATGCGACCAAAGTTTAATTACCACGTTGCCTCGCGAGCGGCAAAGGGCTTGCCCGCTTCTCCGAAATCGCCCGTCTCTCTACCTTCCTTCGTCGACGGATTCATCAGCGGCCACGACAGTATCTCAGCAGACACGTGGAGATAAAGCCATAGAAGAGAGAAGAGACAAAGAGAAAGAGAGAGAGAGAGAGAGAGAGAGAGAGAGAGAGAGAGAGAGAGAGAGAGAGAGAGAAAACGGGAGATAGAGACGTGTCATCCTTAAGTCGCTCGTCCGCCAAGTTTCATAGCCATAGGGTCTTCCTGCGATTTGCTTTTCTCTCGTTTCATCTTTCCTTCACTGCCCTCCGAGTGTTCGTTCGTGCTCATAGCTCGCGCTGTAGCAGCTTATCCGTGCCGTTTCACCGCTTCTTCTCTTCGTTACCCTTCCCACCGCCTCTCCGGCTCTATCCCTCCGCGCTTTCTCGTGTTCCATCTAATTCTCCTTCCAACTCTGTTCCATTCTATTCGCACGTCTCCCTGCCTCTCGCTTCCGCTGACGATGTTGGTGTGCACGATTATGAAGATGGTAGTAGATACCTACTTAGAGAACCACACAGAGCGCAACCACGCATAAACCAGTTTCCTGGTTATCCGACTCCTCGCATTTTCCTGCTCGACGCATAGCGCGTCGAACCCGAACGCGGAACGTACCATTAACGGAGGCTTCCTCGGCTCGATTCCGCGGGACTCGCGGCGCTGCCACTGCCACTGCCGTTGCGATCGACGATCCACCAAGGCCCGGTTACGCGAACCGGCGCGGCGCGGTGGTTTGATGCTAGCCAGAACGCGCTTAAAGGCCTCCCGTCGGTATTGCTTTAAAACGACGTAGTCGGTGCACCGATATGCGGCTTTCAGGGAGACCGTGAGTGCACACACGTCCCAACGTCGAGCATCGAATAATTACGTAACGAGCTCCCGTCTCTACGTGCAAGCATACGTCGCGACAATCTTCCAAGAGAGACGTTATCCGTCCGTCTGGTATGCGAGACACGGCGTAGCCAACTCTGCGGGGCTTTAGAGATTATCAGTGAATTTTCAAGCGAAATTGTTAGTCAACAATGCCCGCGCTACCTCGATGCCTTCCGTGTTACGCGAGAATAGATTAAGCTCCTGAATGAGTACGTCAATCGAGAGATGTTACAGATAAACGAAATAAACGAGCATTTACGCGCGTATGTGCATTTCAATTTAATTTAATCAAGTGCTTGAATATATAGAAACGAAATGAGAGAGAAAAGAGGAAAGAGAGAGAGAGAGAGAGAGAGAGAGAGAGAGACAGAGAGAGAGACAGAGAGAGAGACAACTCGATGGATAAACGGTATAACAAATTTTCAACGTATTTTTAATGAAACGTTATCCCATATAAATTTCACGTATATATATATATATATATCTGCTACTTCTCTCGAGCTGTACATTTACATGTAATTCGCGTGGAGACACGTTGCGAGAATTAGAAATTTAGCACTAGCTCAAAGAGAGAATCTCGCGTGATAAAGTGGTACGAATTAAATCACTCTGTGACTTTCTTAACACGATGCGGATAGCGTCCATAAATCTCAGGCGATCGTACCGTATGTGGCGGAGCGTACGGTGGAATCCACGACGTGGCGCGCACGCTCACGAATGTGCGCGGCACTCTTATAACCTTCTGCATAACTTTGAGAATCCGCTTGACCGAGAACGGGTATCGAGAACGGTCTTACGCCGTTATGTGATAAGTCGCGTGTCCGTTAATGTTGGTGCGAGTCACTCGCACGAGCACCCGCGTAACTCGTGTGAGTCACCTGGTGTGTCGTAACCTCGTAACATATTTGGCAGCTGTAAAGCCGAGTAAACATATTCTAATTGATCGGTCGGTTAAATTCTCGGGACATCCCGGGTTACATCTGGAAAACGGACGAAGAGAAAACGAAGCGAGATGAAACACGCGAAGCGTAATCGACTGATATTTTAGCGCAACGCCCGGTGCAACAAATCCAACAGGAGTAAAGTACTGGTTATCCGTTCAATTTCCATAAGGATCGCTTCGGTCCATCCGCAGCGGTTGATACAAGTTAATGCATCGCACCGTAACGTACGTAGGATACAGTCTGCGCCGTGTGTGCAGCGTGCTGCGTTGATGCTATTGCCACCGATTGCTGATAGTAATTATCTTATCGCGCTGCGTGCTCGTTCCTCTTACGTGTACCGCCCCGATGCGCACTATAATATTACTTTATTAATAATAACTAACGCGCGTACGTTAATAACATCTAGACTATTCTACAACGTTTATTAACCGCGAGGTTGACTAATCGGTGACTATATCGCGATGATCGATCGTTTCCTTAGATTCTGCGGGAAGCGAGCGTCTTGTTCGGTCGCACCGCACCACCATCTCTAACTCGTAATTCCTCGAGCGTAATTCCAATGGCGCTCGCAAAACCTGGTAGCCGACGACGTAAGACTGTCGCTGTCCTCTTTATCAGAGGACGTTCGTAAGATGCGCACGACCGCGAAATTATGGCGCGAAGGGGAAAGGAGAGGAGGGGAGGGAAGAGGACGAAGCGAGAGGGATCCATCGGATCGAATGGTACTCAAGGGCGGACGGATAGCGGCCGCTCGTAAATCGCTTTAGCTGCGGCGAAGCGGTCGTTTCCCTGCGAAATTCCGCGGCGCGAGAGATAGCCGATTGCGATTGAACCCGATGGGACATCCAGAAACCGTTATTCCGCCATGGTGACGCGATGGTATAGGCACCTGGTACGAAGCGCTGGTCCCCCTTCCGCGACCGTCTTTCCCTCTCCAGCGTGTCGTCTTCTTTCTTTCGTTCCTTCTCTCTTTCCCCTTCTGTTTCCTCTTTTTCTCTCGCGCATTTCGCGGTGGAAGTTCACCGAGCGCGTCGATCGTTTCCAGCGTTTCCGCGGAGACATTGACGCTCGGCTGTAGGTCGCGTTGTTCACACGTGAACATTCAATTTTGCTCTCTTTGAATCACCGATCTCTGCTTTTCTCTCGCTCGTCTCCTCGCTTCTACGCTTATTTCACCACGTGTCCTAGCGACTCTAGGTATGCGTATACGTTCTCTCGCGCGACATAATTACTATTTTACCCGACACGCATCATCGGCTCATTCCACGAGTCTTCCACGACCGCAACAGGTACCGACTAATGACATAGAACGCCTCGCGTTCGTAGACTCTGTCTCGTTTCCTTGCCAATTATCCTCGCTAGTCGGGCGTGTACCACACGTTTCTATCGGTTTCTACATGTAGCAAGCTTGCAGCGTGGCTCTCGCTAGCGTGCTCGAGCTACGCATTTATACTATCTGTTAAACGCAACCATCCAATGTTCGATCCTTAAAATTGGTACACATGCGTTATCGATGTGTGTGTGTGTGTGTGTGTGTGTGTGCGCGTTAACAATTTGCGGTTGGATAAATCTGCGAATCGGTCGACGTGGCAGGCTCGCAAATTTATAAACGATGCCGCTCTCACGCTAACGCCAGAAGAACGCAATTGTAAAATAAATTAACTTTCTGACGGATTCGGCGATGATCCCTCGAGGCGACCGGTCCGTTATGTCGCGGAAGAATTGGGCTAGAATCCGCGAGCCAATATGAGGAGAAAAAAAAAACATTCTATTATCTCCCACGGTCATGTAGAACCGTGTAGTAAAGAACAGTCGGGCGATAATGCGTTTAGTTATTCGCTGTCAGATCCCTTCACTCGTGGTATCTTAACTGTCAACATGCGAAAGAGAAGGTATCAAATATAAATGGCGATGGCAAAGTGACTGCGTATTCTAAAAGAGAATAAGAGGATGTCGAGGGGCTAGTAAATCCCTGTCAGCGTATGACTTAACGCGTAAAGTGTCACGGCTTACCAGGCGTGAGCACGTATATAATGTATAAGCGTCATCGTGCGAAATAGAAACCCTGTTGAATGTGTGATCGTGGAAGATTCTCTAAAGTAGGTGGGCGGCAATGGAGGTTTAGGGTTCCGTTGAAATCGCGCTGTCAACCGCGAGTCAGACCGCTCAAGACGTCTCGAAGCGGCGGCATGACTTCACCGATCCGGCCGAGAATGTAAAAAGGACGGAAAGAGGCAAGTGCGAACCCGGGGAATCTGGGCGGGGATAGCGCGAGGTGCCGAGGTGCCGAGGTGGCGAAGTGGCCGATCAAGAGAAAGAGAAAGAGAAAGAGAAAGAGGAGGAAGAGTAGGAGAAGAGACCGGCGGTGATGTTTTCAATGGTGTTGTACCGGCGATCGAATTGTGCGTACCGTTCTGTCCTCCTTACAGCCGCAGCGGCCTCGGTCCCCTCCGGCAGACGTCTTCGGTCGCTCGTGGAAGAGAGCCACACGGCCAGGTGTACACAGTGCCTAAGAGGCAGTCGGCCGACATAGTTACATCTCCAGTGAGCGGGACCGCCACGGTCGCGAGAGTCTCCCGCATTACCATCGCGAATCGGCGTGCGTCTGTGATTTCGTCTTCGTTATATACACCATGCGCGATAAACAAAAGTAATCAGTCTTCTCTTCTCCGGCTCTCTTTCTTTCTCTCCCTCTCTCTCTCTTTCTCTCTCTCTCTCTCTCTCTTTCTCTCTTTTTCTCTTGGTCGCTTAGCCCACGTTTGTGTGTACCGTTTCGGTATATTGTGCGCTAACAGCCACTCTCAAGTTTGCTCACGCGCGCGCGCGCTTACCCACGCGATCCCGTGAGAAAGGTGTCCGTGGAATTCGCCTTCCGCACGGAGCAAGAGTGCCAGGATAAAGCGCCGCCGAATTGCAGGCGTGCGATATTGCGCCAGCGGCAGATCGTCCAACGATTCACCTCCCGCAAAATTCGACATCGATATATCGAACGTGCTCTCCCGACTATTCAACCAGGTACGTGTTCCCTGGAATTTGACTGCGTACCGTGATGTACCGAATGGTACATCGGCAACAATGTGTGCGTCGATGTAATTATTTTTTAACGTGCCACACGTGCGTAGAAACGCACTCGATGCGATTGTGAAACATGACGTTGTATTTCGCTACTATTTTCGGTGGAACAAAACTGCTACAGTTTGCGCGGACCGCTGCACGATTCCATGAGGTCATACTAGTGTACGAAAAGTATCCGGCGATTTAAATTCCCGCATATGCACGACGCGCTGTTTGTTATTTATTGCACAATGGTATGCACGGAGTAAAACGGAAATATGAACGATTCTTCAATTTATTGCCGTAACTGTGTTATTGGTTATGCGTTTTTAATATTTCCATTGTCATTTTTATTTTTTTGTGTCATTTTTATTATGTAAAATTAATATGTAATGTCAATTATACTAATGAATGCAGATGCACAGACTTTTTTTTAACAGACTTATAAATTGTATCTATTTATATCTTCTAACTCTCGAAAATATTTTAAATCTAACAATCGTACTTTATTTTTGCACATTATTAATATAAAATCACACTAATCTATATTACAGGGTGAAAATATATCAGTAGTTATTAATGGAAACATAAAATGTTAATTGATTTCTAGAAAATTTTTACGTACATTTAAAGATTTTAAAACTCCCGTTCCACTGTCTCAATATCATTAACCGAACGTTGCTCCGAAATCCTCTACGTTATCTCTACGACTTGCAGAAATCCTGAGAACTCGTCGTCGTTAAAAACATTCTTGCTTTAACTCGCATTATTAATGCGGGCACAAACCTTATTTTCCAATCTACTATTCCCGTTCCCGTTCTCCAACAAGAACAGAGCGACACTTGACCAACGGCAATACATTCCATCCCGTTAATTCCTACTTCCGTTAATTCCCCTTTATTCAATCCGACAGAGCATTGAAACATTCGCTCAAGCAATAGAAAATATAGCAAAAAAAGAAGATTGAGAAAAACGTTTTAAGATGCTTAATTTTATATACAGTCGTTTTATTCTGTACTTAACTCCAGAAAGAACTATTATTATTAATCCAGTAGTTAAGTGTCGTTAAATGTGCTACAACATTCAGCAAACACGACGATATTTTATGTACTCTAATTACTTCTTCTTTATTTTTAGTTTCTTTTTTAAAAATCATATCATAATATAATATCAAAGAAAAATAAATATTAAGAGAAGTTTTTTCATGATAAAACGTGTACACTTGTCACATCATAGTATTATATAATTCTAGAAAGTGTGAAAACCTGTTGAATTCTTACATTTTTCAGATTAAATGAGAATAGCTAGTCAAGATTCAGCGGAAAAAATAACTCATTTCATATCTTTTTATATCTTCAAATATAATGAGTCTAGTCTTTAATTTAATATTTGCTTTCGTGAATTATTTCGTATTTCAAGCTCAGAATTTACTGTCCTTTTTCTAATAAGATATTTACTCAAAGATATCTATTTAATATCTCTTATTTCTCGGATAATAAATAATCTTGCGTGAAACTTTTTGTTGCAGATTACACACGTCCGCGACGTTATTACATTTTGAGCGTCTAAAGGAGGTGCGACAATGACGAGATCGTACAATCGTCGACAACTTGTCGCGTTACTTTTGCTGTTGCAAACCGCCTCGAGGTACGGTTACGCGGTTTCCGCGGAATCGACGCACGCGGCCGACCTGTCACCGCCATCCGCGTCCGTGCCGTCTGGTCTTTCCGGCCCGGATTACACCGGGCCGTCCGCGGGTTCGGACGAATGCGATCCCGAGATGGTTGGCTTCGAGCTGGTAACCGGCTATGTGTTCACCGCGCCCACGAACATGCTCGAGTCCATACCGGGAACGTTGATGCTCACCGATTGCCTCGAGACCTGTCAGGCAAACGACTCCTGTCAGGCGGTCAACTACGAGACGGGCCTATGCGTCCTATTCAGCTCTAACGCCGACAGCAATCCAGGTAGGATTGAATCGTTATCGTATCTTCCTAAAGACTGTAGTAAGAACTATTGACTATACTAGCATGTGCCGATGCTAGCAAAAACTCCCGAGGCTACCTCATTTGATAACTGCTCTAAGGTGTGTGCAAGCTTTTTTTTTTTTTTTTTTTTACGAAGAAAACATTAGGAAACCTAGGCTCTTAAATTGCCTTTTATTATACAAAGCGTTAATTAAGAACGTTCTACAATTTCATGACGGTAAAAAGAAATATTCTCTACTGTGCAAGGACTTTCTTTTTAAATATTTCAAAAAGTTTGATTATACACTGTGTATATGTAAAATTAATAATATTACTTTAATAGATAAATTTACGAAACAATATCATTATTTATTGTAAAGCAAATAAACGACTAACGGCAATACAATATTTAAAAAGGCGAGAGAACCAAGATGTAGTAATATTTCTTGATCCGTTATCATTAAAATTAGATTTCCATATGTACATGTGGGATGAGCAAGCCTCGAGGTCCAGCGCATCTTCTTGTTGTTTTGCGCAATTACGGCGCTTCATAGGATAACCGAAGTATGTTAAGATCGTTTCACATCAGTCTCGTACGAACATTTTGTGTAATGTAAGGATTGCTTTGGGCGAAGCGCGATAATTTTCTGTACAATGCCTGCGGTACCAATTGCCTTGATCTACCGGATGAAAATAAGCGAAACAAAACGTGAAGGATAATAGACGGTGTCGTCCGGTACTCACGTCGGTGAGAATCGGGTCGATGTGCTTATCACACGTTCTTCACAAACTGTACGCGTAATTTTTCATCTGTCTAATCTGTTAATTAATACATTAATAATGGAAAGACATTAAGAAAGAGATAAATTTTTCACAAATTGATTAAGAATCCTATAACGCGTACAAAAGATTGTATGCCATTAATTTCTGTAGATAGTAAATATTAAAAGAATAGGAATTTTTTCGTATTTAAAGTATGTCAAAGATTTAAAGGTCTCTATTAAACACACTTGATAGAACATTAATATAAATTTACTATAAAATATATATATATATATATATAAATTTCTTTTTATTATGTAAGTTAAGAATATGACGATAAAATAATATTTTGTTAGTTTGATGAAATCATTTTTTTCGATAAGATGATGATTAAATTTTTCTGTTGGCATATACAAATATCATTCGAATATTTTTGTATAGATCACTATATACATTACGTAGAAAATGTAAAAATATAATTTTAATTTAATTTTTAATGTCGCAAAATTTTCGATGTGCATGTCGAATCGTGCAAAAATATTGGAAATTCTCTACCGACTCGTACAATAATTGTTTCCATCACACGTAACAATTTATACGCACGAATATTATCTTCCGTAATACGTACACGTTAGTTTTCATTTTTTCCCAGCATTTCCGACATATTGAACATTTTCTCCGAAAAATTTTTTATGTTTTATATATTCAATGACATGCGCATTATATGTAGCATTTATTGCACGAAATATTTTAAAAGATATATTAAAAGACATATTAAAATGTGCAGGTAATATGACATAATAAACTAAAATTGAATCAAATATATATATAATTTGAAGTAAAACGCGTAAAACTTAATAAAATTAATAAACTTTGCAATATGTTTCATCAAGTGATATTGATTTCTTTAGCGAATAACACGAAAGTAGTTCGTGCTCTTCGGCAAATACCTCTGGAATTGCATCCATTTTCGTTCGCGTGTTCGAATCTTATTTAAATTTTCGCAGAGTACGAAACAGCTTTCGCACTTTCAGTGCGGTTGATTTTTCTAGGAGAGACTGCACCCAATGGAGCCACATATTGGGTGTCGTCTGAGGTACACTTTTTCTCAAGTATTTCTTGACCTATTATTTTCCCGACGCTGTTGAATGCTTTACGGTACATACGCGAATATATTTAACTCGGAGAATGTTGAAAGTTGAAAGTTAATAAAATCTCGAATAAACTGTGTAATAAATTTGTTTTTATTCTTATTTATCTGTACTTATTATATATTCGTTGTTATTCTTATTTTTTTATTTTTTAGTGTGAAATAATGCTTTTAATCTTCTAATGTGTTATCTAGTCAGAGGATTAAATAATAAAAGTGACTTTTGAGCGTACAAGATAATTAAGAGAAAAAAAAGTTTTTATTTTGTCATAAATTTGATATCAATTCAAAAGTAGGTTAATTTTTTTATATAGATATAAAAAAGCGATTTAAAGAAATCTTTTTTATCATCATATCAAAATATATTTTCCGTTTCCATAAACATATTTCACGGGCTTTACATATAGAAAGAAGATTGATATATATACGTTAGGTACATCTATATATTCGGTTCCAACAATGAATTATAAGGATCACGTGCATTGTCAGAGGGTGCTACCGCGATGGTTCCTCATGAATAATGGATACCAGTATAAGTAAGTGTAATGAGAAACGCACTAATTGAATCTTTCGGGGTATAATTAATATAAACTATACGTCCGCAGACGTCGGACTTGTGGGCATTAATTAAATGGCGGAATAAGACCTTATATCTATGTAGAAGTGGTACTGTTCTGTAATATTTTTCAAGCGCATCTGTCAAGAATAATACGTACCAGATAATTTGCTTTCGAGATGAGGAAATTAAAATGAACGTCTATAGAAATAATAATTGCGTGGCAAACTATATTTGAAATAATATGTCGAAAAATTCAATTATTATCATTGTTCGTATCAGTTCGTATCGTACCTCAAAATAATCAATAATAATTTACTGATAATGAACGCAATCAAAGCAATAAGTAATTGCATTCTGTACGATTTGCGTGCAATTGTTCCTTCCTTGATCAAATTATCACATTATCATTATATATTTGTTTCCATAAAAGAATATAAAGTAAATAATTTCTTGTTATGACATTAAAATATACCGTTTCTAATCATTTTTATCTGTACTTGAAAGTCCTTACACGGCATAAAAATGATCTAATAGCTGAATCGTGTGCAATTCATTCCATGTCAGTTTTTACATCGAGAACTAACTATATGACCGGAACAGATTCGGTTGAAAGATGGCATCGCGTTCCAATTGCGTGAGGCACGGCTGTAATTCGTGCTACGAACATCTGGCGAACGGAAATAAAAAGTAAGCGTCTTGTGATCTCTCGTACAATCTACGCGCGGTATCCTTTTTTTTTTTTTTTTTTTTTTTTTTACTCAATCATCGTATGTCGGATAATTGCCAAAAGGCACGACGCGCCAAAGTCAAAGGGAGCGCAATCGTTGTTAATCTTCGTTTTACGTTTCGCGTCTTTTGTGCCGCCGTAACCATCAACGCTTGAGAGCATACGTGATAATCTAACGGTGCGGCAAGATATGTAAAGGAACTTTAACGTACGTTTGAGAAACGAGGAAAGTAAAAGCATTTTACAGGGCGCGGATATGCAAAGGATCTTTGAGCATTTTACGCACCGGGACGACCATTTACGGCGAATTTCTCAAGAAAATCGGGCCCTCTCGGCGCGCAAGTATGCCTGTATGTGACAGCTTGACGTCTACAAAGTACTCTTTTTACTACCTTTAACTCGCCCTTATCTCGCTTCCGCGCGCTCCTTGTCATCTGTCGCGCGCGAGCACGTTCATATTTTTCTCTCTATCAACTTAAATCGTGAGATTTCGGCGACGCGAAATCACGTTAGATGCCGTACACGTCAGTTTAATAGAATCCTCTATAGACCAGAGGCATGATACGACGGAGAGAAGAGAAGAGAGGAAAGGTTAATTCGATCGACTGCAAATCGGTCAGACGTGGACGTCCGAGAGCGAAGAGGATCTCGGTCACGCTTTGATGGTCTCTTGACACGAGTTTCCTTTCGGCACGGCCGTCGAGAGAGGATCTTTTCGCAGCCATCTCCGCCACTTATCTGTTAAAAAACAAAAAGCCTGCACAGATCTGACTTTTATTCGCCGAAACCGAGACGAATAGCCGAATAAAATGTTGCTCGGCCGGCTATACTCAGCACGTGATCGTGATCGACGGCAGGGCATCGATGCTGGCAACAAGAAGGCGACGACGACGACAACGACGACGACGACGACGACGACGACGACGACGACGACGACGACGACGACAACTGACGACGACACACCGACGTCACGATCACGAAACTTGTGAAGCCGTGGGGCCCCGTTAGTCGATGATAGGATCGTCGTTAGACAGGCGAGCGAGTCGCCGACCTCTCTCATCGTCTCGTCTCATCTCCACGCGTGTCCCTCTTTCCATCTTCGATACTTCCTTCGCGAAGAACCATTTGGTACAGAAGGTACCCAGCAGCAAACCGACAGTCGAGGTAATTAGTTCTGAACGATATAATCCAGTTTAGAGTTCGATCTGGGGGCTTGGAATTCTCTGATCTTCTGCTAATACTATGCTTCGTTTTAATGCGTTCTTTCGTTCTTCCACGTCCATAGATGTCGTACTTAATTGAAATTTGGTCCCAGAAAAAAATTATTTCCGTTGATTTGCAACGACGATTTTTCAAATAATTGAAATATGGACAATTCCTGGACGCAGATTATACGTATATCTCGTAGCTGTAGATATATTTTTTCCAAGTCTCTTATTTTCATAGATCGCAGAAAAATAATTAATATTACATAAAGTTACAAATCATTTTTTATTCATCTAACAACCAGCAAATGTAACGTGTAATACTGTTCTTTTTGCAACTTTGCGACTAAAGCTTTTCGAGGGAAGTGTAAAACAGTATTTCCGTACAAGCCAATTGCCTTTGTTTCAGCACGTTAAACATTCAGGCGGAAATTATGCGCAAATATTAGTTTATTAATCCAGTTGAAAAGTAGCGTGACCGGAAACTCTCTTACCTTATTTATATAAATGAGTTTCTTCTTTTTCCTGTTACGTAAGGTAAAAAAGAAAATTGTATACGATTCATTTTACATTTATAAGATTCTTTCGACATAATATGCGGCGTGGATTTAACGGGAATTCTATACTGCGCAAATTCGAAGAAATTCCATATAAATGTAGACAGAGTACGTACGTCCATCAAAAATTTATATATGCGTATGTACAACAGCGCTGTGTGTACGTAACCATTTCCTATCCTTTACGACTGCACTTTCCTTCAATCGTCGTTCGTGATTCTATTTTCCCCGTTCTAGTCGTCGGTATTTTCCCGCACGCGCACATATGTATACGAGGCGTGTAGTCCCGATAGAAAGAAACAAAAGCGAGATCCGCATACATATTTTTCTTAACAACAGTTGCTCAGCAACATACACCTTGGCGAAACACCTCGACTTCCGCGTGAGTCATTTTTTATTCTTATCCTTCCGCCTTTATTTAAACGGGAATTCGAGCGCCGCTATGTGTAGGCGAGTGTATATAACGGTCCCGCGCATCTTCGACAGCGTAAGAGAAAATCGCGCGCGTGACGGTATCGCGAGAAGTTTATAACGATATAGACGGATAAGCGATCCTAGAGGAACAACCCGGTCCCGGAGCAAAAGTTTTCTGCATGCTTTGACGTAGCGTGGACCAAGAGACCGATACTAAGTTCTCGCTTCGCATCCAAGGGATTTAACTTGGCTTGTATTATACAGAATTTTGATATGGTGAAGTCTGCATGCTGCAGTCAAAGATCCAGGAGCTAAAAGCTCTTGGAAGATTAGGTTGCTTATTAAATAGTCGACACACTCGGATCTCAGTTGCTGTTCTTTATGATAAAAAAAGAAATAATATAATCTGCTATTCTTTATGACTAAAAAAAATATATATATGTATATATATCTGGCACTTTACTCGCGCGGGCACACGCGACATTTTTAAATTTATCGGATTTCGTTAAGTCATGGCGGGTATCGACTTTAGGCCAACTTACGATTGTTATTTCTCGTGCCAAAGCGTCGAATGTAAATCTTCGCGGGAATCCGCGCTCATAAAGTATCCAGTGATTCGCTCTGGCGCGGCTCCAGCTTTTAGCATTTCCGACTTTAAAATGTACCCCAGCGCTGTTAGCTCTTAAACTGCCGATTTCCGGAGGATTTATGCGCGCGGACCGATTCGCGTTGAAATTGCACCGCGCGCTTATTACGATCCGCTGTAATTAGAACTATAGATCAACGCGCGGATAATACATTCGGATACGGCTAACGTCCTCTCTCTCTCTCTCTCTCTCTCTCTCTCTCTCTCTCTCTCTCTCTCTCTCTTTCTCGCCCTATCCTTTTTTCCAAGGCGACGACGACGACGATAGAACAGAACGTCTGGCGAAAGAACAGCGAGCGAGTCGCCGAGGTGCGATTGTTCTCGTATTTATTGTGGTCACCCGACACATCACCGCGGGTTCTCTTCGCTATCGAATCGGCGTCGACTAACGGATCTTGCCTGTCGCATACCATCAACTACAACAGTCGCGAGTCCACAATGCCGCACGTGCATAGCGTTCGGGACCCGATGCACAATAACAATTTCCATATAAAACGCGAAAGGCAGTCGCGCTACCAGGGCGCAGTCTCTTAATGAACGATATTAACATTTCGATGTGTGTCATAGAACGGGCCGCACGCGATCGGTCGATTGGTACTTTCGTCCTGCATCTGGGGAGAACGACCCGTACTGCAATAAAACGACTCCTTTCCGGAGTGACAATAATGCTATATCGCCGCATCATCGCGCATTGAAACATGAGTTAACTCGGAGCAGGCAATATGGAACCGCAAGCTATCGGCACTTGGTCGTATCTACGTATCTATCTATCGTGTAAGAGTAATTTTATGACAGAATGGAACTGTGTAAAAAAATTAAAACGGTTAACCGATTAGCCTTCGTCGTATAGTTCATCTTTGATTAAAGATACAATTCGAGCTTTCAAGTCAACGGTATTTGTGTAACATTTATAGAGACTATACATATATCTAAAGTCATGCGCAATTTCTCGGAGAGAAATTTGAAATAACAGTTTTATTGTATGTTTTGATTCTCTCTGTTATTGTTTAATTTGCTCTGTTATTGCTTAATATGAGTAACATAAGAATAATTAAATAATAATAATCATAATTAAATAATAACATACATAAATAAAAACAATTAGCACAAAGCAACGCACATCAAATGCTATATACACTTTCACGATTATAATGACAAAGTCGCTGCTAGTTGGACAGGTTGACAAATTATACATAATTCGCAAGTCAATTTCATATATGATTGTCTCGCTATGGGAATTAGAGTTGTTGAGAATGGTCACGGTGGGTCAACTCGAGAAACGAATGGGCTCCTTCTAACGATGAAAGTAAATACAAGCTTTCACCATGCAGAGGAGTTGTAAATATTTAAAAAGAATACACACTGATTTAACTTCCTGCTTTCAAAACGCTTATGCCATTCTAATTTTCTGTCTAACGTAACGTTAGATTTGCATAAAAGTAACTTTCAGTATTATTCTTCAAATTATTTCGAGTATTATATTGTATTGCAAAATTATATTATAATTATAAAGTCAATAATATAATAATAATAATAGAAGTCAATAATATGATAATAAATAATAAAATTAATAATATAATAATAAGTAATACTAATAGATGATTTTTAAAATTATACAAAAGTAGAGAAAGAATCGAAATGACAGACACACATTCAGTCCTCCTTTCGCGATTCTATCGGACATTTCCCCAGGCAATTATGTTACGCGGCTATTCTCAAGTGACACGCTGAAAGAAGAAGAATGCATTCGCCGTATGTCTGTCACCGGTATGTGCGAACAATCGATGGTGACTTATGCCAACGAGTCGTGCCTCTTTTCGCATATCCAGTGCGATGGACGATGAACATTGCGTGTTGGGGCACAGCACAGATACTGAATGCTAAAGTGCCTTATGTACTGCAGACTGGATTTCAAATAGCCGTGGGAAGTACTGTGTCTGTCTGATATCGCCAGGAATACTAAATACCTCGTGTCACATAATACGTACACGAAGTGCCATCCGGCACGTAAAACGCATTCGATCGCCCGAATCAAAGTGCATTGTAAAGAATTTTGTTCCTCAATCACGAATACGTGTATATTTTCACGTACGTATTCAAATAAGTAAGGCACAGACGTATAGGCAAATGCTTCTCGCATACGTTTACCGTAAGTAAGGCACAGACGTATAGGCAAATGCTTCCCGCATACGTTTATCGTAGCCACGTGTCGTCGAGTGGTCAGATGGAAAAATGACGAGTTGTCTGAAATTTATTAATTTAATTGGCAGAAAAAGAAAAATTTTAGTCAACAATTATTACTGAGCCATGTAACTTTGTATTTCTCATGTTTCGCACTCTACAAGTTGCGGTGAAGATTTCGCGATTAATATTCCTTTGACAAATGAGAGCTAAGTATATATTTAAATTCTTGCAGAAAATTTGTGATTTGATCTATTATATTCGTACAAACTGCTTTTGATAAATCTATTCCGAAATAATTACTGTGTATTTCACATATGCAGATATTCAAGAAACTATTTATTATTATAATACATATAACTCGGTAGCATAGTAATTTATAATAATAAACTTTCTGTAAAATTAATATAATAACATTGATATATATATATATATATATATATGTAAATTTCATATTTTGTGTTAAACATATCTTTTGTTATTTATAAGTTTATAATTTTATGTCATTTTATTTTATTGTAATTGCAATAGAAAGAGAAAGAGTCTAAAAGCCTGAAATTACTATTGTTAATAGCCTATTCGGTAGTCGGAATGTTCTAAAGATAATCATAAAGTCGTGTAGTCATTCTCGGAAGAAATCTCCGACCGCTTCCGAATCCAACATGCAGAGTCATCTTAGAAGGTTACCGCCGGTCATGAAGAAATAAACAGTAGTCATTGCCTTCGTCATATCCTAACTAGCTAATTCTCTTAGTTCAATCGAGCAGACCAACAGTACTATTTACGCGTTGGAACGCTTTACTACATTGATATTATATCGCGGATAATCGTAATTAAACTGAAATTAATAAAAACAATTATGTTATTCAACCATATCTGATCAATAGAACACTCAAAAAAATATTTTGCTAATGTAGATGGGTTTCTAGATGTGTCAATTAAAATTTATCGCTACTTTTCGTATCTGTTAGAATATTGTTCGTCACGCATAGAATTTATAACAGCAATATTCTAGCGATACCTCTAGAAAATTTAGATCCCATTGCCAAATATTAATCACAAATATAATTGTCCTTGACAATAACCCTTAAAGATAGGCATCGCGGAAAAATTTTCTGTCTAAATTACACTAATAGTACAGATATAAATTCTGTCTCTGTCATTTAAATTGATCAAGTGCAAAATATAACAAGCGGTATCACAGTAATAATTGTTAATAATTTATCTGTTTCAGTTAATTTTTTACACCTAGAAAATTTTTGTTCAAGTTGAAAGATCATTTTTTTGAGTGTAAGCAATAAGTCTAAGAATTCTAATAAACGTATACAATATATTTTGAAAATTTCGTACCGTGTAAATGACATACAGCGACACAAATGGATTTTCAAGCAAAAGGACTCGATTCTCTCACGATGCAGGTGCGATTACGTTCATGTTCTAACCATTTGGATATAACTAAATAGCATCTCCCACGGGAACGATAATCACCGTCGTGCTTAATTAAGTTTCGTAAAACAGTGCGCGCTTAGTGTGTATCGAAATTATCGGAACGCAGTCGTCGTCGCGTGCACGGCGGTAACGTTAATGACAAGAACTTAAGACAATTACTCGACACTTTGCATTCCCGGCGAGCCGGGAACGAAATGGCGTAGCCGCGTGATCTCCTTGAGCGGATCTTGAGCGAGTCGTCCTGTAATTCCGGCGCCGCCGAATATTCAATTGCAGCCGCGCGAGAACGCGCAATCTGCGAGGTGCGAATAGTTTCCGTAGAACCATCGAAAGTAATTACGTTATTGGCTCGTCGTTCCTTCTCGTGCCCTGGCTTCGGTCGTGCAAGGTCGAATCGCGTGCTCGTTTGCCGTCGGCAAGCAAGATGTGCAACGTTTGCATACCTATACGTTTCTCTAGTCCCCTTTTTCCTCCTTTAGTTCCGCTTAGATGCGGTTTTGTGTATTAAATTCTTGCAACAGGCCGCACGATGCATGCACGCAAATTAGAAACATACCATCAGGGATGTACAGCTATGTGGAACGTAACTCGCCCCCTTACGACATATTACACGCCGTTAAAAAGTGACAAGAGACAGGCGGGGCCTTGACTACCTTTACCACTGTCTCTACTGCTCCTGCATATTTATGACGATAGCAATGAAGGCGACCGAAACGTGCTTTTTTCACGTCGGAGATGAATGAGAGAAAGCAACGGATATATGCTGGGTACGCATTATACTTTGCGGTAATGAAATCTTTCGTTTCACTAATGTGGAATGTGTTATTAAACTTGGGCTTGGACGTAATTTAAAATGACAGCGTATTTGCATAATTATCGTAGAATCAGATTTGTCTTAGAAAATTATAAAGTAACAAGTATGGCAAAATACACATTTGTTTCTTGAATATTGCGCTCTTTTGTGTGACATGACGGGCACTTATTGCGAAATGCGATGCCCAAGTAACAAAATATGCACAAGCTTACGGTTTGTATTTTATTGCCGCCCTAGACAAGCACAACGTCGTGCGGTTGACGGAGTACCGTATTGCCGCGGGAAATGGACGTCGATACATTTCTGAAAGTAAAATTCTTGCGACGTGCGCCGCAAGCGCGGGCACGAACGCTGAGTGGCATTGAAAAACAAAAGTGTCGGCAGAAGTAGGAAGACAAGTGGGCATGACGTGGATGAGAAAGCTGACCGTCGCAAGATATCTTGCAAGTACGAGCGCATTCAATTCTTGGAAATGCATCCACACAGAGCGAAAAGGAATGGAAATTCTGTCGAGTGTAAAGGACGATTGAAAATATTGGCTTCGATCCAACGCAGGGGCATGTCTTATTCGAGCTTCCTACATGTTAAAAACGTCCCCTCTTATCTCTGTAATATTAGTTTTATAAATAAACTCGATAAAAATCCAATATCGGAAGCGCGCGAAAAGGCGTATACGGATAATAGTGCAGTAGAAACCAAGCTGTCATTCGCAAAACTTGAAAAATAATCTTTCACTACATTTTACTGTATGAATGGAATTATCTTGTTTGAAATGCGTTCTAAAAGCTTATTGTTAGTTGAAAAAAATAATCGACCACAGCCAACGGTGGCATAATTTCTTTAAATTCGTCTATTAAAATTATATATATTGTATGGCCAGATATAGATAGATATATAAATACAGGTTTACAACTAGAGAATTATCCATTACCCTCGCATTTATTAGCTTTTAAATTTTTAGAGCTTGATGTAGCAAGTTCAAATTTACATGAAGAGAGAAACAGGAGTGACAGTGGCATAGACAACATGTCGAGAACAAAGGCAAAGAAGCAGCTGTACAATTCTAACTTACAACTTCTCGCAATTATACAAAGAAATATGTTAGATCATATCTCGCAAAGTTCTTGCGTGTACAAAGAGTGTCAAGTAAATTTGTAACGCTTGTCAGAGAGAGACACATCGCATATGTACACGCCCGCCGTTTCAGAAAACCGAAGCAAGTCATAGAAGCGGGAGACAATTATGCCGTCCGGCGCGGCAGTTAGTTGAAAAATTGCGACTTTACACGGCGCGTTAAGTACGTATAACAACCATCCGCAATTATGCGTCAGAAGACAAACGTACAAATAAATGTGCAACCTCTATACGCGGACGTTTCGGAGTGCGGGATGACTTCACGAGTATCTCAACTATTGTGCGCCTACGCAAAACAAAAGCGTACGACATACTGTAAAGTCAGTCCTGTTATTACAGCCCTGCAATATTCAAATATTTAGATACAGTTATTTGAATAATCAAATAACTAGATACAGATAATGATACACGTTACATAGACTCTGTTCTGTTTAGCGGATATATCCGCTATGTATAAATCCTTTCTTTTTTTTCTTTCTTCATCTACATTTTCACTATGTGTTTATTTCAAACAAGGAGAGCAAAAAAATGCAATTAAAAAAAAAGATCCCTGTTATATCTTAATAAAAAAAAACACAGATAAGAATTACAAGAATGTTTTATAGTATAGATGTAATTAAAAAATAAATAAATAAACAAGATTAAAATATTCCAGTAATTTATGATAAAAATGTAAAAAATTGTCTATTTAAATTAATAGCTCAGATTAATAAATATTAAAAGACTTAAGTTTTTTTACGGGTGAATGAACGGAAAGATGGAGAATCAGAGTTAAGGTTAAGGTTAAAAACACTCAACAGAAAATATAACGTTTGAATAACTGCTTGCTAATGATTGAAAATAAATGAGTGCCTATATATATATATATATATATATATATATCAGCAAACATAAATTAAGATTCGATTCAGTATCTAATCATGTCCAGTCCCATTTATTCGCCGTTATATTATAATTAACATAAATTTTCGAGCAATATACAATAAATGTCTAATAAAAATGTCAGGAATAAAATTTAAATTTAGAATCTTAATATACGCAGATATGTTGTTATCATCATCATCATCATCATTACCATCATCATTTTCATTTACTTGATTTACATTGATTTGATTCGCCAAACCATAAAAATCCTATCTCGGCAAAATAAGCTCTTACTATATTGCCCCTTTTACATATGTCGTTGTCCAGTATTTTACGATAAAAACAGAAATGATTAACACATGTAAAAAAGCATTAACAACTACGCGGAACCTAACCAGCGGTTAGATCAGTTTACCTCACCTTATTTACGATTTTATCGAGCCACCTGCGACAGAGATTACGCCTTCCGAACAGGTTTTCGTACCGCGTTCGCAGTGACATTCACTGCTGTAGATCGCTGAAAGTCTAACCGCGTAGAATGTAGAAAAGGAATCTCATTGCCTTTGTTGGCGCGCCAGAACGAGAAGTCGGGGAGAAAGAGGAGGAAAAGGGGTGCTCCAAGAAAGCCCAGATTATACATCAGATTCAGGACGCCGACGTCGACGGGCGACGACGTCGTTGCCGATGCTACTTGAGCTCAAATCGTATCTAAATGTACCTCGTATATCAGAAATCGAACTATTCCTCGGCGTTCCGCTATGGGACGGTTTACGTATGTCATTTCGCGAGATGGCCGTGCTACTTTGTTGCAGATGCGCCCCTACCCCTACATCCCCCGTGGTTTGCGACATCGTGACAAGCCGCGAGCGGAAATTTTCTTTACCCCTTTCTTCCGCCGCCGTCTTTGCTTACGATTGACTTACGAGACATTTCGAGTATTTATGGTAGAAATACGAGATGTAACCAGAAAATAAAACGTGTATTATATTTCGTGTCACGATACGTTATCAAGCTGTTCCTCTTGACAACGTCCGTACTATCAAGTCCGTAATTTAGAAAGATCATTGCGATAAAAATTGTTAGACGTTTACGATGCATACAATGAGTTATTTTTTTCCCCGCACAAGTATATATGATGCATTTTTCAAATCGAAAGTGTTAGTTTCTCTCAAGTGCGATGTTAGCTCGAAATGTCAACATTTAAATTTATGCATTCGCTTATTTAATGAAATCAGTGTATTATCACTCAACAACAATGGTTTCAGTTATAAGTATAGCATGCAAGCAGTGAAATCTTGTTACCATTTTAATCAGTATTCATTTTCACTGCTTCAGTTTAAGAGAGTGTGTTTCATTATGGCCACATTTCAGTATAATAAATGTATTCCACAGGTCTCATTAAGATTGCACTAATGCAAATGCAAATGGAAAAGCGTTAGAAAATTGATATAACGGTGTATCTTTATGTTTCTTATTGTTAGTTATGCAAATATGATCTACAGATACCTATTTCGTATTAACTCTTGCATTTTAAATTTTAATTAACATTCGGTAATAAATTTATGTATGTATGAATTGGTAGATATATTCATTTCTTTCAAGGTGTAAGCCCACACGGCACAAAGCTAAGTAATTAAACGAACGGTGAAAACACGTGACGATACTGCCAATGGATAATACACGTGTGCCATTGTATGTACCATTCTTCGCGGATCGGATATAACAAATACACACATCCCACGTAAAACAACGGAATCGATCGGTGCGGGGGAGTGCTTGTTCCGGCGATGTTTTGCTACGCGTATGCTGATTCCACAGTGAATTGCGCTTTGTACTGATCGAAATAACGATTTCGCTTTTCTAATTGGAAAGGGGTCAGAGGTTACAAATCGTATCTCAAAATGTAAAGGTTCGTGGTATAGAATGTATATAAATGCGCGGGAGAAAATCCTTTTGCTTCTTTAATCATCATCACTCTGTTATTATCTCCGCCTTTTCCTCTGTGGTATCTATGTGTCTTTTTATTTTCTTTATTTTAATAGATTCCAAGCCACGAAAGAAAGTGTAAAAGAGTTAACGGATAAAAAAACGGAAGAGAAAAAAGAAAACGTAAGAGATGAGATAGATTAAAAGTTAAAATATTTTGAAAAGTTCTAGCTAATCAAATTAATTAAGATTCCATGTTATCGTATATATATATATGTAATACAGCAGTATTATAAAGAGTAAGTGATATACCTACTTCTTGTACATGTGAAGTTGTGAGCTCCGGAAGTGGGCATTCATGATCATAATGTGGCGCGTATGTCTCACAGTCTACAATAAGTAACATCTTCCTACAATTTGAAGTTTCACGGGTAAGTCGACCGCGGTTGATCGCTGTAAAGAATCCATCTATGCCGTGGCCGCAACCTCGACCACAGTCTCGCGCAGTCGCCATTAAAAACAGGCAACGGCATTAGCTTGCACGGCCTCGCAAGGCGTGACCTGCTGATGGCAGGTAATTGAATATCTTTAGCGCCTCTTTGAAGATCGACGTGCCGCGTTTCGATTCGTCTCGCTTCAGAAAATCTCCCTTCATACATCCCCTCTCTTGCAATCTCTCAAGTATTCTTCATTATCTTAATGGCTTATTACGTCCTCTTCAAATTTCACGTAATTTTTCATCTTGTCTCTCATACACAAATGTACTTTGTCGTTTTATTATATTTATACATATATACACGTATAAAAACAAAATCTTTTATAAAACAAAGTATCAATATTTTTCTTTCAGTTAGGTCAACATGGCATTAGATTTAAATTTTAGTGCTGAAAGGGCCAAGAGATGACTTGATTCTAAAGTATATCTTACTAAACTTTTATTATTATTTTCTTTTTCCTCTTTTATATGTCTCATTAATTTTTCTTTCTTTTTCTCTCCCCCGCTTTCTTTTCTCTTTCCAACAACCCCAACTTCAACTGCAAGTTTTCCACGAGTCACGATCGAAGCTCCCGTCACATAGTAGAGATTAATTACGATTTAGCAAAGAGCGGATGACGTATGACGAGACGTGGGTGGAGTGCCTACTTCGTCGCTTATCGCGACACGGGCCAATAACCGAGGAAGAATATAGTACTCGCACGCTGGCGAATGATAAACGCGCTGATCTATCAAAATTGTAGTTCAACTCGACAACGTCTATAGAATACCGAAATCACATGCATCGGACCTGAACGACATAACAGTGTATGCCACTTTACTGATGGCCTACATACAATATTGTATAAAGCTTGGTTATCAAAATAAAAAATAAAAGCTTATACGTAATTTTTAAAACAAAACATATTACAATTGATGAATGAACATATGAATTTCAATTTTCACGATAATTTTAATTATAAATATTTTAATTAAACAGATTTTACAGAAAAGGTAAAACTTTTTATAAATTAAAACTATTATATTTGTATTATGTTAAAATTACTTAAATTTAAAATTTAATTAATTTAAAATTACTTGTATGTTGCAATGTTGATGTTTTTGAAATGTCTTCAATATAACTATTAGGTCTAATTTTTAATATAAATTAAAAATTTGTATTAATTATTATATGCCGAATCTCTTTACGTAATTAATTTGAAGTTATTTTCTTATGTTTCAGGCGCGCTGTCGCAATCTCAATTTCCCGTTTTCACGATTTACGCCCAGAAGAGTTGCCTGGCGGTGAAGCCTTGTGAGCGCGCTTGGTGCATCGATAGAGTCCAGGGACACCGTCTTCAGGGTCACGCACGCAGAACCATGACCGCCTCCTCGAGGCAACACTGCCTCGAGCTCTGCCTCGGCGAGCGAGAGTTTCTATGCCGGTGAGTACTCTGTGCAACGCGGAGCATTTTTCAACTTATATACGTAAGCGTAGAATTGTCCGATTGCTCGTTTTCCACCGATCTGCTTTCCTATCCGCCCCATCGCGGATATCGCGTCTATGTAGAGCAAAAGAACGAACCGACTCGTCGCGAATCGGTACGCAGAGGGAACGCTGGTTCGAGTAGCCTTCGAGAAGCGTACGCTCCAATGCATTTTCCACTTATTGGATTCTTGGACCAGCTAGACGACGTTGCACTACGCTCCTATACACTCTCGAGTGTTTCTCAGACGTGAACCGTACGCTCGAACATTTCATGCGAAAGAAAACGGCTAAGAATACGGTAGGGGAAGTTAGAAAGGGTCAATCTAGTCCGTACGTAAAATTGCTCTGTTTTCGAGAGAAGTTTCACGATGACATAAGTAAAAATAAGGTGCAAGATAATCTTAAATTTTATTATATGAAATGATAATGTGAGAAAATCTCATTGAAGGAAAGTACACAGACATTATATATGTGTTCATACGTGATATTTTTGAAAATTAAATGTGCATGCCATAATACGAGGAAATTAATTTAAAATGCAGAAAAACATTATTTAAACATTTTGTGGTATGCCAAGCAGATAGTAATAATATTCCATAAACAGTAAAATTTTTCACAGTATTATTAATTCCACATGAGAAATATATAAAGTACCGTGAAACTATGATTGCAAAAAAATTATGTTATACTAATACATTTTCATAAATGTACGGTGTGATATATTATATTTCGCCACACCACTGACGTTGATAAGTCATCATAATATTAGTAACGGTACAGACAACTCAAGTTTTTATCGTCGAAGAATTTGAATTCTCTTATCTCGTTGATGTTTTCGTAAAACTTGAATGGATGTAAAACTAATACTTTATGTATGCCAGTCGTTCCTTTTTATTCGTATCATATAAAATGTTTATTTTCAAGGCTCTCGAGCATCTTACGACGTAATGATATTGATTAATTTTGATCGCGTCTTGCAATCATATTTTAAAATTTATAGAGCACTTCCGCCTATATAACGATCGAAGAAGTTGACGTGATATGCGATTTGATTAGCTAACGAACTAGATATCGAAACAAACATACGCTGTTTTACGAGCGTAGACGCCGCGTATTGACGAACGTGTCCTTGTTGCAGATCACTCGTCACGTTGATCTTATTTATCGTAATGTGTAACGGCGCGTAACCGGATGCAATAATGCGTATCGCGGCGTCCTTATTGCGCACGCTTATAAATAATGCAGTTCCGCGTGGACCCCGGATAGTACGCTCTGTATGCGCTTGCTGTGGCATCAGAAGCGTAATGACCGATGCACTTTCATTACTTCCACAACGAGCGTGGTAGAAGGGGAGCTTGCGGGGGAAGAGGTATAGAGGTATAGAGTGTGGCACGAGTATCGCGTTACTTTACGGCATGATTATATTGCATTTTAATTGCTCTCTTTCACACGCGTCGCTATAGCAAACTGTTTCGATCATGTAATACGAACTATTTCTCGTATAATACATTACGTATATGAAAATCGTGAAAAGCGTGAAAAACGGATATCACGTTCCAATGGGACAGGAGTGAATGAACGGATAAAATATTCATACGGTGTTACGCTCTTTCAGTAATCAGATTAAATTTTTTCTACGTTAAAATTCGCAAATTTTGTCCCGCGCAAAACGCTCGTGCATGCGTCTCGTATTCCTTTTGATACACAAGTTGTGCTTACATAGATATCTCCCAATGCCGTATTCTTGTTCTTTCTAATCTGCGAGAGGAGGGTGTTTTTACGTGTGCATCGTTATTGCCAATTCTCTTTCTCCGATCGTTATCATCGATTACGAGTGAGCGTCTAGACAAGAATGATTTCTCGTGCCACGATCGACCGTTAGACACTTAAGAATTTTTCTCGCGGAAGTAATGATTATATCGATCCAAAGACTTTCTACGATTTGCTATATGTTGATTTATATGCTAATCCGCACAACTCATCTATCAATTACAACGCTGATCTATAATTACGTTCACCTTTGAAATGCACTTTTTACCACACATCGTAGTAAATGTATTTTTAGCCGTTTTTTAAAATGCTCTTTGAATGCCGCAAGCATTTTCAATGTAACACGTGCTTGCTCAATGCAGCAGTAAGTCATGTAAACAAATATTTTTTTTCTCGTTTCACTTTAATTAAACTAAACATACTTTTATCAGTTTTACGTGCTATACCGATATCGTACGTTATCAATTTTATATATATATATATATATATTTTGCAATGATTCTTCCTCGTCCATTATTGAAAGAACGTTACTTTTACATCAATGTTTTACGCGGTGCCGCCACAACATAAATAAAATTAGATGAAGTGGTGGTGGGAAACTAAGTGTCAAGGTATCAGACACTTTTCATTGATCAAGTATGCGGAAGACGACGGGTCGGCGCGTCTTCCGATTTCGATAAAGCTCGGTGTTGCAGCGCGCGTTTATGCGATATCACGCCGACGCGTCAAGGTTCGCGTCCGTGAGGCCGAGCGTGCCGGGTGAATGTGCACGTGCACACCTTGAAAGCCTCCAAAGCGAAAGGTCTCTGCCAGCTGGTCTCTCGCAAGCGACCCGAGAGCTGGCCCCGGTCGACTCCGACCCGAGACAAGGTCGAGAGGTCCTTGGCCAAGCGGAACCGTATCAAAAGTGGCATAGCTACGCTTTTTCAGGCCCCCGGTGTTTGAGGAAACCGTGGAAAAGAGAGCACTGGCGTGAATATATGCATGAGCGACCCAACTGCTGAAGCAAATTTCCTGAACAAGCGCGCACCCGGGCTGCAGGAATAATCCGCTTTAATCTTCTTCTTCGAAGAAACGAAACGGCGGGCGTGAAAAAGAAAAAGAGAAATAACAGAAAAATTAAAAAAAAAAGTTTTTCCGTTTATATCGTTTCTGATTTTTATAATAAAACTGGATGAAAAATAATCTAATTGCGGTTACGCGCTCTTTTAATCCGATTCGTTATGCGTGGAGGATACTCGACCATCGCGTATGCCACACGGAATTCGGTCAAATAATTAGCGTTAATTTATTTCGAGGCGATTTATTGTGGCAGTTGGATGCAACGTTAATATTAATTGGCATTGCAAATTGAATAAGAGAATAATAATTATTTGATATATGCTTGTTTCAATGGAGGCTATTTAATCGCGAACATCCGAATTCATAAACGCTGCGAAATAATTCGGTACGAAAACTCGCAGCGATATCGACTAGAATTATATAAATCGAGCCGGTATCGAGCCGAGGCGATCGACAGAAACGTGCCGCGCAATCCTGACGGGAGGGCAAAGAGGAACAACAATGAAACATTTATCCACGAGATAATACACAGGATTCAGAGATCATTGCGCGCGCATCCTTACAACTCGCATAATCTTTCTCTAACCCTGCTAACCCTGGGAGGTCAATGCTGTATAGCGGTAGAAAACATTTATGAAAATTACGTAAATGCACACTCTGTCGTTGAAGAAAAGTCAAAACGGAACGGTAAGGAAGCGTGCGCCGCGAGAAGGGTGACCCCGGCCCTTCGACATCAACGCGGAAGAAATCGCGGAAAGGAAGTTGGCTGTTTCATTAAATGTCCGGATAAATCTGCGGAGCCGCGCATCCTCGGCGCGCGCCCGCTCCGCTGCAATTGTTTGCTGTACCGCTCGCTGCTCGCGGATAATCAAGAGAAAACCTGCGGCATTACGTTATTGCGTAACAATGCGCGCGTGTGATCTCGAAGGTCGTCAGACATCGTGACGCTCTGCTTGTCTCGCACGAGACAATCCGAGACTCTCCGAAGAAGAGAGCGCCGATGAAGATTGCATTAACATTCCATGGGAACGGTATTCCCTCCGTGTAACGTACAATCGCCTGATTAGACATTGTCGGCGCAGAATTCTTTCGCGGGAACACCCTGATTTCTAACGAAGGCGCTTCGCAACGCAGGAAGATCCTCGCTAACGCTCCAACTATTATGAGATTATTGAGATTAATTACGTTGCAACCTAAGATCATGCTCAACTTTAATCATAGATAATATGATGCGTTATCTAATTACGTTTCACATATTAGCAAAAATCATTAGCGAATTCTGTTTCTACGAGATTTTCTTCATTTTACACTTTGTAAATTTTTTCCTTTTCAACATTATTTACTAAATTTACAAATTAATTAAAAGCAGATTTTCTACTTTTTCTCATTTAATAAAAATTATTAAAAATTGTTAGCATTTTAAGCATTCGCCACGTTCGAAAATTTATCTCTCATATAAAATTAACGGAAGAAATTAATCGAAGAAATTTTCAAAGTCGATCGAAGCATGAGAATGATGCAATCGAAGGTTTCTCGCGGAAACAGATATAGTTCTTTTGTTCGAAGCATCGATGATTTGTTGCGAACAAATAGTAAAGACTGAGCGCGCACCTCGAGTGATGTGCTCCAGATGAGCGTTGGAGAGAACCGCGTTCTCTCTCTCGCAGATCGGTGAAGAATAGGAAGAAGGAGAAAGAGAAAAGACGGGGGAGGAAGAAAGAGGCTTGAGAGATCGTTGTGCACGCTTACGACCAGCGGGACTGGTCGGGCGATCGATCAAACGCGAATCGGTCGTTCGAGAATCGTTCTGCTGCTACAGGGGGCTCGAACCTGGGCGATGGCTGTTCACGAGAGATAGATTATTACTGCCGGTACGTTGGTATCGGCGTTCTCCTTGTTACCAGGTAATGAGTTTATTGTTTAAGAATCACGCCGGAGTTAGGTACATGTGTGCTCTTTCTCTCTGCAATCAATTACAATAATGTAATATAATCGTAGCAAGGTCTCGTGGCGCGCTATGTATAATGAGGTCTCTTCTCTCTAATGAGAGTATTGGTTCACAAGATGTGGCTCCGTGCTCATTCTAGGCACGTACATATACATGCCGGCATATACATATGTATATTCGAGTAACGCACGTATAAATACGCTAAGATGCACGTACGATATAGCATCCTAGATGTATCCACGCGTGCGTGCATACAACATAAGGTGAGGCAAAATCAAAGAGCAAAGAGCGAGATAGCAGCCAACATTCGCGCCAACTTTCGCGTATGCGGGCGCGAACGTTGTAAATCTCGGAAAAAAGTTTAGTCGAGTACCTACCTACTTAGCTACCTAGCGCGCGCTACGCGTAGATAAAAAACTTGCGAAAAGTTTGCGACGAAAAATTCGAATCTTACGTTCTCTCTCGGCGGCGGTAACCAAGGTTCCCGGAAATCATTAATCTGACGTGTCACATCGGAACATAGCTTGAACGAAGAATCCCAGGAAACAGCAGACACGAAATTCCTTTTAACTAGGGATTAACTCAGCGATCCAAGAATTCAGACAATTTGCATTGCTGATAATTGTAGGAAGCTTTCTTATCCCCAGTAACGCCTCGACGAATCCGTACGATCGTTCTCGGACGCGTTCCTAAAAGTAGATATTCACTGACATTATTACACGGACTCTGGCGCGTCCGGTAAAATCCTGCCACTTTGTTCGCTCTTTGACACCTCCCTTGTGCGTTCAAATCGAATTCTACAAATGAACGGTTGCGAAAGCAGAAGCTGGCGAGATAAAGAGCACTTACGCATCGTGACTGCGCCAAAGTGCCGAGCGCGGCAAACTTTCTGAAAAAAAAATTAACGTTTTGAAACGGTACGACTGGGACGTCAAGGGCACTACAACATGAATGAGAGTTCGGCTCCGGCTTTTATCCGACAAAGTCCACAAGTATCGCGGACGGGATTTGCTGGAGGTGCGGTCTGGGCAAGAAGAGAACGCGTGGAATGCAAGCTACGAAATGGCCATGGCAACTCGAGTATTTTTGGTACGAGAGAACGAAAATGGTGAAAACACCACCACGCCTGCTATACTAATTGTGACATAAGCAGGAAGAACGGCGGTCGTGAATTATGCAAGTTTCTCGGTATAGTGTTTCTCTTTAAAATATTACACTTGAAAGCTCACATTAAATTGCTCGTATAAATTTTGAGTAAGCTTAATCAGCGTTCGAAGATTGTGAAAAAAGATGGACTAAAATAAATAGAAATGCAGTAAGCCTCGGAACAATTGTTCGAAAGATTAAAAGTATTAATTTAAATTTATTTATCATTGTTCTTTATAGATGTATCAAATAATTTTAGAAAAAATGTAAATTTATAATACTCGTACATTGTTAAATATATGATATCAGCGAAAAGATATTTTCATTACAATTACAGAGAGTAGTGCACATCGACTGATTTTATCGATGCCGATACATAGAATTTGCCGATGTTAAAAATAAAATATTGACCTTTACTTGAATAACCAGCTGTATCCATTTAAATATACATTTTATATTTTACTACTTATTGATTTTCTCTTTCTAAAATAATTATTAAAATATATATATACAAAAATATAATGCTTTATTTTAGGTTTACTTATACCTAAAAAAAAATACTGGAAAGATTTTCATTATATTTCCACACATGCTTAAATTAGAACAATCATATACCATTATTTTAACATATTTTTCAATATTTATAATTTATATTTCCGTATTATTTCTTTTTAGTGCTTTTAAATTTGAAATGATGATTTGTATATATCAAAGCTATACAATTAATAATATTAAATTAAAATAATAATAAAATACATTAAATACATAGTTTTATTTTGCACAACTATAAATTCTTTATCGTAATGCAATTAGCAAAATTAAGCAAAATTGATTGTCATTTCTCTTAATCGTAGACGAATTCTTTGGCACATTGAGCGTTATATCATTTAATCGATAATAGATATTGCTCTTTTATTATTACGCTTACACAAGAAAATTGGTCTCTCTTGCTTTACGCGCTTAGCTATGCACTTAACGTTAGGAACGTTGCCCGACGTAACACGTCCAATTATAAGTGTGAAATTCATTGTTGAAAGATCCAAGAGAATTCGACTCGCTCTCAGGCGTTTGAAAGACTGCCAACAGGCGAGATACGCTTCGGTGGGATGTACCGGCGAACTACTTAGAGCAGCAACAATCTCGAAGCCGAGACACTCCCACGAGAAATCTCCGTGGATCGTGCAACGAAAAGAGCGTTAGAAGAAAGTAACCGCAAAAGAGCAAAGGGGACATCGGCATATCGAAGAAAACTAGAACGAAAAAAGAGAGAGAGAGAGAGAGAGAGAGAGAGAGAGAGAGAGAGAGAGAGAGAGAGAGAGAGAGAGCGAAAGAGAGAGAAAGTAATTTGGTAGAATTCTCGTCACCAGAAGCGGAACAATGTTTATATATAACTAGATAGATATGAATAAAGAGAGATAAAGAAAAAGAAGAAGAAACATAAAGAGAACAATATTTCATGATATTGACTATTGACATATTAGAGATCGTAGGGGAGTGCAAGGTGGTAATTGGAATTATTGATTATCTAAGGAAGTATGTGTCGGCAATGTTCTAAGGAACATTTACGACGTTGCCTCGTGTGACGCTGTTTATTACAAGATATACGCCAGCCATAAATTCGCGAAACACGTCGTTTAATGTCGCATCACGGATTAACAGTCGCAACTTGGTCTTCCTATTGTATTCGGCTTGTCACCCGACTGTACTTTACGAGAAACAATAAACGAGCTCCTATAGTGCTCCCTATTCCGACACGCACCGCAATCTGCTCCAATTGCGGATAATCCTGGCGATTGCGCGCTCAAATTCGGCACGTCCTTAATTTTCGCACGGTAACCTCGGCAGTCGCACGTTTCTTCGCAATATTCCGCTGTGTAATTTTTGCTCCTGTTATCGTGAGTCGTTACACAAATAGCCGCGTGACTAGATACGATCGCTGCTGGGGAATACGGTCGCAAACTCGATTGTGAATTCGAGAAACGGAGTGCTTCTTACGTTGAATGGCATCGGTGGCGCAAGCGGTAAAAGTCCGGTAACGAAGTTTAAAGGGACACGAATCGAATATGAAGAAAGTTCAAGATGGGTTAAATGAGATAAGGCAAGAAGTGTGCGGGAAGGGCGATAAAGGACGAGAACGGCATTGCCGATGGAAGAGTAAGCTTGATCCGAGTTTATAATGTGCAACAGCACTTCTACTTGGCATGCAACGAGCAATTATCATCATGCAGCTGAGTTAGAGACGCTCACGCATGCGGCATACCACTTTCCGCGGTCGCTCACCGCAGTGTGCGGATATGCATCTGGATGTGGGAAAATTATATAAAAAGATGGTTAGGTCGAGAGAAAGGGAGGTAGAGAGAGAGAGAGAGAGAGAGAGAGAGACTTGTTACCACATGAAATTCATAGTTACTCGCATCGACAACTGAAAAAGTCACAACACGCTGACACGGTAATTGCGACGAGAAGAGGGACCGCGCCGAGTCACCGGAAAAAGGCAAATTATTGCTGCATAGTTAAGAAACTGAAGACGCGTAACGAGCCATGCGATGCGGTTTTCAACGTGTCGAGATTTTTCGCGACGAAATAGGTAATATATAGATAGAAGATGGAATGTGTTAAGAAGAAAACGGATGTCAGATGGAACGACATGTGCATAGTCGTAACCGTACATACATGTAAATAGTTAAATAAAATTAATAAAGATAAACGACTGAGCTTTAAACAAGATGGATTTTGGCGTAGAGATATCTAAAAGTTAAAAGAGTGGAACACGATGAAGCGAGTGAGTTATCCACGCATCGGTAGGTTGCCAGAAAAAGCACAGGATAAAGAAGAAGAGAAGGAACGGATAAAGCAGCCATCTCCCGCGTGGATAGCGTATCTCTCTGTGAAAAGGTTTTAACGCCGGCGAGCACAAAGCAATCAATCATCCGGCAAAGTTGTTTAATCTCAGCAATAACTTGCACCACGCCAACATATCGTGCTATGAGACGCGGCGTAGCAGCGACTTGTTATCGACGGAAAAGACTTCACGCAAGAAAATTATCAGTTTGAAAATAATGTGTGGAAAAATTTATTCCGTTCATTCATTCATATCCGATCTAACAAAAGAATCACACAAAATTACGAATCATAATTTACCTTTTCTTTAACACGTCGATAACGGATAAATGCACGCAGACTCGTGATAAAAATGTTCCTACGTGTGTACAATTAATTATATACATATATATTACATTCTCTTCGTTACTTTGTTGTAATGTTCTTTTTTACGCGTGCAGACTATAATACCCAAGTGCCTACATTGGTGGATCGTCGAATCATCGTTTTCCCATATACACAGCCCTTCTCCATTACGCTTCAGCGAGTTACGCCAGCGGAACGCCTATGAAATCGTTCGAATACCGCGTGCCGGTAGTGCCTGGACGCTTGGTCGCTCGCGCGCGCACATATATGTATATTGTACATATCACAACGGCACTAACGGCAGTTGCCGAAGGATAGAAGAGAAGGAAGAGAATCTGCCCAATATATGCCTAATTAAATCCATTCGCGCGATCACGAAGCGTGGCATACGCGCAATCATTCCGGCCTGTCGTGATCTCGCTATAGCGCGCACGATACAGCCGTCTTCGCTGCAAAGATCGTTTCGTCGTCGACGTGCTTCTCCCTCTCCTTCACATTCGGCTTCCTCGCTTTCGTTTACCGTTGGACACACACGCTCAGCCCACCTGTGGGTCCGCTTCGTTCTATCCGCGTCGGATATTATCGCGAAACCGCAAGGGGGGTATTTTTCTCAGTCGCCAAGCACGCAGCTGCGTTGCGCGGTTCCGCACGGACACATGCGTAATTACGCGCGGACCGACGTCGAACCATCCTCGAGATTCTCGTGCGCCGACCGCGACCGTACACAAGCGCTCGTATCACCATCTTGCAACCTACAGCAAGTACTGAAAATGGACCGAAACGTATCGGTTCGTTCACAGTTGCAGCGAAAGAGTAAATGATTATGAGAGAGATAGAGAGAGGGAAAGCGGAATTTAAACGCGTACACGCGGCTAGATAGTCGTCTGGACGCTGCGGTCCAGTATTGCTCTCAGCCTCCGAGGTTAAATTGCGATCAAGGGCTTAACGGTGATTCCCAAGGCCGGTAGAGAAGTACGTGACTGATTTCTACGATTTATTCGCGTTCGCAGTTCGTCCCGCACGTATTATCGATTCCATCCGGCGGATCCTGTCCGCTTCGCGTGCGTTCCACCGCACGTGGAAGGACGGCGCACCGCGCCGGTGGACTTTGAGGTCGGATTCGGTTCGTGCAGTCTCGCTCTCGCGTAGAAACTCTCAAATGGCTCGCCACGCCGTACTGTCCGCGCTACGAAATTGAAGCGGGGATTAACTTTACTGTCCGAATGGGAAAAGAGTCTTTACCAGAGGAACGAACGATATTGGCGACAAGGAGTATCCCCTCGATCGCTGCGCTATTCGCCAACACAATTTAACGAAGGATTTTTGAGATTTCCCTTGCTGTATGCTTGGGAAATACGTGAGATACAGAATTACTCTTTACTCGTTTAATCGAATATGCGCGTTCTTAAATGCACTGTGCTATATTATTTTATACTTTTAATCTAGAATTTACATCTAAGATGTTTAAGGTAAAGCAATTTAATCTTAAAAAAGATTTATATATATTTAATATAAGTGCATTTAGTTGCGCATCTTAAATCTTTATTTAATATTTGACAATTGTAAAATATTTACATTTATTTTATCAATTTAAAAATACTCACTTATTAATTTATATCAAATTTTGCCAAATATTTTTACATAGTATTATTATCAAACTTCTTACTTACTTGTTAATAATAATATAGGTATACAGTAATAATGAATGCCAGCAAAAACTTTTAGCGCCAGATCAATCAGGTTCTTGTATGTGCAAAATAAAATAACTAGGTGAACCGTGTTTTGAGACATAGTTCTTGCCGAGTTTTACTGTCATTAGAAAGCGAAAGCGTAACTGTCAGTCTGTCCACTACCACTACATTCCATAAGTTGGTGTTTATGAACATACTTGAAGATTATGTACGCGATCCATCATCGTTTGTTAGCAGCTATAAATCACGCCCGATATAGAGCCGGGCCGTTGCGGTCAAGGTTTAGCAAATAAAGTATTTCTTTCAACGAAAGTTGACGCAGTCAATATCCTTTACGGAGCACGATACGTTTCGAGGGATTATCGCAAACATTAGCATCGATTCACAAATTGGCGACCGTCCATCGCAATTTTCCTTTAGTCTAACGGAATGCTTCGCACCATTTGCCGAGGAAATTTATTTCATGGCGGCGTAATAGCACCGGGAATTCGCCGTATTTAAACGCGGCACCTCGCTGCGATGATCTCGTCCTTACCGCGATTGCGGATAGGGTACTTAAGAGGCCAGGGAATAGGGAACCGCTGCGCCGCGCCGCGCCGCGCCGCGCCGCGCCGCGCGTAAAATTAACGGCACCGGCCGCTCGCATAATCCAACGAACGAGTAACGGCGCTAGCGAGGCAATTAGCCCGTGGAAAACACACAGGCGAACGAAGGAATATTCGTGCGTGATATATACGCGATGCCGAGAGTGTGCGACCGAGGTGAAAACCGTAATGCGAGAGGCGAGAGGAGCAAGTAGGCCTGCACACCCTCGACACAACGACACCGTTATCCGACTCGCCATTGTACGCGACCTACCATACGAAATGTCGTAACGAAACTTACAGATACACACACACAGGGATTTCACGCATACGTTCGTTCATCGACGGGCACCGTGGGTCACCGTACACACACACACACACACACACACACACGAGATGCAGAACAGTGGACGCAAGGTCGGCGATCGGCGGTAACAGTAATCCTTGACTTTACGAGTTGTGTGAGTCGCGACGCGAGAGAGAAAGAAAGCGAATACCGTGAATTCTCTTCCCCTTTCCCCTCTTTTCCCCTCGCGAGACACGTCATACTGTCGCATACCAAAGATCCACTCGTATCTGTTCACACTCGTTAATCCCGTTGCCCTCGATCGTGTCGCGCGCACGGTATTCGCGCCATTCGCGATCGTCGCCGATAGCGATAGCGGCCCGGTATCGCGATAGCCATCGCCGAGTGTCATCGCGATCATCGCCATATATTCGCGATGCATCACGAGCGGCGTGCAGTTCGCCGACCGAACAAGTACCCGGGCTCTGTCCCACTTTCGGAACGTGCGCTCGCCGTATATCTCGTTAGACAGCCACCCACGTGGTCCGAAATAACCCGTTCTAGTAGTACTGGATGCTGGGGCTGCTGCTGATGCAAAGCAACGAGCAAAGCAGATGCGGGGGCGGGTGCGGAGGGGGGGGGGGAGGGAGAGGACGGAGACATCGGAGGGAGAGAAGAGAAGACCCATCGTGGTAAGCGGCGAAGCACATGCCTGTCCGATCCGACATAGCCGCTGAGTACAAGGTGGCATTGGGGATACAGCCAGTCCCTCGATCGCGGTCGGCCGATAGCCGCCGCATGACAAGCCCAAGGGGTGTACGTAAACGGCTGAATCTACCTACCGACCTCTCTACTCCGGACGACGCAAGGAGCCTCTTGTCCGTTGTGTCTGGCCGCATTCCCTCATTCTACTGTCCCTCTCTCGCTCCCTCTGTCTCTATCTCCTTCTCACGCTTTGTATGAATATGTACACAGCATGAATGTGTCTCTTCTCCTCCTACATCTCTCGCACGCTCTCTCTCTCTTTCTCTCTCTCTCTCTCTCTCTCTCTCTCTCTCTCTCTCTTCATTCTACGTTACGCTCTTAACTGGATTCGGTCGATAGCCTACATTCCATGTTTGCCTCGATACCGACTATCAATTCGATGGTAGAGTACACAGTGTCGAAGTACGAATAATCGGACGGTGTAGGCGTCGGTAGCTCAACTCGGTCGTCTTGCACGATCGGCTTGTTGCGCAGATAGGTTCCCGTGAGACGACAGACATGCAAAGTGGCGTGGATCTCTTCTCTCGACCTCCTTCGGCCGGGAGAACTACACGAGCGGGAACGAGGACGAGAATGAGATAGACAGGCGAACGGTATGGAAGGAACGACGAGGACAGTCTAGACCGTATGAAACGATATCGTTTGACCGACCTGCCGCTTGATTAGCGATTCGCCGCAATGCAAACGAAGAAGGAAAGACTAAGTACTATCGTGACTACGTCGTAAATACGCCACGTCGTATAGCGATCGTCTTATCGCTACTGTCTGTCCGGTGTCCAGTATTTTCTCCAACGCGAATACTTAATTTTTTTTTTGTCCCGTTGCCTAGTATCGACTTTGCTTTTTCAAGTTCAATTAGTATTCAAAAATATGCCGACGCATCGTGCTCGACGGTCGCAAAAATACAGACGCAGAGAGAGAGAGAGCAATTACGAGCAAACGCACTTACTGCGATAAAAAATATTCTGTTAATTTATTCTGTAGATAAATTGTAATTAACAAAACAAGAATATTAATTTATTAATTTTCATTAATCGTTTCGAGCAGCATAGTTTCGAGTTAGCACATTTCATGTGCGTAGTAATTGGCTTGAATGAGTATCGAAGAAATTAAATTACAATTGTCAGAAAGAAATCAGAAAAAAACTTGATTGATACTGAAATATTTCCATATCTTATGCGTTCGCGCGTGTGTTAGTAACGTTACGAATAATGCACATTAATATTCTGCGAACTAAGTAGCAAACTCTCTTTCACTCCTGTCTTGTCGTCTCGCCATCGGATTATGATGAATAATACACCATCATCTTCGCTATGCGTGGCGGGCGAATTAAGTAGCCAATATGCATGCTCGCATAGATTTACGGGTGCACGGTCATGCGTTGAGAATAAACGAAGCACGTTATTCGTGGAACGGAAGTGCCCCGCAATGATTTTCCGTGAATTAGATGCAAATCATAAATATACACACACACACACATACATATATAGATACATCATATATATGTACGAATGTGCACATTGAAAGTTATGAATATAAATAGCATTAATGACAAGCTATCCCATTAGAAATCAAGCATGATCGAGCTCGCCCTTCGTCGTTGCGCCCCGCGTCGCAATCCTTTCAATCGATACGATCATTCACCGCGGTCAGTTTTGTGTTATGGCATTTTCCTCTCTTTGTTTCTACTGGATACTTCCACGGGATATCGCGCGGCGATACGTATGAGTAACAAGAATTAATATCCCGCGGTCCCCGTAGGGGAGAGAGAGAGAGAGAGAGAGAGAGAGAGAGAGAGAGAGAGAGAGAGAGAGAGAGAGAAAGAGAGAGAGAAAGAGAGAGAGAGAGAGAGCGTTCACTTTTGCCTTGTCCGCTCGACGTCGTCCCACAATAAATACATCTTCCCTCTTCTTATTCTACTTCCTTTCCTATCTTCGAGCGAGCGTATGGCGCTCTCTTGGTGCGCGTGCGTCCGATTCTCGCGGGTGTGCTCGCGCGCACGTATACACGCAGGGGTAACGACACTAAAGGAAATTTGTAATGAAACGTACAAGACATAATAGCGAATGGCGCAGGAGGCCGGGGGAAGCCACCGAAGCGATTTATCACGAACGCGATGTGATCGGGGCTCGCTTCTAGCGCTCGGACGTTAATAACGCCGGCTGCGAATCACGAGAGCTCTATCCGCCGCCACCACCACCTCCTCCTTCTTCTCCTCCTTCTTTCTTCGCCGTGTCTACTCCGATGCATACCTAATAAAGCGGCTGGCCGCATCGGCCTGACGTTGTACTGGCATCGCCTTTTCCGTACAATCGCATAAGAAGCGCACGACGACAGCGACAACAAAGACGGCGACGACGTGCCTCGATGACGGTGAGGAAAAAGCGCGCAAGGACGCGCGACGTACATAACCGCACGACACGTGATTTCGATTTCGCCGCTCTGGGATTCGAAAAGGATGTGGACTCAGATGCGGTCGACATTTCTCCGTTGAAAAATCAAGCGCGCTCGCAGTCTTCAGATTTAGACGAGTACCGATAATTATCGTTGCGTCCGTCCGTGCGTGCGTGCGGAATAACTGCTTTTTCATTATTCCTTATGAGGATGACTAAAAACACTCTGTTACGCACGGCGGTTTATGTCAAATTAAATGACATAAAAATTAATCTTTTTCTTATACTTGTGTTTTACATTCGTTAGTACTTTCATATTAATGCAATGTGCGCGGAAAATAAAAGTTGATATGGACAACAAGAAAATTTATTATTAATTGATGACATATAATATTATTTCAGTATGCGTGCGCATATATTGCAGTTTCAAAAATTATTCCATCATATTACTTTCGACGTTAAGTGCAATGTAAAGAAGAAAGGATACGAAGACGTGATTTGAAAGAGCAGCTTTCAAGCTTTCTTTGAACATGTCTCTCAAGAGCGTTTACCCTTTCCAAAGACTATTTCTACGGTCAGCAGAAAACGCGATCATTCCCACGCGACGCGTCCTAATCGTATATTGTCTCGGAAAGAGCGGCGAGGTGTAAGGTTCTCTCTCAAACGTATTTTCCTTAAGGTCAGATCAGAAAAGTACGTAATGGAGTAGCTTTCTTCTCGGATGTACATTCGGACGAACCGGCATACGCGGGCATGTCCACTGAAAAGTTCGTGCTCGGTATTCGTAGCAGCGGTTTCTACATCGCGTGTACTAGAGACCGAGTTCGTGGTGGTGTGGATGGAGATCCGGAACTGTACGAACGGATGTATCTTGCTAGCGGGTTAGATCCACCTCCAGCACGGGTGAGTTGGTTGGAAGATGAGAGGAACAGTATACGGAGGACATTTGTAGAGAAAGAAAAAGAGGGAAGAATAAAGGAAGAAAGAGAGAGAGAGAGAGAGAGAAAACGCGAGAATGAGAAGCGATGCTGGCGAAACGATGACGGTATATGTAACAATCTCGTGATTGTCGTACTGCTGCCGCGTTCGACCCTCACGGCTTTCCTTTAGGATTTCCTTCTCTTTCTCTCTTCTCCTTTGTCTGGTTTCGCATTCGCCGTTGCCTACACCTCACAGTTTCGTGTCGATCTGTTTTAGAACGCGAGAGAGAGAGAGAGAGAGAGAGAGAGAAAGAGAGCGCGCGGATATAAGAAGAAAAGGTACAGAGCTGGGGTTAGCGGAGGGTCCGAAAGTGGATAGAGAAAAGATACGAGGCAGGGTATATCGCGCGGTGAGCTAGACGTTTGATGTAAAAATAGAAAAAAGTAGCCGGCATGTTTTGCCGAGCGAGAAAGTGCGATGAAACGCATGGAACGACGGAACGAAGAAAAGAATCGAAACGGACCAACTCGCCAGCTTGGCTGCCCAGACAGCCTATCGAGTTCGAGTCTCGCTCAACGAGTTGGCAAACTGTTCGTAACGCTGTTCTCGTTGCGCGTTACCGTGTATAGTTCTGAATCCCCAACATATAACTATCCGAAAAGAGGAAGCGAGATACGGCGGCTTAGAGAAAGAGAGAGAGAGAGAGAGAGAGAGAGAGACATGCAACTGAAGCATTGCATTTCCTGCCCTCTTGTAACTTCTATGATCCGCGTAAAGCAGCGATTTTCACTGGTTCCGCTCGCGTCGGTCTGACTTTTCCTTTTTGCCTTTCTCTTGCTTTTTTTTTACACTTTCTTACTCTCTCTTTCTTCTCAGCTAACGAGCCATCGCGTTCTCTTTCTCTTCTACCTTGTTTCTTATTTGTTCTACCGTGTGCTACATGCATTCAATTAGGATATCGTTTTATTACTAATGCAAACTGATATATTCGTAGTTGTTGATTTCTATTGTATAATATGTTTGACGACAAAAAAAAGTAGCTACTATACTACATACATACTGTATTACAGGAAAAATGGAATCATCGACTATAATAAAGTATTAAAAAAAAAGTTTGCATTATGACTTTATGTCATGTAAAAAAATCAATTTTAATTATCTAATATACATATATTACAAACGAACGCGACTATCACTTGCAATAATGTCCTGGGGTAAAATTAAATCAGCTCTCAACTTGACAAACAAATCATTTAATGGAAACTCGCAATTGCAATCTCGGAAACTCTTGGAATCGTCTCGGATATATACACACACCAAAAGCTACACGGAGTTCAGGTTATCCTAACTCTGTCTCCATTTCCTGTGGACTTTACGACTCTGCTTGGCTTCGCGTGCCGAGCAAGAAAAATGTCACGGAAACGATCGAGGCGCGTCACGCTCTGTTCGATACGAAGGTAGCCGTGAAATTGGAGATTTAAGTACGAAAAGCGTGATTCGCATTGTCGCCTCCACCTCCACTATACACGACTTTAATTGAGTCGAGCTTTTTACCATTTGTATAAAATATTCGCTTATCCTGCTCGGGTTTTCAGAAAAAAAAAAAGAAAAATTAAGAAAGATATTATTATGTTCATTAACAGCCTCCAACCCATCCCTTTGATCAAGTTATTTCATCGTTGCTGAACGTAAAAAGAATATTTTTCTTGGAATTTTATTTTGTCATAGTCTTTTTGCAGTTATATAACAAAATAAAAGAGTGATAAAATAATATTGAATTTTTATATTTCTCCTTTCTATATCTCGTATAAATATAACTTGTTTTTTTTTTTTTTTTTTTTTTTACGAGAAAAAAATTATCTAGTTATAATAAATATAGTTGATTATCAAGAATTTTCTAATTGCATTCATGATGCATGGACTATTTATTCATCGTCTCTATATAAAAATATTCTAATAGAAACCTGATACTGTATTTCTTTGATAATGCTAATCTATTTTTTGGAAAATTATATTTGAATGTTGAAGAGCATGCACTAATAAATATTTTTCTTAAATTTATGGCATTATACTGTCTCTCCATGTGAGTTTAAAAACATGTATATATTTTATTTTTATTAACAACATAATATATACATATTTTGAACACAAAGAAAGGGCACGAACGTAGACAATTTTCATCATGTTACTGTCTACCTTAGCCATCTGTCGAGACTGGAATAGAGTCGAGAGTCGTTTTTAACAGACGTCTCTTCGCGAGCAGGAAAAGTAATAGTGTCATATTTGCGTAACAAGTGTTATACTAGAACTTTATCTTGCAAAGCCGACAGATGGGTCGACGTTTCAAGCTTGTACCGCACGATGGAAACGAATACGGGATATACGTCTAGTTATACGTACATGGATACACATACCGTTTACGTTTCCTCTTGGTTTTCTAGTGCTCTACACATAATCCTTTTTACACTTGTAAACTTACCTGTAACAAAAATAAACAAAAGAACATTAGAAATTAACGATAAAAATAATTGTGAAAGAAATCGTACGAGTGAACATTCCGCGCGTTGTAAAATCTTAATTTCACTGATTATATTTCCGCGAAATTTGTTGATATATCTTATCGACTTGTTAGTCTTATTTTTAATCGAACCAGGGGAATTTTGCGGCCTAAACTCGATATTATCGCAGGAAACCGATTAAGAAGCCTTATAGCTCATGTCGGAGGGTGTGGTTAGGGTTAATTGCCGAAAATGCCTGACTCGTGCAGGCTGATACGGTTGGGAACCCGGTATTAACGTTAATACACGGTTCCCAAGGTAAAAAATACCACATTGTGCTGTCAATAATGATATATGCCGATTACAACACGCGACAACGTCGTTATTAAAGTCCATCTTTTCATCGTTGGAAACGGTTTTACCAGGTGCCAAACACTGGTTAGGCGAAAAGACGACAATTAGCGTTATTATTTTTTTTTTGTACCTCGTTTTGCTTTAATGACCGCTTGTGCCATTTCATAAGCACGAGCAATATAGAGGCGGAAAGGGGAGAGTAAAAGGAGTTGTGCAGTGGCGACGTCGTTTTCACGATTGCTTGAAAGACGGCAATTTATTTCAGCTTTCACCTCCTCTTCCTCTCCACGTAACATAATGTACATAAACATTACCAGTAAGTCGTGTCTGTCGTCGTTAATTGCGACAGAAATGTTATCTTAACGAACTTAAAGAAGCTACTTATATGACACTGTGTGTCATTTTTACTCGACTTTTTTTATGGACTGTTTAATACAACAAAAAATAAGCTTTGTAAATGTTTTATTTTCAATTACATAAATGTTATGTGTATATAAAAGAAATAGTAACATGTTAAATGGATAGGAACATTTCATGATTCTCATCGATTGCAAGTCAATGTTATAACATTGAAGACGTCGTCTGCAGCTAAGGCGTGATAAGCTTATGGATTTGGTATCTGCACCGGATATCGACGTTTTTTTCGCAAAAAAATGAAGGAGAATCTGATTTCAATTCAATAGCCCTCGTGGCAAAAGCTCGCTTCGCGCAATGTTCTCAAAGATTTTTGCTTTTCTATCGTGTAGGACTTCTTCTATCTCTTTCTACCTCTCTTGAGCTTTTATAACCAGTTAAATTTTTGTGGCGCATAGGTAATGCAGAAGAAGGAAGAACAAAAGAGCGATATTTTCCGTACTGAATTTAATAGTACTAAAAAATTGACATTCATAGAATCTGATATTAAAACACGCATATGTTTTTTGTAACTTTTATCAGTTATTAAAAAATAAATTTTAATCTAACGTATGTATCTAATTTAAAGCAAGTTTGCAACTTTAAAATAAAATCTCAAGTGTAATCCAATTTAATGCATTAATTTCGCGGGTTTTGATTGCACTTTTTTTTTACTCACAATTCATCCAGGGAATGGCTATTGAGAATATTAATTAATCTATCCAAGAGATACGCTATAAGCTTAACATAAGCCTTAATCGTGGACGACCATGCAACTATAATTTTGCAGCGAAGGCCCGTTGTATAAAACGCCTCTCGACTGCATGAAGTGTCATAAATTGTCTCATAGCGCGCGATCCATGAGAATAGTTAATAAATCGAAATAATTATCTTCTATTTAATGTTTCGCACATTCTCTCTGAGGAATGTCTCGTTACTCATCCACCGTCGTATCCGCGTTCTTAAGCATCACGAAAATTCTCACGGCCTTCAGGCGAGGCACCTTATGCGTCTTATGCGTCTTATGCGCCTTATGCATATCGTAGATAGCAATAGACACCGCAACAGGGGGCCTTTCGTTGCAGAGAATAACTAGAAATATGTGGGCATAGTCTTCTGGGTATATTAGCATAGTTATGCTATGTTCTTTCGCAGTTCTTACTTCTGTATGAGCGTACAATACAACAAAGTAGCATCGTAAAATTAACTTCATCCGTAACGCCGCTTGTCCATTTTGTACGCCGCTTACATTTGTATAGTTGTACATTCCAAAAGAAACCATACACAGGGTAGTTTTGCACTTTTAAAGGTTAATTTGCATTACAATATCGACAGGAATTTTACTTACCGAGTATTCAGAGGAAATTTTTGCTTCTCAATTATAAATTAAAATAAATTATAGATTAAATTATAAATTATAATTATAGATTATACATAAATTATAAGTTATAGATTAAGAGAAGGTCGATAATAATGTCGTCCAAGTTTATATTTCCTGATTATTCAAGTAGAAAAAGAGATGTCGAAAGATTATGTTCACGTAACGTTATGATTGAGAAGATTCTATAAAGTGAAAAACTTTGCGCAGATTCCATAAGATAAAGAATAAAAGTTCAGAATTATGTAAATGGTTTCTATGCAAGTCAACCTGGGAATTGTGCTCTCCACGGAAACTTGGATCGATTACATTAATATACATTCGCCATATATCATCAGTTCGCCAGGTATAATTTAAATATGTAGCATAATTTTGCAATGATGTTGAAATGAGATAATTCTATTTACAATCGTATCGGAAACCGCAAATTGGAACTACGTTTATTATGTACCCGCAGACATTGCGTCATTTTTAAACAGATAGGTAAAAGGAATGATTCGTAACATGTACATTTAATGTAAAAGCCCCTCAATGGCCTAGCGGAATCGAAAATCAAAAGAACTATGCGAGTTTTTCTGTGACATGTAACAAGATGAAAGGTTCGAATCGATATAAGTGGAATTCCAGGATGCATCTATCTTCCGCATCTTGGTTTTTCCGAACGTTCTTTGTGTTCGCTTCATTTAGTCGACTAAAGATAGATGAAGTCGAAGTGACTGAATCAACCACGAGTAATACGATCTATCGTGGCAGGAAAAACTGTCACGTCACTTTACGTCTCTCCTAACTCTTCCGGCAACCGTCTCAATCCGCAGCCTAATATTGATTACGCGTCGTCGCTTCCTCGCGAGCATTTCCTTCGCGCATAGAAATCGCATAAAGGCGCATAATTTTAACAGGGACGAACAGATAGATAGGTATGCATGCATGCATGGCATGCACGCGGTGCACGCGATGCGCGCCGCGTCAAAGGGCCGCCACAGATTTCCCTATGCAAATCTCGCCAAGGTGACGCAACCTGCTAAAATAACCGTGGGGAATAATGTCATAGATTGGTACAGGACGAGTTTAGCGCGCGCATTGCGAGAAACGGACAATATATCGTTGGGCCGACCATTACGTAGGACCATTAAATAGTCGACACGCCGAGATAACGAGCATTAGCCACACACAATTGCCACATTAGGTACATACCCGTTGCATACATACGAAAGGTGCAACGCTGCAACGTCTGTAGCGCGTCGCAACTGACCCAAGTCGATCCAATACACACATATATTCCGTTTTCCTTTTTCCTACGACAATATTTTATTCGTTCATTCTTTTCGCGTATCTTCACTGCAATCGCGCGTTTAAATCAAGTATTTATTTCAAATTTAATTCACCCAAATCTAAAATCGATCCTTCGAATCCCATCGCTTTTGAGCCTCGCAGCCATTATCCGTTATCGATTCGTGCTCTACAATGCTCTATACTATATCTTGTGCTCCAAAAATTGTATTTTTCTTATTGAAAAGATCAACTTGGCATTATATACACCGTAATATCAAGTTTATTTTAATATTTCTAAAGAAGAGTTTATTGTATCCGTCTGTATATCTATTTTTTTATTTCCATACATTTATATGTGTATATGATATAGATGCATAATTTTTCTAAAGTTTATTAAAAGAATACAATTTTATATATATATTACGGGAAGAATATAAGATACAATTCACAATACAATTCAAAGAGCAAAAATATTCACTTATTGGAGAATATCAGGCTTTGTTACGACAGCTTGCTTTTCTTTCCAACGTTTCTCTACCGTTTTAATTGGCTCTCAAACAACAAAGAGCACGTCGTCATTACGCAGCCAAAGTGTGTTAATATTGTAACATTCGACGCAGCGAGGTGATTTATAAAATGGACTTTATAGAGCTTCGCAAGTAAGCTGTAAAGGTATTCACAAAACAGAAAATGTATTCAGGCTAAAGTATTCAAGCAAGATGCGTCCTGAAAGGAACACTCCTTGCGATGCAGGACATTTCCTTTTCCGACGAGGTAAATGTCGATCGGCTCCGACTGGCTTCTTTGCCTCCTCCCACCTCCTCATCTCCCAGACACACAGTGCCTCTGTTTCGTTACTAACCAAGAACATAAATGCCCAGATTTCTTTCATTCTTCTTATTCTTCGAGCGTTTCTACGTTTACCGCAAAGACCTTTGATTCTCAGTCGATGATAAAAGCAATAAAAATAGATGCATACTGTATACATGTTAACTGTACAACGACGATAGAGAAATGCCAGACGTAATACTCTTTGTTTTTTTCCAGTTAGTTGTGATTTTAGAAACAATTTGATTACTTCTGACAATTACCTGTACTAACGAAAACCTAATTCGCGAGCGACTGATTCACGCAGCACGACGTACAGATAATCGAAAAGAAAGGAATTTAAAAAAAAATGAAAAAACAGGTTACGAAGGTGCACAAAAGAGGAACGTGGCCGAGACACCAAATTACAAAAGAACGAGTAATTCTGTCGTCTGCTGGACTATCGGAAGTAATCCAATTTCACGATAATATATGAAACGATTCCCTCTGCTGTTTTTGCTTCTTTCAAGACGTGACGCAAATCTCTAATTAATTAATTTGTGTCAGAACAAATGACCGAATATCGAGAAAAAAAAAATGATTCTCGTTGCTTTGCCAAATCATTGCATGTACGGAATAATCCCACTTCACCACTATTTCGGATAATACAGAAATGTAATATAAATTATCCCAATTATCGTAACAACGCTTGTTAGCGCATCGGTAAAATAATTATTATTTGATTTTTTGCTTTCTACGAATCGCTTTAACTCGACCTACTGTCAAGGAGAAAAGTTATTTTTCAGGCCGCGAGCAAATATAGAAAATCTAAGATATACTGCGAGAATACTCTCCGAGTGGCCATAAATCATTCACGTGCAGTCTCGGACTCATATACTTACTTTCAACCAATGAAAACGGGATAATAAGATTAATGCGTGACATGTGCAGGCAAGCTAGGAAAGGTAATTTAAGAGGACGAATAGTTTTTTAAAAAAGTTTTCGGAAATGCATATTTCAACGAATTATTATATATTAATTTTACTACAAAAAAATATGTTTTTTCTTTTTCTCACATTTTTTTTTCTTGAAATACATAATAGCATTGTGATACTATAATATATAGCATTATGATATAACGAGAATTGCAGAAGCTAAAAGTTCTTTGCAATTGATAATTAGGCAGGAAAAGAGCCGGAAAGGGAGTTGCTCGCGACGACTTTGGTCGGTCCTATCCGTCAGTTGTTTTTACTACTGCGGCCGGATCTGCGGTCCGTGGCAATGAGAACGAGCACCTCGTTAGTCTGAAATCGGTCAACCGACCATCAAATCTAGCAAAGAGACGAAGTCACCGTTCCGACAGAGCCAAATTCCGCAACAGACATCGACTTTTCAAGCGCTCATGCGGATCCTCTCCTCCCTCTCCTCCCTTTCCTCCCCATGTGTGAGCGTCACAAAGGAGAACTACGGAACGGTGGTTGCAAAGAGGATGGTTGATCGTTAGGCGTGCTTCCGAATAGCGCCGAAGAAGCGAAACCCGATGTAAAGAAAGAAAAAAAAGAAGAAACGAGACAGGCAGAAAAAGATGAAGGAACCGAAAAGAGCAGGAAAAAAGCAAAGGGAATGTCGTCGATATCGTGGATGATTGCACCGTAATCGGGTCCTCTTTCCTTCACCTCGGGTTACAATTCTCCTCAGGGGGAATCGTCGTCATTCCGACATGGTTCTTATCACTTTAATACATGGTCGTAGAGTGCCACGGAGGGGCTAACACGTTGTTACTACGCGTACGCCAAATAACGGCCATTCCACGACGCGACCTCGACCACACGAGCTATTAAAATGTAAATTGACCGGTGTTCGTTTGACTAAACAGTCATCAGAGACTCCCTCGCACGAGTTAGTTTCGCGTGGTAGCGATTACTCTACGTACACTCCACTTTCCGCTTTCTGAAATTCCGCAAAATCCAGGACGTAGATCGCGCTTGTACACATACATGAAGAAAGTAACATTCTCTTGTATGTAGCTAGCAACGTTTCTTGTTACTTAATGGAAATCTTTCGATAACCAATCTCCAATGTACAATAATATATACACATGTATACGATGAATAGTCGAAATATCATCTGAATAATATTCAGCTTTCGTTGCGTGTAATAACAGTTACTTCCGGCTCGTAGAAACGACAATGTCGTAGATATATCTCGCCTGTAATATATTCGCGGCCTACGATCCTAACTCGTACCTTTCGCGGATGTACGGGCGCGATGTCCTACGAATTACGGCAATTCAGCAAAGAGTAATGTTTTTCCGTCACGTTCCGAGAGCACGCATGCGACTTGGACAATCGTGGATCCGTAGTAGGAATTCATGCAACATTCATCTTTGGCGTTCAACGCACCGCGCTTCCGCGTCTATTGTCAGCTCATACGTTAAAGCCGCGTTGTTGCTGCCTACCTCTTCTTTTTCCTCCTCTTCTCTCTACGGCGTTATCTGTTTGAAGACATCCGCGGGTGGTTGCGTTGGCGATAGTGTGCGAAAGGCAAACGTCGGAAGGATTAAGTCGTCGTTGCATTCGTGTATCATTAATCACGCGATAAGCGGGCACGCTAGAAAATCGTTAGTGGTTGCAGGGCTTCGGTTTTGCTTAGGCGTGGGCGTTGCGATGCACGTCGCTATGCATGAGATTCGGATGAGTAGTAGAATAATTCGAATCCTTGCGCGTTAAGAATATGCACGTATGATCTCTAATTTAATTAATCTAATTCTAAGTAAATATTTGCACAGAGATCTTAATTTTCTTATCTTTACTAGCAGTAAAGATTATTAAGATCGTTTAAAGATACAAGATTTTATGTCGGCAATTTCCATTTGTTATTGCAATTATATAGACGATTTTCAAATTTGCAATTTTCTCACATGTACGAGTACATATATGTTAATTTATTAGCCACAGAAATCACTGTTACGATATCGCGGAAAGGGTTAAATGCCATTTGAAAGAATAAATTTCCACGGATATCCCTCTTGGGAAGAAATTACACCCGATCTGCTAACGTAAACCGATAGTTGCTCGATCCTGGTAATAAGGAAAGTTTAGCCGTAACGATGACTAGAAACGATGAGGAGAAACGAGTTAAACCGAGAAAGAGAAAGAGAGAGAGAGAGAGAGAGAGTGAGAGAGAGAGAGAGAGTGAGAGTGAGAGAGAGAAAGACAGAAAGAGAGAAAGATCTAGAAAACAAGGAGGAAAAGAGTTACAGGGAATAGGTTCGTTTTTGCTGATAAACGCTCTCCGCGAACGTTAATTGCATTCCGCGTGAATGGCCGCGATCGAGAGATTTGCCATGGTTGCCCCGACGAAGCTGGCCAAGGCGTCGAGGAGCTTTAGTTGAAAGCATGGTATGTCTGGCTCTTGAAATTCCTCAGAAGAGTAAAATTATGCGGAATGGCCGCGCGCGACCGTGCGGCACTCAGTTACGGTGGTAGCCGTGATTACCGATTCAGAAGATTTTCAAGTTCCTACTCTCCCATCAATTATGTCGATTTTCCAGCGGACATGAATGCCCGTTAATTAGCTAGGAACACCCTGCTAGTGCTTTCTTACGTTAGTCTTTCAATTACCACCGCATCTTGCATATCGTGTTTTGCGGTAATTACGAAGGGATTTGTATTTGATGCGTAATATCCTATGCAAGGCAAAACGAATCCCCGCGTTTGTGCACTCGTTCCTTTAATCCGCGCATCATTTTTTTAATCTCCATGAGATAGTAGAGCGAAATGGACGCGTAAATAGGAGCATTTATTATATCTACATATATATATATATATATATATATATATATATATATATATATATATATATATATGTATGTATAAATACGCACATAGCAGAACATAAAAATTAATATGTATACACGATTTTACGTGCACTATATAAAAATACAATTTAAATTTTATAGATATTATTTACTAAAAATATGCTCTGTAGTATTCTCTTAAAGATACGGTGCAGCGTTGACCTAGTAAATAGATCCTAGTAAATAGAAAAAAAAGAAGAAATTTCCTGTGATGTTTAAGCGCGCATTAACCTGTCTTTCCGTGCTGTCTCTTTAAGAATACATCGGAGAAGAGCTTTACCGAGGAGTAAATGACAATGAATATTCGTGACGTAATAATGTGGGTGTCCTGCAAAAAAATAGCTAAGTAATAGTACATAAATTATATGTAACAGATTCGTAGAAAGTATTGGATAAAAGCATTGGATAAAATTCTACAAAAATAGTTCTTGTATAAAAATAAGGACGTCAAAAATAATTAATAAAAATAAACTTCGTGCATGTATTATAAAAACATACTTATTATCAACAGTTAATTCCGTCTATAGAATAGAAATTTTTTCAGACTTTTAATACACTTGATGAATTAAACATGTTCGATATTTTACATAAATCAAAATTATTACAGTTAATAAATCCTTTTATATATATGAATCTATATCCAATTCTTCTATATTTTTTACAAGCGCAATTATAGTAGACATGCACAGTAATCTTTAATTATATTTGATCATATTTGGGTGCACAATGGTGAGAGAATTTTCATAAAGGAGATTTCCTTCAAACTATAATTTACGAGCGTAAGGAATCAATGTCCATGGAATAGTCACTCTGCGTCAGCGTTATCTCCGACGAGATGAGCCTTGAACGCTGGTATAGGTAGCTGGGTAGGTAGGTAGGTAGGTAGGTAGGTAGGTAGGTAGGTAGGTAGGTATACTCAACATAGAACCTAACCGGCGGCATTCGCACAATCGCCCGTACTCATCTCGGCGGGTTGAAACCCCCGCTGGGGAGATATCACGCCACCCCCGTCACAGATCCCGCAGTTCGTAGCAGCTTGATGACAGTGACAGCCTTCTAGACAGCAGCCGTTGCGATCACGCGGAGACCACCATACACGATGGTACCTCTCGCCAACGACCGGTAGCTCCTGGACAACTATCATTTAAACTCGGCGATTGGGAATCCGAGTAAATCATTCGAGCCGCGTGGTCGTCCCTTCATCTATCTTCGCCTTCTTGTACCGCCGTGCGCGTTCGTGTAACTCTCACGACGGTTTATTTGCTTAATCGAATGGCGGTGAGATTGCAGCACGTTGCCTCGATAAAAGTCATTCGGTTATAATTACCACGAAATTCCTGTGAAAGGGACGATAATGCGGCGCGAGAGACAGAAAACGAGCGAAACATCAAAAAGACAAACGTTTTCGACATTAAAAGTCGAGATTTAACAAGCTGGTTTATTTCAGACACGATTGGACCGCGCGATATATTTGAAGAAGACATTTTACTTTCACACAATCAACGACGCGAATTTTCCTCTTAACTCTTCATCATTCCGCACGACCTCACCCCATGCCATTTTCCGTCACGGTTCGCACACTGTCTCTAAAGGGATGTCGTTATCATCGAGAGATAGGGACGCGCATGCAACACGAGAAGACCGTTAAATTATATCTCGCCAATATGTGTATGCGCGTGTGCGTATATAAGTGTTCAGCTGTACTGGCGATTACGCTTCTACCGATCGCGCAATTCTCGCATGCTCGCATATCGCGACTTAAGCAGGATTACGACCGAGATAGCAATGAGGGCGATACGACTTTACATATATCTACACGCCGTACGTGTGCATCTTTGAACTTATCGTCTCACTCTATAGCATTATACTATAACAGTGAAAAGTCTCGCTTGGTCTCTCTTATTTATCTCGGTCGTCTTTTTCGCTACTTGGATTTTTCATTAGTAAAATAATTTAGAATAAAACTATAATATATGTCATACAAGATTTCTTCAATCTCATATTAGTATAGGTAGCATTTTAGTGAAACAAGTTGTGCGACCGCACTTGATCTTGTACAATTGACGTGCGTATTAATAGCGGCATTACTATCAACTGTCACTTAACAAGGACTGTTACAAGAGCTCACGATAGAAAGGAATTCCGCGATAAGTATGAGATATCCTCGGCATTGCTCAGCACTTCTCTTTCTGCTGTTCCACTTTGTCTCTCTTTCGCGCAGAGCAATGCCGGCGACGATGGTGGCATTAACCTCCTTTCCTCCAACCCTCCTCTCATTCAATTCCTCCGTGTCTGCAGGTCGGTTGTGCAATTTGCATATGCAAATGGCGTGATATAAGTAATTAATTCGCAATCAGAACGGCATTACCTTTTCGTTATGTATCGCGCAAATAGACCGCGATTCATTAGTCGTAACGTATATATTTATTAATTGGAAACCGCTGACATATAAGTGAAGATTTACGATTAAGGATTCAAACTTTGTTATTGATTACCGCAATGCGCCTCTCTTTGAAGCTCGACCGGCCATTGCAGCCAATTGCTTTCCTTGTCTCTCATGGAGATGCAAAACGTGGAGACTCGATGGTTACAGCTCGCCGAGTGTACGCGATAAATTAGCAAACTGTCCCGTTTTTTGCTTTTAACGTAACGGATCGAAGTACGACTTACAATTAGATACGAATCCAGGATTTAGATTCCGTGACATCTTTGGCGAGAAAAAGCTCGTGGACCACGCGCGATCAAACTTTCAAACTTTCGACAAAATATATCCGGTTTAATCGTCAGACAGCAGAAAAGCAAACGCCAACACTACGAAACTCACGAAATAGCACCTGTTACATCCCCTGTCTTTGTCGATCGACCGCAGTACCAGCTGGGCCACCCGACACCCTTACATTAACTTTATCGTAATTACATCGAGCATCATACACATACGTGTACATATATATATATATATCACATTCGTGCGCGTACGAATCTCGACACCGTCGTGTACAAGTTCGTCAACGTGCATGTATGAGTATATATATATATATATATATATATATATATATACCGTTGTGGAAACATCTATCCGGCGAACGCATCTTCCGACGCCCACCTTCCGTTTCCCAATCTGGGATAGAACAAGTTTCTCCATCCTCCGGTAAGCCGGGCGTCCTATTCTTGGGAGTATCGAGATTTCTCCGAAACTCCTACCGAAGATACAACGACGCTCTGCCATTATCGGGATTACGCCGGTCTGAAATTTCGTTTCCGCTCGTCAGAGACTAACTGTGTCAACCTGAGACAATACGCGATTCGATCGTGTTTGCGTTTCCTAGCAAACAAGTTTACTTCAAGAAAGCAGCGATGGAGCGTTAGAATCTCAGTCAATAGAAAACAGAGAATTGTTTGATATATACCTAGCTTTATTTTATTACGATTTTCATGAGCCGGCTTTAATTCGGACAGCTTAGCGTTGCTAAAAGTAATCATCATATTACATAGATGCAAAATATAACTCGATTATAATGTAAGATGAATCTAATATACATCACGACTAAATACTATTATTCTCTTCGCGCTGCAAGAATGCGCCCAGATACTGGGAGATATTATTTCCACAATAATTAAATTACTTAATCATACTACGAATAACACTTTCGAATACCATTGTAACTTCCATCATTTCATTGCAATAATAATCTTCTAGTATCAACAACAGATATCGCATCGCTTCGCAACAAGTCGAGAGAAATGGAATTTCGCACAATAAAGTAACTTTTTAATATTGTGTACAATTATATTTTCCGACAGAGAGTTAAAGAGATGTTTCATAGAGGGAAAAATACATCTCTCTGAAATATACTTGTTTTACAAAAAAAGGTGGGGAAACAAAAATTACCGCGCGTGCGTTGTGTTTGTTGCGTTGACAACTAGCGGCCCGTTTAATTTCGTGTATTTACTCCCTCGCCAATAGTACCTTAACCGGGGGTGTATTCCGTGAAAGCCGCGCGATCGCGACGACAGCTTGAGAAAGCGCGCGGCGACGTACTCGTAAACGATGTCTCGTTTTGCTTCGGTGGATAGCTCTCGTCGACGAACGAGTTCCGGTATCTTTTCTCTCCTTTCAACCTTAAACGTCTATCGCGATACTATCGGAGAATAGAGAAGCGTAGGTAAGAAGAGAAAAGAAAAGAGAGAGAGAGATAGAAACTGGATAAGCAGAGAAACGAAAAGGGCTGCGAGGATCGAGAAAAGCGAGAAAGAAGAAGGCAAACGACGACAGAGTGAATCGTGAGAGAGGGAAGGTGCGGTATCGGACGAGAACATCGGAGAGTAAACGAACGACTACTCGTGGTGGTGCACTTTGTCGAAGAAGGGCTGGCGAGAGAGGCGCGGCTAGCGGTGTGGGTTATGTATTGGCACATGTACGTAATTGTGGCCATTTGTCGAGAAAGCGAGAGGAAGGTCGGGGTGGCAGATGGAGAGAGATGGTGAGGGATGAGGGCGAGAGGACAGAGAGAAAGAGAGAGAGAGAGAGAGAGAGAGAGAGAGAGAGAGAGAGAGAGAGAGAGAATTTCGTGGAGAGGGCGTCTCGCCTCGCAGTCGCGGCTGAACGCGCAATGCATCACGGGATTGCGTAGACGACGTATATCTCCAAGTAATAGCGCTGAGGTACAGGGTGGTGGACCATAGCTTGCCGGCAGCTACCTAAACGCTCGCCGAAATTCCTCACCCTCTCTCAGAGTGACTCTCTATCCATATCCTTTCCCATCATTCTACGACGCTGCATTAAGCTCTTATCTTTCATTGGGCGGACATTAGCACATGCGTCACTGTAATCATGAGGGATGAATAAATTTGTTTAACCATTTCCTCGCTATGCAATGAATAAAATGAAATATGATAAATACGTTAAAATCGTATGAAATATGGATTTCTCTGCGTTAAAATCATATAGAATTATGTGTGGTCATTAGCATTTGGCATTATGAAAATCGCATCCACTTGTAATTTACATTGCAATCAAGATATTACGAATCTCTCTACGCGGATAACTGTTATTATTAATGAGATAATATGACTACTAATTAATCATTCAATAACTTCCATCATAATATAAACGCGAAATAGTTATGTAGCAGGCAAAATAATTAAATATAAAAGTTTGTTCGATATAAAAATATCATTCTTCAGTTTTTCTTCATACATTTTTCAAAAATATAAAAAGGTAGCCTCTGCATAAATTACATTCTGCTAATAATAATTTTGTCTATTATATGTTATGTGTTATTATTTCATTAAATAACTTGCGAAAGCTATCATCCTAAAAAAATACTCTCCGTGAGATTCTTCTTTCAATCGCGCGTACAATTTGCGTTGTAAATGCTGCCGCATACGCGAATATCTTGTTGATATATGTTTATGAATAATACGCTGGATTTCCCTCCAATGTTCCGTATATACACAATATAAAGCTGATTAGTTCATTCCAGAGAGCACGAGGCTAAATAATGTTACCAGATATGCGGGCGCGGTGGCGTGCATGAAATTTGCCGCGCTGGTTTTTACGCAACGATCATTAATATCGTCGCTTATCCGGGTCTAGTGGGATTACCCAGCGTTGCGGGTCAACGGGCTAGGGCAGAGTGAGCAATCACAAAAAAGTAATGCAAATTAGCTTTACTTTTTTACTCGTCATTTATACTCTGTCCGTGTATGAACTTGTGAGATACTTGAGATACGTTCGTACATGACGCGACACGCCCAACGCATTACATATTTTGTTATCGGATATTGCAAATTCCCCTGATGGTTTTTGTACAGCTTCCTTATTTAGTTATTATCGTCGATTGCGATCAATGGCTCGATTAAGGTTGTAAAATTTATCGTTACATAGGATGTATTAACTCTTTTTACGCGATTCTTTCAATTTACAATGTACAATATCTCTTCTTCGTTTATCGGCAATTTTCACATTAATTGTTAATTGAACACATTAATAATTAATTATGAAATTAAAATTTTCTTGAATTTCTCATAAATTTCAACAATATGCAGAAAGAGTTTTATTTTGCATGTCATTACATGTTTTGTTCAAAATTTTTATCCAATAAAAACGATTTATCCCCATTCTATCGATTTTCGTTAAAGCAATCTAAAAATGCTAAATTAAATAAAAAATGATAGAGATAATACCTAATCATGCTTTTTCGACCGATGGATTGACATTAACAATGTAATGAAAGTACTTCCTACGTAGTTCTTTGTCAGTCAATATTCATTGGATGAGTTAAAAAAATCAACACTCGAAAGCGAACGAAAAACTTGGATGGATGGATAGAAAGAAATTATTTTTACGATTGAAATCTTTCAATATAGGTTTATGTATATATACATAAATGTACCTATTGCAGGGACTGTCTTTTAGAGGTGCCTTCGCGATGGTACTTCCCCTTCGCTGTAGCAAGCGAAAAGAATAATTTTAGATTCATCGAGATGCAGCGGGGCGACTTACTTGTAATTCTTTTCCACCGTCACCGACGGCGCCGCGCTCTCGTTCACTTCATTTTCACTCCTCTCGTGCTGGTTTGATCTGGCCTGTCTTTTTTGTCTCGCCATTTGTACGGAATAGTATGACGTAGAAGTGTGGAAAAAGAATTACGATAGAGCGATAACACGCAGACAGGAGAGGATGTCGAAGACAGAAAAAGGGGAACGAGTCGAAGAGAGAAGAGACAGACTGAATGTCGTCCCGTCGCAGTTAACTTCGCATTTAACATCTGCCTGGAAGGTTAAAGTTTCCCTCGATGTTTATTCTAAGTCGTACGAGACGAGTGCTGGGTAACTTTTGTCCTGAATCAAGGAAAGAAAATCAGAAAAGGCTTTATCGTTGCGCAATAGACTTTCAACTTATTCTCGTATCTTTTCCTGTGTCTCGTGTCACATCGCTAGACTTGCAGTCGGCTCGTGTTGCTCTATCGTAAGTAACAGGAATTCTAGTCGTGAAACAGAAGAAGGCTTGTCGAATATACATCGTATATCAGGTTTACTCTGTAATATCCTCCTGGATATTTCTCCTTTTTATATATCTTTAAAGAAAGCTTTCTTTTTGTACAAAAAATGTCACATAACAAATGTTTTTTATTTACAATTGTGCATTAAAAACAGAGGCTTTTCGCGAAAAAAGTTTTAATTTTTTATTATAGAAGAGTATATGTTAATGATTTATTATCAATAATTTAATATTAAATATTAAAAAAATCGTGAAAAAGGATGCAATTAAATTCTTACTACAAATCAATTAGAGAAATAGACACGGGAGGAGATACGAGTGCGAAATACGTTCTGTAAACATGCTTTTCCCTTTTCATCTATTAATTATTTGCCACAGGAGATACCCAAATTATATAACGTATATTCTATCCGAAATAAATTTTGAAGGGTCGGGCCTTTAGTGGCTGTATTTCCTCGTTTCTCCCTAAGTAGAGGATTTTCGACGATAATGTCACCCAAAAAGTTAGCTTGACGATGTACGACGAACAAGATGTTTTACACGAAAGGAGAAAAGATCTCTTACAATTAGTTGCCTCAAAAGTGTTATTTCAAAAGTATACGTTATAAGTTACAGAATTGATACGTAGTGAATAAACAATAACATACTATGCTAGCATAAATATTCTATCCTGCTCACTTAGTTTCTAATTTATAAAAAAAGAAAAATTGAATTTTTAATTATATTTTTTATTCTTTTTGTATATGGCATGTTATTCATCGTGCAAGCAATGTAATAAATCTTGTTAAACTATAAATTAACGTACCATGATCGTTACAATGTCAACTTGTCAACACGGTAGACAAAAACATTTTATAGCATAACATACTCCCTCATTGTATAAATAAGTAATATAAAAATTTCATAAATATTTAAAGCACTTTATCACAATTATTTTTGTATACCAAAACAATTCAATGGATAATCATCGTCCTTTTTTTTCGTCAGTCATATAGTTATTTCTCTAGTATAATTAATAATTCGTGATAAAACTGTATGAATTATGCTTGAAAAACTGAGGTACATCGCGTTTTTAGTTTCACAAGAATGATTGACGTACTCCATCATCGTTAGCGACACCGCCGGTTTATTGCAACTTACGGCAACTCATTAGCTATGATTTCAATGTGTTTTTATACATAATATCCGGTATATTTTCATCTCAGTCAGCGTCACTACAACTTTTATGCCATTCCGATAACAGGATTTCAAGCAAGCCTTTTTTAATAAGTTCTTGCGCGTCAGCGAAATGAGATGCTGCATCCAATGCAATGCGATTTGGTATCTTAATCAACAAAAACTGGATGACAAATCTTTCGGAGAGCACACATAGTCAATGCGCGGCGCAATCAGTGAATAGGATAAAAATAATTTTTCAAATAAAAGCGATTGTCCGCATTTGCGTGTAAAATGAATAATAAACGACGTATTGCGCCGACGAAAGGATGAGGGATGGGAGGAGAGGCAGCGTACGGGATCGGACAATTATTGTATTTGAATCACGAACAATTGGACCGAAACTTGTTGATTTAACGAGCAAATATTCATTCACATATACATATATTTGATGCACCAGCGCCATGAAACAAAGCTGGGGATGCGTTTTTCGTGACCCATTCATTTCATGTCGTCGGTTTTACTGCGGACCATTGTCGCGGTTCTCCGCTCTGTTCACGTCGAGGGCTCCCTTCCCATTTTATGGTTATTGATTCGCGAAATGGTAACGCGGAGGGACGGAATATGTAAGGACGAAAGGCACATTGATAATCGCGGGAAGACTACCCACGGCCGCTACCAATTCGATTATATAATATTTCTCGAGTCTCAGAGTTTATCGCGCCCGACCGCATAAGATCGTGGTGATTTTTCGACTTCGCCTCCGCCCGGCGGAGCGCCAGGAATATTGAAATCATAACGTGGCACCCATGAATATTATTCAGGTCTTAAGGCAATATAATCCAAAATCGATGGAGCGACGTGGAATAAATTTGGCGGCCTCACCCTACGTCGTTCGGGCCTCACGGGAACGACTCCCATTCCATCGTCGCTCAGGATACCAGTTCAGAGACAAACTTTGATTCAATGATGCCAGTTGAGCATCTGAAAATGTCACGGCTAAGTCTTGTCTGCGATTTTCTTCTTTGCTTGCTTCTTCCAATCTTTTCTTTCTTACGGGGGGGGGGGGAAGATGGTAATGATTTCAATGTCTCGGCCAAGCCGAAAAGTATTCCGGATTATCCGGGAAATGTTCGATACAGGGAATACGTAATCCCGGATTATAGAACGGCCAGAGGTGAAGACGTGATCTCGAGATACAAAAGAACCGGAGCCGCAATTTTCCTGGATTCTTGTCTCGAAAGTATGTTGCGTATGTTGAACACGCGTTTACGCGCGCTACATCAAACGGACGCGAATGAAGGAAGTTGCGGTTGCGACAAGAATGCGACCGCGCATGTTCTAATGGGCAACGCGTTCTACGCCTTTACCCTTAATATCTTCTCCTTTTCCTATCGATTTACAAAATTGCAGATCCAGGAAAATAGATTATAAGTAATCACGGTAATCGAAATCTTCTCAATTCTTCAAAAGAGTAATGATTTACTTCGAGAAAATTAGATTACGAGAGATTACATTTACCATAGCCATTGCATAATTTTCTAAAATTTAATTATTTTATATACTGTTATTATTTTTTTCTAAAATTTAGTTATTTTATATACTGTTTAGAAAAATTAAATTTTAGAAAATTATACAATGACTATGGTAAATATAATCTCTCTTGTTTTAATTAAATCGTAAAGTAACTATCGATATGAAATAAATCAAAGTATTGTATTATACTGACCACAATCATATATAGAAAGATCATGACAAATATAGAAAAAGATCCAATAAAAAAACTACGCTGTTGTCAAAATATGCTATTGACTGTTTGACACACCATATGTAATAAAATACTACTGTTTTCTATTGACGTGTATAAAGTTGCAATATAAATGCTTACAGAACAATTTTGTAGTGACTAGTGTACGCAATGCAGGTTCGAGATAAATATTTTTGTAACCACGAATAACTCTACCGTTTCATATTTCAAATCTTTCATCATTTCCGGTATTTCTATCGATTGCCGAAACTAATAAAAAATCTATATTGACTGTCGGAAAACTTATTTTCTATTAAAAAATATTTTTCTCCAATTTGGATTTTTACTTATGAATTTTTCTGTTTCAAGAATCAATTTACTGTCGCTATAGTTTAATCAAAATATATTAGCGGAACACATTAACTAATCATACAATTTAATTAGATTAAAGGAATTTCAATAAATAGGAAATTTCAATTAAACAGGAAATTTGAATGTCGATCGCTCATAGATGTCATCATATTGTCATCACGTATAGCACTTGAAACGTAATGCAAACGTCACTTTATCATTTAAATCGCCCATAATTATAAAATGAAAAGATATTTAATTTGTCGGAAGTTGCTATTCAAATTTGTAGATTCTCACCATTAAAGTTTTACAAGTATTAGCACATCGCAATGTATCTTTCTTTTAATTGACTTCAAATGCACATTATTTATCCACATGGTAGGCATGAAAGAGAAAAATAAGAATAAACCGGGCATAGAGAACATTCTCTTCTCCTCTCATCCTAAAAGGAGCATTAGTAAATTAGCGTCTTCTTAATTGTTCCGTTTAGTATCATTAACCACGTATTATTACGACGCAGTAAAGCGTGGCGGAAAGCAATTATTCCAGCGGACAGACTTCGTGCCGTTGCGTCTCTGTTGCTACTCTGGAAACAAACCCAGATGCGCGCTCAGATTTGTTCGTGCGTGGGTGTTTTCCTTACTACCTTCCGAGATTAGATGGGTATAATGATTATACAGAGATAGCACGTGCGACCTCTCGTATGATTTTACATACTGTAAGACAAGTGACGCTGTGCATGACGAATAAAATAGATTCTTTTGCTCTTTTACATTTTTGACTTTTGGTTATAGAAGAGTGAATATTATTTATATATATATATATATATATATATATATATATATATATATATATTTATTGAGATATATTTAAAATTTATTGTGTTCGACTATTTTTTAAAAATAATATTTATTTTTACATTTTATCAATAAAGGTAATATGATAAAAATATATAAAATTATGTGAGATAAAATATTATTGTTATTTGCATTATACTTCTGAGAGAAATATTTTTGTAATCGTGAATAATTCTTCCGACAGTCAATATGGATTTTTTATCAGTTTGGAAATCGACAGAAGTTTCAGAAATAACGAAAAATATGAATCACAAAACGGCAGAATGATATATACGTATAACAGTGTTATTATTTATAGTGTTGTTATATATAATTTATATATAATATATGTTGTTGTATATAAGTTATATATAATTTATCGACAAACTTATTTTTTTTGCAAATCGTAGATAAAAAGTTAAAAGTAACTCGTGATCAGCTTTACAAATTGTCTAATAAGAATTTTCCTCTGGATTTCAGATCTGCTAATTATATCAACGCCACTAAGCAATGCGAACTATCGGATATGGATAGGTTGACCGTTGCCGGTTCAAATGCCTTCCAGGCAGCGAAGGGAGTGGATTATTTGGAAAATCATTGCGTGGAAGAACCAGTGAAACTTTGCGAATTTAAGAAGCTGACTGGCCGAATACTGAAAACTGTGGACTCTGTTTATCAGGATGTCGGCACGTCCGATGAATGTCGGGAATTGTGTCTGAATTCGCCATTCCGTTGCCATTCTTACGATTATGGTGATACTGGTGATATGGTCTGCCGTCTTAGTCATCACACCCGTGCCACTCTTTCCGATATTCAGGTAAGAAAAATTCCATGTTTTGTGAGTTTTATAAAATAGTTATAAAAATATTACAATAAATAAATAGTATATATAATAAAATAAAATATGAAACAAAAATTTGGACGAATTAATAATAAAGTCCGATAGTTCTTGCTACGCGAGAAACAGACATTCCAATTTACTTTCTTGTGAGCGTCCTATGTGATTTAATTTATCGGGAGTGTTTAAAATAGAATTCCGCGAACAGCTCCGCGACCACTGCGTCGTTTCGCTCATCGCATCACAGTGCGGATTCTTGAAAGGGCCGGTGGGGATTTTCTATAAATGCGATTACGTCGCACACACGCAAACCAGGTTGAACAATCCGCCGAAGGCGTATTCGTGGAAAATCGAGTTTCCATCGCAGACGCTTTCCCTATCGAACTCTCGGGTAACACTCGAGTTCGTCCGAATCGCGTTCAGTATTCTGAGAGGAAATAAAAAACAAGATTTAGCGACCACCAATTCATCAGGAATACGATTATCCATGCTTTATACAGGAACAAGTCGTAATATAAGCATTAATCAATTCTGCGTACGAGTAATCGTTGTAATGAGGTATTTAAATAATATCAAGTGAATTGAAATATCGCATCGATGTCGCGGTATGAATAGTTTATTGGCCATACGGGTTTCATGGATGATTATTCGTTCGGAGAGAAGCAAATAATATGTATAATGGGAGACTGATCGGGGTATATATACATATATAGTATGTATATATAGGATCCGTGACTGGTTCTATAGGCAGTTATGCAAGCATCACAGTGGCACATCTCCACAAATATACAAATTAGTAACTGCAGAGATAGTACGAACTGTCAAGAGTATTTATCAACGCAATATTCGCGATTAATTTGTTTCATCGAAGAGGGCCATCGAGTTTCGAACGGAAAGCGATAAATAGCGTCATGTAAAGCGATTTCGAATAATTCTTTGTAAAGTGACATGCACGTGAATCAATGCGGATTATCATTCTGTATGATATAAATGAAAATGCACATGTATATATATATATATATCATTCTGCGATTGATAATTATTGGTTTTCGATATATCAGATAAATGGAAATGCGATGCTTTATATGTTGAAAATAAAGAGTATGGTTAATTATTTGTATAAATAAATTATATCATTTTATGTTATACATTGCATCGGAAATGTGAGAATCAACTCGATAAGATACAAAATAATACAGTTTTTATTAGAGAAAAATTAAAAAGTTGGCAATATTTTCTATATAAATTGCAAATACTACACTCTCCTATTTTACTTACGCTTGTTGTTGAATATTGTAACATATTAATTGCTATGCGGACTATATCACCGAAAATCAATACAGTACATGGAATTTCGATGCACCCTTTTCGTTCGCTGTTCGATTTTCGCCATAAATTCTCTGGGAATTTTTGTGTAAGCCCGATGCAAGCTATCAAAATCTCCCAACCATGTGAAGCGAACAAAATAGAAGAGTGATCAATAAATCGCGGAGTAGCTTTGTGAAGTTTAATTGCGAAACATCCGTGTGCTTCGCGTACTTTGAAATTTATCACTATCGCGCCTACTATAATTCTTTTAAATTAATACGACAAATCGCATTAATGCGCGATTTACGTCGAACGGTACTCGGCGCGAGCAATGATTAACGATCCAAAAATAAACGATAATTTCAGGAACCGTATCTCGATGTACCGGAGGCGTCCACGTACGAGCTGAGCTCCTGCTACAACGTGACCATCGATTGCCGTGCTGGCGATATGGTGACCAGAATTCAAACGAGCAAGCTCTTCTACGGCAAAGTGTACGCAAAGGGTTCGCCCAACTCGTGCGTGCAGGATGTCAAGGGTGCACTCGAGTTTGAGTTGCGCATGGCATACGACGATCTCGAATGTAACATAAGGCAGCAGGGTCTCGGCCGGTATTTGAACGACGTGGTTATTCAACATCACGACACTATCGTCACCAGTTCTGATCTCGGGCTGGCTGTGACCTGTCAGTACGACCTCACTAACAAGACTGTGTCTAATGAAGTTGATCTCGGTGTACATGGCGATATCACGCCCGCGTTGTCGGAAGAGGTGATCGTTGATTCACCGAATGTCGCTATGAAGATTACCGATCGCAGCGGAAACGAGGCTATTCCATCGGCCGAAGTCGGTGACCCTCTAGCGCTCAAATTCGAGATTCTCGATCCCAACAGCCCGTATGAGATCTTCGTTCGTGAGCTAGTCGCCATGGACGGTGTCGACTCTAGCGAAATCATCCTAATCGATTCCGACGGCTGCCCTACCGATCACGTCATCATGGGACCACTTTACAAATCGGCCACCACTGGCAAGGTAAGTCTCAGCATGTTACATAATTTTATAATAAATATCATTTAAAAAATTTAAATCCAACACTTGATTAAACAGTCTCATACAAAAAAAAAAGAAAAAAAACAAAAGATCAATAAATATGTATTAATCAAAATAATAGATAATCACTGAGATGCAAACAGATAAGATTTTACTTTTGTTAAATGAACATAGCGCTGCCAGCAATGAAAAACTATTTTCAATGATGTAAATGTAGTCGGCACACTTGCGCTAAATGTCCCTCTTGGCACCATTCTAACAAGAACGTCTTGGTACTCGATCATCTCGCGCGTCGCAGCTGTAAGCGGATGCGAAGTGCAATAAAGGAAGAACTGCGGGAGCAAAAACTATCATTTTATAGAACCGCGGGCAGACATGATATATATGTGTATATATATATATATATATATATGTGTGTGTGTCCCGAAATGACCGGTAAATATTTTAATGGCTAAGGTTCTTTAAAACATTTTAAGGCGAAAAATTTAATACAAAAATGTCGAGGCTACAATAGTTTTCAAACTGGAAGTGATTATATTTTACGAATGTAGGGCTAAGATTTCACGGACTCAGGTACGACAAAATAACAAGTGATAAAAGAATTAGATAAATTAGATAAATTCATAGAAGCACTTTTATCACTTGTTATTTTGCCGTACCTGAGCGCGCGAAATTCTAGTCTTGTTATTTGTGATCTTTAAACCTTTCTAATTTGGAAACTATTGTAGCCTCGATATTTTTGTATTAAACTTTTCGTTTTAAAATGTTTAATAAAAAGAACCTGCCATTAAAATATTTACTGGTCATTTCGGGATACCCTGTATATATATATATATATATATATATATATATATATACACACACACATACGCATGGCTGCTTGGCGACCGTTATATATATATATACTGATAAATACTGATATTAATTTGACGAACGTACGACGGTTGAAAGCGATGTGGTCTTGAGATACTCGAGATGATTGACGCCGATAATGTCAATTCTTGTCAACATCTTGAGAACGCGATGCGTGCGTTTACTTCTCGAAATACGCGTAGTTGGGTGGAAAAAAGGCGAAAGATGGAAGCGAGCACAAGTCAACCGGTCGATCTGACTTGCTAATCAATCATTTGGACGGATTTTATGATGAGAAGCAATTTGCCTGGCCTGTAATAGGTCGCGTCGATGATGCGCCGCCGTCTTGGCGATGACGTGCCGTGACATGCCTGGCACGCGGGCACATTGGTCTGGCAACGATCATTACTTTCGCGTGTTCCATAATAGGGAGCGTAAGATTACCCCTCGGTGCTGAGTTGGAGTTTAAGAGCGGGATTCGTTCGATCATCATCCTTCGATATTTCGATTTTCATCAATTACTCGATGGACATTGCAAAAAATAATTTTTACGCGACCGAGTACGTTTAAATAATTGAATACATTCTTGTCGTGCAAATACTCGCTGAATCTTCATCTAATGTGAATTTAGAAGGGGAAAAAGAAGGAAGGGAAAAAGAAAAACATTCGCAGATGACGCGTATATACATGATTGAGAACAGACGTTCTTTCATTCAAATATATGAAGATGGATCATTAAATAATGAAACATACCGGTTCAAAACGACCGAGCTCGCAGAGCTGTGATTATTACTTCCGCGTTTTCCGCATAAGGTAACACGGGAATTGACTTTGCGATCCCATTAGATCGTGCGAAAAAATAGTTTAATCCTCTCTCCTTTCTTTCGCGACGCGTGAAGTATCGTGGGTGAGCTGGAGCAAAAACGCATTAGAGCGGAAGTACAATAATTCTTACGCGGTTAAAAGGTAGGCGATTGCCATGTATATGACCTCGATAGACCAATTACACATATACCACGAGTACATTTTGCACCATGACTTGCACGATGTAGTAACGTCAAGGGCGCGCGCACCAAAGCGAAAAATACGATTCCGCGGTGCGCTGGAACGCCTTAATAAACCTGTAAAAATGTTACCCGATAATTCGAGTATTTGTTCTTACATTCTGCGTGCAGAGTTCGGCTTTTCCAATTACATTTTCTTTTGCATCGATACAAGTAACGCGGAAATGCGGACGAAGGCTTTTCTTTAGCTACATTGTGTTCGAGGACGCGCGCAGCATTCGACCAGCTGGTGCCGTCCGTGGACCGCGCGCGGATGATGCCTCGCGTGTGTCGACGAGTAAAACAAACGGATCGTTACGATAGTGGCAGGTAGGAACGAGCGTTGGAGAGCGAAGGTGGAGCAATAAGAGGCACTCGGCCTCGTTAACTCGTCGTTCCACATCATTTGCTCGCGCGAACACGGCCCCGCTATACGGAGCAATATCGCTTTATTAGAAAGTAATAACAGTCGTGGTAGAAACAAAGAGTAAATTTATATACGGGGGTACATGTACGTAAGACGCCACGAGCATCAAGATATATCACCTGGCCGTTCCTGTATCAAGCGTCGTGCGGCGCCCTTTTCCGGTTTCGAACGTGCACACCATGTTGCTTGATCTCGTTTCCTGACCGCGACTGATCACGAGAGCTAACCCCATTTCCTGTCGAGCGTCAGATACGAAACTAGAGATCTCGATGCTGCTTATCTCTGGCTGAATTTTTTCGAGCGGACAACAATGTGAGAAAAGTCTTTTGCTATATTCAATTTTTATCTCTCTCTCTCTCTCTCTTTCTTTCTCTCTCTCTCTTTCTCTTTCTCGTTTAATCAAATAGGAAAAGAAGTGGGCGTGTCTGTAAATTTTAATCTGCAGAAGCGTAACGTAACTTGAAGAAATTGCATCAACATGTAATCGCTGGCGCAGTATATTTTCCGTACGCACCTCTATTTACCTGTCGACCAACATGAGTGATAAAACGCCTGGGACAACTTTGATATACGCCGCGCTATCAGCTATCAATAATCTCGGCCCTTTGCGATAGTATGTCGTCATTATAGATTTGGTAATAAATGCTCGCAACATTGATTCTTGGTAAACGAGGAGGCATCATTTGACCCCGAGATGTATCGATAGCAGGAAGTTACTTGTTGATTCTTTGTCTTTCTTAATATCTGGGAAGCTGAAAGACCTTCCTTTCTCGCGGGCATCAGCTATAATAATAAATGACTAATAATTAATTATTACCAAGAACACTAGGTAGTATTTACGTTAGTTCGAAGTTGATAAAAATATTCATGAAGTATCGATTACTATTACGATAATAAATTACCTAGAATTAATATCGTGATTATTGCAATTATTCGGAGAACACATAAATTAATTAATGCATTGAAAGCTGTCATGCACACATTAGAAAGTTAAATATATAAAGATAAATTGTTGTGAGAATATGTAAAATCTAATGTCTTGCTTTTATTAGATGAAGCTATTTTTGTAAATGTAAGACAATAATCATCAATTTTTATATTATATACCTAGTTTTTTCTGAATTTGTATTCTCTTAAATATTTATTAAATATCTATTAAATATCTCACGTATATGTATGTGTCATATATATATATATATATAAATAGTGTCCTATATAGAAATCTGATTGTCGTTAATATCACTTCCTATACAAATGGAAAGTAATTGTCTGCATAAATGTGAGATATCCTGCAATAAACACGTCGCGAAAAACAACAGTGACACATCGCCGTTGGATTTTATTAATCCTACATCGAGAATGGAGAGAGAAATGATCGTTGTCAGAGAGAGCGCGCGAAGCGGCATTTTCATGGCGTGCAGCATTGCGTCCCGTCTCTAACAAAAATTTGCCAAAAGTTCGGCTTTTCGGTATGTCCGTCACGTAACCAGGCCGCGCTACGAGGCTCTCTTCCATTTCACAACCGGTTTGAATGAAATTGGAAACATTTCTCAACCGCCACACGCCACACATCTGTGTACGTAAACTCGTACGGAAGCGCGTACCTACGTATGTTAGGGCTAACCGGAAGGACGAGGAGGCTAAAGAAAGAGAGAAGGGGGGGGGGGGGCGGAAAGGAGAGAAGGGAGAGAAGGAAAAAGAGCCCGCGGCCGACTTATAAAACAGACAGGAGGATCAAGTTGAGCCGCGCCGTAAAAGCGCGGGCGCGATCCTTACGATCTGAGTGATCTGCCGCGGTACATTTATGACGGCCCTTCTCCTCCCTCCTACCTCATCCCATCCTTTCTTTCTCATCCGTCCTTTCCCATCACCGACGTCGTTCCCGCTGAAGGAGACTTATCGTCGGCGCGTACCAGATGCCGCGGATACAACCCGTGTTTCTTTTCCCGGCGTCTAGCTACGTATTTCTCTCTTTTTCCCCCTCGGAAGAAGCTTCCCTGGGCTTTTCTCTTCCCTTCTCCCTTCCCTTCGATCTGCTTTTATGCTCTTCTTCTTCCCTTTGGATGCAACCGCTCTCGCTCTCGCTTTTCCCCCGCGGAGAATGGACCTTCCGCTACTCTTTCTGCGCGGGATGACGTTGGGTTAATAAAGTTCCGCTCGTTTCACTAGACGCGCAGCGTAGGCAAAGAAACGGCTAAATGAAGCTGTACGTGGAACGAAGCATATTTTAATGTCTTACTTCCCGCCGATAATATACGTGCTTGGTGTGTAAATACGATGAACTTGGTAATGCGCCGTGGAAACCAGTTTTCGACGTGTATGTACATGGAGGAGCGTGGCGCTAACCCTGCGTACCCCAAGTCTTTCGCAATTTCAAGAGAAGAATGGATCGGGAGAGACGCAACGGGGGGGCTTGACATCGCGACCTTGTAAAAGATCTGAATGGAGAGAAATCAATGATGCGCGTTATTTATATGCAACGACGGCTGCTTTGAATATATTACGTCCGGTGTTTTGCGATGAAGCGATCATCACGAGCTTATTTCGCCGACGACAACTCTAACGAGCAAACACAAGTGATTATTACATGTTCGTTTTATAGAAGACTCTACGGATAATATATACTTCTTCTACCACCACATACACAATATCCATAGATCAATTTCAGCTATCGCAGTATCAAGAAGCGGCGAAAAAAAAAGAAAAAAAAATTTTCGCGCAATATAATTGCCATAAGACGTAAACGAATAAAAAAAACTTTAACAGATAGGTCTGCTTGTCGCGAGAAAATAGGAATTGCAGCGATGCGCTTGCTCGCACCATTTGCCAGGACGGATATATGCGTGCTCTAATGGCGCACGTAAAAGCGAGTACTTGGGCTGTTTTTCATGTCATAATCCCGTGTAATTGCCGTTATATGGCCTTACCTAATAAAGAGCAAAAAAATTCGAAGCAGCTGCCGCGAAAAACCAGTTTGAAGCAATTATCTCTTACGCATATTGCATGTGACGGCCGACGCCCGCCGAGTTACGCGATATTCCTGATACATCCGCATTCTGTGCATATATAATTTTTCTTTTGTAAAAGAGTTTGTTGGTTTTTCTTTCTTGCACTCCCGTGTGTTTACGACGCGTCATCGTGAGTGAAATCACGTCGTTCGCGACTTTGGGATGCAGTTGAAAATTTATATGGGAGCGACATATGGATAAGATTATTCCGCATCCCCGCTGAATCCTGCGAGCGAACGACCGCCCATGTCGGAATTTCAGAATTAATGCGACATAGCTTAGTTGAGTCGACGTCGCGTATGAATTACGAGTGTGCGAAATAAAAAGAAGGGAAAAAAAAGAAGTTACTCGCGCTTCGCGGTTACGTTGATTACGTTTGTTATTGTTGGGCAGTTTCTAACTTTGTGAGGAAAAAAAAAAAAAAGTTGAGAAAAAATCTGACATTTCGGAATCCGACGCAAACACCTCTCTCAGTTAACATAGGCGCTTGATGGTACTTTAATTTGTTTCTTGCGCGCAATGAAAAAACCGCGGAAATTGTATACGCAGCTACCAAGATAATAAAGAGCGGCGAAAGAGAAGAAGTGACGAAGAGACGCGCCGCAAATCTCATAATATCGGCACTGTAGTTTGCTAACGGTATGCGAGCTCGGCAAAAGCGCCTCCCCCTACTCTCCTCTTTCCTCTCGAAAGGCGAAATCGTTATGTTCCGAACAGCCATTCGGCACAGGTGTTTATGTATTATCCGAACGACAGGTAACGGCGTGAAACAATTGGTTACGTGACTTGCAATCCATCGAAAGAGACCCCGATGGAGTACGAAGAAGTTTGTTTTATTACATTCCACGTATCGAATTCTCCTGTTTCTGTGAAATGTATTTGCATTATGTGCCAAAAATTACAAGTAAAAATTATAATGTTCATTTAACTAATTACATATTATATTACTAACAGCTGAATTTCATTCGTGAAAAAAATTTAAGATATAAGATCTCTTAAAGAAATTTTTATAAATAAATTCATTTATAATATTATTATATTGGAAAGTTCTAGATTGATCTTTCATATTTATAAAATTATAAAACATTTTTGTTTGCTTTGCTATTGCAGCCTATGATTTCAACAATATTTTGTAATCTCAATGATCTTTCTTATTCATTTATGTAAATTTTAATTTAGAGTAGAGTAAATTTTTCAGCTTTTTATCATCTTTTTTTCTTTTTGTGTTTCTATTACAGATACTACTGTCGCATTTTGATGCTTTCAAATTTCCGAGCTCGGAAGTGGTGCAATTCCGCGCTCTGGTCACTCCGTGTATGCCGACCTGCGAGCCCGTGCAGTGCGATCAGGAAGAGACGACTGGTGAATTACGCTCGGTGATCTCCTTCGGCAGACGCCGTCGCCGTCGTTCCACTACTGGTCAGAGCCGCGAAGATCTCCTTTTGGTGCAGTCTATTCAGATCACGGACAAGTTCGGCTTCGAGCGTGACGGTAAGTTATCGAACGCCTCTGCGACGAGGGACACCGTTTTCATCGAAAGCGAGGACATATCATCGACGATGGGCATGTGCATCAACCTGGGCGAGGCCATCATTGCCGGTACGGTCTTCCTTGTCGCCCAGATTGCCATCATAGCAGCGTGGACCTTTACCTGGCAGCGACGTCGACAGATGCTGAAGCATCAGGAAGCGCTTTCGGTCTCTGTATCCGTGCCTGGAATGCATTCCATGCCAGGGCGCACCGACAGTCTTTGTAAGTTGTACGATGCCGGATACTCCGGACGTCGCTTCTGAATGGTTTTTCTTCCCATCCGGTATCAATCGTCAATCTCGTCTTCCTGCGTAAAAATCGCTATTACGAATCCTGGGCTGACTCTTCACACGTGGACGTGAGCTTTTTAAACTCGAGTCCAGAGGAGATTTGCGCGCGTGTCACGGTTCTCGAAAGCGATCAGCAGACAATCACTTTTACAGCTCTCACTTTAAATCTTTTTCCGGAATTCGGACAAACGCTCTACTTTGCTATAATATATATATATATATACATATCATATATATATTAAACTTGTACGAGTGTACCGTATTGCGAGATTGCAGCCAATATAAATAGCTTTTAGTATGCCCTTTACCACCCACGCTTATCTTGTAGTCGGGTGGGAGCTTTGCAGAAGCGTTCTACTAATTCCAATTAGATTTGGTTAGATGGGCAAATCATGGAATCTGTTGAACGCCTCAAGTAGAGAGACTGATCGGAAATGATCAGAAAATAATCGCTGTCCATTTGTACGAATGTTTTTGCATCCACACACATCACTGCATTAGGTACTCTATTACATACACATGTTCTTTTTCTATTCAAACTTCATTTCCTCGTAGCTGGCAGCATAAGAAAACCGATCAATTTCGTGATATCACTTAATCGAAGTTGTTTCTACGCTCATCTTTCCGGGCGGAGCAATGCAATTATATATTCACATATGCACACGTGCTAATAATGCCGATGGAATTTTCAAACGGAATAATTAGCACAATTGCGCTTGATTACTTGCTATCTATCGTTTATCAAGGCACAAATATCAATGTTTTCCGATCGATATTCCTAACCAAGGTCGCGACGTAACGAATCGTACTGAATATATCATCAATCTCGTCGTTCTGTCTTTAGAACGACCGGTTATTTCGTGGAAGGAGCAAGACTGCAATTACGATCTGTACCGGCAACCTTTAATTAACGTGACGTTCAATGTCTAAGTGACCTTCGTGCGTATGCGTACCCCGGTTCAACGAAAGTCGACGCTGTCTAAGAGGACGTTTCTTAGAAGCAGATTGAATGGGCATGATAGAGGAAAAAGAAGAAAAAGGAAAAGAGGAAACGTCTAGTAATATCGCGTCGATACTTAATCCGTATCTGATCGTGGACGGCATACCGAGAATCACACGCCTCGCGCCATGGCTAAATCGATTTCTTACTTTGTTCCGTGATGAAAGTGGCGATCTCGCCACACCTCTTCCGTCGATAAGTAGTTGATAATGTAACGGCGCAAAAATTCAGCTGCGAAGAGAGTAATCGATTTTGCGCGCGAGTTTGGTCGGTTTCTTGCGCCCGCGTGTACCATCCTTTTCCCCGCCGCTCTTTCCTCTTCACTTCGCCTTGTCCTCACAAAGCGCTTTTACCGTCTCTTTTTTTTTTTTTTTTTTTTTTTTTGTTTTTCATCAACTGACGCGATGCAAGACATCTCTCAGCACGATGTGGCTCCATCATAGATGATGGAGACCGACGTGTATTCGCTACGTCAAGTAGGCTACCGATGCTGGCCTCTAATTAGCATTGGGAATTGGGCATGATTATGCAGATGTGTAGAGTTGAACATCAACGGTACGGCGCGACGAGGAGATCGAGCCGGTGAGTTAAGTACGGGGATGAAAGAGGGAGAAGGGATTGAGACGGAACGAGAAACGGTAGTAGGATCAAAACTGGTAGTGAGCTCGGTAAAGAGGGGTAGAAGGTACGCGCGCAAAGGGGTTGGTGGAAGGTTAATTGCCTCTTGTGGCGTCTCGGGGTTAAGCTATGCTTGTGGGAGTAACACTTGATGGGGTTGAGTCTAGCTTCCGGAGTAAAGGGGGAAGACACACACACAGAGGGAGAGAGAGAGAGGAGAGAAGGGAGGAGACAGAATCACATCAAGGATAGCCATCTCTCCATACCAGAAGCCACGTAACCTCGATTTCCGACTTAACCTTAGCCACATCCCTTATCCTTAGTCATCCCGTGGCGGCCAGGTTAATTTACATCGCAACACATGAGCTTATCAATCTAGATTGGCTTACTCGAACTGAAAGAAGCTATCAAAAATTGTTTGCTTGGTACGATTGAAAAAACTTTGTTGGTACTGGTTACGTATTGGTGTAAGCAATAGAATAATGCGCTCTATTGGTCCGCAGTTCCATCTCGCCGGATATCTTGAGAAAATTCTAAAGGACAATGCCATGTCGATAATGTCAAATACAGAAAAATCCAGTTCGTAACAATTATTGTACATTTTCTGTATAAAACCGTAAATAAAATGTATCTATCAATTTAGCATTACTTTCGCAGCGAGTTGAAAAAAATATCAATTTTTAAATGATATATAAAATATTTCACAATTTGTAAATATGTGAGATACAGATTCTCAATTTATATTTTAATCTACACAATTTTATATAATTAAAAAAATTGAAATAATTGATCAATTTTAACACATCCAGATTTCGATTTTATTTTGCTTTAAAATATATAAAGCGAAACAAAAAAGGTAAAAAATTATTATCCACCGTGCGTGTAACACATTATAGAATAAAGAAATACAAATCGAATAACTGTGCCAGCGGCGTCTTATCGATTTCACCAAAGCACACAAAGGCGGGCTCAGAGAGATCGGATTAATTGAGAAACTTGAGGATTAAAATACACTCGTTAAGACAAACACGGGGCATGAGAGAGACGAAATGAAAGCTTCCAATCGTTCTGAAGTGTTTGCATTACAGTTAACCGAACTTTGGATTGTTCTGATGTTTGACGTTTACTTATACTTGTGGCATGGCAAAGATTCGTGTACCTTGAACTCTGCTTTTATTCATACGCATCGAAACCGTTGTGTGTGTAAACAATGATCACGAACGCTTGCTCGTAATAAAATTTTATCTTACGTGCGATAATATTACTTAATAAGAATTTGAACAGTGTTAAATGCTGAAATAATCGTATAGAATCAATTTAGAAAAAGCTCTTCGACGCAAGCAAAACAATATCCATTGACACACATTTCGTATCTAATAACCACGTGCAACGTTTGCCGCACGTGTAATTCACTATTAGCGTTTAGCGGTCGCTAACGCAACGACAATAGTCAAAATTGAACGAAAAAGGATGTGCAATGACAGAGAGACTGCGTGTTTGTTTTGTCCATTCGGAATTCCGGTCCACGCTTTAATTATTGGATCTAATTGCCGTGGATAATTTCTAGGCTTTGGTACTGCGCGAGACCGCTGGAGCGTCAACACCGAACCAAATGTAATTTCGATCCTTAAATCAAGCACCATTGATTTCGCGAAGCACGCGAGGCAATAATTGAAATGCAGAAAATACAAGCGCGATCAGCGTTTTCCGGTGTATTTCCGCGAAACGCGGTTTAATTACTTTCGCATTACGGACGTAACGAGTACGGTGATGTTCGAATATCGCTCTCATTGCAAATGCGACTTACTCGATAACTTCCTTCTGCTTCGTTGCTGCTTCTACGTATGACCCTTGCTTGATATAAGTATAAATACAAGTAAATATAAATATAGTTATATACACATATACATATACATGATACAATGATAAACATGCCAACGAAGGTGCCTACGCGTACAGTAAGTAATGCGAACACGCATAACGCGATTTTATCTTTTTGTCATTTTTACTTTTTTTTTTTTTTTGAAAGATAACCCTTGAATTATATGGATTACGTTTAAGAATTTTTGCGCTAACGCTGCGGTAGTATATCCAACCTGCTTGTGGTGAGAGGGTAGAGCCAATTTTATACATGTTCGACGATATTTACGTACGGACGCAATTTGAAACGTGGTGTTGCGCGCGCGAACGCGCGCACTGGCGCTGATGCGTTGCGCTCGAGGCGCAAACGTGCGCGTGCGGTCGCTCCGCGCAACGCTTTAGCGATGTAATTTCAACAACATATATATGAGCGTATGGAGTGACGCAAGAAAAATCTGGCAATTCTTCGCCTCGCCTGCGAGAAGCGGTCTCCGACTAGAGACGCCGAGATGCGGAAAGAGATCAAGCTGTCTCTGGTATAAAATGCGGGAACTTGCTAGAATAGATCCTAAGTCATTACTCTTCATGGGCGAAGATGTGCAAGATTTTCTCGCGTCACCTCGTAGACAACAAGCGTTTCGAGTATAACACGATAACGAATGTGTGAGCACTTTTCATCGACTTGATCGAACTGTACGTACGCGCGGTATGTGTGCATGCGCGCCATGCCCGCTTATGTCGCTCTGACGTTTGATTCAACTCAATGGAAACTGCCGAGTACGCGAAAGAGTATAAGGACTATCATTAATTAATTAATTGTCTTACATTTAATGCGTATACGCGATGAACGTAAAAGGAGCAATCATGTTTCATCAATATAATAACATAATTAAGATTAAGTTAACGCGCCCGCGGTCTTGGCGCTATGAGATCGAGACCGCGGAAGGCAATTGCGAAGGAAAGATAATATTGGGCTCGAGGACGATCACTTCTCTCGATCATATCAACGCGCCTGCAATCCCGAATGGCTGACTCGGGTAGCCGCGAGCAATTCAACGCGGCCGGCGTCGTCGTCTGCGTTCTGCGTTCTGCGTTCTGCGTTCTGCGTTCTGCGTTCTGCGTTCTGCGTACAAGTACCACTCGCTTCTTCTTCTTCTTCTTACTCTTCTTTTTCGTCTTCTTCTTCATCTCTTTCTTCCCGTTCATCTCCCGTTCCCCCGTTCTCCCTTCCATCTCTCCGCTCCTATCGTCCATCTTAATGAGGATTATGTTTATACCTCGTACTTTTTACCAAGAGTATCCACGAGTTTGTAGAGATGTCGGTGCTTGTCCTCGAGCCTGAGGTGCGCGCCTGCTCCGTCGTAAGCTCAAGAAGCTCGAGTCTGTTCTGTACCATGACAAGCGTGTATTTCTGTTTTTTCTATGTCCTATACATCTTTCCATCCCTCATCCCCTTGCATCCATTCTTTCGTTTTCCCTTCCTCCCTGCCATCCGTTCGCCTGCCCTCCCCCCTCCCCCCTCACCCTAACTGCTGTTGAGAGTGCGCGTCGCCTCTCTTGCTAAATTAAACCATTTTCATTCGTAAACACATACGTCACGTACAGAACTTACCCGACGATCGCGAGCGTTCTTATATGTTATATCCGCGCACCAGCATTAATCGCTTATTTATTTTTTACGTTAACGTATATTGCCCTTCAAGAATACTCGTACCCTATCACGCCTATTTTTTTTTCCCATCCCATACACGACCGGCATACTAACTACCGTTTTAATAATACACCCGTCACACCAGCCACGCACTGAAACTGCTATGTAATTTAACGAATCACTTCGCTGACGTTAAACGTAATGCGTGCGTGTTTCTAATTAATTTCCATTTTTTTTCTACATTATCAAGACGTATCTTTCTCCAAACGTCGTATATGTCAGTACCGTAACACACACGTTGTACATAGCATATATGGTACAGAGAAAATAAACTCATTTTATAACGAAAATTGTCGTTTTCTTTCCTATATGGATTCTCACCCTTCATAATATGTATAACTTTCCGCTAGGATATAAGATACAACGTTGGATTCCGACACTAAATTTCTACGTAAGAAAAGTCCTTGGGATGACTCGCGCAGGCAGAGAAAAGATTTGCGATGAGAAAGTAGTTACTGTCTGTGACGCTCAGAGAAATACCGTTAACGATAATAAAACCATCTGTTGTTTGGTGAATTAATTTCATGTGTATACTTACAAATAATTTAGTGAATATTTAACAAGTACATTGTTAATGATCATAGAATAATCAGTACAACAAATCCAATATTAAAATTATTCGAAAAAATTATCTATTCAATATTTTGTTGCAGGAAACATAAAATTAATTAATAATTATTTTTTCAGCAGAAATATGGTGAAAATAAATTGGTAAATATTCGCACACATATGGATGATAATAACACTATATATAGTGTTCTATAATACTATAATACTATAATACTATAATACTATGATAAACTAACTAGAAAGTATTTTTAATCATGGTAAATAATTTGTCTCATATTTTATATGCGACTAATAAATTTTATCTCTTTCAAATAATATATTTCATAATATAAAATCTCAAAATAAAAAGAAAATATTAATATAACTTTTCTTTTATTACTAAGGACAATTGTTGTATTCAAATAAAATAAACAATTGATTTTACAACATTTAATATATTATATAAACATCATAAATACAAACATCAAAAAAGAAATAAACGTTTGTTAGAGTATTATATTTAATTATTCTCCTCTTCCCCCTTTGGATAAAAACACGCATACACACTCTCAAAAAATTTATTTTTTTTATGTAGCTAAGAAATGTAGTCACATTACTGTACATTATATTTCATGCAACGTAACAAGTAATTTCAAAATGAGATACCTCAAATTTGAAATTCGTGTACATAGTTAGCTTATGATAGCAATGCAACAATAACTAACAATCGATATTTCATACATGTATGTACATGACTAAGCTGCCCATAGATTATACATTCTGTTAACAACGATCAAGAGTTTGAACAACATAATGGCCGCAGGCATTCACTAAACTCTGCTGACCAATGAAAATTAAATCTCTTCGTGACGGTTAAAGTTTCGAGCGCAAAATGGTTTGTATCAGAAAAGAGAACTCGCGCGGGTAAAGAGGAACGCGACGCGAGAATATAAGGTGGATCGTGCTGCACGAGCGAAAAGTAGACCATGTAAATGTACAAGATCACTAGTTTCCAGTCTCCGTTAGTTCACTTCTACGATGCGCGATTCAATAAGCGTGAGAATCTTGTCAAGTGGTAGCGAGGAAAATATTAGAAGAATATTTAATAAGAGGATATTAATAGCCAATGTTTAGCTAAACTATTACAAAAAAATATTTTTTTTTCAAATAGAGAAAAACACAACTATCATGTAAATACATATACGAAAGTGTTAGTGTTATATTAGTAATTTCATAAAAATGAGAAATTGAATTATAAAAACTTTGATTCTCTCTTTTTTTTTCCAAAGATAATATTTATTTTATTAATATTTGAACCTACAATATTTAAACACTTTTTATTAATTTTTATCTTTTTATGATCATTAAAATACCATATTTTTTAGATACATAAAGAAAATTTCAAAAAATATATCCTTACGAATCATTTTCACAAGCATGACACAGTAAAAAGTAAAATCGAGAATTTGAAGGAGTATAGAAAATTGTATGTGTGCAAGGGAAGAATGAATGCAAGGTACACAGAGTTGGAGCAATCGGCTATCTATTTAATCGTATTCCGTTGTACACACAGTCAAGTATATGTTAAAAGCAATGGGAAACTTTATTCCGCGCTATTTTACATAGTCTCGCCCATCTAGCGTAACATCGCTTCTCTTTCGCAGCGATGCGCGACGGCAACGAAAAAGAAGAATAGGTATATACTTTCTCATCTGGAAATCGTACCGCCGCTAGAGTTTTAAGGCAAACTCCGAGATTACCAGCGTCTGGCTCCCTCCAATCGAAGCGCTTCGCCAGGATGCAATTTATCGCGCATAAAACGAGAGCGTAAGTTGCCCAGGTACGATTTGGCGAGTCCGTTCGGTTGGCTATGTTAATGAACCGGATCGAGATAATGCCACGCGATGCTCCTCTAGTTTACGATTCTGCCGACGCGGCCGGAAGCACGGTATATAGCTATCGGGTGACAAGCATAGCCCAGTGTTATCGACCCGAGGCTCGCCGCTCGTTCGCAAGTAGAAACGGAAGAAGCAGCGAGAGAGCGTTAGTTTGGTGGCATAAAAGTTCCGATAGATTCCCGGTATTTTCCGGATATTTCCTCTCGACAAGGGGTTGCCGTCTTCGTCGTCGTCGCGCGATAACGGAGTTGCGTCGCAGATATCAAACGCCTCGGTCGTAAGATTTTCTTTGGTATGTGACGTGCGGACGGGGAGACGACGGTGGCAGAACTTCCGGCAACACATTCGCCAGCGGAGAGAAGAAGGCAGTCGGCAATCTATATACAGATGCGAGTGAGGAAGAAAAATGGAGAATAGGATTGTACGAGAACACGGATGTACTACATACGTACGACGGTTCTCGAATCTCTGGCTGGAGCGCCGAAGATTCGTTTTTCACCGTGGCGACATTGTGTCGCTGCGGAACATTACGTTGTGTTTATTCTGCCGTGGAAAGATGTCACAGAGTGATGTCGCATACGTCGGTATATGTAACGATCACGCGGACATATCCATTTACTGATCAATTATAAATTTATACGCCTGATTATATCCATACGCGTCGATCGGTCGTAAAGCTAACGTTGCATTCTGATTAAAAGTTTTACGCATCGTTTTCACGGTGAATCGATGTGAAATAGAAAATTGTTTTGTTTACTATCGATGTCGTATAATGTGCATACTTTGTATTTGATAAAAGAGTATTTTTCGCAAAACGTAAATATTATAATAATATCCATTAACATTTAAGAATTGTCAGCAATCGTTTATCAATAGTGATAAACGATAAAAATTATAAAACGTGTTAAGTAATAATAATTATAACGATATCAATTAATCCAAGAACAATCCACAAAGGAATTCGTAGTAATATTTAATAAACGACGTAAAACGCGCTAAAAACTGAAAGATGTCTCATTGTCAGTAATTAGAAATCGCGTTCTATTCCAACCGAATAATAAACCAGCAGAAAAGTGACGTGCACACGAGATCATCAGTCACTGCGTCATCGTGAATGAGAAACGCCGACTATAAGACGTTCACCTGAAGCCATTTGTCAAAAGTCGAGACAATCCTATCGAAGTGTCTCTCCGAAATTATCTTCCGGCGGCGCCGGACCCACGGGATTCCGGACAATCTGTCCCGGTCGAATTATCCAACATTAACCCTCGGGTTATCGATCTGCCAATTCCACTGTTCGCTACTTCGCGGCAGTCCATTCCCAATCCTCATGCGATTTCGACGAAATATCTCTTTTTGCTCTCTCTCAAAGTAGATGCTTTCACAGCCAAGGTTTTCTTTCCGCCGTTTTACAAGTCACCCTGTTCCTAGTAAAAACATACTCAGATTCTTCCCTACAAAAATGTAACAATTGAATTATACTAACAATGATCTAAAGTATGGTCCGAGTCGTTAAACACATTTGATCTTAAATTCATAGTCTATAAATGTTTCGATGTCTCTTTTAAATGCTTGGTTCTAGTCGTACATCTCATTGTCAGTACGCATTTCAAAGATATAGCCCAATAAATACATCGTAATTCCTTACGATTTTGTGTCTCTTCTTCTCCACTTCTCTATATACCATTATACGCTGATATACGCGCGCAATCCACTTAAAGTTCGTCTCTCGTTCGGTCGCATCGAAAGTTGTAAACCAAATCGGAATGTGCATCGAGCGATCAAGGAAAGTGGCGGCGGAGTAAATAGCGGGGTGGTTTTGCCATCGGAATGTCGATGCCGGGATCGGCAAGGAAATCGGAGTAGTGCGACTACCTCGAATGACAGAGTTGCCTCGCTCGTCTTAGCTACGGTTGTGCTTGGGTTAGGTGAGGATTGTAGCGCGGCATTCAGGCAAGAAAAGACGACAAGCAAAACGAATGGAGATGTAACAAGAAATGAGAGCGAAATCTGGCACATGAAAGGCAACCAAGAAAAACAGATAAAAAAAAATTGTACGTGACGGTGAATCAAAACGATCAACGACATACATGTACAGATGATCATATACTTTGCTATTTGCTTTGAATCTTTTGAAAACCGCACATTTACTTTTTCACAGGCTATGGATAATATACTATGGAATGTTGCAACTACTCAAATTACTTTGCTCGCGAGAAATAAATAAATAAATAAATATATATATATATATATATATATATATATAGATATGTTTTTTTTCACTAAATTATATGAAAAGATGTAACATCTGTATACATCAAATGTAAAAAAATAAAAAAAGAAAGATTACATAATAACAGTATACAATTATATACTTATTAATTGTTAATAAAATATCAAAATCTTTAGTAGTAACATTTATATATAAAAATAATTCAATATATTATAATGAGCATAATTTAATAAATATTTATAAATAGTGTTTTAATAATAATATGAGAAAAATAATAACGTGAGAAAATGAATACTCACAATATCAAAAATTGAAATTGATACTGCTACTAAAATAACATAAATGTAGCACGTTGTATTCAAATCAGATAGATATTGTTACACATCTGATGCATATAACAGCAAAGGAAAAAAAATGGCTAAATGGCTTTGAAAACAAAAGCAAAAGCTAGTCTGTTGTTAGAGCCTTCATTCGCATGGCACAAACTAACAGAATAATACTCAGTTTCTTTCTGCGATACGCTGGATAATGTCAAAACGTAACGAATGGCCTGCGCTGTCGGGTAAACTCAATGAAAACACTTTTCTGTTTTCAATATCCTTTGCTGGTTCAACATTTCACCAATTACCTTCGATGCATCGAACTATTTTCTTGCATTTTTTGTGTTACTCTAAGCTAGTAACGCGATATCATTCTCCGATATCAAAAAGAAACACGTGTACACGATACATATCAAATACATGTACAAAATATTATATCGAAGAAAAAATTAATATATTTCAAACACGTAAATAAAATAGCAATTGTGACATTTTATTTCATTTCATTACTTATGCGTGTCCTTGTTTAATTAGATTCACAGGCAATATAAACATATGAAAGATTCTACATCTCCTTTCGCTTCAAGCTTCATAAACTCTTAGATTAATTTTTCTTCTCCACCACTTATGCATATCTTTCGTCGTATCCTTCTCGTCCGCTTTTCGCTCGAACATCTACCTTCGTCTTCCAGTCATTCTTCCAAGAGCCAATCCGTCCGACTTCTCGCCGCACTCGTGAGTCTCAAGTATTCTACCGATTGCAGCTACGCAAGCCTTACTCAGAAAGGCCTCTTCGTTTGTTCCTTGACTGGAAATAGTCTCGTCGAATTCAGCGTGCTCTTCTAACTTAATGCGATAAAATCGTATCAGGAAGTACTTGGATAACCAAACAGTGATTGCAAAAGAGAGACTCAGACGTATTATTTTCTCACTACGCTTAGCCATTCAAACGATGATCCGGTACGTCAACAAGACACTAACAAAATACTTGGATAAAAGATCATTCCTCGCCAATCGCAACTATCTCTGTCGCAACTGTCTCTGTCGTACGAGCGTGTTTGTTCATTGCAACTAAAAGTAAGTAGGTTTTCATCAGCATTCACATTGTCTATGAGGTGGAAGTAAGAACGCCATTCGAACTTTATTCGGACGTATAGCCGCACTCACAGCCAATTATGCTAATGGTTGGTTCAAACTCTTACGAAATTAAATTGGTTTCGCAGACAGCCAATTTCAACTTGCCGACTTTCGAGAATCCCGCGTGGTTTAATGTAAACTGCCATCTACTATTCGCGATGGTATATAGTAGTTAACAGACTAATTATGAGATCGCTTTACCAGCTATAAATTTCGATATCTCCCGTTGTACCTGCCACTGTTTATTAATTACCATTAAATCGCTACATACAAGCCGTACATTATCACTAATAATCTATTAATTGCTCTTAATCTATCTATGCCTTTTACACATCTATTCTCTAATACGGTAATACGATGTCATTAAGTAATTAAATAATCTTCTGGAAATTATATTTTATTTATAAACATTTCTGCATCATATTTTTCTTTTTTTAAATAATGCAATCTCACTGTAATGCGTCCCATTATGAAATAAATGCATATATTTGCCTTATTAAATGCAAACTATTTTTCTTGAACGAAAACGAATGATTATTCAGTTGATACCGCGCTGGGATAATACAATTAATATTTCAGTAACATCTCTGAACAATTCGTGACAATTAGTATTTTAAGCTTTTATTAGAGATCGGAACATCTTCGAGAGACTATTTCTGCAGCAACTGATTTCCCATGGGATATTAATCCTATTCTGGAATAGCAACTTTTTATTACCAACTAAAGAGCATCAGCTTACAGTAGATTACAAATAAAACCTTTTTATGTTATATTTGTACTATGTAAATTAATTATACGTAACTGTCATTATTAATAGTTTAATATTTAATTAAGTTTTACGGAGTATTAACTTACATATACACACTTTATCACAAATTACGAGTTAAATATTATTTTATAGATAAAATAGTAAAAAATTGTCGTTGTACGTAATTTTTTTCACTATTGAAGAAATTATTCAATTTTTATTATTCTAACAGAATAAACTTTTTGTTAATAAAATAAATATATATTCATAACACGTATATATTTTAATTTAAGATATTACACTTTAAACATTTTAAAGTTTATTGTACCTGTTCCATGAAACAAAGCGTTAGAATCCTTGTAAAACATAATTCGGAAAACAAATATGATTTTCGAAGACGCAAACTCACGCTGTCGCATTAAATGAGTTGCCAGTTATGATCGCCTAAAGTTCCCGCATAGGCACGCTCCACGCGAAACTTCGTTCCCTTCTTCAACGAATTATGCAAATCTCGAAGCTGTTGCTATCCGCTGTGCGGCTGTCGATCTTGCTTCTTTTTTAAACCAGCATTGTTGAAGGCGCAAACATCTTTATTCGTCAACGAGATACAAAAAAGAACGATAAACTTCTTTTAAGGAAGGAAAAATACTAAAGAAATTTGTAACTTTGTTTTCTAAAATAAAATGAATTTTCGTTATAATTTCAATTACAATTTTAAAATCCATTGTTTCTCGTCGTTATCTACGAGGGTCTTAATTTTATAATCTATTGTATAAAAATAATGAATATAATTCTTTTACATAAAAAGCACAACAAGATTATAACATTATAATTTATCAGAGTGAGATGCGTACGATGTGTAATATAAATGCATATTTTTATCGTCAAATAAAAGACTAAAAAATCTAGCATTCTCGATAACGACCGAAACATCGAAAAGGCAATTCCAATCGTTACTTTTGATCGCGATGGGACCATTGGATCGACCAACGATACTCTTTCGATTGCGGCGCACTCGGACCTATGACGTAGCCGCTTTAATAAACGGTGATCATATCGGTGAACAATATCCGCATGGAATATAAAGAAACATGTATGCGTAGTTGTAACGTTGGCCGCGCTGGTAAGAATTATGTAATTGCCAAACAGCGGGGAGTACGATAATGACACATAGGCCAATGATAACATTCCGTTTCAACGGACTGTCGACCGTTCGTGGATGGCTGGGCGGTATATACCGGTCAGTGAATGCATGGACGAGGAGAAGGGACGAGCAGGATGAGAGAGGGCGAAGGGATGAGCATAGAGCATGGCTCAGGGGAGAGTAAAAGAGCGACGTACAGGGGTGGTACAGGGGTGGCTGAAAGCGGAACGGAGGCCCCGTAAACGTGCAAGCGCCAATGCAGCATAACGACACAGCCAAATGGTTCGACCATTACCGCGCCAATATTACCTGCTCAACTGAATTATTGTGTCGAGCGGTCGCGCGAAATATCTGGCATCGATATTGAATCGGTGTGGTGGCCGACTGGCGCGTTCGAGGAAGGAGAGAGAATAAAGAGGGCGAAACGGGAGTATACGGCAGCAGAGAGCAAAAAAAAAAAGCCTGGTGGAGAGAAAAAAAAGGTAAAATAAAAAAGTTGACTTTAACGAGAATGGATCTTCGCAGAACAAAAGCCCAATTTTATAGAATAACTTTCAATAAATTCTATTCTCGAATAATGGCGTCGATAAGCGAAAAAGAATAAACGCGGAGAGCGCGTTATCGTTCACGTTCTTTGGGTTCTTTGTCTTCTGCCACCTTAATTATTGGCCATATAATTATATCAAATAAATTATATCAAATAAATTACCGGCAGTCTCGTTCGATAAACTGTTTCTGGTAAACGATGATAATTCATTTTGTTTTACACCGAGAGAAATGTTCTTGCAGTTTGTCGTTCTGTTTACGCACATTATCTCGTTCGGTAAAAGTTAAAATTAACAAAACGATCGAATAGAAACGAGAAAATAATATCGTTGCGAACTTAAAACGTTTACCGTTCGGTTAATTTTCACGAATCGAAGTGAAATGAATTCAGCAAATAGACACACAGGAGAAGAATAAATAAAAAGCGTTCTCTGGCGTGACTAAAACAAAATAGGATTAAATATTCTGGCACGTCAGTTCAGTCCATTAACGCAACGATGCATGGACGATTTTTCATATCAATTTCGCGGACGCTTTTCGAGACTACGTTCGGCAAATGGTTGCGGCTCTAAACGATGAATCGTACAGAAATCAGATTACTTATAATGCATAATCATTTTTATGGTGTGATATTAAAATTATTTGGTAGAACGCAATGACATATACTAAGCCTCGATAGAAAATATAGCTATTTATTATAGCTTGCATGCAAATTTTCGCTAATGTTCATCGAATTCATTTTAGAGAGACCCATCAATTAAAGTTGTTGGTATGGCTGGGACAAGCGCACCGAATAACAGCTCTCCATTTCGAGAACAGATAGTGACGATTATTTGTTGTCATTATCACGTACTGCAAACGAGAACTGTTTGTCAATTTTCACATTTTTGTACATGATGCGTGAAGAGCGCTTAAAACAACCAGTTCACAAAAAAAGAGTAAATTACAATTAACGTCATTGATCAATTTATTTTCATTATATTATAATAGTTTATTATATTACAATTATGTTATGTAAATCTTTTATAATTACTGTAATTGTACTAGATTTATATTATTTATTATGTTGTAGTGATAAAATAATCCTTTTGATATTTTATTATGTATTTGTACGTAAGAGAGAGAGAGAGAGAGAGAGAGAGAGAGAGAGAGAGAGAGAGAGAGAGAGAGAGAGAGAGAGAGAGAAAAAGAAGAAAAAGATAAAAGAGAAAAAATAAGATAAATAATATAATATACTTTTATATAATTCTGGGAAAAATAAAAATTTGTTTTTAAGAAATTATGGAATTTTATAAAAAAAATTAGTTGGCTAAAAAATCCTAGATTATCAGTCTCGCAAAATCTTCTATAATCTATAGAATAATGTCACAAGTAATAAATGCATTCTATTATTTCCACTGAACATATATTTATCAAATACATTTTAAATATTTCATTAAACTATGTGACAAATACATATGACGCGTTGATTTAATAAATTTATACAAAATGGAGCAATTAAAAGGCGGTGCCTACATTACCGCAGACAATTACTATTACTCAATCAGAAGTCTGTGGTTTACGGTGAAATACTTCGACGCGTTGTCGAGCCAGACAGGAACATCGACATAAACTCCATCACCAAGAGACCGGATTCCCCGCAGCTCTACGGCCGGCTCTTGGTCAGCTAATGCGATTGTTATTACACATATTATCTCTGCGCGAGTAATCATGTTTCACATTACCATGGCTCGTTCTTCGATCACGCGGCCTCGGCTGAATCCCGCTGTACGAGCGATGCCCGTAAGACGACTTTGGAACGCCCACCCATACGCAAATCACCATTCGTAGACGTGTGCGTATTCTTTCTACATGTTACTACGGAAACGGAGAGTGATCAAGCCACAGTGTTGGTACACGGACGCAGCCTTTGTACGCCAAGAGCAAGCGATACCAACAGGAATAGTTCCCGATCGCACGGCAAGTAGTTTACATGCACGAAGGCGTGGTGCACAGATATAAGCTCAAGGTAAGTTGTAACATCATTCGGAGATTACGAAAGAAAGGGTGCCTCACACTCACACTCACACTCACACTCACACTCACCCTCGCGGATTGGTTGATAGAATCCTGAAGCCAGGAGCTACCTACAGATCTGTAATATCTTGAATAGCAGTGGAACTTTGAATTTCATGCATATGCATAATTTCAGCCGGGAAATTAAATTACATGTGAACAGGCTGTTAAATGTGGGTTTACAAAAATGTTTGTATTTATGAAAGATATATTGCTATATTAATTTTCTCGTTTAATTAAATAAAATCAAGAACCAGTTTGAAATTCCAATTTAAAAACATACGTGTGTAATATGATATATAAGTTTCAAAATAACATAATTTATTAAGCATATTAAGGATATTAATATCATATAATATAGTTATCGATATATTATCACTATTAATTAATTACTTTTAATATAATTTATTATATATAAATTAAGCTAAAAATTTTGAAGTATTGATATGTGCATTCAACAAATAAATAAATATTTACTAGTTAAACAAAACATCGTGACAAAATTTTCTGAAATGTTTTTATAACAAAAATTTTTATAAAAAAATTGACAGAAAAAAAAGAAAGAGAGAAAGAGCTGTTATTAAATTATTATAGTTATATGTTATTAAATGCTAATAATATTGGCTTACCAACTCCAAACTGGCATTGTATCTCTTCGCATTATCTTTCAATATTAATCTCATCTATTTATAAAAAGTTTGCAAGTCAATAAGAAAGTTTAAAGGGTGATAAAGGAACCGATAAACGACGAAATATCAACTCTTAAGAACAGCTTCATCCAAATTTAATTCTCACGATAAGTGAAACATCGATGGCTCCGCTAAAGGAGGAGGAGCTCTGCCTTCGTGTCGTCGTCGCTTTTTATTATCGCTAACTTCCTGCGCCGAACTTCGTCCTTCTCTTTTGACGGGATATACGATCCTTATTCGATCTTAAGGTGCTCACCGGGAGCTATATCACAATCGCTGCCCATCCTGATTATCCACTCGCAGAGATCGAATCGATTGAAGGGAGCCGCGCTCGCATTTTTCCAACGTTACATCCCATTACCGTGGAAGCATCCGAGTAGTCGGAGAGAGAAACTGCAGATAGTCGTAACGAGATTTACTTGATAGAATGGTGGAGTTCAGAACGCGACACAGTCAACGCGAAAGCAGATTTCAGAGAATCTCTACAAGAGAGTTATTACGGCGATATAATCAACCTTCGTAATTACAGTCGATTTTCTAATTATGAAAATAATCGATTCAATTATAAGATAATTATATGAGAAGCATAAGCGTATATTTGCAGTAATACGGGATATATGCAGAGCAGCAATTCATGCCAATCGAATCCGTATAATCCGCGCGCGTTCCTCTGTTTCTCTTTTACATCGCAACGGTTTCGATATTTATTGCTTCATATTTGGTAGCGCGTATATTATAATAATTTTCTTTACTATAAACATATCGTTATATAGAATATTTTTTTTATTATTGACAATATAATTTTTCTTTTTTGTTCTAAAAGCAATGAGCTCAATGATGCCGAACAGCAAAATCGATAAGCTGAGTCGCATACTTGAAAGATTTCACGTAAAACGAATTGAGCTTGTTCAGTCGAAATAAATTCCATTCCATGAGGATCGGCTAAAGTGACTTTCCCGAAATATGGAAAGCCGTATTCCGGCCAGTTTTTCGCTTCCACGCCAATGGTGAACCTAGGAAATTTCGACAAGAAGCCGCGTTAAAGATTCACCCGCTCTCACGTCGATCGTATTACGGTCGAACGAACCACTTTGCGGATGGAGATTCGAGGAATATACGTATGCATACGCGAATATACGTGCATATATGTGCATATATGTGCATATACGTACATATCGAGTAGCGATTGAGAACACGACGATAAAATTCTTCACGGACACACGGGGCACACGTACGTATATACGGCCCACTTAACCATCGATTTTATTTACCTCTTTCAATGCATTCCGACATATTTCTTTCACTCTAGATTGCGGAATAAAAAAATAAAACACGCACACTTTTGACTTGGATAGAGTATGTACATATGTACACTTGCGTTCGTGAATTAAAATATCTAGCGAAAGACGCATTAAACTGACACGTGTAAGTGCCAGAATAAAAGAAAAATAATTATTAATCAGAATAAAGGTATCGAGGATGTAGCGATCGTTAAAGCTACAAATCCTTTTCAAAATAAACTACAGAGAGCGTTTGCGTACAGGAGCCCGTTAATCCCCTCTCCTGGAATATATATATATATATCGAAAAATTTGGAGAGGAGAAAGTCGTTGAAAGGAGAGTAGAGTGAAAAACGATCATTTTTTTTGAGAAAGATTGAGTGGAAAAGAAAGGGATTGATCAGGATTCTTTTCTGATAAAGAAATTCGCGAGGGGGCTGCGTATATTTCATTTGGTGCAATCTTTATTTAATAAGTTCGAGTGAAGGACTGCTCGAATATTCTAATAAATCGCGTGTGAAGGACATCGGTCCTGTCAAGTCGGAGTTTGACACTCAACGTGTGTTTTTTATAAATCATATAATAAACGCGTTCCGTCCTCTTTAAAGACAGGTCTACTAATTTATTTCGTGATAATCACATTCCTCCTGCGTGCCCGTCCTAAAATATCTTACACACGTTTATACATTAACCGTTATTTTACGTTTGATGCAATTCGTATCGACGATGCATCGAGGATTAAAGAGCGAAATAAAATTTTAATCGAAATAACGGATTGTATTGTCTCGCGCGTACAATGCATGCGATGATAATGCAATACGTCTTTTGTGCTGCTAAAACTGCACCGTGCATAGCGTGTATCTATTTACGTCTTCAGCATGTAGGTATGTATGTACATCGTCCACAAATGAAAATGCTAATTTGCACATGACGTTCTCATCAAATTTCTTTCATTTCTTCCAGTTTGACAGTTTGAATATTTTATTATGTACATGTTCCAAAAAAACCATTATAACAAAAATAAATGATGGTTCAACGGATCATTTGTCTCCGAAACTATACTGCAAGATTCAATATAAGCTCAGGTGTCGCTCCCGGCAAGACCTAATCAGTATTGGAATATAATTTTAGTAATCTTGGTAATCAATCTTTCCCTGTCCTGACTCTGAAGGATGACATAGACATTGTAAAGCGTGTTCACATCTAACATGTACATGCATATGCATACTCGTATTATATTCTCTTGATACTAATTAAACTAGTTAACAAGCAGCAAGTATTATTGTATTGTAGATATGAACCGTACAAGCACGAAAAGTTGTATTTAAGTTAGTCTCGCGAAGTGAAAAGAGGAAAGGGGGGAAGAAATTCACGTCACGAGGGAAAATACTTCCTACGGTTCTCAAGGCGAAAATTCAAGGTGACTGCGCGATTGCCCAAGATGTCTACCATACGAACAAACTTCGTCAATTCTGTCTAATTGACCCCCATACAGAGACTAAGTTTCCTAGGAAGTGGTGAAGTTTCAAGACGACGTCTTCTGTGTGTCTGACCCTAGTATAACCACGGTTTCACCACAATGTAGCGGTACGTGTGTATTCCGGAATCTGTACTATCACGTTTCCAAAACAACGGGTATCGACCCGAGTTGCGTTAACACACTACGCGGTCTACGGGTTTGCCACACAACAGCCAAAGAGCGAATTCGATTTCCGGTATGCAATAATTTGTTACATAGATTTTTAGCTTCGACATTACCAAAATAATGATTATATTATATTTTTAAGTCGTGTAATGCAGCAAAAATTATTGGAATCATTGTTTGTACAATCCAATATATTTATTATCAGATAAAATAAAAAAAAATAAAAACATACCAATGAGTTAGGAAAAATACTATTACTGTCTGAAGAATGCATTAAGTTTAGAAAATAAAATAATAAATGTGTGTAGCGAACGTTGGTCAACATATAATGTTTTTGTTCATTAATTTCTATTTCTCTTGTTATCTCATTCAAAACCTCGCAGTGGTCACGTAGACAAACTATTAATGGAATTAATAGTTTCGACCTGAAATTTACTCGAATCGAGGCATTGCTACAACCCTGCAGTAATTAAATCCCGACCACAGTTCCCGAAAGGTTGAAATTGACATTTCGTTAACAATACAACGTCCTCTAAGTACTCTATTGTTCATATTCGAACAAAGATTACATATGCTATTAATTATTCACAACAGACGTAAAAGCTTTTGGTTTTAAATATATTTGATTATAAACTTTCGATTATTTCATAGATCATAAATATTTGTTAAATATATACAAGTATACACGAAAACACAAAATAGATACTTAATCCATTATATTTTAGTTTAGACTGAAATTCATCAAAATTATATAAGCCAAGTATTTACATTATCCATTTTGTCATATCATTTGATCTCGAGCTGCATAGTTTGCTACCCGGAGATTTGTAACCGCAATTACATTTCCGTCCGCAAAATACACTGGTACGACTAGTTTATAATTTCCTTGTGGAGAAGAGGCATTCCTCTTTGTTTGCAAGTTTTCTCGTCCAGTAATCAGTTACGCTAAATACATTATTAAACTTATTCAGCAAAGAATGCTTTTACTAAATAATAACTTTCCAATCCATGATGACATTCTTAAAAACAGTTATCAAGATTAATTTACTGGTAAACATTTTCTGATAAACGAATCATGAAAAGTGACGACAAGTGACAGCGCGCTAATATCAATATTTCGCTTATTGTTAATAGAAACGAATTAATTTCGATCGAACTAACGTTTCAACGAATGCGGGGGATATACGCATAAAGGCACAGAGGAATCATCGGCCCGTGACAGGTTCATGTATGAACGTTTTTCAATGGATCGATTAGATCGACACGTTGTCTTATTCATATACGCCCACCTCTATGCATACCCGTTCGGCACGCTTAAATGCATCCACCCAGTTTTATCGATAGTTGCCCCTTGAATTATGGTGCCACCCACTAACAGCTCCTGATCGCATAAATTATTCAATACTGATTTTGCATCTGTAACGGAACAAATCAGTTCCGTGTAAATAAGATGGGTCACATTTACAATCGTTTTGCGGTTGATTCGATTTCGGTAAAGGTCGAACATTAAATTCGCTTCAAACATGTAAATAAAATAATTCAATTCTCGAATCAGTACCTTACTGTCTTTCTACGTGATGTTAACTAGATTAATTAATATAGTAGATCAATTCAATTTTTATTAGCAATGTTAAATATCATGCAATATAACGTACGTACACATATACACGGAATGATACAAATTACTGTTTTTCCTATTTTATATAATAAATTTTAAATCAATATTTTGTTACCACAGATTTTTAATTATATACTAACAAAAATGCTTAATAATTTGTCACAATCAATATCACATTGAATTCATTAAAATTATGAAAAACACACATATCGATTTATTTATCAACGTTTGACGTAAAAATATTTCCATAATAAAAAAAGTCGTTATCTCTCTTTGTTAAATAAGAATTTAAAAAAAAAGAAAAATAAATAATTATAATCAATCGAAAGAATCAGAAAATATTAATTAACACATTTATCTTTGTTTTAATTAGCTACATAGTACCTATATAATATAATATAATATAAATATTAGCTTTGGATTAATTTTTTATTAACTTTATAAAAAGCGCACGAATAAAACAATCATGCTACAATATAAAGGTATGTGCATCGCGATTCATTAGAATTCGTGTCAGATGAAAAATTTACGCGCTTGTGTGCAGTGTCACGTGTGGGAGGCTTCGAGGTTTTTTTTTTTCCCCCCCAGTGGATAACAAAACCGCAATCGACCGTATGCACACGTGTAATTGGGCCTGTATGACGGTCGTCTCGCGTTGTTTTGCCTGCAGCCCACTCGACTCGTCCCCGCCACGCAGGACAGTGACGCGCGCCACAGCAGTGGTTGCATTCAATTTGCATCCGACAGATAAAAGGCGCGGTTAACGCCGCTATATTGTACAACGCGGCGAGCAGGCGCGAATGAGAAAATCGGTAAACTGATATTCCAGCAATACAACGATATGAAGCCGCCGATGCCGCCGCAACCTGCCTTCACAATTCCATCCTGCTTCAGCTACATCCTGCTTTAACTACGGCTCGCCGCTCCACCGTGGGCACGCCCTTCCCAATGCAGGCGCGATGTACCCTCCGGTGGTGAGATGCCGAGGTTGAGTTTATTATGATTATGAGGCGCGCGGAGGTGAGACTCACGACTCTCGAGAGACCGGCTTTTCTTCCTCGTCCTTCTTTCTCTTTCTCTTTCTTTCTCTCTCTCTCTCTCTCTCTCTCTCTCTCTCTCTCTTCTTCTCTACTTCGTTCTCCTCCGCGCTCTTTTTTCCTTCGCTTTCTCGTCTACTGATTCAAGACGTTTGGTTTCTCTCCGTACTGTGAACGTACCGCCTTGTGAGCACCAAGGATTTCCTTCCTCGCGATACTCTTTTTCTTCTGCCCTGCTATCTAACCATCGGTTTATTTCCACCCATTCTTTGTTTGTCCCCCCCGTTCAGAGTCTTTCGCACTAATCGCAGAGGTAAAATGAGATTCTAAGAAACGTAGTCAAGGATGCACCCCGACGCCTCGAGCTTCTCTTTCAATGAACTGTTGCAAGGCTCTATTCTGCGGTCTCGCTTGCAACAAGAGCGGCGTAAAAAGTTTTAAGCACTACGTCGATGTGTCGGGAGAAAGAATTAGGAAGCGAGGCGGCACACAGCAGTAGGTAACTAGTAGACTAACACGAGAAGGGTCAGACTGGCGAAACTAAATCTAATCGGAAATAAATACCGAAAACTAACACGAAGTTTACGTTCCCTGCTTTCACTGTTTTCAGTTCGAGCGAGATGCACTTTAACTCCCTTACCAAACTTAGTTAATTTCTAAACATTTTTGTCGGAATATATTGCAATTTATTTTTTTAGATAAATTATATACTGAAGGCTAAATATTATTTTAGCCCGTCATTTAATTAAAAATTTACATATTAATTCTAAATCTCTTTTACAACGCGCACCGCTATCCGATGAATAATTGCCGCGATGAATTAAATCGATCGACCACTAATTGAAATCCAGCTTTCAGCCCGCAAGGTGAATCGATTTGTATGCAGGGCGGGATAAACGTCAGTAGCTTCCGTAGAAAAACAGAACACAATGCAAAGTGTCGAGTCACTCGATAGCGGCTCTCCTTATCCTGTGGATCTGAAGCCACTGCCATTGCCGTTTCCTTAATCCATCGTATAAACGCACGAGAAAAATATATCTTTGTACGCTGCGCCGCAACAGAATATGGCAATATAGCAGTTCGAATAGAGCTACCAGACGTCGAAGAATAGCAGGCAAACAAGCATGGTCCACGTTTCGATCGCAAACTGTCGTTGATTTTAATATCACGGCTACCGCCGACGAGACTTGGCGCGATGAGTACACAGTGGACTTCGTAGAACTCGATGCAACAATAACGATCGATCGATAAGATCGACGATGACGGTGCGTGCGTGACGGAAAAAAAGTATCGAGCCATAAGGAAAACGGTGCGGCATCGATACAGTTACGGCGATTCCCCCTACGGTCTTCTCGCGTTCTCGCGAGTCATCGTCATAACATATCGACGGCATCGCATCACGTATGTTATACTTGAAACAAGACTCGTCGGAAGCGAAGCGCTCCGAGCGATAAGTCATCGTACTGCGTAATACACGGTTCGACGCGTTATCACGATTTTTATCGAGCCGTCGAAATGAAGGAGCCCCAACTCACGTGACAACGCACACCACCGCGCGTCCGTCAACTCATCGCTGCCGGGTAATTGCCCAGCGAGCTCTGAGACTGTTGAAAGAATAATCCTGACGAATCGCGCTACAACTCCCGCTGACAACTCCCGGCAATTATTATCGTTAATTAATGCGATCGTCTAAATAAAACGAAGAATTACAGACATGGTTGCGACGCGATGGTTCTTCGAAAGATTTCCGGTAGAGGTAAGGATACCGCACGCTTATCGGTCGCGATGTAATAAGACAAACGCGAAGGAGAAACAGACTTGGCGTGCGGGTATCTTACAGGACGCTTGTCGCGACTCTACGGCGAAAAGAGCGAGACGCTTCAGCAACGACTGGGGGAGAATATAAGAGAGAAAGCAGATACGGATACACGAGTGGCGAGCGAGGCAGCAAGTACTCTAAAAGATAAAGGAAAAGGGAGAAAAGAGGCGACGGAGCTGATTAACGCGCGCCGTCTTGTCTTATCCACCTACTCGCGTCCGTAACGGTTTGATTCGGAGCGATAAACAGTTTATGAAGCTGGACCAAGAGTAATAGATTAAACCCAAGTAAAAGACCGACGTGAAGGAAGGCAGACGAGGAAGTAAAGAAGTCGCCAAACAGGAGATGGTGGAGTGCATGGTAAACAATGACGGTCAGTCTCTCGTGGCCGGTAACTGTCGCCGCATTCTAACATAGAAGCTCATTACGAGCTTCGTCCCGCGTGAGCGCATCTATACTTGATTGCATTATAATACGACCTTCTTCATCGTCGTCAAGTGGCACTGCTACCGCCGCCGGTACTACGTGCAAAACGAAGATCATCACGAGATTCGAGTTTCTTCGCGCAGCCGTTGAAATTGGTAGATCGGTGGTGCGAAATAAATGGCAAAAAGGAGTTTCATTAAAAACATTAAGCGAATGTACGTACGCCACTAATGATATAAGTAGGCAACTACAGTAGTAAGCACGTATACACTTGCTGCGCGATTATTAAATAAATAAGTAACAGGTATATAAATATATGTTATATATTACACATACATGTATATTAGGTCGAGAGATTTGAATCCGGATACTTTGATCCTTTGATCGTGACGTGAATCTAGAAACTAGGTTTGTCTACCAACAACTGGACATAGGAGTCAGCTATTTTCTACGATATGGTAAATTGCGTGCGAAACGTCCGGTCCGAGCAATTGCCGTCGTGCAAAGAACGCCAAGCACGAGAGAGGGAAAAGTGTGAATCCGCGCGTGACGTACCACGATGTAGAATATACCGCGCGGCGCCGGTGTAGAAAGAACGAAAAAGGTAAGAGAAAAGGGGAGTCGAGGGGAGGTTCGACTTCGAGAAAAAGAAAAAGGAGCTATGACCGTGCTTTTCTTGTCGCTTCCATTCACGTGTCATCAGTCACGCGGGTAATGAGTGTCGGAAATACAAGGTTTCTTGAGTCAAGCGGGGCTGTTTTCTCTTTCCGCCCACTTTTTCCCCTTTTCCTTTCTCCCCTTCCTTCTCCACCTGGCTAACTCTCCGACGCTATTTATTATTGTCCATAAGCGTATACGTGTACAGAAAGTAAAACGTGTGTCTTCGGGATAGACGTCAACCTGCCTAAGTACTCATAGGCCGTACGTACGTACGGAGAGAAGATGTTCGTCATATCTGGCGCAGAAATCTACCATGTGATTTCACCCGCTGTGCATTTATTCACTGCGGCGACTAGCAGATAAAGGACAAATGGAAAGATAGTTTAAAGGATAAGCAAGCTTACAAGCTATATCCTTTTGTAAGAGTTATTGTATGCTAAACATGTGCTTAATAAGGATACGTTTCGTGTGAGGAAGAAATAAATTTAACAATATATTTTTCCTATTGTTCATTCAAATTCATAATATAAGTTTGGAAGACTTATGCTATTTGGGTGTCAAGAAAATACCAAGAAGAATGTTAGGTATAGAGTATACCACTCAATTTAGCGAATAGTAGAAAATACAAGCAAGACGTGTTTCGCATATTTAAAGCTTTGATCAATTTTTCACGCTACAATTTCAACGTAAATGGCACGACTCGGTCCGTTGGTTTTTGCTGATCAAATGTTTTTGTTTATTTTCAAATTCAAAACCGAGTTTCGTTTATATTAATGTTTAAGCTTAACATAATAATCGTAAATATTAAAGTAATAATCCAGCGTATGAATTTTACTGCGTTGAAAAGTATTGCATAATGAGAGGATTAATATCATGGTAGATGAAAAACTCATTTATAACGATGTCGTTGTATCTGGAATATCTCAACTGGTACGTTTTTCCATAGAAATTGCACCTTGTGGAATTGCGTTCGGCAAAGTAGACTGCAGTAAGCGCGAAGGAGGAGATATAAAGTGGTACTTTGCTTCTGAGAATCCTCGATTCTCTCGACTCGATATGACACTCGAGACCGTCCTTTCGTTCTTGATAGTCCTCCTTGTCGTTTCTGCAGAAGGTAATTTAAAGCGAAACGTCTAGCTGCAATTTTGACACCGTCTCATGCCGAAAAGAATATAATAGATGGGAAATTGTTCACTGGACCAAAGGAACCAAGCGTCTTAATGAGAAGTTACTCGAAGAGTACTCTTTATTAATGAGAGTTTCTCAAGTTCATCAAATTTCATTCTGCGGAATAGTCATCGTTCAACGTGAGTTTTCCGCGCGATAAACTCTTTTTCTCCGCGATCCTCACGATTTTTTTTAGATTCGAGAAAGTGCCAAATCGATTCTCCTGTCAACCGATATAATTAATTTACGAGCTTGCGTTAAAATTCAAGGACATACAAGAATCGATACGCGCGATAAAGCAAAGCGATGCGTAATAATCGGGGAAAAACGAAGGCGAGATAATGCGCCGCACTTATTTTCTTATAAATATAGAACCGATAATCGGTTAATATAATTATTATCCATAATTATAATCCGGATAAAACTAAAGTAGGTATCGCGATTGGATTATATGCTAGCCACTGACAAACATCGCGATGTTCATGGAACCAGCTTCTACGTGTCTTTAATGAAAAGTCAGATTAATTATCGTGCGACGTTATTAAACGCATCTTCACTGCCAGAGAGATCGTCAAAGCCCTGTTTTTCTTTCATATAGAAAATCGCCATCAGCATAAGTTCAAGAAAATAAACGATCAACGATCTTAAATTATGATAAATATTAATGACGACGATAGTCTTAATAGTTGCATCTGATCGCGTCAACGAGGCTAAATGGGATAACATCTTTAATTAGCGGTCTGGCTATCAGGTCGAATGGTCAGTACCGACCGTCAAACTGGTAACGAGCCTGCCTCGTGGACGGCACCCCAGATCATTTAAATTGACCTGTATAACCGCGGGGAGTACGCCAGCCATAGTGGGAAGCCAGTAAAAACACGCATCTATTTCCATATAACAGGTTTATATATTAGGCTGTCACTGGCAGCACGTAGTTACATTTGAATACGATGTCCTAAAGCTGAGAGCTACTGACGGTCCAACGCGCGCTCTGGTTCACGGTAGGGCACAAATTAAGTCCGACGAGAGCACCGTGCCCTGCGCACGCGTGATTGCATCATTGCACTCCATCGATTGCAAAATGTACTTTTAACACTAGGCAAATGCTTGATTTCAATTATACGCATTAAAGTAACAATGGAACGTAATTTAAGACTAGCCGCTTAGCCAGTTTAAAATCGTTACGATTTGTGATGGTAAAATTAATGAAATTTATAGAAACAAAATATATGTATATGAAATTTAATAAATTTCGTTACATCATTTTATTTTAAATGCATTATGCTATTTTGATTAAATCATTTATTTTAGCAGACTTAATAGTAAAATTTTACATTACATCGTTATTAAACCATCTTCAAATCGCTTTTCTTAATTAAATTAAATTCAAAATTGAATAAGATCTTTGTGAATATTGTTAGCAGAGATGCAACAAGAGCTGTATGAATTTAGAATTTGTGAAATGCAAGAGCAAATTGCCTGTGTAACTATGGTACGTATTTATATAAGTTTTGTCTATGCTGAGCAGCAAGTATCAAAATGTGTTTCACGGAAAACTGTATTATTCTCTTTAAGCTAGCTAGGTTCAGTACATGATCTCATGATGTACTGATACAGACATTTTAATCACGTTACAAGCGAAGCGTAAGCGCGGCTCCTTTTGCTTAAAGAGGAACTGCTCTCGTCTCGGCGATTGTGGAATCACGGTAACGAATAAAGTCAGGTATGTCGAATGTTCGTGCTATGAGCGTCTCTTGATGTCTTCATGCATCAAAGATCACACGAACTAGATGGAAAATCTGGAGAATCGCTCTTGCGTTATTTCTCCCTGCAGATTTAACTAACGCTTCAACTCTGAATAACGCGAAAAATGTAATGTTTTCACGAAACGTAATTGAATAAGAATTTAAAAAAATTTTTCCAATTTGCATATTTAATATTTGAATTTCAGTTTAAATAATAAAAAAAAATATTTTAAGGCATTTTAAAAATATTATTTTCTTTTATAAAGAAAAATTATTTGATATTAATGATAGTTTATCTCTTTTACAGAGATCATCTCTTAGTATACTACTTTATACTATTATTTTAAAATATAATATTTGTCCAATTTACGTTGATATGTATTTTACTTAATTATTGTTATTAAACACGTGAGTCTGTACAAGAAAAGTGTAGTGTAAAATATTATAAGAGTAAAATATATGAGCTAAAAGACTCTAGTAGTCTAATAATTTATCATGCCGTTTTTTTAAGAAGTAAAACTGCGTGTGTGATTATCATCTTGCGCACGCAGTTGCATGTCAAGATCATTAGGAAAATATCTTCTTAACAATGAATGAAGTAGAAACTTTTTAAATCCATATTTATACGTTAATGACTGAAACTAATGCTTTTCCTGTTATAAGTAAAACTCATTGCTGCAAGAATGCTAATTCTATGTAATTATTCCTTTTTAAAGACTATCCTTGCAGCACACGCGTAATGAGTTGGCTAATGTTTCACGAACTGTAACGAAAAAGAAACTTATCTTAAAAGCAAGATCGCGCAATAAGCAATTGTACTATGCGATACAAACTAAAAGTGATACACTTTTTTCGGTTACCTTCGGTATTTATCTTTCATTTGATGACTTTGAAATCTATTTCTTTAGATAAAAATTTATATATTTATATAATGGTTTTTTTCTAAATTTTTAGAGTATCTATTAAATATCTTTATAATCAATAAATTATCACAGTTTGATATCTTTGATTTGGAAATGTCTATTTCCAATACACATGGAGTGATGAATAACATTTAGACATATTAATTTAACGAATATTTTCAAACATGTACATTATTAAATTGCAAATCTCTCTCTCTCTCTCTCTCTCTCTCTCTCTCTCTCTTTCTCTCTTTATATTTCAAACTTTGAAGAACTCCAGTTTGCTTCACAATACAATACGATAGAAGAATAATCGTTCAACATAATAGAAACGTACAACTATAATTGCAGCGTTCGATTCGAATGTTTATAGAGGATTGCAATAACGTTTACACGTTATCTGCGCGGTATGTAATTCTCAAGCCGACAGCCAGAATAAGGCACCGTAAACCGCACTGACGACTTTTTTTGCGAGCTTTTACTTCCCGTTTGTAACGGCGGAAGCGACGATCGATGATGGGCGCACACACAGCGTGCGCCGCGCGAATCGTTACGGTCAATTACAAACAATGTAAGACGGCTGGCGCTCATAGATACAGGCGTGCCGCTCGAGCGGACGGCTGTACAGCTACCAGTAAATTAATTATTATCAGAAATCGCTTTATCTAACCGTCTTATCGAAATCGTGATTAAAAACTTAGAACGAGAATACCGCAAGGAAGAAAAAAACGAGCAAGATCTATGAGCAAGGGATGGCGTTTGCGTCTATTAGCGCTAAAACAAACGGCCGCAATGTAATTATCGTGGCTGCGGCGCGCGTAACAAACGGGGACGGCGTGGTAAATATTCCTAAAACAAAAAGAAAAGGGAGCGACGCGGGGGATGAAAGAGAGTCGCAAATAGATGGAGAAAAAAAGGAGATAGCAAATCAGAGGAAAAGCGAGAAGAGAGAGAGAGAGAGAGAGAGAGAGAGAGAGAGAGAGAGAGAGAGAGAGAGAGAGAGAGAGAAAGAAACCTTTGTCAGCAAATTCGAACGTCGTCGCAATGCCAGCTATGCGACATACCGGCGTTGTATAGTATATATTGCGGCTAAAGTTTGCACGGAGCTTGCTTATCGTTTATCTCGGAATCAAAGCGGCGTCATGCATGGATAGAGAATTGCACGTATGTGGGTGGTTAACTCCGAGTTTTTCGTTTCGGGGAAATGCCGTGGAATAGTGGAGAGATTCGAGAGATTTATTGTTTCAAGAATGGTATCTCACGCAATATCATGTTACGAAAGTCGACCCCTCTTATAATACCGTGTAGTTTTCTTTGAAAAATGCCAACTATATACATGCACGTGAACTAGCAAAGCGCAAACCCGTATAACATAACATTGCGTGGGACATGCTTGTTTATACATCTCATTTTTTTCTGTGAATTAATATTTAATTCAAAACTCGTGTAAGGAGAAATCAGATAGTGAAATTATGCCATATCTTTGAAAATAGTACATATATATATATATATATGTATGTATTAATTTGCGATATTTTGTGTATTATCGTAAAGTATCGATCAATGAAGATTATGCAACTGACAGCACATAATGGAGCATGCTAATAGGTTTCAGCGTCGACACAGCGAATGTATTAAAGAAATCGATCACTTCTCCTCCCCAAGACGCATATCAGGAAGGATAAGGAAGAAAACTCTCGCGCAGCTTCGTTGGGCGCAAAAAGGCGAAACCGACGATCACGGCCCCAGGTGCAACGTAACAGTTTGAGGCACGTTAATTTTCCGAGGCTTCTCCGCGGCGATAACAATCTCGTTCATTGAAATGTATTCCTGCGATGGAATCTTACCTCTCTCTCTCTCTCTCTCTCTCTCTCTCTCTCTCTCTCTCTCTTTGAAAATACCAACTATGGTAATTATTCCCGTAGCGCACTTAGAGACGCCAGACTCTCGACTAGTTTCGCGATTTACATAGGCATAAATAACTCAAACGCATCTATATTTAGCGCCTTCTGATCGCGCTTTTACGAGCGTAAAAGGCAACGGGACAATCGACGAAGCGGTTCGTTAAGATAGACGCGGCACGAACCATTATGTCCTATGCTATACTACAGTCCGCTTTATGCCGATCGCGTATTTATTCGACGTCACGTCGAACCTGCTCCGCCGTTACCTCCCCCGCCCCACCCCTTTCGACCCCGTCGTATCAATCGCAATCCGTAGTCATCCGATTAAGCCGAGTGCGGCGCGCGTTCCAGCTTTAATGAACCCGACTACTATTCCCTCTATCCCCTCTGATTCCAAATAATGAATTATACGAGCGAATGTGCCAGTGCCACCTCACTCCGCGCCTCACCGCATCACACCGTGACAAATATCGTCGGGGATATCGACTCGGTGGTTGAGGTCGATAACGTGCCATACGATAGCATCGGTGTACGTATCTCCCACACTGTCTGCATCATAGACGCCGAAAAAACGAAAGCATCGAGAGGATTGCGCAATGATCCACGACCGAGGCGTCTTTCGACGATAACGAGTCCCGAGGGTATTCGAATTATCCCGAGACTCGTTATGATGTTCGGAAAATTAACGATAGGCGGGTATATTACGTGACGAGCCGTGCGAACGTTCCGCGGTTATATCAGTGTTAGGTAACCGCGAGTTAGCAGGGACGACTAGCGACGTGTATAGGACGCCAAGGACCGCGAGGCAGGATCGAGAAGGACGAACAGAACAGAACAGAACGTGCATGCAGGCAAAAGGAAAAGAGAGGAGCAACCAAGAGAAGACTTTAACTATGAACGATCCGCACAGCGGGAGTAGATAGGAATAGAGGTAGGTATAGGTAGGTATATTCTTCTGTTCTTCGAATAAGAATCGATAGATCGAGATGCTCCGGCGTGTCCCTCTTTCATTTTCTCTTACCTCTAGCGTCCTTTTGCACTCCTCGGTCAACTCGTTCTCTCCGAAGAGTATAACCGCGCTCGCTCGTGTCCACGAGGAGCTACTTGCGCTTGTAAAAGCCAACCTCTCCAAACGAATTGCATAACATTACACGCGACTGTCAATGTTATGTATCGCGTAAAGTTGTAGCGAGCGACTCGTTGAAAAGTAATTAATTTTATCATTGCAACGCATTCTCGTTGCATGATCGAGCTGCGCAAAGGAAGGAGATTAGAGCGCACAGAACTCCTTGTAACCTGTTTTCCACTTATTCGCTTCTTATTAACGTGATATTAAGGCATGCGCGCACGCACGTACGCACGCACGCACGCACGCACTTGTGTTGCTCGGAGATGAAGTTTAAGCGACGGGCAACGTACGTGAATGGCTTTTCAGTCGTGCTTCGCCAGTGAATTTATTACAGGCCGCGATATACATCAAGATTCGTGCGGTTTTAATGTGAATTCACACTCTCACCCGTCTACGTCAGATATTACAATTTATATAATCGATGGTATATAATCGAAGCCTCAATGTTACGTAATGATTGAAGCGCGATTAGATCTGTATTAGCAACTATCATTTTATATCTTTTCTCCCAAGGAAAAAATCGTTTGTGCTTATCACGATTGAAACCAAATTAAAGAAAAAAAAAGTCAGCGTCCTATAGCGAACGATAGAATTCCGCACACGTATCTGTCGACTTGATTAGAGACACTCTCGCCCACTCTGTGCCACATAAGTTTTATCTCGCCTCTTGACCGAGAACAATGAGCTCGTAGAGCTTCCGCTTCGACGATTCGAAAAAGATATTGGCGGAAAGGGGATAGTTAGAAGAACTCGTGCGCCCGTTACCGTTAATCTTCTATAGAGTTTTTCGACTTCAAAGTGACACAACACATATTCGTATTTATAAGATTAATCTCGAGAATATTTCATTGCAATTTTTTTCATAATATAAATCATTGAGATTTATTTGTAGGCAAAAGAGAATCAAGACAGAGATAATCCCAAAATGAATGTATATTCTAAACCAACTTTGGAATAAATTTAGGTGACGTGTTCTCTTCTTCCTCGAGCGAGGAAGCTTGATAACTGGCTGTAAACGAACGAGAGTCGGCGCGAACGGTACAGGCTCGAATTAGTTATGTAACACGCGAGAAGGAGAGAGAGAAAGAGAGAGAGAGAGAGAGAGAGAGAGAGAGAGAGAGAGAGAGAGAGAGAGAGAGAGAGAGAGAGAGAGAGAGAGAGAGAGAGAGAGAGAGAGAAAGAGAGAGAGCAAGACAGGCCGCGCGGGGGTCGCCGTTGATTTACGCATTCCGCTTTTGCCAGGCACAACAATGGCAGTGTGACGTGTCCGAATACATACTTCCTCCTTCTACCTGGCTTTCTGTCTTTTGCGCTCTGTGCGGTCGCGCGTCCTCTCCCTGGTTATATCTCTTGCTCGTTCCTCTCTCCTTCTCTCTCTCCTCCTTTACCCTCTTTCCCGGGATTCCATCTCGTGCTCCGTCACTCCCACTCTGGCAGCACTTCCTCTTCTTCTGGCCGGTTTCTCGCGGCTGCGGTGCGGCCTTGCAATGCTGCAGGCACGACCGGAGAACTCCCTTGCCCCGCCGACGCTGCCGCTGTTGCACCGTTGCAGCTGCAGCGGCGACGGCGACGGCGACGGCAACGGCCGACGCGCACACTATCGCAGCGACAGGCAGCGAGGTAACTACAAGGTAGTTGCAGCGACGCTGGTTCACCTCGTAGTACGAGGACGAGACATTGGCCTACCACGCTCGACCTTGCCAGTTCGTTACTCTTTCCTCGCTTCTCTTATGCATTATACACGGCTATCCGCTTCGGCCTGTGTCGTCGTTTCTCTCCTAGCCCCCTTTCCGCTTCATTCTCATTCTTTCTCTCTCGACATTTCTGTCGTTCCTGTTTCCCTCATCTTTTCTCCTTCTCCTCTTCCCCTACCTTTCTTTTCTCCCTTTTCTACGTATCTCTCAGCACTTCCCTTTCAATCTACCTTCCTTTTCGCCTATTTTCCCTGGTCCATCTCATTCCTGTCGGCTTACCTATCGCACGATGGTTCTCTCTCTCTCTCTCTCTCTCTCTCTCTCTCTCTCTCTCTCTCTCTCTCTCTCTCTCTCTCTCTCTATCTCTCTTTGCGAAGACGCCGACGCGGCGCGGCAGCCAACGGATAAGGCGCATCGTCATCATACGATCTCATTTATCGTGCCTGGCCCCCCTCGAATCCAAGCAGCGATAGCATGGCCAGAAGTGACGACGAAGAGAAGAAAGCGATTGCAAACGGGAGCAGGTGGTAATGATAGGATAGCGATAGTAATAGCGACGATGCTGCCATTGCGAATTCTACGCAGACACGTCCAGTTGCAATTCCTCCCGAATTACAATTAATTATAATTAATTAATAATAGTATATCGATCGTGTGTGTGTGTGTGTGTGTACGTGTACAACGATGCGTATGGCATGTAGTATATATAATGCAAGCTATGCATAAATACGTTGTCCAGCATACCATTGGGGCTTCGTTAACGCGATGCTTCGTGACATTACGGCCCGCGGGACTATAAATTTTATAAATTATCCCTATATCGAATCGTAAAACGATCCGAAAACTTTGTGTCTGAGTAGAAAAAAAAAATGGTGACTAGATTAATTTCGTTGGAAAAAATGTCAAATTTTTAAGTCTCTAATTAAAATATTTTAATCTTTTATTGTTGTAAATATTATAAAATATTCGTATCGTTTATCTCTTATTACAACAAGCTACTACTTTATCAATTTCACTTTTCTTTCCGCTCAATTAAAGAAAACGCTCTCGAAGATACGCTGATAGCGTAGTTTCCTTATTAATTGGCCTCGACCGGAAAATCGCAGGGAGATATCATCGGACAAACGTAAACGATCATGCTCGTCGCTTGTGTTTAATGAAAGAGAGAGGGAATATCTTATTAGCGTGATTGCTTCTCCTCTCTTTATCATTTTCACTTGCAACGATGTTACGGGGGAGGAGAAAAGAGCGGAGGTGGTGCAATGTTTGTCCAACTGAAATTGGTTTCGTCGCGATGTATTTTCTTATAAAACAGTCCGTGCTCGGCGTCGCGATAAGATTTCAATATAGAACGGCGCGTTGTACGCAGTGTGTTTCGATAAAATAAAGAGACCGATCCTGACTGCGGGAGATGCTTTTTGCCGAGTGATAATAGGATATGAGCGATTCTCCAAAACGTTGCGAAGCCGCAATACGCGTAATCTACGTCGGTCGGCGCGCTGTCTTTAAACGACGTCGATTTCAGGCTCGCCTAAAAAAAAAAAAAAAAAAAAAAAAGAGAGAGAAAGAAAGAAAGAAAAAAAATCAATGAAACGTATTACACCGCGCCAACGATTTTCTGCTTCAGATGCTGCAGGAATTCGCGTTGCTATTGGCACACACTAGGTGAATGAGCTTCAACAAGTAACTGCGCGCGGCAAAGCGCGCGTACCGAGTTTCATCATGAGATTAATTTCTATGTTATGTAATTATAATGCTCGATAGCTTTTAAGCTTAGTCGTAACCGTGCTCTTGCGAGAAACCGCTAAATCAAATATCGCATATACCACGGCCCCAAAGTGTTAATTGAAATCATTAGCATCGCGCGTTTCTCGCGTTTACTGCTTTTATCCAAATTGTCTGTCTCGCACGTGAGTACAACTCAAAAACCGGCAAAATTCCAGCCTGCCCGCGAACATCGCACGAGTCTTCGTATCCTTTTCGGACAGAATCGCCCCGGTGGGCGACAAGCGGAGATAATCGAAATGAATGTTTCGTTTAAGACCACCGCGCGATCAAATTCCTGAGGAAAGAAAGGAACAGAAAGAAAAAAAAGAGGAGGTGGAGGAAGGATAGCGACAGGGAGAACGGTCTCTTCTGCACGGTAAATGATCGAAATCTCTCTCTCTCTCTTCGCGGACTTAACGGTGGCAGGTAGTACCTAGTCCGTGTCAAATCGTAAGTCGATATCCTGCCGTGGTCCTACCGTACCGCACCTTCCATCACACGCCGTCCATTGCAGCGATATCCCTGGACGCGGAGGATGGATGTCGAGGCGCCTGGTTCGTTCCTACTGCTAGCCATGCCGGGTACGTTGAACTCGATCTCTCTCTCTCTCTCTCTCTCTCTCTCTCTCTCTCTCTCTCTCTCTCTCTCTCTCTCTCTTTCTCTCTCTCACACATAACGCCGAACGCACATCCTATGCTTATAAACCGTAACGACACGTGAAACTAACGGACTTGGCTCACGGTGCGTCTACACCCGCAGGAGTCCCATGCTCTCGTATGATTTCCGTCGAGCTCGTTTGAAATTTACGCACGAAATATGTGGGTAAGATAGATAGGGAAAGAAGGAGCGGGAGAGAGAAAGAAAGCATCAAGACTCGACAGACGACTCATCGTTGCGCTTGCTCTGCGCAAAAAGATACGCGCGATATAAAAAGGCCCCGATGATGAATCCCCGCGCAAAACGCCGCGCGCTGCGCGGCGAGTGCGTCATTCAAAAGAGATAATTACTAGCTCCTAGTACTCAACAGTACGATAGAGTGCAATATCTTGGACGGCCCCTTCAACAGGGAAGGTGTTCCACACTCGTACATTACGTGCTGTAATTTCGAGTCATAATTATACCAGACAGGAACTCTAATTAAAACTTTTTATCACAGCCCTAAACGAGTATAACATTTTGCAATTTAAAACGATATCGTATAGTATGTAATAGTTGCTGAAAAAAAGAAACGTTTCTTCGCCACGTCAACACCACGTAAATAGATGACAAGCAAATGAAATCAATTTAAAAATGTGTGTAAATATATTAAAACATTATTTTACGTTTCGATCGAATAAACACTTGACTACATAAATAACTCGTGCGAATTTGAGGTATCTGTGTTAACGGTAAATATAACGCAACAGTCTAGAGAGGGCACAATCGTAACAAGGTATGTAATAATATTACACGTAAAATGCTGCTAGCGGGATTCGCACAGATTATCCCGCTAGCGATCGACGATATACAATATACAGTAACAAGTGAGCCATGTCGTCAATTTGATTCGCTGGATCGCGAAAGTTTCGCCGGCCAATATTAAGTAAATAAAGCGAGAGGTGCCGTTGCGCGCTTCGCTTCCAAACGAGCACTTTGATCAATTGAAGTGTACAGTCGAACGCTTCTGTGCCACGCCGCGCCATGCATCCCTTTCCATCATCCCTTCTCTCTCGCCCACCTTTGGCATACAATAGATTCAAAGTACTTTTCCAATGGCTGCATTTGCAATTCGAATTCCAAATTGAAATCGAAACCTGCCGTGCTGTTAGATAACCGACATCATTACATGCCGATATGATCGCCACCATAAGGCGAAAATTCGACGCGAGTTCTTTCCTTTTCCCCTCTCTTCCCCTCTATCTTTTTTCTTTTTTTTTTGCCCTACAATATAGCTTGATTTCACAGCTCTCGCCTTTGGGGCCCTCCTCGTCTTCCGGCACGAACGTTTTCTCGCGCGCTCGAGCCGATGGCAGCTCGTGTAATCGATGGAGTGCCCGCCGAACTTCTATAATTTCTAACCATCTCGACGTGCCGCTCCTCGATACATATCACCTGGGGAAAATGATACTTGCGATAGCGCCGCGCCGATAATTTTCAAACTGGCACGTACGATATCATCGTATATATAGGCTTAGTCACGAAGTCGAATGAGACCCCCGTACAAAAGACAGGAAACCGATCGCTAGACTCTACCGCAGGATTGATTTTTTTCCTTCGGCGCAGGAAGTACTGCCTTCAATGATAGTGTAACAGGTACAAATACGGCTGCCGACAGTAGGTTTCAAATGTACAAATAATGCATGAACTGGACTTCTACTAGTAGAATCCACTCGGAGAGTCCAGCAAAATTTTTCTCTTGTTCTCTTTGATTATTAGTATAAATAAAAGATGGTAACAAAAGCTAACAATTACATGTATTGAAAAGAGAAAAACATAAAAAAGTCGTAAATAATGCAGAAATGTTTGAGAAAAAAATTATGAAATAATTTATAAACTAAAGAAATGTGAAAATACATATAGAAAGAGAAAATAAAAAAGAAACAATAAACATGTTTCATATGTACATTTGCGTTGCTACATATATTACACATGTTTCACTATTCACGTGTATTTAAATATTTCTCTCTCTCTCTCTCTCTCTCTCTCTCTCTCTCTCTCTCTCTCTCTCTCTCTCTCTATCTATCTCTCTCTCTCTCTTTTTCTCTCAATAATGTTTAATTTAGGAAAAATTCATTTCGATCAAGAGATGAATTTAAATCACAATTTTCTGTTTGAGCATTTGAAACTTTGAGACCTTTGTTACAAAGCAAGCTTATATAAGGTCAAAATTGATTTTTATGAAAAATATCAATCACTGTTTTTCATTAATTTATTTAAATTCGTTAATTTATTATAATTAGATTATTATAATTGGATTGTATGAATTGTTATATTATTTTTTGTGTGCCGTAAAATTTACAAGTAATATTGTCGATTTCACAGATGACGCTGTTGCAAATATTTAATCATTTAAAAACCAAAGGTAGTATTACCTTTGCGCACGTTTCCTTTTAATATTGTTTTCAGTGTTAATTGAAAATGAGAGAGAGCGACGATATTGGATTTAAACGCAATCTATTATTTTGGTACATTTCAAAATTTCCCACGAGAGAAATCAATGTATTTCTCATTAAACCTTTTATAACATAAAATACTTACTTATTTTTACATACACTTATTAAATTATACAAATCTGATATTTCATATATTTGTTCTGTACATTTACAAATGGAGCAATTAAATAGCCATCGAACAATCTGATATCTATTCCACCTCTATTCTAGAGTTTTCAATCATCCTCTTAATGGAGGCGTCGTGCTATTTTTTTCACGGAAGATATAAATAGCGCCTAATGTGTGAGGTATAATCGGAACGAAATGACAATTACACGCGTAGTCAATTTATTGCGACGCAACCGCGCTAAAGGAAATTAAACGTAATATTGCAAACGAACAATAACTTTATGGTCAAACGCATTACGACATTTTGATCCTGCCCACGTTGCGGCCGAAAGTAAATATTCCACGCGCGACGTTAAATCGTTAATACGTGTAGTACCGAAGCCATTTGGGAAGTAGAAACGTGGTTTGCGTAACTGTACAAGCTGTCGACTGAAATTCCCTGTTCGATCGTCAAACTAAATTTGATATGTGCAACATCGTATCGCGACGCCGAGATAGTCTCGTCGATATATGATCAGGTCGGTGTCGAAAGGATTAGTTCGCACAAAGTAAATGAGATATTCAAGTTGATTAGTTTGAACAGGAATAAAATTAGTGGGTAAAATTAAAATAATAAGATTACGTTTCAAATAAACAGATAATTTTTCATATTGCTAATTATTTCTCCGATGCAGTTTACGATAAAAAAAATATTTTGAATCGAAAAAACTTTGATTGTTTAAAAATCATAATTACGAAAAATAATTGTCAATTATACAGATAAATTCTCTTAATAAATAACAAGATGCAATGTGTGTTATAATGCTACAACGCTACAACGATAATTTATAGCACAGGATTTTAATCCATTATCCGTTTGTTTGGAAAATATTAAATATAAAAATCATGATTTAATATACAAATTATTATTATTATGTTTTATATATTATTAAGAGAAATGGATAAAAAAAATAAAAATTTAAAGATTAGATGAAATAAAACTCTTCTTACAGATATAATGCCAGTTGAAATGTTTGAACTATCTTCACTCACTAGTTTATGCAACGTTAGAGATGGAAGATAGGATGGATCGGCAAAGATAGGAGCTTCCAGCGACCTGAATTTTTCACGAGCCATTTCCCTGCGTCTTTACATTTTGCCGGCCATCAAGGCTCAAATTAATGGTGGATCTTCCTTAACATTCAAGTCTACATCACAACTATTACCATATCGCGCGATACTGCACGGAACGTTAAACATACAAATGGTTTTATTTCCGGTTGCTATATTTTTCAGTAACAGCTAATAAACGTTAGCTTTTATCGTCCCGTTTTAAACACCCTGTGGCTACCACTCGCGGCCGGAATGTAAATGACACTTTAATCACTCCGATCTATCGGTGTCGTTTATAATAAAAATTTTATTTCCATGCATCAATGCACAATGTGTAGGCGAGAAACATGGTTGTGAATGTTTTTCTACCGTCTAATTAGGTACAAATTGAAAACACGTGTCCATATAACGTTATTTATAACGCACCGCAAAGATGTTATTAAGAACGATCTATTTGACGATACGCGACGATATAAATGAATATTAACGAGCTTTAATCGATCAATAACGGTAATGCATTCGCGACCGATAACATGTCGCGGCGCTGCGTTAATCTCTGGCGTTGTCGTGATGAAGGCCCGCCCCTGGCACGTTTCTCCGATTATTAAACTGCGGTGTAAGTTAGAAAACGGGCAGACAGCTCGTATCAAGACCGAAACTCCAGGGACGATCGAAAATATTTTCCGAGCGTGCTTATCCGCACGTGCGCCGCATTCGCCTTGCGTTTTTTCGCGTTTCTTCCAACGTTTTACGGCACCGTTCCAACGTGAAAGATGCAATGACCCAAGACCGACGAGGAACGAAGCGCTCGTCTGAAGAGCACGTGTCGACGGCGAGATGTGGAAGAGGAAGCATGGTAGATCAGTCACGATCGAAAGAAGAACATCGCTACTCTCCCGAGAAAATAATACCGCGAGACTGCTCGTAAGAAAAGTTATTATTGTAAGAAAAAAAACGGATATATATAGCATTAAATTTAATTTCTCGCTTTAGAGAAATCGCGTATCTATATACTCGTTTGCGCGTGATACGAAGAAACTTTGGATGTTCAATCACATTCATGTGTTATATAATTAATTAATTTAGAATTTAATTAATTACAAAAAATTAAAAAATACACTATATTGCAAATTATTATATATGATATATAATGAAACGATACTTAGTGATTATTACGATTATTACCTCAAAGCACTAATATAATTAATGAGTTAAATTGATTATTATACATATATATACGTGTTTATGTTGTTACATTTATCATGCCGTGGCTTCATATTGTTAATTAAATATAATTATATTGTGTTGTAACAATTATTACGTGATTGTTCACCCATTTCACTTCGCGTATGTTATGCTTAAATTGCTATTCACACATATGATAATTGCCTTCATCGTTTGATGCTAATTATCTTCCAACAAATGCCCTTATTATGTATATATGTAGAACAACGTATTCTTTTCTCCATAATATTGCTCAAAATATTTAAGAGAGAGAGAGAGATTTAAAATATAAGAAGCCACAATACAGGTAGGTATGCCACAGATTTGCTCTCCGTAGTGAACAATGGAACATTGTATCTGCGCAAGCAGGTATAAGACGAGTGAATAGCAGAAAATTTAATAAGCCGCCCATGCGAACAACGTTTTCTCCTCGGGCCAAGATCGACTATTATCCAATCACCGCAGCGTTCCTATCATGCATATAAGTTATGACTTAATCCGCTGGTTGCCAACGCTAAGTACCAAATCGCACGAGGTAATGATCTCCCCGGATGAACGACGATCCACTTCCAAGCCGCGGCGGGTAGGCGAGGCGCGCGTATAATGCACGATGACGAGAGCTGGCCATAACCAAGGGTGCGTTACGTAAAATACGTGCGGCTGATGATATCGATCTTTCGGCCCGATCGAATCTCGAAACAAGGCTTTGAGAAACGAGACTCGCCCCGATCACGTGCGGACGGACGTTCGGATGTGCGCGCGCGCGCGCGCGCGAGAGAGAGAGCAAATCGGAGCTTCACGCTCGCGTGGCCGCTGGCTAGGAGACTCGCTAAACTCATCTCAACGTAATTCGACGATTGACGGATAAGGGATCGGGAGTAAATCCGCGTCCGGGCCTCAGCGTTCGATCCTTCTTCCCTTTTCCTTCTGCTCGTGAATGTTCAATGTCAGGTCTTTGGCAGTTTCCCCTGAGGGATTCGAGTACGGGAGAAAAACACGCATGGGATCCGCCTTTTTTTCGTCATGTCAAAGTTTATGGACACTACACTGCTGACATTTAAAAGAAAATATGAATGAACGTAGTAGCGGTATTTTCGATTGCTTCCCGGGCGGGCGATTTGTTTTCGTATCTATTCGCCGTAGGTGTCGAGATCTATCGTTTTATTCACGATAAATGCTATCGACTAAATCGGCGATTTCAGAAATGACGCGGGACCGAGACGAAATCGGACATAGAGAGGGTCAGCAGGCGCGATATTATCTTGCGATTATGTGTGCCGCTGATTTGTACGCTTCTACGATTTTTCATCATTCGATTATCCTCACGAAGTATTCATAGGGTATTCACGAGGCACCCCACTGGACAATAAAATTATAGATAATCACTATCGCCGTAGCACACAACGCAAGGAAAACGAAGATCCTCGTAAATGAAGAAATAAACTATCGTGAGACTGACAGTTCAAGGATAAATTCCCTTCCAAGTGTTATTAACCCTCTAGGGACAAAATTATACTAATTCTCCAAGATAAAAAAGTTGATTGCACAGAAATGAGATGCAATTGACCCCAAGAATTCCCAAATTATTATGTTTCGTGTTAAACAGACGTCTTTCTTAACGTAAGCCGGATTTCGCGCAAACGATAACAAATTGTCTAATAAATAAAACCGGTTTACATTTGATTTCTCCGCGTGAAATGACACGCGGTGCCGTAGGTCTAATCGCTCAACCGTCGCTCATTACCGGGGACGCTGCAGGGTTATTACCGTCTCGGAAAACTTCATCGGGCTTATCCCGCTTCACGACGGGAATGTCAAATGCGACACATGCGCGCGTATTTGCTGTATTTATCTATTCGCGATGCGTGAGGCGACTGAATGACGGCTGGACTGCCGGCGATGACCGCATGCAGTCGTAAGCATTCGGAAACAATTTAACTGTAGCTTGTGAGTCGATCTCGAGGCACTTCAATCGCGCGCGAAGGTGGTACATGTCCGACACGCATGCATCCAAGCGCTATGGGGTGTTCGAGAATGGGAATGAGATGAGTACGGTCATTACGGGCATCAGTGCTGTATCAAGCGCTGTTAAGAAGTCGCACGTCGAGTCGTTACGGGACCATGTGCGGACTTGAGCGCATTTTTTAACCAAAACTTTTCACCTTGCCTACCGCGTTCTCCGAGTTCTCACCATTTCAAAACCAATAGAAATTTAACGATAGCACTTACTCTTTTGTGTTAACCGGTTGTACCAGCAAATTGATTGATTCAAAATTGACAATTCCTTGTCTTTTCACTGATTTATAATCATACCTGAAACATAAACAGAAAAGACAAATTTAATTAACGTAAACTAATGTTAAATATATAAATTTGAAAAATATTTATTATTAATTATGTAATCACTATCAATAATTTCTTTCCTATTCTTAAATATAATAATAATTATATAGGTGCAAAAAGAAATAAGAAGTGGAGAAAATTAGTAATATATAATTCAAATAATATATTTCTGTCGTTATATATGTGTTGCACTTGAACTACATCGCGTAAGGAGATTTGCGATTATTTCTCATATTATTAAATTAGGATTAAAAAAGATTAATGTGAAACAATATAACAAAATAAAAAGGCACAAAAAGTAACGAGCTACATTTTTGTGTCGCAATTTCGAAAGAATTTTTACTTTCCACATTGTTTCTTCTCGCTACGAAAAAAAGGTGCAAAAATATACTTCAAGCAAAAAATATTATACAATTAGTTGCAGACAGCGAATAGCGCACATATTCTGGTCATATTTATGCTCCTGTGAAGTATAATGCAAGTACTTGGTCGCTGTGGGAAATGCAAGAATGGAAGCCAGATGAGTAAAGTCATTACAGAATTCCGCGCTCTTGTAACCAGTGCACATGGTAATGTCACAATGTCTCTGCTATTCTACATTCTAGAAATGTCCGGCAGAATCGGTGCTATATATTCAGCAAGAACTTACTTTCCCTATACCACCTATCTAGTAACATACATTGCGCGCCAGTGCCACGATGTAGATTCTTTAGCAAATGAAACAATGAATGAAATCTTAAGTTGAGAATTTGTTGAAGTTTGTGTTAAATATTTTCGCAATCTCGTTTCAATTTTTTTTTGTAAATCCGTAATTTATTCAGAAAATCTATCATCACACAATTAATTCTATATAAAAACCTGATAACAGATTTTACATATATTAAATAGCATAAAAAATTTTTAATACAATTGCAATGCGAATTGAGTGATAATATTTTCAATAAAACTGTATTTTTATAATCTGTCAAGGGGTACTTGGAAAAACTTTACACATCGCTGTTCGTACATGTTCCATACACAGTTTCTTCAACTCCCGAGGCTATAGCAAAATCTCGTTTGCGTATACGTAAGTGAAAATCTTGTCTTGAGCGTGACAAAAACGATCGTCCATCGGAGACCGTTCACATTGCCGATCATTAGAGACGACCATAAAGGTCGATTCGTATTATATAGGTAAGACAATCGGTGAGAATATCTCGGAGGTTCACGACATCGTGGAGAATTGCAGCATTTTGTTGAGCGACGAAGCTCTTCTATGAATAAGATTTTTTTATATGCAGTATAAATGCGATATATATGAAGCAACATATATATTTTACAATATATACGATATATACACATATTAAATATATATATATATATATATATATATATATATATTCTTAAATAAAAGTTCTGTAAACAAAAAAGATATAAATGCCACTTGTATGCTTATTACGTGTTTATATCCTTTATACAGTTTTATGTTGAGATGTTAAAAATACGAATATTTACGTCAACTGTAATTAGCACGCATTTAACATAAAAAAAGTGAGTTAATAAATTGTTTCATATATGCAAAATTTTTCTTCGGAAGCAAAAAATAGTAAATAAGTTCAAATTAAAAAAAATGTTGCTTATGTATACGATAATATGTATAAGATAATAATAAAAATAAAATTTGATAAAACCGCAGTGAAAAAAAAGTATCACTACAATTTTACGAGAATTTACTGGCTCCGTTATATTTTCTACGTGCTTTTCCGAACACGCAGAGAATTTTCGCGTTTCCCATCGAGGTCGCAAGGCCCATTGCTTCCCCAGCCAGTGCGTGGGATCCGTGAGTTACACATAGCTTGCGACTATAAATTTTCGTGAGTGAACGAGAGCCAGAGCCAAGTAACGAACGATCGAGAGCACTTAGTGAAATAAATAACGCGGGGCGACCTCTTTGTCGCCAATTGTCGAACTTCCCAATGGAAAGTAAATGTTGGGAGCAAGCACTTCACCCCCTTCGATTTAGAGGAATGTTTTCAATCTCAGTACTTCCTACGTACACTTGGAAGAACGCGAAAATGTGTTGTATGTCTATTCTTCTGAATCTTTGTGATGACCATTGTTAATTAAATCAAATATTTACATTTATCTTTTCAACAAATGGATTATTGTATTTAGAGGCATTATACATATAAATTATATTTTAAAAACTCAAGAAAAGTTATACAACACACATGCAATAAGATTAAAAATCGTTAAATAAATTATGTAAATTAGTTCGTTCACGTAGAGTTGAATTTTGAGCAACAAAAATGTTGAGAATAAAATCTTTAGTTAATAAGCGATTGAGAAGTTCTTGCTATATTATCTTGTTTAAATGTTTATGTTTACACGACAATTTAATGGCGATGTATGTCGTGTATATTAAAAATTTCCTAAGAGGGGGGGGGGGGGGATAATACACTTTTGCTACGTAATATTTTTGTAATCATGTAACAAAGTCACGCCATTTCGCAATCTGAATAAATCTGAACGGATAACGAGGATGTGTCATAAACGTAAGACGATGGGGAAGATAGCAGCCTGTAAAGAGAGACACGTGACACGCGACTAGATCGAGGATGTATGCATTCACCCACTCAGGCCAATGCAGCATTCGCTCATCTGTGCATTAATGCGCGAATCGCACGCATCCATTTGCAAGCCCCATGTAATGCTACATGTTCGTAACTGCGAGAGCTAGCATAGCCATATTTTGCAGAACGCAAAAGATTTTCAAAGTAAAACAGACTACGTAAATGTTTACGTAACAAGATTCTGGAAATAATGGATTACGTGATCCGTATTTAAGTCAAGAGTTATACGATAATAAACATATATACCCTATGAATATACTGCAGAAATTGTGTTACAGTATTGTAGACAGTAATTACAAAGTATTCTGCAACGGCAAAAATTTCATTTTTATGTGATACAAATTAACGGCTAAATAAGATATTTCTTATTCTCACTGGTTCAAAGCATAATTTTTTGTTAAAAAAAAACTAATATTTGACTGAGAAATAAAAATTTTCACATAAAATTGTTAAAATTAAATATCTTGCTATTCATAAGAGAAATGTAATCAAGGAAACAATTTCTCATTTTATGTAATATACATATACATACTTTTCTTTGCAACAGTTGCTATAGTAATAAATGAAAATATTATCTGAATCTATTATTATAAATTTTATTAATATTTCAACATTTTGTCTTCTATGTAATGATTTGAAATATATGAATTGTTCATCATACTTTAATCTGTCATAAATATTTTATTAATATTATCATTGTGTTATTACAATTAGCTTCACGAAGAATATAATAATCTATATATATATATATATATATATATATATATATATATATATATATATATATATATATATTATGTGTGTGTGTGTAAAATGAGAGTGAAAAATTTCTGCATCTATATAAAAAATTATAAAATATATTTAGTATTATATCAATTTTAATAATACAATTACAAAATAATGTAAAAATCTAATTTCTGACAAAATATAATATTAATTGCACATTTGTGAAAGTTATTTTTGAGTAACCAAACTAATAATAATATAGTTATTAAAACTTCTACATACGAGAAACTAAAATTAATTAATATTATTTTTATGATTAAAAGTAATAGCAAAAAGGTAATATGTGCTTTTTGTGCGAAAGTAATTTATAAAAATTTCAAGAGATTCTTTTAATCTCGAGACATCTCCGCACACATATTTTATTCTGCATTACTGAGAACGCAAAGCACGTAAGAATATTAAAATTTTAGTTTTCTGCAATTTGCACTGGACGAATGCAGGAGGAAAGAAACTGGAGCAATGACACAATGAAAATACAGCAAAATTTTGTAGACAACATATTGTGCTTGCATCGAAGAAAATTGAAGGAGGGGGGAGCAGCTTACGATTTGAATATACAGTCAAGTATACGCATAACCTGCAGAACGTGCTTGTAATTTGTATGTGTTTTGCATTTATTAATTTTTACGGTAGGCACGAATGTCCCTACATTTCGTGAGATAAATTGCACGTGGAGTTTACTACACGCAGTAGCGTTATGTGATTTCATTTATATCCGCATGCGATGCATGCAGTACATACATATAATGTATGGCATGTTTGTTATTAGTAATGTAATGTATGTACAAATTGTCACGTTCATGCTTAAATATCTAATATCCATGCCAGAGGATTGAAAATACACGATTATTAAATGAGATTTGTATTCCGATAAGTTCTTTTGATCAAACACAGATGTTGCTCTATGTAATGTAATAATTTCCGCATGGAGCTTACCAGCATAGTAATAGATTTCATACAATGCTTATTCTGTTTCTGATAGATTCTAAACGAACTAAAAGCTTGATTTTATTCAGATATCTATCAATCTAATATTATCAACTTATTAGAATATTATATAAATCGAAAAAATTTTGATGTATTGCAAAAAAATCTTAATGAACGAATATAATACAGAAAAAAAATTGATTATATTACGTAAAATCTGCCAACAAGATTACGTCAGCATGTCATCTCTTCATATGAATTTAATTAATATAATGATCGTTACATTAAACTTTTTAAAAGAACGATTCTCGAGAAGCAATTATCTTGACGCTCATCATGTGCGTTTAAGTTGGACCTAATTATAAGACTTCGATGATCTAATTATAAGCTCCCGTTGGTACTCGACGACGGCACATAATGTCGTGTATTAATGTCACTAATTAATTCGCAGTTGCGAGCCGCAAGTAATGGGCAGCGTGTGTGCTCATAACTACACGCGCGGCCGGTATTTCACGCCAGCTCAAGTGCCGTGCGTCGAGTGCGGCCACGGTTGCGCGCGGTCGTGGCTTCGGTATGAGGCACAGGTCAATTTGTGTAATGCGTGTAACATGCATGAAAAAACAAGAGGACGAGTGTCGGCCGCGATGCAGAAGAGACAGCACGACCGAGGGAAAAGCAACCGCCGCCCACATACTGCGAGCTTGATTCGTATCCCGGACGCGCTTCCATCCTCGAGATTCTCTCGAGAGCACATTTCAACAGTCGCGTGCGACACGTATGAGGAATAAATTCGAGAATGGGGCAGGCGTTGAGGTGATATCGATTTATTGCGTCTCCGGTGCACGAAGAAAACGCGACGCGGCGGCTTCAGCAGATAGAAAAATCCTTAAATATTCAAGAGAAGGATATCGAGAATATGGTGAGAGTATGTGTCAGAGTTCATGCCGTCATGATGTACCATGACTTATGGAGATCAAAATCATACACAGAAACTGGTAGCGACATCGCGTAAATTATGTAAACTACACTTGGTTGGAATAACAATTTTAAGTTACACGGGAGGGCGGAGGGCGTAATAATTTAAAGAATGTACATCGTGCAGTTACAAAATATTTTCCAACTGATATTTCTGATATTTCATCAGAAATATAATAACTTGAAAGTATCACAAAGTAAAAAAAATGACCATTCTATTCGAATGTTTAATATTGTGTAATCTTGTTTAATTAAAGGAAAAATATATGCGCATATATTTGCATGCTTCTATATGCGCCCCAGACCTGTTAAAATAATGTCTAAATATACCGTTGCACGAAAATTATTCCCACATATATCAAAGAGAAATTCTATCGGGCATTTTTAAATAAAGAAATTTAAATAAAGAAATTTTTGAAGCGAAAAATATGGGGAGATCGAGCAAGATGTAATGTATAGAATAGCATATTACGTTTAACGAGCGTAAACCAGGGCGCGCGTTTAAATCTTTTCGGAGGATGAGAGAGAATTTCCGGCATTCGGCGAAAGTTAATAACGCTTCAACCACCGGTACTGCAGCACCAGATTCGTCTGGTAAAGATTTCAGCATTTAAGCGGCGCTCTTCGTCTTCTTAACATAATAATCTCTCGAAAAAAAAAAAGAAAAAGAAAAATGTTTCCGCGCATAAGAAACTTGCAAGCGCAAGATATGAGAGAGTATAGAAGTTTTTAGTCCGGCATTATTAATAATCAGATTTCCATTTAGTATTTTCAGTGAATTCAACCATATTTACACGCAGTGATCGATCGTAAAACAACATAGCCGCGAAAGCTGGCGCAATCTTAAATCTCGCACGGCAGATTTAAATTTCCGATGCCACATTGCCATAACATTTGAACCGTAGAAATCAATTTCGGGGAGCGTACAAATATTTTTACTGTCCTGACGGCATCCAATTTCTACTTTCCCGCAGCCCTGCGGCCTGTCCAAGGATTTCTTGCGCATACAAATGCAGGTCGTTGACGATGGCGGAGATTTTACGAACATTGATCGCTAGAAACGGGATCGTTCTCGGAATCGTATCTGCGTAGAGCTCTCGTGACCCTTATTCGCTTTTAGCTCCACGAAAATCCTCCACGCTCTCAAGGACTTCTCTGATATATAGGTACTCGAGAAGACGGAGGAAGGAAGGGGTATGGATGAGATCTCGGGAAGAAAACGCGAGCGAGAAAAAAAGTTGACGGAAAGGGTACCCGATATTATCTCCGGCCGAGGTTTATAGGTTCACGCCGATAGGACATGTCGACGATGCCGTATCTACACGCGGCTCTATCGCATAAGATGCCTCTTCACACCGTGCGGAGCATCTGTCATACTTTCAACCGAACGTAAAAATCGTTACCGGTCGCATTCTCGCGAGAGGGAGGCCATGTCACGATACTGCTTGCATCGGAACGACCCTGACAACACCGTCGTGGTTACATTCGATAACCAGATCTCGAACAGATATGTCAAACAAGCGTCTCTCTCGTTCCGATACTTTGTCTGATTTTTCAGACAGTATATTCGCCGAGATTATTCTTCAACAACACACATGTGTTTGAAAAAGCCATCTTGTACAAGTATGTACTAAGTAAGCTTGCGCACTTGTGCGATGATTGCACGCGAATTCAGCGCGTTTTCTCTAATGAAAACATTAACGGTTTTGTTGTGCATTCGCGAACGACGAAAAAAGATATTACGTAATTGTAAGTCAGTAAACAGCAGGAAGAGCATCTACCTATTAAGCGGGCAACTAGCTTCTATTTTCAAAGCAGCTATTCCAAGGTTCAAAGATTCTATTACACAGCTATTTCCACGCGGTTGTTTGGAAGCGGATCGTAAAACATGGCAGGGTACGGTAAACATGTCGGAGTGTCCGGCGATCTTACAACTACCTTAACAAACACTGTATTAACCGGCTCATTGCATTTGCAGTGGACTAAACCGCGGACTGGAGCTGCACTTAAAGACTTTTCATGGAAGAATATGACGTCATCGTAGAACTGTAGTCGACAGCTCGTTTAAGACAATCGGATTTCATGATGCACTTTAGATCGTACTTTACATGACATACGGAAGTTAGTAAAAACAGAGAAACGAAAGATTAAACGTACTAAAGATAAATATTATATTATTTCACGTTATGCATATACATTGTATATATATATATATATATATTGAATATTTTTTATTCAATTTTATATTACATCACAAAGAAACTTGAGAAAAATAGCAAGATATCAATAATCTAATATTTAATCAATAGAAAGTGCTATATAAAATAATAATATATATGTCTCTCTTTTTTCATACACGTGCTATAAAAAGAAATGATATATTGAAATGTTAAAGTTTGTTAGAACCCGCTGTGCAGTTTACGATTTTGCCAGTACGTGTACATACAGTTCTTGGATTAAGGCGAGAGATTGTCTCGTGCTGTGTAATTTATAACCCAACGTAAATCCGAATTTACGAAGCATCAAAGAAGTAATTTTGCTCACTCAACGAAATTATCATTAAATAGTTTTTAATTAATCTAAAAGAATATTTTTACGTCATCAAACTTTCTCGATTTTAATAAACAAAAACTCTTTGTACAACATGCGTTATTAACAATATTAATAGTAAAAATGTAATAATTTATATTGTCATAAAAATCATATGTTTGCTTTGAATTAACGTCATTTAATAAATATGTACATATATTGAACATGAGAGAATTGACCAATATGTTTATGCCAATAAGTGATTAATATTTGAATATGTCAAATTTGTCTATACATAATTTATATGTAGCTTTACGTATACATATGCAATATTTCATAAAAGTATATCTGAATGTGACGATAAATCCCAAACATTATGGTAATCAGATTTCAGATTCCTTACGTCTTTCATCATACCCATGTTTATGACTTTCTCGGAAGACGCTCGTAACAAAGTTTGTTCCGTATTTGGACCTTTGCAAAACCTCGCCAGCTTCGTAATTTACGATATCCGCGGATCCTCACACATTAAAGTTCAGTTACATCTGCGGCTGCTAAGCGGCCGTGCTCCTAATGCCACAACCTTACGGCTAGTAACTTTCTCACTTCGCGGATTAGCTCTTTAGGCAGTCGCTGGAGGCGTAGATAATCGTGTACGACCCGTCGCGCGGGTATAAAAACCGCCAAGCATTACCGTCCGCATATCGTTTTATATGTATCCACGACTCAAGAGAAGCAATTTATGTTTACAAATGATAAAGCCCATTTGCGTAAATAGTACCGGAATGTTAAGATTTAATGTAACGCGGCGGCCCATAAATTCCCGCGTGCGATTTAAAATCAAGCATTTTTGCAGACGCGATCGCGCGTCGGTAATACATTCAGCGTGAAACGCAAATTCTGATGCTGGCGAAATATACGACTCGAAAACAATAATGCTCCCGATCAACAATTCAACGTGGAATGTAAATGTTACATATCTAGAATCATGAGGTTTTTGCTCCAGCATTTCGAGCTTTATAATCGAGACTTTTCGCAGTGCAGTAACGGTTGATCGATAATGTCGATAGCCCTCTGCAATTTGACTCGTATCTCATTGAGCACAAGTATGAAAAGATACATTATCCCTCGTAAAAAAAAAGTGTCAAATACGACACTCTCTTCTCTGAACAGCGATTTTATTAGGCTGGACTGTCCGCATCGAACTGTCAAAAATCACTATTTAGCCTGACGAATAACCATGCTCGGACGAGGATGACGAAACGTTTTCAACGTACTGGTTCGGCGAACGTACATTGCGAGGGTCGGCACCATCATAGATCATGTCATGAGAACCCTTCGCGGACACATGTTGGAACCACATTCGAAAAAACCGCTAGCGGACGGGAATACATGGGACAGAGGACGCCGCGTCGGGGGCTTGGATGTGCGAAAATTATGTGGTCAGGCTGATATATTTCCCATTCGCCTTGAATTAATGTATCGCCAATATTACGACGATGCATCAAAAGCCACCTAAAAATTGCCGTCGTTGATGTATTGGAGTACCCGGCGAATACTGCCGTGTGTGCATGGAAAAATGTGTGTGTTGTACCGATAGTGATGATGATGGTGGTGACTCTTGCGCAGCTGTGGTGCAACGTATATCTTTTTTTTTTTTTTTTTTTATTTCAATCGAACTCCTGCCGATAGGCATTCAATGTCTATGTCCATATTATCTCTGCCAACGCGCAATCCTTGCACCGATAAAATTTTAGTCAATCGATCGTGTCATCCGTCATAGAAAAATTGCACGATTCTGACAAATCTAGGAAACAAAATTAAAATGAACTAGATTGCGAAAGAAACGCTACGTCGATCGAGATCTATCTTGAAACACGATGCGTATATGTGTAACCGCGAAATAAACCATTGATATCATAAATATTTATAAATATTCTTACTATATTATCTATCAGAGATTCTAGATTCTGATACATCTTGTAGCTAGCTAAAAATAGATAAAGCACGTTTACCAAATTGATAAATGCGATAATAGGTTTCTTTAAGAATATCTTGAGTTATTTATGTCAGATTTATCTTTATCTATTACAGTGTGCGTGTTCGTTCGCATTGGAAATTAATAATCTGACCTATGCGAAAGAGCAAGCCGCGAGGTACGACGATATGGCCAACTGGATTCACATGATATATTTTATACAAGGGCTTCTGGATATAATATCCCATTAGCGTCAAGAGATCGTATATCGGTTGCTCACAGAAATCCTTATTTCCAACGGAGATAAAAATAAATTTTAACGCACAAACATATATGATAATTTGTTATTCGAAACAAAGCGTCGCAAGAAGAATCGCGAAAAGAATCGCATCTGAAACGTATTGGTCATCGAATCAACGCGTTTCAAGTCCTGCGAAATGTTGTATTTCCTAGTACAAAGGCAATTTAATCGAACGGACGTTCCTGGCTGAAAGGTGAGAAACGCGGGTAGTATTTTTCGCATCGGACAGCCGGCACCATGGCCCCAGTTGCCATGGTTCCCATGCAATTAAAGAAATGGCACTACGAATCAGGTAGATATATATTCTCGGAACTCTCGCGTTTTCGTTGGGTAAGGGAAACTGTCGTTTGCTTTCTTCCTCTTCTACCGAGTGTAATTCTTTTACTCTTTATTTTGCAGCGTTGCATATTTATGAGTTCTACAAATAATTAAAGAAAGGTTCCGTTGGCGCATCTTAAGGAAACAGAACGATTAGAGGTACTCGTTAACTCGTCTTTTATTTATTGCTGACAATACCAAGTGCAAAGTGTTTTATTGTCATTATTATCATTGACAATTTCCTCTTTTCGCTGATGCATTAATTCTTTAATCGTATTTAAATCACGATATTTCTCGCAAAAAAATTTTTCTTAAGTTTGGTTCTTTTCATTTCTTGCTATTGCGTATAAAAACAAAACTAATCCCACCAATTTAAATTTGATACAATATTCCTGCATATATGTATTTTGCAATATAAATTTTATAAATATTATAAAACAGTAGTAGTTTGTAGGATTATTTATACAAGTTAGCCTTTTATTTTTGAGCTTATTGGTATTAATCTGCAATATCAATATCTTTTTTTCTCTTCATTATACAATAGAAGGAAAATAATAGAAACATTTGGTTTTTTTCTATGCTACAAATATGCACTTAACCAATGTCGCTCCAACTGACTACTCTAGCGCACGTGCATTGCACTATAACGGACACATGTGCCAGGCGTTGAGCGAGTTTTCATTAAAACTTTACGACATTCGCACCGGCAAAAAAATATCCTGTCATTTTCCTATAAATAAATGTATTACCCTCGTTCGTTGGCCGCAACGAATTTATCTTTGTTCAGTCGTAAGTTTCCCCCTATCCGATTAATTAAAATGCAACTAACCATACGCACGATAAATCAAAACCTCGAGCCGTGATGTCGTCGCGTTTGCATGTGCTAATTCGCGTTATCGAGCGCACGATACACAATCATTCGTTCAAAAGAAAATTCAATAACATGTCTACATAAATACATACCATGCTTCTATTATATATATATATATATATATATATATATATATATATATACATATATTCTCGCGCGAAGCCAGAGAAAAAGCATCGGAAAAATGAAAAACCGCCAGGTCGATAATCCGACCGCTACGTATTCAATGTTACCGCGCATTCGTATCGAATTATAACCGCGCATCAACGACGGATCGAGTACGAGACATATTGAATATGCGCTGCTAGCCGTTTGCATCATCATCGGATATCGGCCAGAAAGAGAGAAGAGAAATGCGTATCGACGAGAGAGACACCATGAAGAAACGATAATGAGAGGGATATATACATATATATAGAGAGAGAAAGCGGGATACAGGCAGGAGACGAAAAGCGATGGTCAGTAGAGCTTGGGGAATAATCAGTGGGAGACCAACGCAGCCGATGTTCCATGGAATTGACCCCTTCCTAACTGGCCGAAAATGCAAACAATGATGAAACCTCCGCCGAGGGCCGATCGATTATGCTCCCGGCGTTTTGCGCAACGTTAATATCGACGGCGATGCTTAACGCGGCCTGATATTCGTCGATCATTATTGTGTCCGAACGGGCGTTTATTACAGCTGTTTCGCGAATAATCACGTGTACCGATTTTCTCATACAGTATCAAATACGATGTGTGCGGTAGAATCGATTCGAAAAGGTAAAAGGACGTGAACTTTACGTCGACACACATCGAATCGTTATTTACCACGATTTACTTACGTGCGGATTATCGCGAGCTGCATCGCGCGAGCGAATCGTGGTGAGAATTACGGATGAAAAGGCACGCGGATAACAGAATGCGCGCGCAAACAAACATGCATGTGATTTCAGATAATCAGAAACATATAGCACATAATAACTCCCGTAATGCGCTTAGCGCGATTAAAAGCGTAATTAATGAAACGACAAGGTTTTATGAAAAAAACATGTGCTCGCTGCAGTACAAATGCAAATGCTGCGCTGATACATTTATTAACTATGGAAGGTACATGTGAGAAGTTATTAAGCCAGAAATACGTATAACGAACAAAATGTATAACACATAATAATATTGTAACAAATAAATGCGTGTTGTTTGTGAACTTCTCTTGTAAAGCGTGTCACTGCACAATACGTAAATTGTATGCATTTTATAATTAAATATCGGAAAATAGTTTAAAAAGTTATTCGCGTATCTATTTATAATTACCATCGTTTCTTTTTTTATCGATGACATATATTCATACTTATAAATCGTGCTTACGTATAATATACTGTGTATAATCTCAGTTGTTCAACGGTATTTAATTACTATATATGGTAATAATATAAAACTCATTATATTATATCATTAAATGTTTATCGCACAATCAAGTGTTTCTTATATGTATATAATTATTTAATTTTCATATATAAAATTGCCGTATTGCAAACATCAATTACATTATACATTTACTCATAATAACATAAAATAAATGCTGTTTTTTTACATTAAAGCAGAAATAAAGATTTCAAATTTTGTATAAATATTTCTTTCAATTCGTATTAATGCCATTAAAGTTTCATTATTCTTAATTTAATAAACATGTATTATCTATCTCAAAAAGTAGAATGGAAAAAAAGAGTTTGTCTTTTTCCTTCCTTTTGTCCGATATATAATATTCCAAAAAATAAAAATAAGACAACAAATTGCAATTATAGAAGCAATTGATTTATTTTTATTACGCGGAATAACATTATTCAATTTTCATCACTTTCAAAGTACGTGTCGGTATCAATATTCACCCTGAATTATATAACACGGCGAATTATTCAGGAGGACCAGATCTTTCCTATTCGCGGTGTGGGGAGTAACGCGCACCAACGGAGCCTGATTCTTATTCACGTAACGTAAACCGATCTCTTTAATCGGTACTCCGGCCAGAATTTAGGATTTCTCAAACTGCCTTTTCTGGTCCCAGCTAGTTTCCGTTGCCAGCGGCATCTTAACGATTTCAAACTGCTTCTTTACCCCGTCCCCTTTCCGCTTGCGACGATCGCCAGTAGTCTGGACATTTTCGATTCTTCTTTGAGCGCTTCGGTCGCTATTAAGAACTTGGTGATCAAGGAAAGGAATTAGGGTCCGAGAAATAATGGGTCGCTTTCTCATTAGCGGATTTCGATAGCATCTAACGAGAAAAGACAGGGATCTTTACATCGAAGAAGAAAGAGAAGCGCAGCCGGTGAATCGGTGCATGGCTAGGGCGCAGCAGAAACTGCAAAATGGAACAAAGTTGCAGTAGAATTCGAGCGTCGGTAGTTTATTCCCGTACTTTAATTACCTAGTTACCCCAGCACGATTTACATAATGTAGCTCTAGCCCCCTATCGCGCGCGGCATTGACTCCGCAGGCGAGGATTTCCAATCGGTTCGACTCCCTCGCGGATACCTAATAGAGCCGAGGGTAGCACGAAGAAGGGAGCAACTCTAAGGCTATTAATTCCTTTAGGCTCCGAATCGTTATACCCATTGTTCCCTACGGTACCCGCGATGGGCCGTGGGTACACCAATGATATGTAGATCGAAGACACGCACATAAGTTTGCTTTTTTGGTGACAAGATTTCCATGTTCTGAATTCGAAAAACATGAGGCAATGTGGCAATTAAAACGAATAAATTTAATATTAAATATATATCTTATGTGATAATTATGTACTATTTTATTCGTCATTAAAAATGTAGGATATCACAAAATTATTGCATATAATTATAAATTTTGTACAAAAAAAAATTTGTACAAAAAAGGATGAAGAAATTTTCGATTTTCAAATTTCAGTTTACAATCAGCAAATAAACAAAAATAATTATAATAGTTTTGGAATGTACAATGTTATATGCACAAATATCAGTAAAATTGTTTGAATATTATATAGAAAAAAAACCAACTATCAATATTTATAATTTCAAATTAATTAAAAATTAATTAAAAAATTTATAATTCTAAATTAAATAAAAAGTTTTAAGTCATATAATTAATGACAATGCACTCTCTCATAAAAAACGTAATTGATATAATATGCACATTATGAAGGTGCTAATTTATATTATATTTATATTATTAATATTTATATTTTGTTATTCAATAAATCATACATATTATTATATGTCTACAATACAAATATTATTGTGACATTAATTGTCAATACTTGTTATCTAATACAGAGTTCATTCTCAATCTATTCTGCATATCTCCTCGACAGTATTAGCGAAAGCGAGTATTCTATATATACATATATCTATTACATATGATATGTACCATATCATATGTAATAGATATATGATATTATGTAGATATCAAATGCATATATATAGATCAAAATAGATACTGTGTATATTACGTGCTATCATACTACATGTCACGCGAAATGCGCCAATAGCACTGAAGTGCATCTTACTATGCACGACTAATGACAGAAGGCAATCATCAGTACTTTAATGTAGTTTCACACAAGAACATTCCTGCATCTTCATAAAACAAGACTATACAAGATCACATCCCTAACCATATAAACGAATAAACATAATGCATAAAGTGTTTTATTAATAAATAAGTGTTAAACACTTTGATGTAATTTTTAGGTAAAAAAAAAATGAATAATGTTTTATCAAGTTTATTAGATTTCGTTGTGAATGAATCGTTCTTTTTACGTTTGATTCTTAAAATATCGCATCGTGGGGCAAAAAAGAGGAAAAATCTTTTCTGTAAAATAACTTGTCGATGTTAATTAAACTTGTTCAAATGCGTTAATAAAGTGTAATATACGGATCCTATAATTATCGTTTTGGAAAAGAAGGAAAAAAATATGAGGAGAAAGGGAACTTTCAAAGTTAGTTCTAAACACAATTATGTAACTTTATATTCTGGGTAAGGATCGTCACAAAGTTCAGTCTTAAGTAAATAATCGTATTAGTAAAATATTGCTGCGCAAAAATATTAATATTTAATAAAATTATATTTATAATTTATAATATAATATTTCAAAATAAGAAACACTCATTTTTCTTCGTCCACGAATGAAATAATTCGTAAATTTTTATTATCTAAAGATTTCATGTCTTTTTGTTTTGTTTTCGTTAAAAAAAAAATCGTCCTCTTTATACATATATAATCAATTTATAATTATTTTCTCTCTCCCTCCCTCCCTCCCTCCCTCCCTCCCTCTCTCCCTCTCTCTCGTATATGAAATTATATAGTTAAAAAATGTGATGACACAAATTGCAGAATATCTCGTATAATATCCTTTTTCTTTTATTTTTGCCAACAGATTATGGTCGTGTGTCGCGCTCACTGAAATCCCGCGGTAATGTATTAACAAACGCAGCACACCTTCATAGTGCAAAGTTAGGGTCGTTTATGCTCTTTTTGCTCGTGCGCAAAAACCGAGGTGAGATTACGGCTGTGCAGGAATGCTTTTAACGATAAACTCTCATATTATGTATACGTCTTTTTGGCGTCAGTGCGGTTATTTCTATGAATTTCAAACCGTACTCGCGGCTCGTACCTTATCTCCAAACACGCATGTACGTAGACGAGTTCACGCTCGTGGAATCAAAGATAAGCGCACGCGTTCACTCACACGATTTCGAAGGCGCGCGTATTCATGGATTTTGCATTCGTATAGCGGGAGAATCAGCCATGCACAAGATCCCACGGAGACCGAAGAGAAAACGTGACTAGACGATCATAACTCGAAAGTAGCCATCGAACAACAGCCAAGGGGCGGGTTAACGAGACCGCCCTGCGAAGGTTAATGGGTTAACAGGACAGCGAAGGCTGGTTGTATATCGTGGCCGCGTCGTCCCTAATTTACCGCGCCGGTTTAAGGGGGATATAAGGCTCTCTCTCTCTCTCTCAAGTCTTAATAAAGTGGCCTTTCTTCTCAACAACATTGCGATTAAATAAACGCAAATGTAAAACTATTCCTCGTGCATATACATACTTATCTTGTTGTTGAACAGATACACACGTGGATGTGCCGTGATAATTATAATTATGAATGCCAAGTTTTAAGATTCTGATAAATTGTTAGTTATTATTTTAATTTAATTTTCACAAGGAATTACAAACATAAAATAAAATAAAGAATATAGTTGAATAATACTAAGCAGATTTTTTTCTCTAGTAAATTATAATTAAAAAATAAAAAAAATGAAATGTGTGTGTGCGAATATACAAAAAATCTCTCTCTCTCTCTCTCTCTCTCTCTCTCTCTCTCTCTCTCTTTCTCTCTCCAGGCTTAAGTAGATTTAAAAGCTTTTAAATCCTCTCAAATCCGAGTTGGAGATGAACGGAAATTCTGTTTCGTCACGCTACGAGAGGTACAAAACTAGAATTTTTCAGAGTATATAGCAAGCGTTGTGCTATCTGTGCCCTTGAGAACAAGTTCGGATGAGTGCGTGCATTCGTTTATTCACACGTACTTCGCAGTTGTTACCCGCGCATACTCGTACCTCGGAGAAGGCGCGAAGGACCTTGTCCTAGTACAACGTAAATGCGAAAGGCGGAAAATTGCGAGAGAGAGAGAGAGAGAGAGAGAGAGAGAGGGAGGAGATAGGAGGAGAAAAGGAAGGAGAAGGATGAAAGAGACATAGAGGAGCGTAAAAGACACGAGAGAGAGAGAGAGCCAGACCAGATACGAAACGAAGCACGTCGTGGGCTGAATCTACTCAAATCGAGTCGAGAGTCTCGGGAATAAGGAAGGTGACACAACTGACACCTCGTAATACCAGGGACTTGGGCCGCTGCCAGTTTGCATAAGAACTGCACATCCTGTGCGCGCGCGTTCCGATGCGCTTACATCGAGAGCTAGCAACCTCTGCAGCTTGGTGTATCTATTCGATAGTCAATACGACGTGACACAACACGTCCCTACGTGCGCATCCTCGGTTTGACATTCTCAACCTCCGTTATACAAACTAATAGAATATCATCGTCGGAGATTCGAGTATTCCGCGATGTTATCTGGGAAATAGATATCCGGGATTTTCCGGTGAGAATCGGAAAATACATATATTGTGCATTCACGAAATGAGCGAATGGAAATTGTTCTATCTCGAAAGATGAGAATTTTTAAAAACTCTGATTACGCCTTAATAAAAATTGTTTTAAAACTAAAAATACGTAAAGGAAAATATAGATGATGTACGTATACATATCTCGAATGTAAAACAAATACTATGATGTATAAATATGTACGATTAAAAAACACCTACATCATTGGAATATCATTATATAGAATATTATTAAATACTAAATTTATTATTAAAATCTTAATCTTTCTAGAATATTTATTTATTCTTTTATTTTATTATCAAAGATTTCGTCGGTGATTCGTTACATCATGTCATATGTGCTAAAATACTGTATTACGAGATTTGCAAACACGTTACTCTCTAAATTACGCGGCGATCCGAGTATTCTAGTTTCTCTAGAGATTTTGCAATTTCGGTGAGAGAAGCGAAATTGCTAGAAGCGCAAAGTGAAGGTCCACAATATGACGAACACCTATCGCAGCACGACTGTATTTATCTCTCACGTCGCGTACGGCCTCCCGACTTTAAGCCGTATCCAGTGTACCGTCGATTACAGAATTTACGGAGCGTGTTATTTATCGACTATTGAATTTCAAATCGTCGATTTTGCCCTCTAATTCATATCCGTGCGAGCGGCTTATCGTGAATACAAATCCATGCGCAAGATCACGCACGTCACGATTATCATAAGAGATCGCCCATATACGTTCCGCGTGTAAAACGCCCGGGCGATCTTATCTTTCCGCCACTGTTACTCAGCTGTCATCCATTTGTTATCCTCGCCGATTGGTACTGCCACTCGCGATTTTACGGCGCGCTATACAATTTTCGCTCCTTCCGTAACTCGGAGCAACATTTGAACAAAGTAGCGGGAATCTTGCTACACTTCTTTATGATAATCTCCGCCGGACTCGCGTGGTTCTTATTTGTGAGACGATTCTCTGAAGTTACCGGTTTCATTAATCTTCGCACGCACGATCTGATACTAAATCGTATACACTGCTCGATAACGTATTTACGACGGGGCGCTACATCACGCTCACGCCCTTTTTATAATCCGAGCGTTATGATTCGCAACATATAGTGCCTGAAATTGCTCATACAAAACGTAATCATAAGAAAGCGAATTAATCGCGTAATATATCTTACTGCGAGAACGTACAAAATATAATATATACCGACACGTATTTACATCATGCGATATTACGTTAACATGTAACGAAGCGGAAAATTGTAACGACAGACGTTGGAATGTATACGCTCACGCGTATCATTTTATCTCGAAAAAATGTACCTATATGTAAAGTGTATATGCAGGGTATAAAGCTGGCGTTTCACTTTGTAAAAACTCACTTATTGTTGAGAGTTTTGACTTTATTTTTAAGTTTTATAATTCTTGACAGATTAAATAGTTCTGGCCATTAAATCAAAAAAATTGTCCGGGACAAACTGAGACACTTAGTTTGCTACGTCTCATTTTGTGCCAACGATTTTTTTAGCATTTCTTGCCAGATTTAAAGCGCTTGAAAGTTTCACAATAGTCCTACAAAAAATTCTATGCGTAAAAATTATTAGAATATTAATTAAATAAATTTACGTGCCAAATTAAACGCTAGTCATATTTCGGTAGTTTTATCAACTTAAAAAATTTTGCGTTATTCCGCAATTAATTTTAATTAATTAATAAAATTAATTTTAATTTCTAGCAAAAGTTCTATGCGTGTCAATTATTAAAATATTTATTAAACAAATTAGATCGTCTGAGACGCCAAACATATAAGTATACCAAAATGAGACACTAGTCATATTTCGATAGTTTGACAGGAAATGCTACAAAAAATCGTTAGAAAACAAAATAAACTGTAACAGCGTGAATTTAGCGTCTCCTGAGCCATTTGTTTGATTTGATGAATTAAAACTATTTAATTCTATCTAGAATTATTAAAAATAAAGCCAGAATCAATAATTAATAAGTTTCCACGAAAAGAGACGCCAGCTTTATACACAATAATCAACCAACCAACATACCAAATGGAATTGCACGAAATACGCTATGCAATTGACGCGCCAAAAATATGAATAAATCTGTGAATAAAATGTAATAAATTACCTTTATTGCTCCGACAAAGCCCGATGCCATTCCAAACCTGTTTATCGTCTCCTTTATCCATTATGCATCTTTCAAAGTATTCACAAGATACTTGCACTTAATTATGATCGTAAATATAACTAAATAATCAAATATATCACCTAATATTTTTGGACATTACGTTATACTGATACGGACCGATACTTTTCTGCTTGATTGTCGTCGTACAAATGATAAAATTACGCGTTTAGTGCGTTATATACATACAAAAAATTTGGTACTCTTGCGTGGATGAATAGATAGTACACAATCATCCGTCTTTCAACTCGGCACTCCCGATACTCATTTAAAACCCGCTATTTACAATAACGCGGTTTAATTATCTTAAATCTCAATGTTGCCTACAAATATCGAAAGACGTAAATCGCGATCGCGCAATCAATAATAGGTGTACTGAGACAACCGGTCGTTATTCAATTCGGCACTCCCGACACTTGTTCGCTTGCAAAATTTTCTTTTGACCGATAAAAAGACGCGAGAACAGAGAGAAAGCAGCAACGATTCCCCAGAAACTGACCCCTGCAACGCTGTAGCTGTAGCACGGAACGCAAGAACTCCTCTCCATAGGCTGTCGGGTTGGTTTCTGTGCGATAAGGCGCAACCGTGTTAATGTAATAGCATGTAATATCATTTTCTCTCTACTCGAAGAAAATATTATAATAAAAATTGTATAATATTTGTAACTGTGAAATATATACTAACATATATATATAAAAGAAATCGCGCGATAATTTTATTAAAATATTATGTATTGTATTTATATGTATTATATTTTGAAGAAATATTGCGACTCTTCAAACACCTTGATGCACAATTAATCGTTAAAAAAATAGAATAAATACACAACTTATAATTTGTATGCACATATATATACAATTAATTTATCATAAATGAGCGGAGAATATCTCAGCGCGTACTATGATGATACGTTATCTAATTCGATAAGCTGATGTAGATTATTAGACATAGCAGTGATGCTGGAAACAAACGGATCCCGGTAGTATGTGGAAGGGATCTCTTTTTACTTTTTAATTTAGAACTTTTCATAAATCTATTATAGAAGTCTTAAGCGCTTAAAATCTGATAAAAAGTACTACAAAAATCGTCGACAGACAAAGTGAGACGCAGCGTGAACTTGGCGTTTCAGTTTGTTAATAACTCGAATTACTTGTTTAATCTATCAAGAAGTCTAAAACTATTAAAAATAAAGTTAGAATTCTTAATTAATGAATTTCCATGAAGTGAGACGCCAGTTTCACACATACACATGTGCGAATGCTTACGCGTCAGACGTCGCTAATTTACCAAGTGAAATAATATGTAAATTTTCGTCGCTTTTGATCAGAAAGCAACGCGCTATCAGCTACGTCATCATCCGCGAGATCTAATTTACGAAGGCACTGTTTGTCATTCTATGCATTAGCAAAGGAACGCTGGGCGATAATCGTTTAAATGATACATATTGTTGAAACAGATATGCGCATAGTATAGTATAGTACGTTGCGAGATTCTCCTATTTTAGCGCATCCAGAGATTCATGGATTTTAGGTCAGATGCCAGCCAGTATATGACAAAATGTTTCACTTCGGAATTTTGCTATCTCTCCTCTCAGTACACAACTCCATCAATTACATTTTAGTTTTTAGCTAAATGGAGAGTCGACTTCTTGCATGTTCGAGCCAAAAACCTCGTTCGATGACCTTCGTTCTCGTTGTCGTGGGAAAAAGCGTAGTAATTACATCGATTTGAAACCTATCGGATTCGAAGTTAGATTCCATTAAATTCCGCGATTTCCTACCGCTTCTGCGCTCATATATCTCGATGACGCACCTAAGAGTCGATTGAAGACTCGTCCTGTTTGACAAGTACTCGCAAAAACTTAACTAACCATACAAGACGTGCTCCATCGAAACCGACCAATAATTCTCTGGAGCTATTAGTAAAACTGTGATTTTATAATGTCGCTTCGATAGTCAGTTAATTGAATGAAAATGATAAGAAGTAGAAAATGAGCTAATTTTTAACTTTTCCATTAATATTTTTATATAGCTTTTATTGTGTAGAGATTCAGTCTAACGAATGCAGAAAAGTTACTGCAAGAAAATTAATGACTCTTATAAAATAGGTGTTTTTTAAATTCTTTTTTAAAATGCAAATCTATAAATTATGCGTTATATAACGTATTCCTTTTGAGAACATTATCATACACATATATGTATAATTTATATAAATATAATTTATATAGACATAATTTATGTTTTATATTTTAAATCATATTTTTATGTTAATTTAAAGCGTTGCCTATCTTTATGCTGACTAAGAATATATGTCAATGTCTGATTTTATCTACAATACATCGACATATTATCGGTCAAAGAACTCGTATATCTCTTCCTTCATGTGAGATACAATAATTTTAATTTATTTATGGCTACATGATTTTTTTATAAGGACTTTTTTTAAACGTCATTCTTGTGTATACAGAAATCGAAATTCTACAGATTGGGAGCGGTGAACATCAATTCCAAATTTTTTTTAAGTTTATTCTTTTTATTTTATTGTTAATGTACGTATATCCAAATTGCATGTTTGTCGATATTTGAATTTTGGTGGTTATAATGTCTCAATAATAAAATATGAAGAGTATTTAAATTTTATTACATCAACTTTAGCTGCAGATTTTTTTATGAATTTGTTGGATAGTCAATTAAAATATAAGAGAGTCATAACAAGTAACAACTTTTCATTATTATATATTTTCGTAGATATCTCTTTCTCTCTCTCCACTTTTAAATTAAAATTTTTATTTTAAATTAACTTTAAATTAATAGATTAATTAATTTTGTCATAAGTTAGCAAAAAGTACATTTATCAAGTAATTTTTTATTTATATTTTTTTAAATAATTTTATTTTGATACTTGTCCTGAAATTTTATATCGAGCAAAAATCCCTATTAATAAACCAGTCATTAAATTTAATACGATAACATCAGAAAGCACTCGTATGTGCGCATTATAAGGATGAAATAATGATGATGGAAATTTTGAATTCTCTTGCAAGACTACGATATATATATATATTTAATTAATTATAACGAGATTTCACACAAATCTTTCAAGGCACAACTCGACTTTATAAAAATTGCGTTAAATTAAATGAATTTGCACGAAATCAACGAAACTTTTTCTCGCCTTGATACGCGGCGAGAATAACGCGTAAAAAAGAGGAAACCTTGTAATAGGGTGACACCTCGAGAGCTTCTGTCTCGAGGAGACAAGGAAATTCCACTCGGCATCCTGCGCACCGCCCGCCGTTTTCTCCACGGAAATTTTATTATGCTTCCGTAAAGAGTTCCTTCGCGTGGAGAACGAGCGAGAGTTGAACAAGATGAGGAAAGAGATAACGAGATGAAGAGAGAGAGAGAGAGAGAGAGAGAGAGAGAGAGAGAGAGAGAGAGAGAGAGAGAGAGAGAGAGAGAAAGAACGGGATGAGATCTCCAGTCTCTCTCTTCTTTTTACGCCAACAAAGGTATTTTAAATTTTGAACGTTGAATTGTCTCGTAATATCTCCATGACTCCGATGAAACGCAAGCTGATAAATATTTTTCAAGCCTGCTTGCAATACGGGCGCATTTTGCATTCCGCGAAATTACTGATGCATTAAAAAAAAAAGCAATCTGATTTTTATCTAAAATGCTATGGCCATAAAATAACGGTCGATCGTTTTTAATTGCGCGCTTCAATACCTTTGGTAAAAAGAGATATTGAGTGAGCGAGAGATAAAGTAATGCCATTAACCACTGCGTAATACTGTTAAATGTTATCGCGCGTATCACTTTTAATCAATATTTCAATACTTTATTAACCTAATTATGCAAGTTTAATGATATGTGTTAAGTGAAATATTGTGCCACATACGGAAAACGATTTGAATCACGTTTCTGAACGAATCATTATATTTCGTGATATTCCGAAATTTCGCAGAGAGATTTATCGATAGCATTTCATCAAGATGCAATATTGAATTGACAATGCATAACAGAGAAGAGCATTTAATTTCAATGACTAGCCATTGGCATTAATACGTAAATCTGTTCGAGGTAGATTATCCTTGAAATGTCGCGCTATCTTTGTTGAAAATCTGGCTTTGCAAAGAAAAAAGATAGTCTGATAAGAGAGCTTCAGCAAAGTGAGAATTTCATCGAAGTTCCCGCTATCGACTTTGAAAAACTGTTGAGATCGCCTTCGTTTCTTGCCGCCGAGTGAGACTTTTCGTGAATTTCGCAACATACACTCTTACGTATTTCACATACGTAATGTGCAGATCAAAGTAATGGAAATTTCTTCATCATCCCGCCGTCTTGCGAGGAGCTTTCATTACGCGGACTTCACGCGCGCTTGCCTTGAACGCTTTGCAGAGAATATTACTTTAGAATTTCCATAAGAACGCTTAACTCAAACGATTACTTCACCCTTATCCTAGCCTCTATCTTTGTCTCTCTTTCTCCTTTCTTAACCTGCTATCTCACTTTCTCCCTTTCCTTATCTCCATTGAACTATGGTTCAACATATTTTCCAGCGTCTTTTATCACTCAACGTTCTGAGTAAGTGCTTCTCTTTTATATCCCGCTGTGCTAACGCGGATTCATCCGAACCAATATCTAATTCAATATCAACCGCCTTTCCTCCCACCTTTTCTTCACGAGCTGACGCTCGTGGGGTTCGAGTTTACGGAAATCCCGGTAGTGAGTTGTGCCGTGTATTCATGAATCGCATTTTCCGTAAAATAGATCCGCCAAACCGCCGTCCGCCACGGCACGCTGCCTTCTCGACAGAATCTATTGTG